>NC_059081.1:78792461-79528776 GCF_020497125.1 Mauremys mutica | reverse complement strand
TGTCCTAAAATTCAAGGTATTTTGAACCTGAAGGATTCTGTTCGCTTATATCATGGTGAAGCATAAATGGATGGTATTTACTAACAATCAAAAACGTTGTTCCTTTTGATTAATTTTCCATTGGGATGATTTGAGCGTGCAAACTGAACCCTTTCTTGATATCACTTAAAGGTTCTGATGGACAAAGTGAACTCTTTGGTCAGTAGTATGAAAACGTATATGTGGGACTTGAGTTTAATTTGGTTTATAGAGGAAAAGTGATAGCAGATTAAATATTTATGGTGGGGCAACAGTTAAAGTTGGTATTTCTTAAATGAGAGAAATAGGGTGCTTTTAGGCACCTTCATTTACGTTTATACAGCATGTAGCCCAATGGTACACTGGTCCTGATTGAAACCTTTGGACACCACTGGAATGTAAATACATTACATTCATGATCACATAAATCCCACTTTAAAATGAAATAAACTTTTTTTTGTTAAGAACTCGAAAACTGTGCATAGCAACAAATGTGACTATATAATCAATTCCTTAATTTAAATGGAAGAGGAGTTGGATTAAATGACTTTATCAGTGATATGAAACTGCAACAGATTAAAAATTCAAAATCAATCAGCTTTCATTGTTTAAATAATTAACATCTGGATGTGATTAGTAACAAACATGACATCTTAATCAGTAATGAACTCAGTATTCTAAATCTAAATACAATTAGATTTAGATCACTTAGATGTTCATTCTCACTTGGGCGATTAACCCTTTGAATAGCACACAGAAATTATCTGCAAAAATGGCTCTGTCAACACTAATTCAGTTCTCACTTCATTTTGGGATGCATAACATTTTATTACTGTATCATTCCTCCTTGTCCCCGTGTGCATTTCTGATTCGTAATGTTTCCTTTATTTTGATGAATGCTGTACTTCCACTATCAAATGCTCATGAGGTTTTTGGGTTTTTCTGGAGTTTAGTGTTTGACTTATTGTGTAACCCATGAGAGTTCAGGGTTGTTCAGAAATAATGTTTAAAATTAACAGCATGATTATTAAACTACATAGGACATTGGTAACAGTTTTCAGTAGGCCAAATTTAAGATTTTTTTTTAAAAGAGAGAACTATAATTAAAAGCTACTAGGTAGGAGACAGGGAAGTAATGTATAAGTTTAATGCACAAAATCCTGATGAAAATGTCCTGTCATTTAATCACACTTTCTAATTGCGTCATAAATTTACTGTAATTTGGCATGACTGACAGTCTCTGTCCATTCTAAATTCAGGACTGGAAGAGTTGGGGTGCTTCAGATTAGGTTTTAGGTTCATTGACATATCTCATGCGTGGAAGACAAGGGTGGATTGCGTAGCCCAGTTTGCACGTGCGTGGCTCTGGATAGTGCTATTGGTCACTTGCATTACAAAATTGATACTAAACACTGCTTTTAACAAGTTTTGTCCAGCTTTTTGTATCACTTAAAATCAAGGTAGTGATTTGTGACCAATAAAATACTCCAGAGATTACAATAATGCAAATCCTATTTCTTACTACAACTAGGAGAAAACTTATTTGTAAAATTACCGGATTCACCAGGAGTATGCCGTGTTACCTACTATCAAAAGAATTGTACCCTGAGTGAGCTTTCTTTTGGCAGTTGGTGCTCTCTTTTTAGCATTTTAAGAGGAGGGATAACTATTTGTGTAAATAGCACATGTGCCATGGGGTAAACCTTATTCTGGATATTAATTTCTATAAATGCCTCAAATTATACTATGTACATCTTCATACAGAATATGTGCTATATTTTTTCCTTCCAGACCTACGCTGCCCCAGGGTTTAATGACACATGCCTCAGTCTTGCACTAATACCTTTCCACAGTGTGACGTGGTCTGAAGGACTAGAGATAGGTGCTATATCTCAGTGGGGACATGGAATTCCAGATGTACTGTTGTTGGAGAACCACCAATAAACATCTTACTTTCTAGATGGCTGAGAGAGAGATCGATTCCCTTAAACGTGGCTGTGCAGGTGGCCAGGAAGGACTCTTCAGACCTCTGGGGGGGACACTATAGTTTGAGAACCTTGATTCTAAAGCATGAATTTCTAGATTTGGTATTTTTGAGTATACATACAGTATTATACTCATCGCAGTGATATCTGGGCGTTCTGTTGAACTTTGGGATTGTCAGACTTTGACTTATAAGGAAAGCTATTTTATATCCCTTTTGGAGACTTTAAAAACACTTCCATGCTATTCTTTCTGGCATGCCTGATTTTGGTAACTAAGGGAACTTGGCTTTACAGATGGAAAGGATAAAAAGTATTACCATTTAAAAAAATGTAAACATAAAAAGCCCTAAAGAAACTTTTCTCTGAAGGGAGGCAAATGAAATAAATGTGACAAGGCATAAACTTTCCTTTGTGCTCCTTGAACTGAAGTTTCCATTTATGGATAATGGAAATCTCAGAATGTTGCCTGTAAAGCCTTTCTCCCACCACAGCCTGTGTATGTGTGTGTGGTCAGCAGTCTTGATAGAGAATTGTCAAGCTGTGTAGACATGACTAAAGCTGTTTTTTTTAAATCACAATTTTATACTATCCCTGAATATGTTGCATAAAGCACTTCAGAATTTTGCTACCTACTGAACTAGCATGTCAGCTAGTAAAATGTTTACAAATAATACTGTAGTACCTCATTTATTTAATAATTGGTTAGATTACTCATTTTTTAAAAGGTTCTTAGTACAGAGTGTTTTTGAGAATCTTTATTTTTACAGTGATAGGTTAAAGTTAGGCTATGGAGAAGAAGAATTTTGACAGATATGCTTCATTTGCATATCACCTTTCATTAAACTTGTATGCTAGTTTTTTTTTTTTACTTTTAATTAAAACAGTCTGTCTTAAGGACAGCACTTACTCACCTCACATAATATAAGATGGTAGCTGAATATCTCGTCTCACAGATGAATTCAAGTGCAAAGATCTTCACCTTAAGCGCTATGTCAGAAACATTTCTGTCTTGGAAAACTCTTTCTTCTCACATGGTAGCTTGATGAGTTGAGAAGAAAGGATGGGCTCATTTTTTCTCATTTGCCATTTAGAAGCCAGACGCCATCTAGATTGTGTAGGCAGTTTATTGGAATATTCACCTATTTTATCATGGGAGGCAATGATTTGCGTCAGACTTGGGGCTACGTGTTAGAGTGTAAATCATATTCTTACCTGTCGAACAGGTTTAGTTTGGCAGTGATTAGAGATTTTTAATACAAAGCCTTATTTATAACCAGATTTCCATGCCTGGTAAAATGTGAATTGCCCTAATCTTCAACTTCTACAGCAAGGTGCTGAAATCTATATTTTGACTGACATATCAATGAAAATGTAATGCCTGACTAAAGTAGAGTTTTTTTAAATACTTGTAAGGGGGAGTGCATGAAAAATTGACCTCTGAGAACTGAAGCTGATTAAAGCCTTGTGTCTGGAAAACTCACTAGTAATAGAGGTGGTTGTGCAACAGTGTGTGACCATAAAGAATTCACCTATTACACAGACATTCCTCAATCAGTTGAGTTATGAATTACCCAAACAAAACTGTCTCAGAATCTAGCTGCTGGGATATGAGCACTATAAAATAACAAATTTATCAGCAAGAGAGAATAGAATTATTCTTCCTAAGACTGAGAGGATATGTCACTAAATTCTTCCAAGGTTCCCAGTTGCTGTCAAGAATTACACTTTGGCAATGTGTAATATTAATGCTCTGCCTTGTAAAAGTTACTATGTGCAATGCAAACTCTTCCTGAATTAGAAATACAATAGCAGGCACTAAAAGAACATTGTTACAAAGCCTCCCAATTGATTTTTTCCTTGGATTATGTAAAGAACATCATGACTTGGGTGTGCAAATTGGGGGAAGGACAGTCTAGGTTGCATATTATATTGTTAATAGGACAGATTTTTCACTTCTAGGTCACTAGAAATTTGGATTATTAGTGATTTAAAAGTTGTTAGTATCTGAAAGTTTTTTGGTCGATAGTGTATATATAGTGAATTGTTGATCTTGGTTGAGTAACTAGATCGGAGACATTCATGAACACATACCAACACAACTAGTAGTATGTCAAGCAAGTAAATGAGTTCCTGTTAGAGGTAGCTCTTGGAACAGGGTTAAGGAACATTAACTTGGTGTAATGGTGACGCTTCCTTGCATTTTCTTGTGCTTAACCTTGGGGACTAAGTCCTCTATTTATCACTCTGACATTCTTTACACATTCACTAAATGCACTATGAAGGATTCTCACCTAAGCGGTAACCTCAGCTTTTCTATCCTGGCATGTAAACTTAGCCCAATAGAAAACACAGCATCACTAGACAACACCAAACCAAACTAAATGTGGAAGAGGAAGCACTAAACATTTCCAGCAGTTCTTGAACTGCACCAGAAAAGATAAACTAATGCATGAAAAATAAATCCATTTGTCAGGAAACTGGAAGAATGAATGAGGAAGCCGAAATTAGTCCCAGTTTATAGAAAATATAACAACTGTCCTGAAAGCAGGCTATGAAATTAAGATTACAGTAACTTCCATTATTTCTTGAAAGTGAAAAATCTTTCCTTGGGTTCATGGTTTGAGTAACATGGTTTACTTGTAACCAAAAGCATGCTTATTGTCGAGTATGGGCAGGAGTTCATAATGTCAGTATCTTGCTCACAGAAGAGTATAAATGATCAAATCAGGTCACAGTATATTAATTTGAAAAGTTTGGACCTTTTAAACAAAAATTTAAGCAGAGAAAGTTTAAAATGAATGCATTTAAATATCAAATGTACATAGTATCATCTACTCCCTTAGCTTGTTTTAAAAGGGGGAGAATATATATAAATATACACTTTTGTATATTTGGCTGCATGAGAAATTTTCTCCATTCCAAAATTAACGTTAGCAGCCTTGACTTTGTTCTGTCCTGAAGGTAACTGTTTATTACAGTCAGCATTTAAATCCCCCGATTAATAGGAGCAATTAAACAATAGCTTCATTTCCAGCAAATTAACAGCCCTAAGAGGTAATTGCGACATAAATGAAGATAAATTTGTTTTAATACAATGAGATAAAAAGAATATAGACAAGAACTGAATCTCAGATTA
The DNA here is from genome assembly GCF_020497125.1 of Mauremys mutica. Taxonomy (NCBI): domain Eukaryota; kingdom Metazoa; phylum Chordata; order Testudines; family Geoemydidae; genus Mauremys; species Mauremys mutica. The sequence goes on along the minus strand of NC_059081.1, from coordinate 79,523,637 downwards.
AAAATTCAGTCTTCATTATTTCAGGAGAAATTTGAAAGTTTCACTAGTCATCTGAAATAAGTTTTAGAGTAAGATCTGGTTTAATCTTGAAATATGTCTGAGCAGGGCCCGTGTGAACATTGTGAGGCATTATGCTGTGTATGCACAGTACGCACACTACAGATGGCTGAGAAATTTCAGGTGCTTATTGGAAATGTTTGAATCTAAGTGTGTGTTAAACAGGAACCTAATTTTTTTTCAGTCTCTTAAACTGATTATAGACTCATAGACTTTATGGTCAGAAGAGACCATTATGATCTAGTCTGACCTCCTGCACAATGCAGACCATACAATCTCACCCATCCACTTCTATAACAAACCCCTAACCTATGTCTGAGTTATTGAAGTCCTCAAATTGTGATTTGAAGACCTCAAGCTGCAGAGAATCCTCCAGCAAGTGACCCATGCCCGACGCTGCAGAGGAAGGCGAAAAACCTCCAGGACCTCTGCCAATCTGCCCTGGAGGAAAATTCCTTCCCGACCCCAAATATGGCGATCAGTTAAACCCTGAGCATGTGGGTAAGACTCACCAGCCAGCACCCAGGAAAGAATTCTCTGTAGTAACTCAGATCCCATCCCATTCCAGACCACTGGGCATACTTACCTGCTGATAATTTGGCAATTGATCTTTGATTAATTGCCAAAATTATCTCATCCTACCATCCCCTCCATAAACTTATCAAGCTTAGTCTTAAAACCAGATATGTCTTTTGCCCCCACTACTCCCCTTGGAAGGCTGTTCCAGAACTTCACTCCTCTAATGGTTAGAAACCTTCATCTAATTTCAAGTCTAAACTTCCTAGTGTCCAGTTTATATCCATTTGTTCTTGTGTCCACATTGGTACTAAGCTTAAATACTTCCTCTCCCTCCCTAATATTAATCCCTCTGATATATGTTAAGATCTCGGACAAGTTTACCTGTGCCATGTCAAATGAGGGAAGAAGACTAATGCCTCTCTGTCTTCGAAAAACTAGTTTTTTAAAAGCAATGTTAACTTAGTGTGTCATGGTTTAAAAACACTTTACAGACATTAACCAAGGCACCCATCATTTCTACGACTTAAATAATGAAGTATGAACTCTAGATGGGGAAATTGAGACACATTGGGGGATCACGTCTTGCCAGAATTAGAACGCTAGAATTCTAGGTGTAGGCTCCCAAGTCTATACAGTCCTCCAGATAACAGTGATGCATGCAGAAGGTGCAGCTTTGATAGAGAGACCAGAGCAGACCATTGCTGACAGTAGTTTGATGGTGTTTACAGCTCGCAGAAAGGAATTATTTGAACAGGAGGTAGAAAGAGCAGTTTACAGGGTTGGTTTGTGTATGTTGATGGGAACTGCAGACAGCACAACTCTTGAGTATGAGTGGGCAATCAGAAGCTGAGTTATAAGTGAGATCATTGTCAGAAGCATACCAGAAGAATAAAAAATGTTGTTGCCATGAAGATAAAGGGCTCTAGTTTTAGGAGAGTTGTGCATGATCCTCTGTGGGGTTTACTCATTGAAAGAAAAATGTGATATTTTCTTGGATGTGTAGAAACTGTGCTCAGTGCTGTAGATATTGCATATTAGTGCCGATGGACTTCACACTAGATCAGTTTTTATTTACAAAAGGCCATGTTATATTGTCATTCATCATAACATTTCTCTGCGTGACTTTTTGGCTATCTGGTCACAGTCTGAGGTGTCAGTGATTAGATGCTGCTATTCTTATATACATGACAGTTATATTTCAGACATTTTGTTCCCATTGTATATCTTGCAAGAAGCAGAGCTTCTTACCTTTTGATGGTCAACTAATTTTGGCCCTATTTATCTATTTTGGGGTGGGTATTGTATAGCACCAAATACTCAAGCTCATATTCTGGTAGCTAACAGATTTGCTTGTTAGCCACTTTTAGAACCAGGGAAAGCAGACACTGAGGCCTTGTCTACACCACCATGGTAAATCGATCTAAGTTACACAACTTCAGTTATGTGAATAACATAACTGGAGTCGACGTAGGTAGATCCACTTGCCACAGTGTCTACACTATGCTATGTCGATAAGAGATGCTCTCCTGCCGACTTATCTTACTCATCTCAGGGATCTGGAGTACATGAGTTGACCAGAGAGTGCTCTGCCATCAATTTAGCAGGTCTTTACCAGACCTGCTAAATCAACACCGCTGCATCGATCTCAGCAGTGCCAATCTAGCCGTAAGTATAGACAAGCCCTGACTTTCAGATGGGGACAGTCAGAACTGGAGGGTGCTTTAGATGACTAAACCATTAAACATATTTATGTCTACTGCCCTCTTTGATCTACTGTTTAGGCCAGAGAAGAGGCTCCTTTTATATTAAGTAACTTTGGTCAGCTGCAATGTAGAATGGTCAAGAAGATTAGCATTTAAGCCTCTCTTTAAACCTGCTTGGGGATGTGTATTGAAAAGGAGGTAGAGGAGAGAAACTCTTAAGCACCTGACTAAAGTCTTTCTATGCTTTGTGTGACACCTGCCCTATGTTCAGAAGTCAGTGAGGTTTAATGGAATAGTCAACATGCAGTGATTAACTATACAACCAAATATAAAAAGACTAATGACTTGATTGCTAACACCTTCTGAATTGGAGTTTGCTTTTGACACATTAAAAATGATATATCAAGTATCTACATACAAAAAGGGAGAATATCTACAAACAAAAGCTGTAATACTGACTAATCTATATGTTAAATGGTATCTGAGTGTAGATGGTATTTTATCCACCCCGGTTTTATACAAATATATATTATACACACAAGGTCTTTGCTAATTTGGCTGTCATGGCAGCCTCGCTTACATGAAACAGAATCTCTTATTAAAATAGCCACACTGAAATAGATTAGGTAAGAAGGGGAGAGGATATTGTGTTTTCTTTTTGTAGTTTTGTTCTGAACTGAGGGTGCTGCTTGATCGTGTGGCTCCATAAGAGAGGTGGTCCTCTCGGTTGATATTGGAGCTGACTGGCCCCTTCCCAATATACTTTATTGTCCTTGCTACTTACCCATACAACTTAACTGTTACCCTCTTCTGTCCTGAAATGTCAGGTTGCTCCATAAATGCAGCAAAAAAACAGACTAAAACTTCCTTGAGAACAGATTTTCTCTTGGGATTTGGGGGTTTGTACTTGTTGAAAATGTCAAAAATGACCTTCATCACAAAACTACATTGGTTTTCCAGTCCCACCTAAAACCAAGGTATTCTAGATACATGTGATAAATATATTTAACTTGCTCTTTGGAGGAATGGTTTTGGGTTGGTTCTTTTTGTATCCATACCTGGCATGCAGAGGATCATGATACAGGATATATGAATTGCATGTTAATTCATTTTACATTTATTTAAATTTTACATGATGGTTTGTCTGGATAACCATACATGCTAAAAGAAGTGCAGGCCCTCCTTTAAAAGTGCCGTATCAAAGTTGTTAAGCCTAGAAATTGACTTGCATTTAAGAGAGCACGCAGAGTGATTTTAAAAGTGGATGCTTATGTTAATGTTTCCTTTTTCACAAACATTTTAGTTTTAGTGCCTATTCTTCTTCTTATTACTGCTGTGCTCGTAATGTGTAATTGCAGAATAAATTTATTTTTTATTGAACGTTTATTTATTGTAAACATGGGATATTGAACTAAAATACAGTTGCAATAAAGATACAAACCAGACTCACATCTCTAGTTCTAGCAATATATTGTGTATAATGGCTGTTCAGGAAAGGCTGGTAAACAAATTGTCATCAACAGGGTTCATTGGAGGGATGGAGAAACTAAATTGTGTGAGAGTAGTATATGGATGTATCTCATTCCTCCAACTCTGCTAAAGCACAATTCTACTGGTGCTACAGTAATCATGGCTAGATTCCTTCCATCCTTTTTTTTCTCTTATTTAGCTTAGTTAGGTATGTTATTTAGGAACAGGGGCTACTATAGGGATTGGTTTATAATGTAAGGCTACTTATTGGTATACTATGGCATTTTTCCCATTAGTGAGCTTAAATGCTATTTTCTACTTCAATGTCTTCTCCTTTCCTATGCCCAAAAACCTATTGCTTCCAGTCAGGGCAAGGACAATGACTTAAGCAATTTAAAGAACCAGAACTCTTTGGTAGGAGAAATCAAACTAAACCAGACTGTTAGAGAGACTAATTTGAGAATGAAATAACCAGTTCTGTTTTGAGAAACTGAAATGTTTAAATTGTGCTAATTATGGTGAGACCATTTTATGGTGTTCCATTTGTGTTATATTGCTCTCTTCTTTTTCAGAGTTTATCTATACATGATGGATGGATAGGGAAATACATGTAGATATTAATTTATAAATATACTTGTCAGAATATATACTCTAGAAATGTATCTGATTACTTACAAAAACTTCACTGCGTCTCCACTATGGGACCTAGGGGAAATATTTTTTTTAAAGGAAGGATTAATAGAACTGTAGTTCCTCCAATGTGTAATTTCCCCAATTAGTTATGTGTATTTTGCTTCTGCCCTTCACTGAGTATGTTCTGTCAGTCCATCTGTGCTGAGAAATCTCTAATGTAGCGCTTCCTAAAAGTCACTTAAAATAAGCTTTGTTTGTATCAGATACACAACTTGACACAGCACAACAGCTAGGCTGGAAGATTTACACCACAGTGCCATCCAGCTTTAAAAACAAATTCTGACCACAGCCATGATTAATGGAGCAGCAGTTGACCGATTTAGGCACTAGTTGCCAGTTGAGGACTGATTTGGGTCATGGGATTCAAGAAGGGCCTGTGAGACTTAGACACAAAGCAGAGGATAATGGACCATTTTCTTACAAACCAAGGATCACAGTGTTTTTTTCCCCATGTAACCTTTGGGATTAAGTGTTAACTTGGTCACTTTCTAGAGAGATTACCACCCAGCCCTTCTAATGGTTGGGCATCCTACTACTGTTTGCATTGCAAGGACCCAGCATAACACACACATTGCTCCATTGTCCTTCTGATCAATTTAGCTTCATGGACTTGAAGGCCAGACGGGACTATGGGATAATCTAGTCCAGGGGTCAGCAACCTTTCAGAAGTGCTGTGCCAAGTCTTCATTTATTCACTCTAATTTAAGGTTTCGTGTGCCGGTAATACATTTTAACATTTTTAGAAGGTCTCTTTTATAAGTCTATAATATATAACTAAACTATTGTTGTATGTAAAGTAAATAAGGTTTTTAAAATGTTTAAGAAGCTTCATTTAAAATTAAATTACAATGCAGAGCCCCCCGGACCAGTGGCCAGGACCCGGGCAGTGTGAGTGCCACTGAAAATCAGCTCGCGTGCCACCTTCGGGCACATGTGCCATAGGTTGCCTACCCCTGATCTAGTCTGACCTTCTGTATATCACAGGCAGCTAAATTTCACCCAGGTACTCTATAGTGAGTCCAGTGACTTTAGTTAGTCTAAATTTCAAGGATTTCACAGAGTGCGAGTTGTTCCAAGGGCAGTAATAACATCCTGTGCATCTGTATCTAGGGAGGGTTCATCTGAAAATGCCATCAGAGCAGCATATTAGCGCTGTTTATAAATGGTGTTCAATCTCCCCAAATTTGTAAACAGAATTAAGATTTGTTATGTAACTAAAAAAAAAGAGCTTGTTGAGCTCCTTTGGATTAATTGGCCATTAACATCAGCAGGAGTTTTCAGGTTTCATTAAAGCCGACACTTGCAGTTTTGGTTGTTTTTGTTTTTTTTCAAACTTTTGAGGTGCCATATTTAATGAGTGACTTTTCTGCATTGGCATAATATATAATATATATATATTTTGGACATCATTTGAAAAGTAACCTATCTGATCTGGAAGATGGCTAGGAAATCTTGCTCTATATCCTCACTGGTTGGTTGTGGTCTCTGTTGGGGTATATTTTTTTTAAATAGTAAATATAAATGGATAATGAATAGTCCTTCCTTCTATTGACTGGGCTTGATTCAGCCCCAAGTTACACCAGCTTCTCCATTTATACCTGCTGGTCCGAGAACTGTCCTAAACACAGTTTTGGTGGGTCTAATGGGCCCGCCATTTGAGCCCTGCTGCCTCTCTTGTGTCAATAAATACCGTTCCTGATTGCCATTATGTCAGCGGCTTGTGTGTATGAGTTGCAGGCTCTGATGGCAGGGGCTCCTTACACACAGTTCTCCAAAGACACACAACCAAAGTTTTTATCCAAAGTGGTCTTTCAGTTTCATGTGACCCAGCAGTGTGTTTGCCTGTATTCTTCCCTAAGCCGCATTCATCCCCTGAGGAACAACACCTCCATACTTCAGATGTTAGACAAGGTCTAGCCTTTTATCTGGGTAGAACTGAACCGTTATGTGCTTTGCCTCGCCTGTTTGTGTCATTCGCACACCGTGTGAAGAGGCAAGCAGTCATTTCACAGACCATCTCCAGATGGATAACATCCTGTATCAAGACTGCATATGAGATAGCTTCAGCTACTCCCCCTCAGTGGAAGTGAGCTTATTTGAAAAGAGCACAAGTAACATGGATAGTGTTTCTCAGTGACATTTCCATATTGGACATGTGCAGGGTAGCCACGTGTTCGTCCATACATACATTTATGGACCATTATGCTATTACAGCATCTTTCAAAGCAGACAGAGGCAATGGTAGGGTGGTCCTGCAATCCCTATTTTGGTAGACTCCTGGACAGGGGTACTACTTATGAGTCAACTAAGTGGAATGCATGTCTGCATCTACTCAAAGAAGAAGAAATGGTAACTGTAATTGTGGTTTTTTGAGATGTGTACTCCTCGACCCACGCTCCATCTCCTCTGCATCAGTCTCCCCTCTCATGAGCTTTCAGGGCAAAACCAATGAGGGGTGTCAGGGCAGTGCTGTCACTTATAGGCAGAGCGGGGGTCATGGTGGCACCGCCACATATAGCCGGGGAGAGATCACAGCCATGAATCTCGAACGCTTCCCCTCTATGGGTACTGCTAGGCAAAAGTCTCTGCCTTTGCAGTGTTGGGCGCACACACACCTAAGTGGAATACATGCCTCCATCACATCTCGAAGAACCACAGTTACAGTAAGTAACCATTTGATGCCTTACTTGACACCTTCTGAGATATATTATGACAACAGTGTGTTAGTGAAATGTGTGTGTCAGGCTTGATGTGAGTTACAATGTGGGGGGCCCTCTGCCAGTTGGCCTTGAGGGGCTCCTGGAGTCACAACTAAAAGAACTGTGGAACCGTCAATGACTGTAGGTGACTTCTTGAAGTATATCTAGTATGCCTCTGCCTGCAGCTGTGTCTTTAGGTTAGACTTAGCTTTCGCAATCCCCCTGTCACCAGAATCAGTGAACCTTGACATTGGTACAGGAGCCAATTCATGACACAATTTTCTCACTGTCAGCCTCTTGAGAACTTGTGGGCTTATCATTCTTCAGTAGGCAAGGCCAATGTTGAATACCTTTGTTGAACCAAGATGTACATGCTTTTTATCACTGGCAATGTCTCTACTATCCTTGGTGGTGTGTCATAGAACCCTGGGGGCCTGCTGTGTTCAAATTCTTGATTTGGTGAATTCCAACTGTACGTACATCATCTACACTAACTGATGGTGGTGCCACAATCCCACAGACAATGTTTACTATTGCCTCTACATGCTCAGTGAGGTGCATCAAACCTGTAGTCAGCTCTAGCTTCTTACTAATGGCCTCTCTGTCCATTGCATCTGCAGCAATCCTTGTCTACATTTCTTCTTTGTGGATTTCTTGTGTTTGGGCCTCTTGGGTGTCATTTATGTTTGTGATGTCTTTCACCAGCCAGCTGCCTAGATGGAATCTTAAGAGTCCAAGTCTTGAGAGTCAGACCAATTATGCCACCCTAAAGATGATGATTCTTCAAGTGCTTGCTCATGTCGATTCTATTTTAGGTGTGTGCACGTCCATGTGCACAGTTGTCGGAGATGTCTGCCTTAGCGGAATCCTTGGGGCTGGCTGTGGCACCCTCTGGACTGGCGCACTCATGCGATGGTATATCAGACGCTGCTGGCTCTATGCCCTCTGTTCCTTCTCTGTGAGGTTGGTTGGAGTGCCTTGCCTTGCCTTGCATCGCAAGAGCACTAGCGGTTTCTTCATAGTCTTTCTCATAGACTTCGTTCTACTGGTTGTTGTTGATAGTAGCTAGCTGATAGTGTTAAGTTAGTTAGTAGAGTCCCTGTGGGGACTTTGCCCCAAGCGGGGCATGCCCCCCTCTCCTGGCTTCAAGTTGTGTTCGGCATGCAGCAGGCCAATGCCAATCAGTGATCCCCATGACAGTTGTCTCAAGTGTCTGGGAGAGAGCCACAGGAAAGACAGCTGTGGCATCTGCAAGAACTTTCGCTCTTAGACCCAGAAGGAGTGAGATATTAGCTTGAGGGCCCTCCTGATGGAGGCAGCTCTTTGCCCTGTGTCAGAGCCCTGCACCGCAGAACCCACTCTGAGTACATAGGCCTCAGTGCGCAGTGCACTGCCGGCATTGGACTCGGCCCAGCACTGCTTCCTTTCACTGTGCCAAGGAAGCATCAGAAGAAGCTGAGTCCCTCGGCACTGAAGGACAGAGGGGTCATGGGCAAAGGACCCATGTCAGGCCATGTGCCCACTCCGGGGCTTCATGGGGATGCCAATGAGGTCGGACCTCCCAGCCTGGCTCGGGACCCGCCCCCCCACTCCAGGCATCGGCAGGGCCCCCAGCCTATTGTGTGGCCTTCAGTGCCTGAAGCAGCCCTGGTGGCTAGAGAGCAAAGCCGACCAGCTCCTCAGGTGCCATGCCAGGCGAACGAAGCGACTTTGCCCCCAGCACCGAAGGACAAGCCCACCAGGGTGCAACATAGGCAGAGCTTCGCCGCACCACAGGCTCAGGTCCCTAGCGCCATGGCCCCGAACCCCGGCATTCTCACTGGTTTTCAAGTCCCATAAACAAATTAAATTTGAATCCTAAAAAAGGAATGGTGCTACATACCTCTCGGAGACTTAATAGCACTTACCTGCCATTGTTCTTAGTTTTCATTATATCAAGAGTATTAAATAAAACCACCAATGATAAACCCAATTCGTGCATTTTGGAAACGATAGCCATATTCGTTAAATGTGGGGGACCTTGCTGACATCTATAGGCCCATGCTAGGATGTACCTTTTACTTTTTCACAAATTAATGGGTACAATGAAAGTTTTGTTCACCCCAGACAAGGCAATATTTCACTTCACTGGTCTGTTGTGTGGTTTGAGGTATCCTTGTACTCTAAGCTTAAAGAGAGAGTGCTAGATCTCTCTCTCACCTTCTGTTTTGGACTTTGCAAGAGTATTTTTCCCTCAGGAGTCTGACTTTCTTTACCTGAATGAAGCTGTACTAATGAGATTTTAGAGTCATAGCTGCTCCTGCCAAAGAAGGTTAATACTGAACAAGACGTTGACATGAACAGCCCTTTGAACCAACAAAAGACAGCGCTCTCGACCCAGTGTTTCTAGTGGCAATTAGTTCAAATACTGAGCACAGGGAGGACTTGGCTCATTATGGAGACATAGACCTGGGTTTCAGGGAGAAGACTGACCTAGTGTTCCTCCCTAACATGAATTCAGACCTCAGCTAGGCAGCCTACCTTCCTTTGTGTCTGCACCCTTGAGAGCGAAGCAGGAGTGCGTGTTTTGTTTTTTAAAACTGGTGTAATTTTTGCTTCAACAATGGTTAACTCTTCTATGTGCGTGTGTATGGGAGTGGAGGTGGAAAGAAAAAACAATTTGCTTAAATACCTGTTTAACATGACAAAAATGGTGTCCTGGATTTAAAACACAACATTCATGCTGAAAAATAGTTTTTGTTTTTTTTCTTTGTCCAAATTTTAGACTACTCTGCTACTGTTTTCCTGTATGGTAATACTCTGATTCAAATGGTCAAGATTTAAAAAAAAAAAAAAAAAGAGGTGCGGGGGGAGACTATCATCTTCCAAGAACCATGGTCCATTATATCTGTGGTTTGCACGGGATGCTTACCAACGGAATGATTTCACTAACAAAACAGTTCTGTTAAGAGGAAAGTTGTGAGGGTAGGAAGATTAAATTAGTTTTTGTAACTTAGGTCAAGCGTGAAAAAAGAGGCATTCAAATAAGGACGACTTGTGAAAATTTTCTCATTTATTACAGACCAAAAACTTTACATGCCCTCATTTAGCAAGACCTTAAAAATAAATCTATTGTGGTGCCTATTTATGAAAGTGACGTCTTATTGTAGGAGTTCATATGAATCACCTCTTTCAAACACACTATTGTTAAACATTTAACTGTGTTAGGTGTTAGTTTTATACTACCTTTATGGATTTTTTTGTTTTAACTGACTCCTGTGCTATGGCCATTTTTTGTTTTTTTTAAATAAAACCTATAATCTGGGTTTTTTTTAAAGTTTGCAATTAGATTTTTTAGGTTTATATCTCTCTAGATCACATGGCTCACAGTAAAGCCATTCTGAAGTTGATATAATCTTTTATATAAGCAATGAGAATGTAATTTTCATTAAACTAAGAATACTCTCAGTATCTTTCCTACTTTGGAAAATCTATTTTATAAAGAATTTGCCAGTATTATAAGCTTCAGTTTTTCATTTTTGCAAAAATCCATTAGCAGAGCTTTTATTCAAATTCACAAATTCTGCTTTGTGGACAGAGCAGAACCTGGAAATATGCAATTAACTGTATTTTTCTTCTAACACAAAATAAAGAGGTTTTATTTCTGCTATATTTATCATATATACATACCATATGAATTAAGAACTCAGGATTAGTGTTCGGATTCAGTCATTTTCTTTTGATTAATCTTGTATTGCAAATGAGAGAGTACTCCAGTTTAAAGGCTAAGCTTTCCAGCAAAGGGAGTCTGGTGTTACCTCAATTAGAGACAAAAAAGACACGTGCCTCTCACACATACATCATGAGTCCTAGATATGGCTGCAATAAAACATAAAATGTATGTTAATGTCATGATAGTGTCACTGTAGTTATGTTTTAGAAGGCCATTCAGTACTCTAAACCCCTATTTTCAGTCTTTCATAGCTATCAGACATGAACTTCTTGGTTGAATATTTCATATTTAGCTCATTGGAGTCAGTGGAACGTCTTGCCTTTGAGTCTGAGCCCAGAGGTTTAACCCAAGCGATTGGTTACATGTGTTTGTGTATGCAGGTGATGAGGCATGGATATATTTGTTCCATTTTAAATATTTTTTCCCAATATTAAGTTGTCTCCTCCTCATATGATCACTTTACTCAGTCATGAAGAAAATGTAATAAAGTAGAAAACCTGTGGAATGCACCAGCACAGTATGTTAAGATACTTTCCAGTTAAGATACTACTGTATTTAAGTTATAACCTAAACAGATTTCAGCCTTGCCACACACCCAGCTAACTGTACTTTTCCCCTTCCCAACCGCTAAACAACTGCCCCTCAACTAAAGAGGGCAGCAGGAGGAGTTCACCTGATCTGTAGGGGGTTTTAAGTGCCTGTCATTTTAAATTTTAATTACTTTTTCATTTCTTCTGATAGGCAAGGCTTGGATTCAGTTCTTTCGCAAGGTAGATTTTGAAGGAGTTGGCAGTTCAGCTATTACCCCACAGATTAACTGTCATTTGTTTCATGTGTGTCAGACTTTGTAGGGTCATGGTGCTTCTTTAGGTCCTTCTAAGGCTCTTATTACCACAATATGCAAGGGCAGGTAGCCCAGACCAGCCAAAATGCTAATTGAATATTGAATGTGATCTAATTAAGGAGTGACAGCTACATAAGTGTAATGAAAGAAGCCAAGAGCATTTGCTGTCTGAGATGAGATCAGGTTGTATAATTTTGAATGGAGGAGAGTTATTTCAGGAAAGAATTAGCAACTTTGGGGAGATATCAGAGTTGTTGCCGGAATGGGAGAGGATTCAGGAAGGTTTGCTGGCTGGGAAGGGGGTTTCAATTAAGGGCAGATCATTTTCTCCCTCTAACAAAGGATAAAACTAAGAAATTCAGTGCCTAAAAAGTACATTAAATTTGAGAATTTATAGATATAAGAAGTTGTAATGTTAAGGTTCCCACAACAATGTTGCCTTGGTTACATTGAACAAATGAGTACATAGTATTTTTGATGATTGTTCATTCTGTTGAGTGTATTTTTGAGTTTGATTATAATTTCCAGCCACACTATGGATCTCTCTCTTGCCTTTTGTAGTTGTATACCAATCTGAGTGTTTCTAAAATGGTTATTTTCATTATTTAGTCTTTGCTTGGATTTTCAGTCTGCAGATTCTGCCTCGCATGTGATTGAAGGCAGGGGTTTGTAGGTAGAGTCCTGGGTGGATACAAATTGATCCGCAAACATGGTCCATGGATATCCGCATCTGTGGATATAAAGCGGATATCCGCAAATTTGCAGGGCTCTATTTGTGGGATGCTCTGCTTGTGACACTGTGAGTGGCGCAAAGTAATACAGGGAGCTGGTAGGCATGGATGCTGCCATTCCCACCTTTTCTAGGATACAAGTTTAAAAAGGCTGAGGTGGGAATAGCCATATGAATCCCAAATGTACATTCTCTACTCAAATAGTGCTAAAATGAGATCAAAGAAGCCTGTCTCTCTTATATCCGCTTGTATTAACTTAGATGGTTTGAAATACACCCCTTCTGTTTTTCACAAAGACTTTACTCAGAGTAACTGTGGGAAAAGACAGGTCATAATAGGCCATCCAAATCCTAGCATAGGATTGTGACCCTGATATCAGTATTGTGATCAGATAAAGGAAAAGCGCACACACCACCCCTCTTCTTCACAGTAACTAACTTGGGTGAGCCTGACTGTAGTAAATGTTCACACAGACGAGAACTTGAAAATATTTCTCTTTGAAAGTCCAGAAAAGTTTCTCCTGACTTCTTCTGACTTCTGACTTGTATCCTTGTGTTAGGCTGTTGCCTCAAACAATTAGAAGCTTCTAGGAAAAAGACTGGCTAGGTCTCGCTGGAGTTTTTGAAATGTACGTGAAACAATGTACTGTGTGTTAGTGGGTAGACCTAAGGAGAAAACAGCTCTTGCACCAGCTTCTTGTCTCTGCTATTCTACTACATAGTATGGTCTTTGCTTTTGAGTAAGAATATTTTACCTGTTGTGGGAAATATTTAGGGCTATATCAGCCCTTGAGGAAAAATAGGTCAGATATATTCAATAGTGTGACTGTGATCCAAGTGGTTGGTTCAAATAACAGTTTATAAGTGGCGAGGGTAAAATTGTTCCCTAGGATAGTTTAAATAATCAGCAGTTTATTTGAAAAAGAGCACAGGGCCAACATTTTAAATGTGGGTGCCTATGTTTATGCTGTAAGTGGTAACTGCTCAGTGCCAATTTCAGGAAAGAAGCAAACATTTGCCTAAACTGGTAATATGTCTTGTGTAAGACAGAAAAAGTAACTTGTGCAAGGAAAGTGGCCTCTATTTATCTGAGAGATTTTAAATTCAGTTTTTTATCTTAATATTGGCCTTTAACATGTATAGTGAAGATCTGACCTTTGCTTTGCTCTCTGCATTCAGATAATGATTTTTAAAATATTCTAATATATGGCTTCCATGACGCCAGATCAATAAACCAATAGTTCTGAAATGACAGAGTATTACGATATTCCTCTGTAATTTAAACATGATTAGCTGATGAAGGTTATGATCAATATGCTAGAAGAAGATAAATTAATTGATATCCTTTCAGGATGATAAGAGGCTTATTGCAGGTGGGATGCAACTAATGAAGCTGCTTCTTCATATAGATGAGCCATTTTTAATACAATATATTCTCACTAAATCATGGTTCTGCCGTCATTCATTTATATGAAAAACATAAGCTGCAGACCAGTTCCTTATTAAAATTACATTCATTTGAAAAGAAATTGTATGCATACACAATATCTAAACTAAACAATATCTCTGTCTACATTATAATGTACTGGGAAAAACCATCTGCTTATTTACATATCTTTTTATACTATCTGAACAAGACAGGGATTGAATACTATTGAATTTAATTACATCAGACTTCTAATTTCTTATATCAACAGCAACAATGGTTGCAGTAATTCCAGTGTAGTTACAGTTACTGCAGAGAGTTACTGGAGTGGGCAGAGCTAATGGACTACAGACTCCTTTGCAGATTCTAGGACAAAGTTCATAAAACAAGTTTCCCAGTTTCCTTTAGAGAAACTAATTTAGATCTTAGCCTGATCAGCTTTCAGAGAGTGTGCAAACTGAATGGTATTTGAAATTAACTTTTGTACTAACAGACAAAAAGAGGTGGCAGCTATGTATAACAATGGCTATTACGATTAAAAACAGAAGACCCACCTGAAATATTTGAAGTATGGAAATGAACAAATTAAGGGAAGGGAGATAAGTGTTCATGTACAGTTCATATGGGCCTTTTTTTAATAAGTGTGTGTGTAAAATACTACACTGCATGTTAAAAAAAATAAAACTTTGTCTGCCCTTGTATTCTTGCCTCACCTTACCCTGTAGACCAGTATGTTTGTTATATTCACCCACGCTGCCTCTTATACAGTTCAGCATCTCAGTACTCATTACCTTGTCTGGGCCATAAAAAAAACCTCAAACTGTGAACCAGCAAATAGATATGGCCTATAGACGATCCTCCATTTCCCACACTCTTTATCAGCAAGACAAACCAAAACAAACATAGTCCAACCCTTCTCTGTTCAGAATACTGCTCACTGTGGTCAAGAGACCCCAACAAATCCCATCCTATTCCTCAGATATGGTTGAATAACACATTTACCCAACCCATAATTCCACAATGAGGCAAGAAAAACGGATCTACTTTTTCTAATCTCCACGTATGCACCAGAAATCCCACCATAGCAGACAGTATATTTTACGTTCCCAAGGAGCTGCAAACCTTGAGGGTAGCCTATCCATCAAACCATAGAGGAGAGGAAGAAGTCAACATGTCTTTTAGAATGTGTTGCATTTTCATTTGCAGTTTATGATTTCAAAAGTGTCTAAAACTGGTGTTGTGTGTAACCCTGTTTGATCAATGGCAGGTGCCTGTGTGTGGGCAATGTGCTTTTTTTTACATGTGTATGTTGTGTTGTTTGAATGCTTGAAGTATGACTGTACTTGAATATTTGTTTACCTTTCCTTTAACTGTTCATTTCCTTACTTTAATAAAGCTAGGACATTCCTCACTACACATACCTAGTAATAATCTTAATTTACACTTAATAAAGCTTGTTTGCATTTTTAAAAATTGCAGGGCCAGTGTAGAACATGCGTTCTCCAAAGGTTCTCACCACTCTCCAGGGTCTCTGGTTCTTTGCCCTTCAGCATTTTGTAGCACGTTGTTTCCCAGGCCCCCAGCTTTCTGCCCTGTGGCGCTTAGGAGCGATCCATAGCATTCCCTTTTGTCGCTTGTATGGATTCAGAAGGCACCCCTTAGGCCATGTAGGCTTCCTAAAGTGTACATGGCTGAAAAATTCAAAGCTAGTTTTTGTAAATAGTAGAGTTAGGGCCCTACCAAATTCATGGCCATGAAAAACACGTCACGATCTGTGAAATCTGGTCTTTTGTGCGCTTTTACCCTATACTGTACAGATTTCACAGGGGAGACCAGTGTTTCTCAAATTGGGAGTCCTGACCCAAAAGGGAGTTGCAGGGGGTGGTCGCAAGGTTATTTTAGGGGGGTCACAGTATTGCCACCCGTACTTCTGTGCTGCCTTCAGATCTGAGTGGCTGGAGAATGGCGGCTGTTAGCCGGGCACTCAGCCGGGGACCCAGCACCCTGCCAGCAGCAGCACAGAAGTAAAGGTGGCAATACCATACCATGCCATCCTTCCTTCTGCGCTGCTGCCTTCAGAGCTGGGTGGCTAAAGAGTGGCAGCTACTGACTGAGGGCCCAGCTCTGCAGGCAGCAGCACAGAAGGAAGGGTAGCAATACCATACCATGCCAGCCTTACTTCTCTGCTGCTGCTGGCGATGACTCTGCCTTCAGAGCTGGGCTCCCGGCCAGCAGCCACCGCTCTCCAGCAGCCCAGCTCTGAAGGCAGCACTGCTGCCAGCACCAGGGCAGGAGTAAGGGTAGCAGTACCACAAACCCCCTACAATAACCTTGCAACCCCCCCAACTCCTTTTTGGGTCAGGCCCCCTACAATTACACACCGTGAAATTTCAGATTTAAATAGCTGAAATCATGAAATGTACATCCTATGACTGTGAAATTGACCAAAATGGACCCTGAATTTGATAGGGCCCGAAGTATAGTTGATTAGCCATTGCTGTAGATATTAGTCTACAGTTAACTGTATATAAATTTGAAATGTTACCATCATCCTATTTTTAGCTAGTGACCCAAAAGAATTTGACTAAAGTTTCAACATTTTATTTTAAAGCATCCGTAGCTTGCAAATGTTTTGCCCAAAACCCTAACTTTCAAAAATATTCAAGTGTTTCCTGAATGTAATCCCACAAATACTGTACTTTTCTTATCCAAAGTTATATGGTGAGTGTGGATAACTGAACCCTTCTTGCAGTCTTAACTATAAAGCTGTTACTGGATGGCTCCATTTTCAGTGTTATTTTAATGATCTCTAACTCAGTTTGTATAGTTTTGTTTGTGTTGCTGAAAATTTCTCCTTAATCTTCCAAATGAATTTGGCATTCTTCATGCTGTATTAGTGCTGCAAACTGAAGAAATAGGGGACTAAAATTAGGAATTATAGTGTAATATTTTTGCGGTTTTAGTTATTGGACTATCCTCATTCCATAATTAATTTGGATATCTTTTATCAGTTGTCTTGCCTGAAAGGTGACATAATTTGAAGCAGAGGTAATATGGGGACTCGATCAGCAACAATATATCTGTGTCTGTCCTTCCCAGTCTTTTGTCCCTTGTCTGTTCAGAGTTGGCAGTTTTGATGCAGCTGAAAGTACTTCTAAAGGTGCCCAGCTTTAAGCCACAACAACCTTAATTTAAAGTAGGGCTGTCAATTAATCCCAGTTAATTTGCGATTAACACACACAAAAAATCACGATTAAAAAAATGAATCGTGATTAATCACAGTTTTAATCACACTGTTAAACAATAGAACACCAATTGAAATTTATTAAATGTTTTGGATGCTTTTCTACGTTTTAAAATATATCGCTTTCTATTACAACACAGAATACAAAGTGTACAGTGCTCACTTTATATTCTTTTTTATTATAAACATTTGCACTGTAAAAATGGACAGAAGGAAGAGTATTTTTCAGTTCACCTCATACAAGTACTGTAGTGTGATCTCTTTTATCATGAAAGTGCAATTTAGGAATATAGATTTTTTTTGTTACATAACTGCACTCAAAACCAAAACAATGTAACGCTTTAGAGCCTGCTAGTCCACTGAGTCCTATTTTCTTGTTCAGCCAATCGCTAAGAGAAACAAGGTTGTTTACATTTATGGGAGATAATGCTGCCCACTTCTTAATTACAATGTCACCTGAAAGTGAGAACAGGTGTTTGCATGGCACTGTTGTAGCTGGCATAGCAAGATATTTACGTGACAAAAGTGCTAAAGATTCATATGCCTTTTCATGCTTAGGCCACTGTTCCAGGGGACATGTTTCCATACTGTAGCTGCTCATTTAAAAAAAAAAAAAGCATTAATTAAATTTGTGACTGAACTCCTTGGGGGAGAATTGTATGTCTCCTGCTCTGTTTTACCTGCATTCTGCCATATATTTCATGTTATAGCAGTCTTGGATGATGACCCAGCACATGTTCATTTTAAGAACACTTTCACTGCAGATTTCACAAAACGTAAAGAAGGTACCAACGTGAGATTTCTAAAGATAACTACGGTGCTTGACCCAAGATTTAGGAATCTGAAGGGCCTTCCAAAATGTGAGAGGGATGAGGTGTGGAGCTTGCTTTCAGAAGTCTTAAAAGAGCAACACTCCAATGCGGAAACTACAGAGCCCAAACCACCAATAAAGAAAATCAACCTTGTGCTGGTGGTATCAGACTCAGATAATGAAAATGAACATGTCAGTCAGAACATGGATTCTTATCAAGCAGAGCCCTTCGTCAGCATGGATGCATGTACCCTTGAAGCATGAAGGGACATAGGAATCTTTAGTGCATCTGGCACATAAATATCTTGCATTTCCGGCTAAAACAGTGCCATGAGAACGCCTGTTCTCACTGTCAGGTGACATTGTAAAACAAGAACCAGACAGTATTATCTCCTGCAAATGTAAACAAACTTGTTTGTCTGAGCGATTGGCTTAAGAAGTAGTAGGACTAAGTGGACTTGCAGGCTCTAAAATTTTACATTGTTTTATTTTTGAATGCAGTTTTTTTGTACATAATTTTACATTTGTAATTTCAACTTTCATAATAAATTGATTGCATTACAGTACTTGTATGAGGTGAATTGAAAAATAGTATTTCTTTTGTTTTTTACAGTGCAAATACTTGTAATAAGTGAGCACTGTACACTTTGTATTCTGTGTTGTAATTGAAATCAATATATTTGAAAATGTAAAAAACATCCACAAATATTTAAATAAATGGTATTCTATTATTGTTTAACAGTGCGATTAATTGCGACTCATTTTTTTAATCGCTTGACAGCCCTACAGATAATTTATTGTATTTATCTAGACTCCATTTGAAAAGGCAATGTACAACACAAGAGCCATGCACATAGCTCATTATACAGACAAGGTGGGTGAGTTAATATCTCTTATTGGACCAATTTCTGTTGGTGAGAGAAACAGAAGTTGGTCCAATAAAAGATATTACCTCTCTAACCTTGTCTTTCTAATGTCCTGGGCCCAACACAGCTACAAATACACTACACAGTTTATTGTAAAGAAATGTATTACTGCAAGGTTAATTGGTGAATGTATTGTGCTAGTGGAATGCTCCTGTTAAAATGAAAGTGAATGGGAACTTCTTTAAGTGCTGGTCCCTGTGTGTATTCCACTGTGGTGCACATTTGTTCCGTGTGCCTGATAGGAAGATATTTGCTAGAAGTGTCTGTTGGTCTGCACCTGCATCCTTCTCCTTGTGCTCCAAAAAGAGGGCAGTTGGGGGGCAGGGATAACTGCCTCTCCAGGTCCTTTCTACTGCTGCGTAGTGTGAGATAAAACTCTTCAGCGTCCACAAAGTTTATCTTAAACTTTTTTCCTTTAAATATTGTTAATCCTTCCTTCATTGAACAGAGACGACTGCTTCACCTCTCTTGATATGAAGGATGCCTACTTCCACAGAGACATCCATTCCTCACACCGAAGGTTCTTCAAGTGCTTGCTCATGTTGATTCCATGTTAGGTGTGCAAGCGCCACATGCACTGCTGCTGGAGAATTTTCCCCTAGTGGCATCCATTGGGCTGGCTCTGGAGCCCTCTGGCCCCATTGGTTCTGCACCCTCTCAGTTCCTTCTCACCGTCCATGACAGTTGCTGGAACAGTGCTCTTGCTTCGGCAAACCTCCAGTGCTTTCTCCTCATTTCCATTGTAAATAGTTGTTGTTACAATTTAGTGTAGTATAGTTTCTTACTGTTAGTTAGTCCCCTTACTGGACGTTGTTCTCAGGAACAGCGACCCTCACTCTAGCTGCCTGAAGTGTCTGGGGGAAGCCCACATTTGTGATAAGTGCAGGATTTGCCCACGGACCTAAAAGGACAGGGACATTAGACTCAAAGTTGTCCTGATGGAAGCTGTGCTGAGGCTTCTGAGCCAAGTCCGTCAGACCCAGCACCGAGCACATCCTCCTCAGTGCTCGGGACTCCTCTGCCACTGTGTCCTCCTCGGCACCGTTCAATATCCCTGGCACCAAGGAAAGAGACAAAAGAAGTGCACCGAGAGAGGGCTCTCCCGAGTGCTCACGGAAATACGAAAGACTCAGGAAGTGAGTTGTGACCCTCTCCTGGCCGCTCGCAGTCTCTGCAGATGTGTGAAACCTCACCAGCGGCCAGCCCAGCTTGGGACTGACCTCGTACACCCGG
Source organism: Mauremys mutica (assembly GCF_020497125.1). NCBI lineage: Eukaryota > Metazoa > Chordata > Testudines > Geoemydidae > Mauremys > Mauremys mutica. The sequence continues at coordinate 79,503,570 of NC_059081.1, read as the reverse complement.
CAGAGATGTACCACATCTTAGGGTGCCACCCACGTATGAGGCCTATTAGGTAGCCAAGGACCTCATGGCTTTGCTGGTTCTGCCCACGACTGGCAGTCAGTTACCAAGCTGACTAAGACAGTTGTCTCACGGCACAAGAATGCATTAGGGTCTCTGTAGTGGTCACCTACACAGCACCATCCACTGTCCCCAAGCATGTCCTGAGTCTCGAGATGGCATTCTCTGGCTGGCTGGCGTGAGTTGCCATCCCCCAGGTGTTGGTCACCCGAGCCCCAACATCAAGCTTCTGACTCCAAACGTCAGTCACCAGAACCTAAATGCCTTTCTCCCGCCTCCCAACACTTGTCCCCAGAGTGGCACCGATCTCCCAACCGGAGACGATGCTCACAGGTGTCCCAACACTAATCCCTGGACTCCCAGCCCTGGGTACCCAGGTCCAGGCACTGGTCTCCCATAGCCAGTCCCCAGTGCCAGAGCATCTTATCATAGCTGGCAGGAGTGTTCCATGGGTGCACCTCTGTGGCCTTCCTCATCAGACTCCGAGACCTTGCCCCCGCAAAAGAGGTACCATCCCCTGGCATACCAGACTGATGTGGGTACTGTCTTACCCATGGGCCTGTGGTCCCCTGGTCAATGGCCAGACCAATGGCAATGCTGGAAACCGTGGGGGTTTCTGGTGGTACCGAGACCTTTCTCCCACCCACCTTCAGTGGCAATATCCGAGACACATAGCACAATCCCGCCGCAGCTGGTACCAGAGCAGACCTCAACTCGGAGCACAGGTCTGAGACCCCAGGTCCTCCCCCAGCAAAGACAGTTTCTGGAGAGGTAGAAGCCCCCATTGCTCCCCCACAAGTGGTATCTTCCTCATCTTCCTCTGACAAGGTACTCGTGAGGCCCTTTAACCTTCTACCGCTGGATGATTTTAGAGTTTATGGTGGGTCACAAACACTACCACTTTACGGTGCTCCCCTTTGGACTCTTGGCCATCCCAAGAGTCTTCGCAAAGTGTATGGCAGTGGTGGATGACTTCCTCAGGTGCAGAAGAATGCAAATTTATCCGTACCTCGACAACTGGCTGATTAAAGGCCATTCGAGCGACCAAGTTCAGAACAGCATTGCAATGGTGTAATGACAATCTACAGAGCTCTGGGCCTTCTCATAAACGAGCAGAAATCAACGCTGATCCTGGTACAGAGGATAGAATTTATAGGAGCAGTGCTCGACATCTCCCAAGCCCGGGCATTCCGGCCAGATCCCAAGCCATCACGGACTTGATCTCTCAGCCGTTAGCTTGTCCACTGATGATGGCCCAGGGATGTCTGCGGCTTCTGGGCCACTTGGCAGTGTGCACTTAGATCATTTGACACACACGGTCACACCTCTGACAACTCCAAATGTGGCTTGCGTCGGTCTTCTCACCAAGCAAACACCGTTTGGACTCAATCCTTACCATCCCAAGGTCAGTCCTGGCTTCCGTGACGTGATGGCTGGACCCAGTGATTGTCCTCTCAGAAGTGCCCTTTGAGACTCCGCAACCTGCGATTATCCTGGTATCTGAAGCATTGGACCTAGGCTGGGGAGCCCAGGTAGGCAACCTCAGGACTCAGGGTCTCTGCATGAGAGACAAATTGCCCCTACACATAAATGTGAAGGAGCTTAGGGCAATCCACTTCGTATGCAAGGTGTTCTTCCCCCAGCTTGCAGGCAGGATGGTGCAAATGTTGACAGACAATACTGTGGTGGTGATCTATGTCAACAAGCAAGGAGGGGCCCACTCCAAGGTCCTTTATCAGGAAGCCAGCCGTCTGGCTATGGAACTTCTGCGTGAAACATTCCATCGACAGAGGCCACACACCTGCTGGGGGAACGGAACATGCTAGCAGATTGCCTCAGCAGGTTCTTTTCTCACCACAAGGGGGTCTCTCCACCCAGAGGTAATCAGTGCCATCTTCCGTAGGTGGGGGACTCCCTAGGTGGATCTGTTGGCCACTGCAGAGAACAAGAAATGTGGCCTCTTTCATGCAAGACTTGACCAGTGCAAGGGCGCTCTATCAGATGCCTTCCTCCATACATGGTTGGACGGCCTGCTGTACGCTTTTCTGCCAATTCACAGGGTTCTCCTGAAAATAAGTGTACAATGCAAAGGTCATTCTGATTGTCCCCACATGGCCTCACTATCATTAGTTCAGTATGCTCCCAGACCTAGCAGTCACAGCTCCGTGGAGTCTTCCCCTCAGACCAGACTTGATCTCGCAGGCTCAAGGGAGGCTCATCCATCTGAACCCCACAGGCAGCATGGCTGTTGTATGTTGTACATCTGACAGCATGGCTGTTGTATGGTTGAATCCAGAGGAGAGGGCATGCTCTGAGCATGTGCAGTAGGTCTTGCTAGTTAGTAGAAAACCCTCTACCAGGGAAACCTACCTGGCCAAATGGAAACACTTCTCATGTTGGGCGGTCAAGTGAAGCCTTTCTCTGATGCAGGCATTGTTGCAGTCCATCCTAGTGTTCCTCTTCCATCTAAAATTCCAAGGCCTATCACTGTCCTTTAGAAAGGTCCACTTGGTGGCAATTTCAGCTTTCCATCCCCCAAAGCATGGCAGGTCAGTCTTCGCACAGGAAATGACAGGCAGATTCATCAACGGGCTGGAAAGGCTCTATCCGCAGGTTTGTGACTCATCCCAACTTTGGACTTGAGCCTCGTTCTGTTTAGTCTCTCTAGGCCACCCTTCAAGCCTTTGACATCATGGCTATTCTGCTACTCTTCTGGAAGATTGCTTTCCTGGTGGCGATCCCTTCAGCAAGAAGGGTTTCTGAGCTTCAGGCTTTAACCTCTGAACCTCCTTATACCACTTTCTTCAAGGACGAGGTCCAGCTGTGTCCCCACTCAGCTTTTTTGCCTGGGGGCCTGGCTCGGGACAGTTTATTCCCCAAGCAGAAATAGTATGAGCAAGCTAGTCTAGCTCCCTCAAGGGTGAGAGCTTTTTTAGCCTGATGGGAGAACAAGGATTAGGTCCTAGTTATTCTTTCTTTCCCCCACTCCCCCATCAGAGAAGACATTGATCACAGATGCTTGGCTGTTCCTACCTATTCAGGTGCTGTCACACAACATGTCAAGTGTTCTGCATCAGCTAACTGGGAACAATAAAGCTTTGGAACTGGTATATTCCCGAACAAATCACCCCATTTGTCGGTAGTATACCTGCCAGGGATGCACAACATGCTGGCAGACCGCCTGAACAGATATTTCTGTCAGGATTGTGAATGGGAGATTCACAGTTCCATGTAAACCGGGTATTTCACTAGTTGGCATCCCCTGGAAACAGTAAATGTGCAATTTATTGCTCTGCAGGAGCACAGGGTCAAGATTGTGGAGAAGATGCACTCCTAGTTCCCTGGTGAGGGTAACTGATGTATGTTTTCCCAGGCATTCCTCCCTCACCTCAGGTTCTGAGGAAGTTCAGGCAGCATGGGGTACTGATTGTATTGCTTTCCTCCCAGGTGGCCTGGGCAGCCTTCTGATTCCCCAACCATCCTCAGATGTCAGCATGACCATGCATTAGTTCCCAGATCTTCCTGGACCTACTGACCCAGGATGGGCAGAATCAATCATCGCAGTCCAGCTTCCCTCCACTTGAGAGCCTGGTTTTTTTTGGATGGATATGAAACCTAGAAAATATGTGCTTGGAAGGACTTTAAAGACAATAGTAGAAAAGAATCTACTAGGAAATGTTACACAGCCAAGTGAAAACTTTTTTCAATCTGTTCACAATCGTCAGTTCCTGAGGACTGTGACATCCCTATTATTTTGGAGTATCTTTTATTTTTAAAGACCTTGGGTCTCTCAATTAGCTCATCTCGGGTTCATTTGGCAGCTATAAGCACCTGTCATCCTCTGACTACTCCTGTTTTTACCTTCCTGTGACAGTACCTTTTTTGAAAGGCCTGGTTAGAACTTTTACACCTGTGAATAGGCCCATTCTGACATGAGATTTCAGTTTGGTCCTCTCAGCACTCACAAGACCTCCATTGGAACTGTTGTTTTCATGCTCCTTATCCCACTTATCCATTAAAGTCACCATTCTAGTGGCCATCACCTCAGCTAGAAGAGTTGATTAACAGGGAGCTCACCATATATGCAGTCTTTCACAGGGATAAAATGGCACTGAGGCTACATCCTAAGTTTTCTCCTGAAGAGATCTTGGATTTCTATGTGAATCAGTCAGTCAACCTACCTAACCTCATGCCGTTAGTGAAGACAGAAGGGTTCACTCCTTGGGCATACATTTAGCCATGCCGTTCTACCTACAAAGAACAAAACTATTTAAAAAAAATCATCTAGTCTATTTGTATCATTCTCAGAATGGATGAGATGGGAAGCAATCCCTTCCCAAAGGCTTTTCAAGTGGATGTCGGGGTGCATTGTACTATTATGAGTTGACAAACGCTCCTCTGCTAAAGGCCAGGCTGCCTCAGTAGCTTTTCTGAAGGTTGTTCCTACTGTCAGTTGCATTCGCTTGAAGAAGAAAGAGAAGTTACTTACTTTTACATTAACTGGAGTTCTTCAAAATATGTGGTCGCTATATATATTCCACTACCCCTTCCTCTCTGCTTTGGATCTTAGATGCAATTCATTGTAGAGAAGGAACTGGAGTGGCACACGAGGAGAAGAAGGGCGCAGGCATAGAGTAATGGACATTGCTAGCAAAAAGTCTTCTGGTCTCAGGTACATGGAGCGCGTGTGCACCCACTTTTGATACAGACCACACATCTTGAAGAACTCAGTTTTGGTACATGGTAAGTAACTGCTCCTTATGTGTCTGACCTCTTTGGGGTGTGTTAGAAGTTCTAAGTCTCTTTCTCACTCTCCCCTCTGCCCCTCCTCCCATTTTGACACAGTAGCTAGTGATCATTCCCACTGACTAACCTTTTGTAATAGTTTAAAATGAATATTTATTAAATATAGTAATGCAGGGGTTCCAAAATGTTGGTTTCTGGCCACTGGTGGTGGTTTTCAGGAAGCTGACTGGCCAACATGGCCTGATTCGTGATCCACAAGTTTCATTCATGTTCATAGGAGCTCTAGATTTTTTGCACCTATGAAAATCAGGGCAATGGTGGTTTCTCCTTTTCCTTTCCTTAATTCCAGCTGAGAAACAGACTAAATAGGGGAATGAAATAAAGTATCATTCTACAACAGTTTTAGTCTGAGATTAGTCCAGAACTTGGATTCAGTCCCCATTCTTGGCTTCCCCTCCCCATAGAGGAGGAAATATTAAGCTCTTCACAACATATAGTTCATTGTGGAGCATTGTTTCTGTAGCTATGTTCTGTAATAATTTACCCTTTAATCCCCTCTTTCAAATGAAATATTTTAGTTACTATAGGAAATAAACAGGAAAAGGTGAAATTATAAAAAAAAAAAATAACATGACAAAGTTAGTGGTATATGGTAGCCCTGTTTTAAAACTGGTTTAATAAACAGGAGTGATACTGTGTTCATTATCAGAGGGGTAGCCGTGTTAGTCTGGTTTTGTAGAAGCAGCAAAGAATCCTGTGGCACCTTATAGACTAACAGACGTTTTGCAGCATGAGCTTTCGTGGGTGAATGCTTGCATCCGAAGAAGTGGGTATTCACCCACGAAAGCTCATGCTGCAAAACGTCTGGTAGTCTATAAGGTGCCACAGGATTCTTTGTGTTCATTATATAAATATTAATGTTTATGCAGTGAGCATCTCATGTTTTCAAGTATTAACAGTGAATTTTCAAGAATTCTATGCTGTTTAGGGTTGCGCATATAGTAGAAATTTCCATAACCGTTATCAATTAGTAACCCTGCACCAGTGTGTTAGTAAAGGCACAACAAAGATGTTTTTACCAGGATTCTTTAAGGGTTTATCTCCACGTGATGGGTTCCTGTGTAATTGTTCCTAATAACTCCATGTGTGGACGCTCTTATTACGGAACAAGAGTGCCTTGTTCGTGGAGTTATTCAGGAACAGCTATTGCACTTTAAATTTACACCTGTGTTTACTTGCAAGTTTAGACAAGCTAAAACCATACTTAGCACAGCTAGCATGCTCTAACATTTCCTTTGTTATAAGAACCGTTGAAGCGCTACCCATTATCAGAAGTGGGTAAGAATTTCTAGTTTTCCTTATGTTTTAGTTGGATGAAGCTGACTTTCAAATATCCATTGACTGAAATAAATGCAAAGAGACACAATGATGAGCACACCACAGAGGAACACAATAATAGTCTGCCAGCTTAGATTTTTGTGAAGTGATACCTTCAATTTTAGGACCTCATACCTTGAAGATTAGTAGTGTAGAATTGTTTCCTGCCTGAGTTCTTGTCTATGTTCTGTGCACGTTTGAATTGTGATACCTTGCATCCTACTCTTTTGCTTAATCATTTACATGCTTTTCTCTTTTTTTTTGTTTGTTTGTTTTTGTTTTTTAGTTGCCCAGAAGATTGTGGCAACAAGGAAGAAACAGCAGCTTTCAATAGGCCCCTGCAAATCTTTACCAAACTCTCCAAGTCACTCGTCTGTGTGTTCTGCCCAGGTTTCTGCTGTACATATCAGCCAGGTACAGAATGAAATGTTTGCTTTGAAAAGAAAATGATGGAATGTTAGAGTGCATTTAAAGCCGTTACTTTTTTTGCTGCTTTGTCAGCAGTTAGATTTTTCTAAAAGCGTACTGTGATCTCTAGTATAAAACAGTGTGTTCATAATTGGCTCGACTTTGCTTTAAGTAACTGCTGTGACAAAACATTTTTATTGGGAATTGGCTTTAAAACAATCCTTGGTCATGCTGGTTATGTTCTGCAGCCTGCTGGTATGAGTGGGGGGATCGTTACAGTCACAAGATTTGCTGTTCTGCTTTTTTAATTAGCTTACGGTGCTTTGGTCATTGTCCTGGTTTAATCATCCACTGAACAGTAGTTGGTACAGCTCAATAGTTAACACACTTCAGTCTCAAATTTGGCACCACCGTTCAATTTTATTACCCATCTCTCCTGTGCTCAATTGAAACCATACACCTTTAGTGACATTACTGTGAATGTTTGCTGAATTATTTACATTACAGTAAATTGTTTGACAGCCAGCAAGTACTAGGTAAAAAATTAAACTGCTGCCTTCTATGCTGAAATGCATTACTAATTTGCAATCAGTATTATAATGTATACAAACTTGATACCTGCATTACATTTAACGCTCGTAACAATCTCATACTTTGTATGCTAGTGAATCTTTCCCCAGTATCTAAATTTAATTTCCCGAAAAGTGTACATTATAATCTTATTTGTACTTACTGTGTTTGATATTTTGAAAGATCTTAAAATAGATTGTGAATATAGTGCAACATTGGCTTGCAATATTTATTTTTGTAATATCTTGTTTGGTGCCATTTTGAATGAAAATTCCATTCTGTTGAAATATTTGGAACATTAGGAGTAGGCAGGTTTAATTGTTCCCTTGCTTTTGTCAGCTTAACACAACACTGTTCAATGTTAATACAAATATGAAAGGCAAGAGAAAAATAAACTAAAAATTAAGAGATATTTAAGACCAGTATCATAATATGCATAATGTTTCTGCTGTATTTACTGCTTCTTTGTAACTTTGGGGTTTTTTCCTTTTTTCTAATCATTTTGAAAGGTGGAGAATAAATACTTCTCAAAGTGTATTTTCATTGGATTCCCACTCATGTCCATCCACCTAATGTGAGATTATGCGAGAGCTGCCGTTGGACTCATATTTTGAACCTTTTGAGGCCCCACAGTTGTGCCTCTGTCTCATTTTCTCTCTTCTCTTCCCTTCCCCCCAACCAGTCAGGTATCCATGTTGCCTGGTCACTTCCCCTTTTGCTGCTATTAGCAGTGTCAGATGCTGTCCTGGCTCAGGGATGGCATTGTTCATAAAATGTTTTCGGCCACTGTAGCAGTTGATAGAGCCTTTCGTTAATCCCCATTAATAAAATTCTATGACTAAATATTTTTCATTTTTGTTGGACACATCAGTTGTCTTTTTGGCAGGATATTTTCAGACTGTCTGGGTTTTTGTGGCGCTTCATTGTATGCCTGTGACAGAGCATATGTATGCTGCTCTTCTTTCCCCCAGTTACCCGCAGCTGGTGGAAGAAATGGTAAAGCAACTCCCTGATAAGAGGGAGAAGCTCTGCCACACCTCAGAGGCTGTGTCTGAGATACATAGAGAGAGGAGCAGGCACCTGGACCTTATTGAGGGAAGACTGAACTTGAGTTAATTTGTTTATCTAGAAAATGTCTAGGACTGGGCTCGGTAAGTGTCTGGCTTAAATTCCATTGTCAGATACATTTGCCGTGCCTTTAAATTGTTTTTTGGGCTGGTTACTGAGAGTCCAGTAGCATCCTCATTGCAGCCTGGTTCTTGCAGAGGCAGTGGAGAAAAACCCATTTTCCTTGAGGATACTCTGTATGTGTGGTAGTCACAGGCTGTGGCTGAAACTGGCTGGACTTTTGTGGTGTGGTGTTTTCAGACTGTAAACTGTGACCAATAGTATGCCCATGTTGGCAAAGTTAACATTTTGCTTATAAACTACAAAACCTTTAGGCAAAGGACATAAATTGATCTGTGGAAGTGGGCTCACCTTCCAAAGAATATACTCAAACTCTATTGTCTCAGTAATAGAAGATGCAGGAAACTGAATTTGTCCTGGCAAAGAATATCATCAAATCCATGCTATCAAACGAAGTTTATTATATTATTCCAAATACTTCCAGGTGCCTTAAAACCCAGGAAGAGTTTGTTCTATGTTAGATCTAGAGAATACATTCACTGTCTGCTAGGGAATAATTAACAATTGTGTTGCTGGGGTCATCATATTTCTTCTAGACACTATAGAGGGGACAACTAGCTACATGCACACTTCTCAGACAGGAGAGTCTGTTTCATAATATTGTAACATTGCTGCCAATACTATTCTGGCCTGGCATCTGCATTGCTTGTTATGAAGTACTTAGTGATAGCAACTTACCTGCACAAGATGTCAAATTAATATCTTGTACTACTTGAATAATCTGTCAACCTGGAAGGGATACGAGGATCGACCCAGCCACTGTTGGGATGCTGGTGTCACTGTGGTTCAAAGTAAATTGTCTGACCTCCCAGCTAGTCACCAGAAGATGCGTGGGAGTATACAGGAGCTGTGATTGGAGTCTGGGAGCCTTGACTTAACTTGTCCTTTCTTCCAAACGCAGTATGAGAAAAAGAGTTTATCTTTGTCACCAGCAGGCATTGGCAAGAATCATGTTACAAATTTTGGGTGGCTTTATGGTCATAGATGTATTGGCAGTGTCTATGGCATGTCTGTATGTGAGGCAGCCTTACTGTATCATGGTTATTGGTAATCTCAAGCTGCATGGTCAAATTACATCAAGGAGTTGGGTTGATATGAGCCTTTCTGATTTGGTTGCAGCACAGGGGCAATAGTCAATTAGGTTTTGAATTCCAGATTCTTCAAACTCAAACTGTATGAACAGCAGCTGAATCGTTATTCAGTTGAGGAGCTCACTCAGAGGGTCCATCGTACTTGGAGCACTCGGTTTCTCCAAATGTAAAGTCTTCTCATAAATATCCTGGAGATCAGGGTATTTTTAGATTCACCAAGGACCTTCAGAGGGTTAGTACAATACTCTGAAAAGTTGGTGGCCTGATCAAACCAGACAATCAGGTTACTATGGTTCCCGTGAATAAAGGAGAATATCACACTATATATCCTGAAGCCTTTCCAGTGTGGGTGTGAGCTCTGTCCCACAAGGCATTCCTGGTGGCCCCTTTCCTGCCAAGGAAGGAAAGTGTAACTGCAGATGAAGCAGCCAGGAATGAGCCTGAGTGTATAGTGTATAGATTTAATAGTGTATTAAATCTTTTATCACATGTAATTGACCTGAACAAACAGCTACTAGTATCTACTCAAGGCATCAGGAAAAGACCACCTCTTGCATGCACTGGAGAGGCCATCTTCATATGGATGTAAAACTGCCTATGCCTTCCCATCAATATCTCCAGCAACAGCAGTTCCTAACCAGTCTTGGGAGAGACAAAAGTTGATCTTATTAACCCCATGTTTGCCAAGGCAGATATAGTTCTCAATCTTGTTAGAGATGGCAATAAGGAAACTCATCATCTTTGGGAGCTGGCTGAAATTGGTGACTCAGAACAGGGCACTCTGCTCAATAGCAGAGCTGACAATTTCTCTGCCTATCCACATGGCTCTGAGGGAGGATAATGATCCAGATAAATAGCCCTTTGGGCAGGTGTTTCAGAGCCATCTGGCTTCTTGAAAGGATCCTAAAGAAGAAGATTAAAAGTTGAAAAGGTTAGCATTCCAGTGTGTGACGGCCCCTGTGGAAACTATTGGACAATCTCTTCATTTGTCTGAGTAGCTTAAAGACAAATTTCTTCATTGTTCATTTGATAACTGTTTTTGGCTGCAATGAACATGTCAAAGTTAGACCAGCTTTTCTGTTGGGTTTGTACAGGACGTGAGACACTTAAATGACCCTACTGCAGTGGGTGGTTAATGAAGTCCTAATCAGACTGATTTGGAGCCACTTGATACCTGTTGGCTCAGATTTATTATGTGGAAGGTTATCTTCCAGATGTGTGACTTCCTTTTATGGTATGAGACTTCGGTGACACATATCTTATATTCTGCGAAGAATAGCCATTCATACAGATGTGTCCTAAATCCCTTGCATAGCTGGTGATTGCAGTTCACTTCAATGAACCTGTTGTCCTTGCAGATATTTATCTTATGCCTGCATGCTCATCCCAGCAAGTTACTGTTCCACAATCTTGATGTGAAAAGGTCCCTAGGTTTTATCTGGAGCAAACAGAAGGCCTTAAAATGCCACCTAGCTTTTTGTTTCATTTGACAATGCATTAGGTTCTAATGTTACCAAGCATATCATTTCAAAGTATATCTGATTGCATTTTCCATTGTTACTGTCTGGGATGCCTGCAGCTTGAAAATCATGTCAAGGCTCATTCCATTCTGGGCAAGTCAGCTTTACCTAGTAGACTCTGAACTAAGTAGCCACACAGGCTTACATGCACTTACCACGTGTTTTCTTAGACTCTAGCAAGAATCCAGGGTTAAATTATCAGTGTTGGAGCCCACTCCCCAAGCTCCAGCTCCGTCAGGAGTTCTGTTCACTATGTCCTTCTTCTATTGAAATGAGTCCATCTTTTGTATTTTCAAGATGATACTGTAATTCTACCATTGCTGCTTATGTTGTAATTTAGTCCTCAAATTTAAAGAAAAATTACACTACTTTCATACTTCAAGGCATTCCATTGGTTTTTTTTTCTGATTACAGATTATTTTAGCTTTTGTTCTGTTTTATTTTAAAGTCCTCCTTTGTGACTTTGTCTGCAAGAGTGAAAATCCAATAGGGTTAGTTATCTTTGAAAAAAATTAATTACCCATAGTTCTTGTTGTCTGAAGAGGCATATCCCGTGGATTAGCACTCACTCAGCTCCATTTAGAAACGTCAGTGCTTAGTTGGGTGGTTTCTGTAACATTTTGCTATTTATAAATTTTACATTTCAATTTTTTTGGAGGGATTGGTGTTCTTTTTTGAAAGAATTGACTTTAATATGCAAGACACAGTGTAGGAAATGAGTGGGGTGGTCTCTAAACTTAACTTGAAATCTGTACCTGCTCTCTGGCTGAAAGCAAGACCTACGAATGTTTCTGCATATGACCAGGGGTGAATGTGGCTCCAAGTGTCTACCAAACTTGAAGTAGGAAAATTAAGCTTTTATTTTTAATATGTCTTGAAAAATGTATTGCTTTACAGTATACTGAAACAAGTTTTTAAACCAATTTGTCACATTGTGGAAGATGAAAATGTATCTACCTTAGCAGCAGAAACATCTGATTTTTCTCTAATGTAAATAGAAATGGCATTTTTTTAAAAAAAGTTTAACAGTGCTATCAAGTGCTCCTAGGATAGGTATCACTAATTTTGTAAGCCAAGACACCATTCCTCCATTTGAGGATTAAGTAGATAATGCTGTGAATTGCAGGTTGCTTGAAAGCAGCGTAACACTGTTAAAACTAACTTTAATCATTGCAGACCAGTAATGGAGGAGGGAGCTTAAGTGATTATTCCTCCTCTGTTCCATCAACTCCAAGCACCAGTCAGAAGGAGCTACGGATTGATGTTCCTCCCACTGCCAACACTCCAACACCCGTTCGTAAACAGTCCAAGCGCCGCTCCAACCTCTTCACGGTGAGTGAGCCAGAAAAGCAAATGTTGCTGTTTAAGTTTGACTACTGACTACAAGCTAGTCTAGTCTAAATAGAAGTGCCAGGAAGGTTCCACTAGTTTCAAGGCAAAAGGCTGAAGAATTTTGAGGTTTTCCTTTATGTTGGAAAACTCATCTAGACACAGTGAAGTTTCCTAACATGGTCCAGGTATTTCACTATTATCAAACTGATCATTTACTAGTGGAACAATTTCTGTTCAGGATATTCTGAAGCTTCTGCAATATGTTATAAAGCCCCAGCAGGTTAAACATTCCATATCATAGATACATGACTTTCCTTCCCAGGCCTCTCTGTTCAAGCCTAAATTCTCCAGTTTTGTCACCACCTGAGTTAGCAATGAGAAATCTGGACCTCTGGTCCAAAACAACTGATCGGGGGAAAAAAACCCTACTGATTTCAACTGTGGAAGCATCTAGTATATATTGAGAGAGAATTCTCAGCTGATGTCTCTGCAAGGTGAATTATACATGGTACCAGAAAACTAAACTGTTCCATACTGGCTTAAAAATACAATATTTCAATTCATGTTTCTTCGTCACATTCTTTTAATTCTGGGAGACATCCTAATTATGTGTATTTTCTTCTGGCCACTGTAGGAGACAGGATAGTGGAGTAGATGGAACATTAATCAGATCTAGTATGACAGTTCTTATGTTCCTGCATAAGTATTTAGGGAAATGTAAATAATTGAAGAATTTTCATGTGTTTAGTATTGTGGTTCCATTGTGGGCCATTTTTATAAGACAAATACAATTGTGGTTTTGTACTTAGCTTTAAAACTCTCTTCTGACAGGGTTATAACAAACAGAGTTGATTTGTGCCCACACACAAATTCTTTTCTCATCACAGCCATGTGTCGGTCAAGTTCATACACCCACACCTACCTCACTGTGTTTGTGTCTGTGCCTTCTGGGAAAAAGTCCCATACTGCCTCATCAAGGGACACAGTGCCTGAGGAACATACACAGAGCACCACTAGTTGTGTGTAGGAAGGTGAACCCTGGCTAGGAGGAAGAAGAGACCAGACTGGTGCGCGTATGGCTAGGGTGGTGGTTAGAAAAACAGTGTGCTGAATTATTTATTAGAAGACACATGTGCCAGCCTAGACATTTGGTGAATGCAAAACACCGTTACCTGCCATGTTTACCGAGTATAAACCATACTGGACACACCTCATGTTTAGTACCAACCTGTTACACAATCTGTTTAAAATTGTTATACAGACAGGCCCTAGAACATCATACAAGTAGTTAAAATTATAATGGATTACTATCTAGATATTACAAAAGCATTTTAAAAAACGGTATCTGAAAGCTTGTCAGAAATTGTGTTCTGACCTTTTATAAAGTGGTCTGTTTTGATTTGTAAATTTAGATCTTGTGAATTATTAACTCCACTAGATGTCAGTGTCATCCTAGGAACTGAATGCAGGATAATAAATTTGAAAGTACTCACAACTGAAAACGGTTACAGCTCCATTTAGAAAAGCCTGCCAGCTTGTTCTTGTTCTAATATGAATAGGATACAGTGGGGATGGTTATATGTAGTGGTGATATAGAAAACCAAGGGTGGCCTAAAACTGGAAGAGGCAGAAGAGATGCATAAATGGTTTTTTATGCCTTTCCTATCTTCAAGGAGAGAGTTATAAATGAACACGTAAAGTAACCTCTGTCTGCCATAAGCCAACTGACTAAAAATCTATTTGCCAAAAAACCAGTATGTTAAAGTTTTAAATGTTTTTATTGGAAAATATATATATATATATTCTGTAGTCATAATAAACAAAACCCTTAGTTTTTCATTGATAAACCCCCTCTATTAACTATTACACTATTGATACTGAATAATACTTAACATTGTTTAATTACTGGCCCTGCATAAACCTTTATTTTGGAAGGAAAACCCCTCTTATAATCATGAAAGTTCATTGCTGTCCAGTAATAAGTAATTGGCATAAAAGTGTGTATAAATAATCTTAAAAACAAGTTTTAGACACCTTTTAAAGTGATCTACTTGTGTGACACATGGAAGGTAATTTAATTATGTAGTACTGCATACTATAGTGTTTTACAATAACTTTGTGCAAAACCATGGATGCCTTGGAAATAATGCCAACTGTCTAGCCACTTGGAATAATATTATTGAGTGAATAGATAGCAAATACTTTTCCATTAGTACTGTGGTGAGGAACAAGGATTCAGTTCTTACTGCAGTTTTGTAACATAAGAAACATAAGAAAATTCTGGTTTTTTTGGTCGGGAGCAAGGGTTTAGTTGGATGGATCTTAATCATTGCAGTTTTACTAAACTTGACACAGGTTGTCAGCTATGATATGTTCTCCCCCTCCCCCCCACATATACCGGTAGTTTTCAGTTAGCATTGGAGAGGAACCCTTCTACCAAATGGTTTTAAATGACAAATGGATCATGTGACCTCAGGCCTATTTGTGTTTAGAGTGAGGATGGGTTTGAAGAATTAAAAAAAATAGTCAAGTTACAGTATGGTATATGCAGCAACTGGTCTTCTCACATCTTCACTACACATCAACTTTCTATATCAGAGTTGTTGCAGTGTTTATTTTTTCCATTGGCAGCATAACAAATCAATAAATGCAGCATTTCTGCAAGTGTCTTGTACCTTGTATTTACTATCAGTGGATGAAATTCATAGGTTTGTAGATCTCATATTAGGATTTAAGATGTGCATACGTTTCCTGCCTAGGGTGTACTTCAATCTATATGACGAATAGGATAGTAATAGTAACTATTTCTCTGATTGCATACCTGATTTGAATGAGACTCCAGCCAATGATATGTCAGTAGAAGCATCTGATTTCTCATATGAATTTAACTATCAGTGATATCATTATTCGATAATGTTACTGCACAATTTTAAGAGTGACTTTATAGTGATTCTAAATTAAAATTGATACCTCTGCATCACTGAAGTGGCACTTAAGGATTAGTACATGTAACCATTGTGCTACCTAGACCTTTTTCTCATTATTATTGATATTCTGGTAATACCCAGACTTCCCAATCAGGTTTGGATCTGCATTGTGGAAGGTGCTGTACACATGCATAATAAAACACTTCCTGCACCAAAGGAAGTATATTCTGAATAACTGATTGTGATAGGATATTAAGTTTAGATATTAGGGTTCTACTGTAGTTCTGTCCAGGCTGTGTCTGATCCAGAGTAATGGACCGCATAGAATGCCAGTGCAAGGTGGTGTTTGTTTGATCATTTCTGTGGTGTTATAGTTTTATACTCCCTTAATGAAATTTTAGTAGAACTACTAAGGAAAGTGTGTGAACTATTAAACAGAGAGGATTCATTAGGAATGCTGCCACTGCATTGTCAACTTCTGTTTCTGTATACTGAAGCATATAAGTCGCATCACTGTTTAGGGATCTCAGTACCACATTGGCACAATTTGAGGAGTTAAAGAACCATTTCCAAATTGAAATCTGCATTTGTCTGAAAATGTTGTTTACCATGGTTTAAAATAATAGCGACGTTTATTATAACTAGCTAATAGACTATCAAAAAATCTATTATGTTTACTTTGTGCATTTGACAACACCTAGTGTACAGACACTTTCACTGCTTCCCCTTTATATTCAATTAATTACTTCCTTGCTGAAAAGACCTTTATAAAGATGTATAGGGGAGCAGAAAAACCATTGCATTTACATATATATATTTTTAAATCAGGACATAGTACTTAAAGCATGCTCCATTAGAAACTGTTTTTCTTTTTTAAATTAGATAGATTTAAAATATATCAAGTTGTTAATGTCCCTTTTAAAGGATAACTGGCTACCTTCCTCACCTTCCTGAAATCTATTTTAGGGAAGAGAAACAATGGTTAGTTATCCTGGAAATTGGATCTCATCAGTCCCACTTGTTTTGCTTTCTCTCAATTATTCTTTATTTAATTCCCTGGCATGTCTTTCACAACCTTGAACCACAGTAACTAGTGATAGGAGCCTACTCGCACAGAGTCAGGAAAAGCACAGGTCCCCTGCTAGGTTAATGTGCTTAGTTGAATGTTGTTATTTGGAATCTTTCTCTGCTTTCGCTCTTTCCCCCTCAAGGCAAGTGCGTTGGGTGATCTTCCTTCCTTGTATCCCTTCACCGGCTGGCTAACCTAATATGGAAAATGAGTGTGATTCTAATCTACGCCCCTATTTTCAGTGTCTGTTCTGACATCTCTTTTTAACTGTATTGAAAATCCAAAGCAGCATCTTGCATCACTCTGGTTTTCATTAGCTCTCCATTGTGGCGCTGGACACTACAAGTGTATTCATTTCATATATCATTGGCGATTTGAAACCCACATGAAAATGTTTCCCCATTTTCAATTTTATGTGAGTAATGTTCCCATTGGAAAGTAATGGAGTGAAGTTGTCACTTGTCAGCGCGGTTATTAAGGAGGATGACTCTCAGATCCTTCTCTCATAATAAAATAAATCTGTCAGAAAATCATTGTGCTTGTGCATCTCACACTGTAAAGAACAAGGATCTAGAGTCCGTCTTAAATTTCAGTGTGTTTACTTAATGGCCAGACAAAATTACACTGCAAATCCCCAGCCCCTGAAACAATTCATGAATAGGTGGAGCTCATATTTCATTTACAGAACATCATAATAAAGCAATTTACAGACTTTTTAAAAACTCCTCTCTCTCTACCCCCCCTCCCCCCCCCCCACACACACATTCCAGATTTTGCTTCTCAGTGGTCTTATGCTTTGCCAAAACAGATTGGATTTTTCCAGCATCGGCCACTAGGTTGACTTTGAAGTTACTATTTTGTAACCATTCAAAAGAAATAAGGGACAAAATGAAACTTGATATAATCAAGAGTGCATCATAAAATCACACATCTGAGTAGTTAATAGCATTTTGAACCATTCAGACATTACTTAAATATATACATTTATATAGTAGGGTTTCTTAGTAGGAAGCTAGAACCCTCTTTCTTCCTTGGAGCTATTAGAGGTGGTTTCTGAAATGTGTTCTCCTGGCAGGCATTATTTTCCTATCTGACCTCTTGGTTTCCAGTAATTGAAATATGAGCACTTCAAAACTTAACAAATTTTCAAATGTGGGTGGAAGAGGAAAGTATTGGGGAAAAAACCTTGTTTATTTTATTTCTAAGGTAATGTGACTGTCACACCATTTTAAGATCTTTCATTTCAAAATATACATTCAAAACAATGGTTTCAACAGGGCATCCCCTCTATGTCAACCGAAATGTTTAACAGAGTGTGAACTTTCATTTTGCTCTGCAGTCTCGGAAAGGGAGTGATCCAGACAAAGAGAAGAAAGTCCTGGAGAGCAGAACAGATAGCATTGGAAGTGGCCGTGCAATCCCAATTAAACAGGTATGCTGCTTTTTTGCTTTCCTGTAGTTAGAGACACACCTCGGGTCTTAAACACTATGATGCTGGGCCTGTGTGCCAAGATTTGTTTGATGTGCTCTGGTGATGAATGTGGAAGTCACTCACTTGACATCAATTAGGAGAGGTTCCTGTGTGTATTAAAATAGGATCATTAGAATAAGAAGAGGGAAAATGTGACAACAGGCCTAATGAAGTGCAGTCTGCCGGCCTGCATATGGAGCATGTTTCTAGGCTGAGCTGGCTTCAAAGTCTGCCTTTGTAGAGAATGCTTTGATTGGGCCGTTTGCTGCCAGTCGACAGGGGTAAATCAGATCGCTGTACAAGAGCCCCTTGTGATAGCAGAAATAGCCTGATGTGGTCCTAATTTGCTGTTGCAGACGGACATCTGAACACTGTTTCAGGCTGGTTTGTAACAACGAGGCAATTAGTTGTGATAATCATAGCCGGTGTGTCAGCTGTGTGCTCTTGTTTGTAATTTGCTAATGAAGGAATTGTAACTTTGATTAGGTTCAGTTTCATTTAGACCTTATTATATAAGAGAACATTTACAGCTGTAATCTGTGGCCTTAATTAAACTTCCTCATTACACAACAGGACTTGAATTCAAGGATTTGTTTTGGCCTGTTTTTACTAGCCTAGATGCACTTTCATTAGCCCAGAAACTGGATGCTAAATTGTTACTGTGTGCACTGCTTCATAAGGGAAAGATTATATTGGAATCTGTAGTGCAGAATGGAATAATTGACTTGTTCAATATAATTTAATCTGAAAGCATGCAGCTGCGAGAGCTGAGCATTTGTGTGGGATAGTTTACAGTTTTGTTAGCTCTAGTTGCAAGTTCTTTTCAAGTGTGGGTTTGTTAGTAGAAAAGGTGCCAAGTGAAAGACAAGAAGAGATTCTTTCCTTCACAGCTGCCACCAATTCTTCTTTTGTCGCTTTCTACAGGTCAGTTTTCCCCCCTTCCTGCTTGGGCATGGACTCCTCTCCTCCCTGCATCATCTTACTGACAGGTCTACATTCTCCCGTTTTGCTTTTGAGCTCTACTTGTATGTGGCATTTTCTTTTCTATAAAGCAGTTTAAAAATTTTTTGTGGCACCTCAGGTAGTGAAATTTTGTGCTATTATCACTGTAGATTTTTAGTAGACAAATGTAATCAAGCACGTTGCTATTGTGTGATTCCAGCACAGAAACTCTTTACATTTGGCACTGCAAGTAGTGGAGGAAATTCCAGAACTGGAGGAGGAATGGAGTGAGAGGGAGAACTTTTTCTACCAAAGCTCCCCCTCCCTCCCCCCGAAAAACATTTCTAGCACTTATGGTATTAGCCATGGTAGGCTCAGTAATATTTTTGAGTAGATACAGAGTTTTAAATTTCAGCACTATGTAGTGAAATGGGGCTGCTACTCTTAATGCAAGAGCAGAAATGGGGGAAACTGAGGAATATTGTTGATGCACATTTATTCAAAATTGCAGGTGCCATTCTTTCTAGAGCTCAGTTACACTGAGTCAGAAGAATCTGAGCTAAAATGGACTCTTCAGAGGATATCTTAGGGTAATGCATATACAGAGCAAAAACATCTCTTGCAGGGATGTAATAAAATATCCACTGCATACAATAAACTGGACTTCTTTTTCACAGAACTCTTACCTCTTGGTTTGAAGACTCCAGTGGCTGATAATTATCCCACAGGGTGTTGAGAGGGGTGTCACTCCTCCCCCTCCCCCCCAGTGTTTGGGGAATGGATTTTCATTTATTAACCCTATTCATCATATATTTAAGTGTAAGCAACCAATTATCCAGTGGGTCATTAGTCAAAAGACTTTTCCTGTTCACCCTAGGATTGGGGGAGCAAGGCGAAGTAAGATTGTACTTGTCTATCACAGCACTCACCATCAATGAGTTTCAGCTCTGCAAACTCTCAGTAGGAGATTGAATTTGCAGAGGATTTGGCATGTGGCTTTTTTCCATTTTTTTAGATAGTAATCTGCACTTAAGATCAGTAGGCCCATCAGGGGTTGCTATGGCCTGGTCTACACCTAAAACGTAAATTGACCGAGCTATATTGCTCAGGGCTGTGAAAAATGTCATGTGCTCTGCGACACAGGTCAACCTAACCTCGACTGCAGATGTAGCTATATCGATGGAAGAATTCTTCCATCAGTCTAGCTCCTGCCTCTTGAGGGGGTAGATTTACTACAGTGCCGGAAAAAACCCTTCCGTCACTGTAGTAAGTGTCTGTTGTACAGTGGTGTAGCTACAATGCTGCAACTGTGCCACTGTCGTACTTGTAGTGTAGACATAGCCTGAGTTACATACGTTAGGGAGCATTAGGGAAAAATGGTACTTTAACCAAACAAGGGCACTTCATCAACGTATGTATGAAAGCAGCTCACTTACCTATGCGACCCAGTGGAGATTGACATTTACAGGCTAAAAGCAGCAAAGAGTCTTGTGGCACCTTATAGACTAACAGAGCATGAGCTTTCATGGGTGAATACTCACTTCGTCGGACTATTGAGTGCTGGGAGGAGCTTTGGCACCACTGACCCCCACCTTGTTCAGGGCATTAGTTGAATACTAAGTCCTTGGGTAGGTCTTTACTATAATTCTTTAGTTTTATCTAAAAAAGATAGCGGAGGGAACCTGAACCCTCTGTTCCTTCTCTGGTTTTGAATAGATTGGCAATTGACTGGCAGATTTTAATCTTTTTTTTTTTTTTCATTTTCCATAGGGGTTGCCTGATAAGTTTCTTTCTTCAGTTATTTTCCTTCATGAGATGTAAATAATCTTTGAGTCTGCTACTTAGTTTTTCATATAGGAAACATTAAGTATTGGAAACAATAGACATACAAACTGAGAATTTTTCAACAACCATTAAAATAAAGAGAGATTAGTTTGAGGCTGTCAGTTTATTAAAAATGTAACACAATTTGTTTAAAGCTAATTTGCTCCATGTGCTTCGTTTTCAAAGCTTGTGTCAGTCATAAGTCGGAAAATATTATTCAGTGCTTGAAATCCTGAAGGTGGTGAATGATCTTGCTATTAAGTTCTCTAAGTCTGTTTAAAGTTATTTAGGTAACTACTCCCACATATTCATCCCGCCTCCCATACACTGAATACGGAAAAGATGCCTGAATATGGGATGTCTGTCGCACTTGCCTAATTGTTCAGAGTGTCGTTTTTCATCAGCACTGAATCCTTGATTACAGCTGCATCTAGGTAAATTGCCAACATGGCTGTATTGCTTGAGCCTTTACAGATTGCAAGCACTTGGAGGTAGCTCAGAAGCCGTGTTCGAAAATCTTGCCTGAGAAGTTTCACTCTTAAGTTTATTTTCCAGTTTCACGGTTGTGAAAGAGACAGGTAGAGACAACAAAGAGGGCTCTTAGATGTAAGAACTTGAGTAATACTTTGTGTTTACATTTACATGCAGTGGTTAAAAAAAACAACCCCAAAATAGCATTAGTTTATTTAAATGAAAAGGAAAGGGTAGGGAGGTAGAAAGATAAATCCATTTTACTTCAGGAATGCAGTACAGTTGGCAATATTCATAACCTCTCTGTTGCAAGAATATCATCTTGTATTGTTAAAAAAAATTCTATTTCATCCCCATATTTTCCTGTATTTATCCTCCTATTAGCCCAATTGTGACCTTGCAATAGTGCCTCATACTAGAGGTTATTGTCCATCAGTGACTCCAGCTATGTTAAAGGTCCTGTGACTGCAGGACCATTCCTTAAACTGCTCTCGTGAGTAATGGCTTTGCCAGCTTTACGTGTGCACACACAGTCTTCCATTATGCCATTGGACCTTCTTTAAAAGCCTGTAGCCGTTATGCTTTTTTTCAGATCTGTTGTCAATGCTATTGTGTAGGTTCTTATATGGCAGTCATCACTGTAATAATGTGCAGATGTGCTAGCAAGCCGGTGCTTTAGGAGCAAAGTAGAAAATAGCCTTTCCTCCAGGAGTCTAGTCTGGCGAGAAGGGGGAGAATTTCATGGTGGTGTTTATGCAGTAGTACTTACTTGCAAATAAAAAAAAACAAACTTTGCTATAGAATTATGGTTGAAATTATGTTACAATGGATTCTGACTCCCCTGTTTCCCCAACCCCCGGCAAAAGATTGCATTCTACACCATGTAAAGAAAGTTCAAATGTTAAAGGGATGGGATAATGGATCCATCTGGTTCCCCCATTTCTCCTAGATGATCCTTCATCACTCATTACGTCTGAATTATATAGTTACCCAGCCTTGGTGTTGCTCCCTAAAATCTGGGGGGGGGGGGGAAATATTCATTTTCTAGGAGATTAGAAATGGATCCTATGAATAAGAAATAGGGTTTTATCCTCTCTGGTTTTAGAGGGCAACGTTAAGGTTGGGTGGATAGTGTTAATCAGGTGTGTGAATCAGTGAGTGAAGAATTCCATGTCAGGGAGGAACAGACAGGATCTGTTCATGTTCAAATGTTCTAACCTTTTTAAGGTCTAGATTTTTTTGTCTAGAAAATGTAATCTCGTTTTGGATGTTAGACTGCAGGGAAACCCACTCTCAACCTTGATTCTTCTCTAAGGCCAGGTCTACACTGGGAACGCTTTGCTGGTGTAGCTATGCTCATATGCTGTATAGGTAGAACACTCCAATGGGGGACAGTATATACCAGCAAAACTGTGTTTTTGCTGCCAGAGTTTATTCCACTACTTCGCCAGCAAAACAAACTGGTATAACTGCATGTATACAAAGCCCTTTGCCAGCACAGCAATGTCAGTCAAACCACATCCCTGACCTACATAGTTACGCTGGCAAACATATGTAGTGTAGATCTGGCTTAAGCTTTTTGTGGGTTTCCCAGTCCTTTAAATGAGCAACATATATACATGTGGTTGGGTACGAGCTCCACAGGAGTGACATCTTGCTCTGACCCATCTTCTGAATAAGAAGGAGGGAAATATAAGGAGAGGGAAAACCCTGAATGTCGCAGTTTGCCACTTAAGGTGCATTATGTTGTGCAGAACAGGGGGGAGGGATAGCTAAGTGGTTTGAGCATTGGCCTGCTAAACCCAGGGTTGTGAGTTCAATCCTTGAGGGGGCCACTTAGGGATCTTGGGCAAAATCAGTGTTTGGTCCTGCTAGTGAAGGCAGGGGGCTGGACTTGATGACCTTTCAAGGTCCCTTCCAGTTCTAGGAGATAGGATATCTCCATTTATTATTATTATTATAACATCTCCACTCCAGTCTAACGTGCAGAGATTGAGAATCAGGGCTTGCTTCAGCCTTCTCCAAAAAAACTCCAGCTTGCCACAGCTGGCTTCAGCCAGGGAGAAAGCAACCAGCCCTTCATCTACTAAATTTTTTTAAAGCAGTTTGTCATATCATATTTTTTCCAGTTCTTACTTGCTTTCTAACTTGATGGGCTGGATGTTCCTATGGCTACTTTTTATAACTCGGAGCTTAGGTAAGCCCTTTTTTGCTTATCCTCAGTGGGGTATCCCAATTTGTTTTGATACTTTTATAATGTATCTTCATTACTTCTCCAGTGATACTAAAAAAAAAACAAAAAAAAAAACTCGCAAGTGCCAACAAAATAAAACAGCCATTTTGGAATGTTTAGCTAGAGCCATTTTGAAGCTTTTGTGAATAACCTCCCCACCCCAAAAATTAACCAATAGTGAACTTCATGTAACTTTTCAAAACACTATAATTTGAAAACTTCTCTGCTGATTTTTACCAAATTTACTCTAGTAAATATAGCTTGTGAAATTTCAGGAAGGTCAGTTTCTTTTCAGGAATTTAGGGGAGCTGAAAATCAGATTTAAGATGGGAAGCTAGCTTTAAGCTTCACTGGAGAGTAGCATTAGCCCTGTTAGCTGGCCCGAATAGCTCTGTGTTCCATGATTTTCCATTAAAAACAAAGAAACAAAATTATGCTAAAAGAATAAGATTGCACAGTTAATACCTCAAAAATCAAGAATTAAAAAAGATGCACGTGAATTTCACTCTTCCCCTCAGTGTGTGTGCATGATGATACATGCTTTAATTACATGAACACATACTATTTCTCAGATACAAGAATAGATTCTTCCTGCAACCTTAGATATACATGTGTAGCATCTTGTAATATTGTATTTCAAGCTGTATGCCAGTCAAGCAGAGTTCAGGGAAATTATTTCTATAAAAGCCAGAAAAAAATTCAGCCAAAAAGTTGAAATTTCTGGAAGATTATGAAGAACTAAGAAATAGGAGCTTAAAATGGAAAGACTTAAGAAACTTTACAATAGCTTTTACTGGCTTTGCTGTTGTTATAAGGTTAAGATAAATGGTTAATGCAAGATGAAATAGGAAAAATAACCCCCTCTACTCTCTGTTGAAAAACATTTATGAGAATTAAGTTTTGTTTCCTGCAGAGAGAGTGAATTTTCTAAAAACTCAAGCCATTTTATCAGTCAAGCCATTTTATTTATTTATTTATTTATTTATTTATTCATATGCTCCCTACTAAGCTTCTCTAGTTGGAGTGTTTTGGGAAGGTTCATTTTGTTTATTTTTGTGGTCTTGCTAGACCTCCATTAGTAGGACATATTCAAATAAAAAAAATCACAACAAGAAAAATAAAAGCAAGAAGCTCAGCTCAGCGGTGAGTGGGCTTGTCATGTATTAATTTTTCATTGCTGTGGAGAATTGTACATACATAATCACTTGATTGCAGTGGGAGTTAGCGAGCTCCTATGGTGTCATTTGCATAAATCTTGTTAAGTCAATGGCAGTTAATGAAGTACAAATGAGCCTGGAGAAGGTGACATGCAAATCGTGGGTGGCAGATGGGAGGTCTGTTTTTGGGATGGCAGCTGTGTGCTCTTTCTTTTTTCTTTTTTTTTCCTCCCCTCTCTAGATTTGAATGTAAATAAATACGTAAGAGCTAGCCTGGCTTTCTGGTTTCATAGATTCTTACGTTTATCATTTGCACTTAATCACAGATGCTCATATTATTGTATAACTGAACTATATAACCTTGACTCTGCTTTTACCCCAAATGAGAAGGCCGGGGCTTTGTTGGAAATACCTTTTGACATGACACTTGAGCCGTTTAGTCACACTTGCCAATATGATATTTTTGCCCCACAATTAAGGTTTAAAAAAATTCCTGATGCATTTCCTAGAATAAGAAATGCCAAATTTTATTTCAATGTAAAGATTTCTGGTGACACTAAAAATGACACCAGTCACATTTATGGAAAAGCTGTTTTGAGGTAGTGAAGGAAGGATGGCAATATCTATGCTGTCCCAAGATTAAAAGATGACCTATGAAGGAGAGGTACCAGAATCCAGTAATTTTTATCAATCTGTAGAGCCATTTTAGGGGAGACTGTTGGTTCTTCACCATCTAAAACCTAAGTACTAGAAGGCTTTCAGGCAATGTACTGATTGTCCCTCTTCCTCTAGAAATTTGGGACATTCAACACATATTGGAAAGATTATTGGAATTTGGTACTTTGCCAGCAGAGCTCGTCTCATTTTAAGAAAACATAACAAAATAATATGCACTTTAAATATTTGTCTATGCCAAGATCAATGGATCCTTGTTAGTGAGTGACATGAAGTAACTGCATTGGTTAAACATTCACATCTGTTAAAGACTAATTCATATTTTTGGAAGTGTGCACTATCGCCTCTGAAATAGTGGGTCTCAACAAATTTGAACTTGTAATTTCTGAATCCGACTTCAGTCAGGAAAAATATAGCATTAGAGCTGGTGGAAAATTCTGTCCTCCCCCTCCCCCCCCCCCCCAACAGAAAATGCTGTTTCAACAAACGAAACTTTTCTTGAAATTTTTTTTACTTGGACTGAACTTTTTGTTCTTTGGTTAAACAAATAGTTTTGAAACTTGTAAAAAAAAAAGTTGTTTTATTGTGAAAACACTCTAACTTGCTTTTTTTCTCACTGGCAAAAGCAGGAGAAAGGCAGAAAGTATTTTATGTTGTTTCTTTCCCCCTCCCCAAAAAAGTTGTGAATTTTTTTTGTCAAAAAAACTCCAAATGAATACCACCATTGAATTTTTTTCATTTCTTGTGAAATACTTTCGCAAAATATTCTCTCTTCCACCAGCGCTATATGGAATACTTGCATATTTGGGATGTTCATTCTAGGAACAGCCATTGGGTTGTCTGTCGTTTGAATCTATGACTAGACGCATGAAAACAGAGAAGTAAAATAAAAATGACTAGTGACTAGGGAAAAACAGATCTGGTTTTAAAATGCACACAAAGTCAAAATCAGTTTTTTATTATAGTTGTTTGCCTGCTTTTTAAATTACAAATATCAGATCTTTTTTGTGCTGCTCTTACTGGAAGACTCTACGGAGAACTAGTGGGACTGCTTTTCTGCTCCACGCCTCATTCCTTCCCACTCTTTGTGTGTCTTGTTTATTTAGATTGTAATTTTTTCATGGCAAAAATTCTCTCGGACATACGTTCACACAGTGCCTGTCACAGTGGTGCTCAAAACTCCGAGTTTTGGGGCACTGCTGTAATTACAAACTGAAATGGAACTGTTTATATGGAAATAAATTGGTATATAATACAGTCTGTTTAAAACTTGGCTTTCTGTTTTCTGTGACAAGTAGAGAAAGTCTCTGTTAAAAATTCAAACAGCCCAGCTCCTTCAGTTGTGGTCAGAGCCCACATTCCATTTCAGCAGTGTGTTCTTCTGAGAGAAAGAAGGCTTGATATTACTGTTATTTCTAAAGGGGGGGGGCGGAACAGGGAAAAAACCTTTAAAACATTTTACAAGGTGGAAACAAACAACTGTTCAGGCTTTAGTATATTGCAAAGAAGACAAAAGCATAAACACGATTCTTTTTTCCCCCCCTTTGCTTAAATGTGAAGGAAACATGTGAGAGCTGATCCCTGCAACCTGCTGTAGCCTGCTGACCTCAGCTGGCTGGTGCCTTGAAGGAACATGAGGTGATGCATTGTGTGGTGCTTATTAAATAAAGAAAACAATAATAGATGTTTTGAGAAGGATCCACATAAAGATCAATACCATACACTGATGATTGGCCTGCTCTTTGGCAGGGTGCTCCTCTTCTGAGGAAACCACAGTAGAGACCAATCTGAAGACAGCTGCTAGAAAGGGGATGGGTGGACTGAAACAGGGGAAGGGAAATCTGTTGCTTTTTTGTTTCACTGGCTGGCAGTGACCAGCCACTTGTTTAACATTAAAAAACAATTTCTTACGATTTTCTGTACAGATCCATACATGGTTTCAGTTCCTCCTTTTTTTCTATCTTCTGATAAAATACAGTGCAGTGTAGGCCAAAAAGAACCTTTCCAGTAAAGGACACACAATGGGTTTTTTTAATCTTTATCACTAAGGTTACGGAGATCATGGAATCCATGATTTTTTGTGACCTCTGCAACTTCAGCCCCGGACAGAGGGGCTCAGGCTGTTAGCTCCGGGTGGCAGAGCTCAGGCTTCCATGATTTATTGTTTATTGCCCACCTGTGGCTAACTCTTAGCCTACTTATCATTGAACATATTCCTAAATATATTTTTGACGTGCTAACCAACTGGAGATTATAGTTAAGAGGAGATTCAATAATTTAGGTCTTCAAGGAATTTTCCTGTGTTAGTGCAAAAGCTGTCGCCTTTTGGTCAGGATTTTGTTGGCTTTACTGTGAGCTCAGAATTCAAATAAATGCATATAACCATTCCCAGAAAAACGCCTGAATTTACCGCATTAGCTAGAATTTGTTCTCATCTAGACCATTAAATCTTTGTTTGTGCCTGACTCGTGCAATTCTTTTTGTATGGTCTTCGTGAATTTCCAGCCTTTAAACTTCAAGGTTGTCCAGTCTAGGGCATTACATCCTACTGTCTTGCTCCAAGCGGTGGGACCATATGATACCCATCCTTTGGCATCTTCACTGCTTTTCTATATTCACCTTTGTATCTGACTCAAAACTGCCTTTTTGAATTTTCACAACTTTTAAAGGACTTCCCCTTATTTCTCTGACCTCATGTCTACCTACTCTCCTGCAACTCGCAGCTTCTCTCTCTCCCCTTTCTTCAGCGTCCTACAATTATGGGTCACTCTTAGTCTTCTGCTGCCTTGTCTGCAGTGGTTTCTTTCCTCATCCTAGCTAATTTTCCTTTTTAGCCTGTGTTTGTTTGACTCTTGCTGGTGAGTTTTCTGTGTGATACTTTATGGCACTATATACCAACTAAATGTCTAGTGCTGAATAATAAACTAATTTGTTTAATCTGACCCTTCCACTGAACCAAGTAGTATCGCTGTTGTATCATCTGAAATACATTTTCCCGTATAAAGTATTTAGGCCTCTGTAGACAACTGTTTCAACATTTCAACAAGGTTCAGTGGAAATATCTTTGAAATAGGTTTTGAAAAGAGAACCGGAGCTACACATAGTCAGTCAAACTGATTTCATTAGTTCTCTTCACTAGGAAAGGAGCACTGTAGTGCTTCAGGCAATTGTCAGACCTGAAACCCACTATCACCATAAATAACAAATGTTCTTATAGCAGGTTTCATGGATGTAAGAGCTTATATCAAACCTATGGAAAAAGAAACCAAACAGGCAACCATCTTAGCAGTAACTGTTGCGGTTTAATTCATTCAGTTTGACAAGGTGAAGGAGTTGGTATTGCAGGAGTGAAACTGATTTATGATGCTACCAGAAAGAGTAAGCATGTTAAAGGGTTTGTTGTTGTGAATGTCAAAGTTTAACCAACTATTTTCCCTATTATGTATGTAATATAAAATCAGACTAACAAAATATAACTTGTCGTCTTAATGCCAAAAACTATTTTATTTATTCAAAAATATAACTAAAATCTAACAGATTTGCTGAGTGACCTATCAAACTCAGCTCTAGGTATCTCCCCAATCTCAAATGCATGTACTGTCGCACAATTTCTCTGTTCCTCTGAGCAAGCAGTGTATGAAATACGTATGGAGATCATGTTCTGAAGTTCTTAGGGCTACATTGTTCACCTTCACCCACAACATTTCTGTCCTGTTGCTCTTGATTGCTCTTGTCTAGCTACAGTATATTTGAAATCCATTTTTCGAGGAATATAGTCAGCTCATTTGCCTCTACTTCCTCTGACAGAGGAAGTGTAAATCGTAAATATTTGCCTCCTTTCTGAGTCTCCACATTTTGTATTTTTCATCACTTTGCCTTTTATTAAGGCTGACAGTGTAGTGGAAATGTTTGTTTCTTCTTGCTTATCGGTAAATGGATCCCCTCGCTTATGACTTTTGCCCCCTACCTTTGAAGCAGCACTCAGCTTTGAGCTCTCATCAAAACTGCTGTTGCAGAAAGTATACCTTTTTATGGCTGCTGTTGATCTCATTCAGGACATCTTTCAAGGTTGAGGTTTTGTCCTTCTGTTTGCACCAGAGACATTGCTTCTAACACCTAAAGAAGAGGGCAACTGAGGCCTTATTGGTTGCTTTAGTTAAATAATTCTAGGTTAGGTTTTTCCATCCTTCAGGCATGCTTTCTCTGTGTGCTATTGTTAGGTCATATTTGTATATCATGGGGAGTCATTTGTGAACTGTTTAAAATCTCCAAAATTTGAAAACAAAGGCCAACAGATATGGTATGTCTACAGAACTCTCAATGTCCCCGTGATCTAATATAGAATTTTATACCTTTCTCAATGCATTTCTACAATGGGGAAGAATTCCTTATGGGACAATGTCCTCAACTGAGAAAAGAAGAAAAAGAGACACCTCAAGAAAATGAGGTCTCAGAATGAGGAATCTTCTTCTTTACACCACACAGACGTCCAAGAAAATACTGCCTAAATGAATGGATGTGTCACAGGAATTTAGATGCCAGATTTGAAAAATTAAAGCACAAAAATGAAAATGATCAGATTTCAAAAGATACCATAAAGCAAAATATTTGAACCCATATCAGAAGGCAAAAGAAAGTGGAGTTAAGCATAATGCCTTTGAAATGAGTGGAATCTCTAACTGAAAAATTTCAAGCCCTTTAAATGTTGATTCAGCATTAGAATTTCAATATTGTATGTGGCTATCTCTCATCCCTGTCTGATCAGCTGTGCACACAATACAACTAAAGTTTTTTGTTTTTGTTTTGTGTTTTTTTCCTCATCAGATTGACTCTAATTTTTGCCATTTAAGTTGTCCAGGAATGAGTGTGTCCTTGCAGACCTCATTATGTACTGTGTACTTTGAAAGTGATTGTGTAAGGCATTATTTCTACACACACACTCTTTTGTATATTACTGCTGTTAATTCAAGTAAAACAGACTTCACCAGGTATTGGTAGGCAGATTAAATACTGAGATTGATTTGCAGACACCAGCATTAAAAATGGACTATCCACAATAAGTGAGAGGTTGCAAAGAATATGCAAATAAATTACTAAAAGAATTAAGAGTAGTGCTGTGTAGCTTGAAATCTTGTCTCTGTCACCAACAGAAGTTGGTTCAGTAAAATATTACTTCTCTGACCTTGTCTCTGTAATGTCCGAATTTAATAATCCTAGGTTGAATTATAAGAGATAAGTGTTTCAATCAGACTGTAAAACCAGTTTTTCTCTTATCGCTAACACTGTCTTTGAAAAGTGAAGAAGCTACAACAATCAAACCATCAGTTGACTAGCTGTGTATTCCGTGGAAGGGACACCGGAGACTTCAGTCTAAACTGAAGCCTGGGCCTTTGCTTTCACTGTAAGCAAAGGATTGACTCAGATTCCCTTAACTGAGACTTCTTCCCTTCCAGGAAAAAAGTAATGGAAACTGTTCCCTGCTAGCTTCCTTGGCAACTGGTGTGCCCTAGCATGATGATCTGTGGGACTGGCTCACAAACTTTCACATGATGTGAGTAAAAATGCTAAAATATAAAGAGAAAAAGCAATGGAATCAAAAAGTAAACAAATAGCAATTACAAGCAGATTTCACAACTGATCCTGAAGAGAGAGAACAGCTCTAGGATTATTAGGTAGTAATCCTAAGAAGAGTAGTGTCTATGAAGAACAAATCCATGTTGCCATCTTGTATTCATCAACTGTAGGGAAAACAAACTCCCAATTTTCAGACTGGGGCTTAAGGCTTTTGGGGGCGGGGGGAGGTGGGAGAGGAATCCCAAGGCTTTCTACTTTACTTACAAGATGGGTGAAGTGAGACCGACAGAGCTACAACAACACTGCATAGGCTTTCTCTGGCACACCTCACTAATTATCTGACCCATTGACAAGTACTAATTATATGTCCTTTCAACTGCCTAGAGAGGTAGGGAGGTGTTAATACTCCCATTTTATAGAGAGGTACCAAGGAACAGAGAGAGTAAGGCCCAAGCTACACTTAAAATGTTACATTTCACACCCTCTGAGAAATGTAGTTAAACTGACCTAATCTACAGTGTAGACACCGCAAGGTGAATGGACAAATTCTTCTGTCACTCAAGTTACCTCTTCTTGGAAGGATGGCTTAACTAAAGCAATGGGAAAACCCCTTCCATTGCTGTAGCTGTGCCCTTGTAGGGTCTCTAGTGTAGACATAGCCTTAGTGACTTGCCTGAAGCCACCCAGGAAGCCTGTGGCAGAGCAGATAATAGAACCCTAATCTTTGGAGTCACAGTCTGATCCATAAGGATCTTCTTCCTTCTCTTTCTAAATAACCTATCTGGGCACTGACTGCAGATAATAAGATGAAGGTAGCGGGTGTCTTTATAGTTCTTGATGACATTAGCTTGTAATTGTTTGTTAATATTGATATTACATGCATTTTACTGAACACTTTTTGCAACATGGCTGAATTTTACATGGAAGCAGAAAATTTCCTCTTTGTGTCATGTGTACCTCTGAACTGACTTGAGAATGCATCCAGTTCCTTCCTTGAGTGTGTGAAACTGGTTATAACCAGTGCAACATAGAGCACTTGATTTGCATTATGTTAAACTGCCAGTAATGTTCCTTAAACAGAATTTACTAATTCTTTTTAGATTAGCCTGTTTTACGTAATTGTGCAGGCAGCTGATTTTGAATGCCAGCATGAGGGACCCTAAAATACTGCGTTCTGGACTGATGTTATGGTGAGGGTGTTATTTTCCCAGAGCCCATTCATTTATTTTTAATTTACAACACAGGCTAGCAAACTTTCTCCCCCACTCATCTCGTGCTGCAGAATCCCATGCCACTTTCTAAACTGAGCCCTGCTTCAAGAAATTTAACTGCTGTGGATGTCCATTGGTGTCACACTTCTAGCATGCACATTTTTGAGCCCTGAATCACATACTAAAGTTGTCATCGCCTCCTTTGTTTCCCACTGTCCATATTACTTATTTTTACTGCACTTCTCCTGTTCTCCTTTCTGCTGCAAATTCCTCTCCCACTACTAAGAGCCTTGATCCCTACACGTAATTAAACTAAGAATGCACTTGTTTTTCCTGGCCCCATCCACAGAAATTATTCATATAAAAAAAATCTAACCTCTGCCACTGCTGCTTCCAAGTTGACTACCACTCTTCCACACTGACTTTGATCACTTCACAACTGGTGTGGTCAGTGAGAATTTCAGCAGTGTCTGACTGAAGCTATCCAGCAAACCCAAAAGGAAGGAACCAGTCAAGCTGGACACGTTGCCCTAGCAAGCAAGAGAGTTGAGCCAACATTTTTCATGAAAGCATCTAAGAAATTGTTCTTTGCTCAGAATTCATATCTGTAGTGAATAGCTCTTTCCAAAACTCAATAATAACGAGGCTAACAAAGAGATAGTGTTTCTATTTGTGTATCTCTGATTTGAGGTGTGGCGTCTTGATTAGCACTTTGATCTAACCTTTCTTCCTTCTCAGCACACAATAAAGCATTCCAAAATATGCTTGTAGAAATAGAAATACCCTTCATACCCAAATATTCGTAATGCTGAAATCTTCTATGTAATTCTTCTGTAATTGTTTATAATCATAGCACCTGCAATTCGCTATGTTTTTAATTAGTTGATTACTAGTTATAAAATGTTCCATACTCACTGTGGTTCTGTACATTGTTAACTGGTAGCTACCAGGATAATTAAATATTTCGGAGCACTTGGCTACAGTTCCATTGAACTGTGAAGAAATAATATTATATAGCCAATCAAAAAGAGATACTTGTAAACTCATTTAAAGCGTCAGTGTGTGTTAGGACTATCATGGTGATGCTTATTGCAAGAGAAATTAAAGATACAGTTTTGTGCTAAGAGGCAATACGGAAATTAGTTCCTGAATTAGTTGTTAATTGATTTGGTAATTCCCTCGGGTCTGCATGCTCTTTTTTTCTCCGTTTTTTGTTGTTGCATTCAGTTAACAGTGACTATTCCCAGAACACTCAAAATATTTTTTCCAATTAGATCAACTGTGCCCTTACATCAGAGGAGTGACTGTAGCTATGTGTACCTGCTTAGAATAATGCTAAATTGGAGAGTGAAGGCTATTTTTGTGTGTTCTTAACGTTTTCACATTTTGTATCAAGAAACCCAGTACTCCTAAGTATTTGCACTGATATCCCATGCAAAAATGTATTCCAGATCTTGGTTTTAATGGAATTTTTCCTCATGTTCAACAGGAAGCTTCCTTTAAGTTAGTTCTTTATGATTCTAAGTAGTGGAACAAATACTATCAACTAGATAGATAGATAGGTAGCTCTGTTTAGAAGAAATAACCCAGCAAAACTGCCAAATATGGAAAAAGTAAATGTTTCTGTGAGATGCACAATTGTAAAACTATTTGGGACCTTTTGTTCTGGTTGTCATCTTAGATAGATTGCATGCAAAGGGCTGCATTCAACAATCAAGTTTCTGATCTGCTACTTTTAAGTCTTTCCCATTCTCCTGTCATTGAACATTTTGCAGTGAACTGGAATTGTGAATGAGCAGAGTCCATCTCAACGGAGCACACAGACCAGTGTTTGTTCCAAATTTGCCCTTTTTCTGGGATTGGGATTTAGTTTTGTCACTCAAAGAATAACCCAGCATAAAGCCTCAAACAGTCTTATGAAAGAGAGTCATTGCAGCCTTACTCTGCAAGACCTACGTCCGCACCTACAGGGGAACTGAGTTGGCACCAATCTCTCCAACTTGTTTTCTCAGGCTAAGGGAGCTGCACTCCTCTTATACAGAAGTTGAGGATCCATATGCATTAGATGTGTTTAGAAATTGAGGGATACTCCTAGGTAAGGTTTGTGGCCTCCATAAGGCCTCTTCAAAGCAACACTGTTTCACACTTCTTGACTCAGACTGCTGCTTTAAAGGCAGACTTTATCATCATTGAAGGGTACTTAATCATCACAACTGACTTGTGTTGGACCAATCATGAGCTTGCCAGGGACCTATGTCCCCCCTGAGGTATGTGCTTTTAGCACTCCAGAATTGGTGGATGTCTGGTGGTTGATTATCCCCACTGGCATACCTTCGTTGCCCCAGTCCACAATTTCCACTCAATATAAATCTGTTAAAAACTGCCAATCCTGTTAATATTGCAGTCAGTGCTAACATTTGTGCTATAGGTATCTCTGATGATGGACATCAGTGTGGATGAATATTTGTCCTCAGTAGATAATGTTTTAGTATATCACTTCTCCTGTATCCCCTGTTCTCCTGCTACCTAAAGAGAAGCTTAAACTCAACATCCCTTTTCTAGATAGCTCTGTAAGGGTCTCTGAAGACCTAAGTTCATGGAAAAACTATTTCATTCTAATCCAAGGAAAAGAGAGTTTAGATGAAGAAACTCTTTGGATAGCTAGAACAGCTAAACAGGAATACACATTCGATCTAGGGGGAACACATTCAATCCAGGGGGAACAATCCAGAACCTGGAAACGCTGTTGTAAATGCTGTTGTAAATGCTGATTTACTGGTAGACTTCTACCAACACCTACCTGAAAACACTTGTCTTCCTGGTAATAGCCATGTTTAAGAGGCTCTAGAAAGGGTGTTTTCTATATCTCATACTGCAGACTGCCCTTATCTCTATTGCTAAAAGCCAGAAAGGGTCTAGACTAATGTGCCTATTACTGCCCATTGCCGTCAATCAGTATTGACTATAAGATACTGACAAAATATTTTCTCCAAACTACTATTCACTACAATCAAGTTTGCTTAATTAAACATAGATATGGGACTAGTACAGAGGTGGGCAAACTACGGCCCGGGGGCCACATCTGGCCCTTCAGACATTTTAATCCTGCCCTCGAGCTCCAGCTGGGGAGCGGAGTCCAGAGTTGGGGGCTTGCCCCACTCTGCGCATGCTGGGGCTCTATGTGGCTCCCAGAAGCAGCGACATGTCCCCCTCTCCGATTCGTACGCATAGAGGCAGCCAGGGGATTCTTCACATTACTCCCGCAGCTCCCATTGTCCAACAACCAGGAGCTGGAGGGAGGACATGCTGCTACTTCTGGGAGCTGCTTGAGGTAAGCGCAGACCAGAGCCTGCACCCTGACCCCTTTCTGTGCCCCTACTCCAGCCCTGATCCCCCTCCTGCCGACTGAACCCCTGGTCCCAGCCCGGAACACCCTCCTGCACCTCCAACCCCTCATTCCCAGAACCCACACCCCAGCCGAAGCCCTCACTCCTTCCCACACCCCAACCTCCAATTTCTTGAGCATTCATGGCCCGACATACTACTTCCATAC
The DNA here is from genome assembly GCF_020497125.1 of Mauremys mutica. Classification (NCBI taxonomy): domain Eukaryota; kingdom Metazoa; phylum Chordata; order Testudines; family Geoemydidae; genus Mauremys; species Mauremys mutica. Next base: position 79,468,174 of record NC_059081.1, on the reverse strand, counting down.
CCAGATGAGGCCCTAGTAAGTTGCAGCAATCAGCAAACCGAAACACAGGTATGAGGCTAGTAACTTGCAAAAATCGGCAAACACTTAATGTACATCTTTCAAGACTCCAGATGGTGGCCTCTATGATGCTTATGTGTGGAATGTGGGTCGTTTAAGTCATAATGTAATCTGTGAGGGTCCTGCATTGTGTTTGAGATTTCTCCTTGAGGTGACTTGCTGATAAGTTAACTGTTAATTTCTCTGTTTTCTGTTTGTGTTGGTGAAGGTACGTATAAATTAACAACTTCAGCTGTCTTTAAAAAGTAGCTTCTTGTTTAATGAGTTTTGTTAGTTTTGAACTGGTTTAGTGTGTAGGCTTCCTTTAGAAAATGTTATTCCAATTGTCAATAGGATACAATCTTGGAAAATGCATTGAAGGATAGCATCATATCGTTTAAGGGGAAAATGAAGAAAAAACCACTAAGAATCTGACAATGTGTGAGGAAAACCCTAAATGATTCTGTTTTCTTAGTATCTGTCAAATATTTTAAAATTCAGGTAAATGTCATAAGAATTCATATAGCCTTATGACCAACAGAAAAACTGAGCGTTTTTCCTCTTCCCAAATTTAACAATTTAAACGTTTTTCTCTTTAAAGCAGGTAGGAAAGAATCACTGAATTGCAACCGGTAGCTAATGTTTCTTGGTTGGCAAAGCAAGTGTGAGAATAGCTCACATGCATCACCAGATTTCCAGGGGAAATAATCAGGGCTCTGCTTGGGAGTAGAATATTGATGAGATCAGGCAGTGCTTCCAGAGTCAGGGGAGAGACATGGAAAGTATGGAGACTAGATGTGGGGAGATTAAGAAGAGTATAAGGAGGATGCTGTCAGGGTCTACAGGCATACCTAGAAATGGGGTTAACCTTGGTGATATTAAAAATAATCACTAATCACTGGTTAATAACACAGTTGCTGCTCCTCAGGGTTGGTTAACTTGCTTTCCAAGACCGCATAAGGTCTCTTAGAACAAGGGGAAAACAAGCAGATAACTCAGCCTCTGGGGTGTTGAGGATTTGGGCTACTGTAGTCTGGGTTTTTCTCCAGCTCTCAGGGAGATTCCAGCAGAGGCTGCCTGTTGTCCTGTCCCTCCTCTCCTGGTGCTAGCAGACTGGCTTCCTGTTTATCCCCTTCATAAGGCACCATCCCTAGCTTGAATCTGCAGTAAAAGAATGAAACAGTCTCTCCAATGAGAGCAGACACTTAGGAGACTTTTCATCTGCTTAGGAATGATCTAATTCTTCATCATTCCAACACAGGACAAAGTCAACATACCCCAGCAAAGGGGGGCAGAGGATGCAATGGAAAAAGATGTGAGATTGTTTTGGGAAAGAAGGCGGGGAGGTGATTGAAAGCAATGAAGACCACAACAAATATGACACACAAATTCTGATTTTTCAGTGGTAAAGTGTTGTAACAAATCATGGTGGCATCTCAAAGTGTGACATACAGACATTGACAGGCATGAGGTCAATAAGGTGGTCCTCATGGCATCCCATGGCTGAGATCTGATCTTCCAGGCAAAAGTCGGTGACTAATACAGCCGTAAGAGGGTATTTCTTGAATTGTTTTCTCCACGTTGCACCTAGAAAATGCTTACAAGGGATATTCTTTTTATTTCAGCCATCTGTGTGTACCCAGATAATTTAAAAAGAGCCACAGAATCACTCAGTAGCTTATTGAGTGGGTGAGATTTATAAATGGTGATTGGTAATAATAGATGAGATCTGTAGAGGCTTCATAGTGGTGTGCCCTTTTTTAAGAGAATTGTTATAAAGGATGTAGTACAGCAAACTCCTCAGGATTGAGATTTTCTGTTTTAAAGTTGTGTATCATGTATTGCCTCTGTATGTGGAAGTTCATTCAAACAATCAGAATAAGATACACCATGGTGTCCTGCAAAAGTTCCATGGTTTCAGGGACACCTTTTGGGAGAGAGAGAATGTATAATACATTAAAATTCTGGGAGGCAGAATCTTTTCATTGTGTGGTATAGGTGGGAAATTAGAATGGAGATACGTGACATATGTAAGATTAAGTAGAATGGTGATGACTGTTAGCAAGTCAAATTGCCTGATAGAGTTTGGTTGACACAATGATTATTAATGTGTTGTAAAGATGTTTTGGGGATTCGCCATATTTGTATGGGTGCCAACAAAATGTTGACAGTTGCATTGTGGTTAATAAATTCATTTAGATTTATAAGCATTGTTTACAGAACCTGTTCGCCTGCTGAAACTCTAACAGCATCTGTTCCTTCGTACTAATTAACTGCTAATTACGAATGAGCTTTGTGTGTTTGTCAGTATAACTGGCTCATGCATTTTGTAAGGAACATTAACAAATTGATTTACATAGTGGTAAAGCAATCAAAAGAGTAAACTGAACAGCAAGCATTTAAAGCCCTTTAGCCTAATTTTTGAATGAAGCAAACTTTTGACATTACAAATATTTCCATAAATGTTCTGCTACCTTGAATTCTGTGGCAATAGTAGATCATCAGAATCGGGGTTTGAGGGCGCACCATACTATAAAATTGGAGCAGAACAATGTGTGAGGAGAGGAGTGTACAGGGTGCAAGTAACAATGGCATATTAAAAGAAGCTAAAGGAGGAGGGAGAAAGCTGGAAAAAACATTCACACAGTTTATACTGTGCTGAATGACTCCCTTGTAGCAGGTCTTCTAAAAAAGTAGCTGTGTGAGAGTTAAAATCTCTTCCACTGAAATATTTTTCTTTATGGTACAAAAGTAAAGGTTTTGGCCTGTTCTTACTCTGACATTCATTTAAAACCTCTCATCCTTATTCTCCAAAAACTTCCAACTACACTAATTAGCACTACATGTATAAAGCTGCCTTAGCAGATGTGCCAGATGTTGACACTTAAAATAAATCTTCAGAGTTTAAAGGGAAGGATCCAGCAATGCAGTTTTTGAAAGTAATTTTAAGGTTATTTTACACAAGTTAGTTTGTTAGAGATGAAGCTGTAAATACTGACCATTCTACTTGGGACAGCTGAAGACAAAGGCTCCAGCATTCTAACAAAATATGTATTATTTGAATAACAGGATCATAGATAATAAGACAGAAACTATCATAATGCCACTCTATACATCCATGGTACACCCACAGCTTGAATACTGCGTGCAGTTCTGGTTACCCAAACTAAAAAAAATGTTAGAAATGGAAAGGGCTCGCAAAGGGCAACAGAAATGATATGAGGTATGGAACAGTTTCCATATAAGGACAGATTGAAAAGACCAGGACTGTTGAGTTTAGAAAAGAGATGACTGAGGGGGGGCATTATGACAGAGTTCTATAAAATCAGGAATGATATGGAGAAAGTGAATAGGGAAGTGTTATTTACCACTTCACATAGCACAAGAATTAGGGGTTACCCAATGCAATTAATGGGCAGCAGGTTTAAAAGAAACTAAAGGAAATTCTTCTTCACACAATGCATTGTCAGCCTATGGAATTTGTTGCCAGGGGATGTTGTGAAGGCCAAAAGTATACCCCGGTTCAAAACAGAATTGAATACGTTCATGGAGGATAGCTTTTAGCCAAGATGGTCACGGATGCAACCCCCTGCTCTGCGTGTCCCTAAACCACTGACTGCTAAAAGTTCGGAATGGATGACAAGGTATGGATCACTCAGTAAAATGCCATGTTCTGTTCCTTATCTCTGAAGCATCTGGTGCTGGCCACTGTTGGAAGATAGGATGCTGAGTTAGATGGACCATTGTCTGACTATTATGGCCGTTATGTTAATGCCATGCTATGAACACACTTCCTTGACAGCTTACCAAAAACGAGGTTGGTAGCAAATACTTGGGATGTTATCAATTTTATACCCAATTTAAGGGATAGAACAGCAAAGACACAATAGGAGCACTTTGTATCCTGAACAGTATAATAAAGCCATGAGTAATAGGCAGCATGGCTTATAAAGAATAAATCTTGCCAGACAAACTTGATTGCTGTTTGATAGAATTTCAAAATTAGTGGATGAAGGGAACAGAACAGATGTAAAATATTTGGATTTTAGTAAAGCATTTGCTACTATCTCACTAAATTGTAATTGAAAAATTAATTCAAATTAGCTTGGCTAAAAACACTTATGCTGATTGAAAACTGTCTAAAAGATTGTAATCGAAAGGTAAACCAGGATTTGAGTTGGTGGAAGTAAGTTGTCTAGTTGGAGAGATCAAGGATTCATATTACGTCTTTTTCTACTTAACGTTTTCCTTAATGATCTGAAAGATGGAGCAAACAGAATAATGGGATTCACAGATTCTGCTAAATTAGGAAGAGCTCCAAACATCAGTTGAGATGGAAAAATCATAAAAAGAGACAAGGTCTGGAAACAGTGCTAGACAAAATGAGGATCAACTTGTAAAAAAGCAAGCAAATATATATCGGCAACAGTAATCTTAACCACATGTAAGTTAAATAAGTTAAAGCTTATTTGTCTTGATGTTTCTCACCGTTGCTCCCACTAGTGCAATTTCATTAATGGTAGGAATGATGAGAGAACACTACTGTGCCCAAGGCATTGGTAGCTGCCAGCATCTCAACCACCATGTCAACTAGATTTTTCTCTCAGAAGTTTTACATGGCACTGGTGAAAAGTTGCTGAGCTGTCTAGAATAGTACATTCACCATTGCCTCTAAACTGGTGGTAGCCAGGCTGTGGGAAATTTTAGGGGAAAAGGCTAAATAAATAGGAGGAAGAAACCTGGAAAGCAGTATTGCTCAAAGTGCTGCAGAGGTGTCACTGGTCAGCAAGTTAGACTTGAGGTGGGTGCAAAATAGGTCTATGTTGTTTGGGGCTGTATACAAAAACCCATCTTGTCAAAAGAAGGAAGGGGCCGTATGTGGCTATGGTCCAACTACGCCTGAAATTTCAATTAATTTCTGGGCATCGTAGTACCAATACTGTTAAATTTGAGGGAGTTCAAACTAGAATAACAGCTGGAGAAATTAGTATATTGTGAGGAATCCATAAGCTAAATAAACAGGCTCACTGAGTGCAGCACAAGAGTGAACTTAAGGTTTTGGCTCCAAAAAGAGACCTCTGTGGCTTCTTTAGTTAAAAGATCCTTTCCAAGCCTGCAGTAGTAGTAAACACTGTGGCCACCAATGGAGGCGGGGGCAACATGATCAGTCTTATTCACATCCCACATTAAAAGATCAAAAGGGCTAATAATGTTTGGCTTAGGTAAGCTACTGCTGGGGGCAATGGTAAGTATACGGGGATCTGAAGGGTACAGACACTGAGGAAGAGAAGAGCTAGTTTTTATGTATGTGTGTGTATATGTGTGATATAAAAAAATGTTGAGGAATACCTACATAGGTGTGGGTTAACAATATGGAATGAAAACTTCAGGCATGTTAAGGAAAAACTTCCTTACTGCTGTATCTGTTACCCTACTGAGAATATTTCACAGCCCAACAATAGAAGCCAAATAATTTACACTTTTAAAAGTAGATAGAAAAAAAAACAGAAAATGTATTGTAGAGAGGAATCCTGCATTTGTAGACAGATTAAATAGTTCATGTCCTTCTCTGACTTCTGTGATTCTTTAGCACAAAAATAAAATACACTGAACTGAAAGGTCCAATTATGAGTTGGTTTATAGTACAGTATATCACCTATTATGAATGACAGTATTTAAATGATTGGGTTGAGGACTGAAGAATAGTTACAAATCAAGTAGCTAGATTAACACCTAATATGCTACTGTACTGAGTGATTATTTCAGAAAAACATGCAATTGTGAGAGGTCTTTTGTGTTCAGAAACTGTCGTAAGTGTTGGAGAGAAAAAGTTTATTAAAATAGTACAGTGTAAACATGGAACCCCAGGGCTTTGATGAAATTCTCAAAAAACAAAATTTAAAAAAAAACCCATACTTGTTTTAAAAAAAAATCTTAAAGAAATTGTTCAGAATGTAGAATCTGAAATTGAAGATTTTGTATAAATGAACTGTTCATCTAGTGATAGAGACTGCCATTTTTATGTTTTGTTTAACAAGTATTTGCAGGTATAAGAAAAGGTGCCTCTGATATGAGGATGTCTCAAAATACAGGTGATAAATCAAGCACACAAAATGCTTGCTTATATAAAATGAGAGATTAGAAATACAAACTCGTTATTCAGTGCAACAAAATCAAAGAACAAAAAAGCATTAGAGGCACCCAGTAATCCAGGAAACATAAACCAAAATTATAACATCATTCCATGCCCAAACATATAAGTGTTTATATCCTCCAGCAAATTTATGTTAGGAATCCCAGAATGCAAGCAGAGTCTGTGAATTTCATTGTGGACAGATTGGAAAAATAGTTTCAAGGACATGAATTCAGGAAGCATAAAAATAAGGAAACATGGAGTTGGTATGCTTTTAATGAGAAACGGTCTCAAGAATATTTTCAAAGAAAAAGTACTGAAAAATTAGAAATATTGAGGCATAGCTTTTCAGTGTCATATCCAGTAGACTAGTCACACACACACACATATTCCAGTATTAGAATGAAAGCTGTGCATCTACTGAAAATGTATTCAAAACATCAAAGTCAATGTGTTAGCAAAGAACTGCCATGATTTCATCTAAGGATCTGGTCCTTTGGTTCTGTATGGTACATCACCACCACCACCTCATCAGTAATGATAGTACATGAGTATTAGGTTAGCAGAAGTTGAATTTGTGCATGCATGATCACTGTGGTACATAAGAATGGTCATACTAGGTGAGATCAGTGGTCCATCTAGCCCAGTATCCTGTCTTTTGACAGTGGACTGTGGCCAATGCTTTAGAGGGAATGAACACGACAAAGCAATTTATTGAGTAATCCATCCCCTATCATCCAGTCTCCGCTTCTGACACCCAGAGGTTTAGGGACACCCGGAGCATGGGGCTCTGTCCCTGACCATCTTGGCTATTAGTCCTTGGTGGATCTGTCCTACAACTTACCTTATTCTTTTTGGAATGCATTTATACTTTTGGCCTTCACAACATCCCCTGGCAAGGAGTTCCACAGGTTGACTGTGTGTTGTATGAAGAAGGACTTCCTTATGGTTTTTTTTAAACCTGCTGCCTATTAATTTGTTGGGTGATCCCTGTTCCTTGTTGTAGACGTGCGGACTCACCCCTGTGGCGCCTCCTGCTGGTCGTCCTCGGGAATTAGCTCACTTCCAGCCAGGAGTGCTCTCTGCAGGCCGGTGATCCGCCTGTCCTCTTGGCCCCTGTGTCCCTCCCTGGACCCGGTGCCCTTTTAACTGGGGTGTTGCCCCCTGGCAGTACCCCACCAATCTGGGTCTCCCCTCCCTGGGGAACCCCCAACCCACTATCCCCACTTTGCCTCAGTTTTGGCTACTGCCCAGTCTCCATCTAGCCCCAGTTCACTGGGGCAGACTGCATTATCAGCCACTCACCATAAGCAAAGGGGTTTGGACCTGCTGCCTCTGCCTACCCATGGGATGCCCCTTTGCAACCCCAGTACCCAGTTGGCCTTACCCTAGGCCTGCAGCCTGGGGGGGTTTCCAGGCCAGAGCTCCCCAGCTCCTCTTGCCTTCCCCCAGCCCTGCTCCACCTTGGGCACCCAGGTACACTCCCCAGCAGCCAGGCCCTTCTCCCTCTAAAGGCAGAGAGAGACTGTTTGCTCCTGGCTTCCCTGGCCTTTTTATACAGGCCAGCTGGGGCCTGATTAGGGTGTGGCCCAGCTGCAGCCGCTTCCCCAATCAGCCCAGCTTTTAGAGCTGCAGCTTTTAAGCCCTTCTAGCACTAGCCACAGCCTTCTCCTGGGCTGTTTTAAGCCCCAAAGGGCAGGAGCGGGTAACCACTCTGCTACACTTGTGTTGTTTAGGGGTGAATAACATTTTCTATTCACTTTTTTTGCACCATTCCAGATTTTATACACTTCTGTCATATCCCTCCCTCCCCTTAGTAATCTATTTTCTAAGATGAACAGTCCTGATCTTTTTAACTCTCCTCATATGGAAGCTGTTCCATGCCATCATGGTTTTGCCGTTCTCTGTACTTTTTCCAATTCTAGTATATATTTTTTTAGATGGGACGGCCAGAACTACACGCAGTATTCAAGGTGTGGGCGTACTATGGATTTATATAGTGGCATTATCATAGAAACATAGAATATCATGGTTGGAAGGGACCTCAGGAGGTCATCTAGTCCAACCCCCTGCTCAAAGCAGGACCAATCCCCAGTATTATGCTCTCTGTCTTATCTATCCCTTTCCTAATGGTTCTTAACATTGCTAGCTTTTTTGACAGCTGCTGCACATTGAGAGGATGTTTTCAGGGAATTATCTATGATGACTCTAAGATCTCTTTCTTGAATGGAAACAGTTAATTTGGACCCCATCATTTTCAGTGTATAATTGGGATTATTTTTTTCCTATGTGCGTTAATTTGCATTTATCTGTACTGAATTTCATCTGGCATTTTGTTGCCCTGTTGCCCAGTTTTGTGAGATCCTTTTGTTACCAGCACTTTGAACTAGCATCCTGGTGAATTCTGTAACTACAGGCACTTTCTAAAATAAATCAGATTTATTTGAAAATGAGTAACATTTCATAAATTAAAGAGCTTGGCAATAAAAAGTGTTTTCCTGTCCAGTTGGGTTGCCCATCAGCCATCTACTGCAGCTCTTGTGTCTGGTAGTATGTTTTCAGTTACTGAGGCCATGGCTACACTTGCAAATTTGCAGCGCTGCAGCAGGGTGTGAAAACACACCCTCTCCAGCGCTGCAAATTGCAGCGCTGCAAAGCGCCAGTGTGGTCAAAGCCCCCAGCGCTGTACATTATTCCCCACAGGGAGGTGGAGTACGGACAGCGCTGGGAGAGCTCTCTCCCAGCGCTGGCGCTTTGACTACACTTAGCGCTTCAAAGCGCTGCCGCGGCAGCGCTTTGAAGTGCAAGTGTAGCCATAGCCTGAGACTCTAGGCTTGGGTTTGTATATTGCCTTAGAAGGCCTGGCTGTTTTTTATATACAGATACTTATTTTTTCTCTGCATATGAATGTAATATTGGAAAGAGAAAAAGCAGTGTTAATTGTAAATCTCTTTGAGATGCACCTGTTTAACAGCTTTTGGGCCCTTTAAAATTGAGAGCTGTACAAGCAGGGTGCAGGAATGGGAGTAAGCATGTGACCTACAGGAAGCGAGATATACGTGGTTTTGCCTTTTAGACAGGGCTAGAAAACAGGAGATGTCAGGGAAGCCCCAGTGTGGGTCTCCCCAGAGCAGCCAGGAAGGGCTACTAAATGGGATGGGTGTGTCCTCTCCCTTCCCAGCTGTCAGATAAAGACTCTTTACTAGGAAATAATTAGTGGGAGAAGGGAAAAAAACAGTAAGCTGTAAAGGTTTCTAGAAAAAATATTGTCTATTTTTAAAGTTAAAGAAAGGAGGGGGAAAAGAAACAACAAAAAGAATGGAGGACAGATTTTTAAATTTTGTTGAAAGGAATAACAAATTAATGAGGAGTGCATAAACACCAAAAGGCCACGGTACTTGAGGTGCTGATGGCTTCAGGCCTGAAATGTGGAGCTGAACCACCAACTAGAAGCAACTCATCAGCACCTCTGCCAATGCCTAGTAGCTAAGCACCTCAGAGCTGCTTCCCATTGACCAGTTTTCATGTTTTTATCTATCAATTTCAGTGATGAACGCATTGACACTGATGCACCACAGCACTCAAGATGCAGTTGTGTCCATTGTCGAAGTCTATAAGGGTGAGATACAATGGCACATTGGCAACTGTTTTTTTAAATAAATTTTAACTAAACCTCTAAAACCTACATTGAGCAGGGGATATGTGAGTTGTGGAGAATAGATGGAAGGGCATGAAGAGCCACAACATGGCTCCCCTCTTTCCCAGCAACACTTCCTCTGTCTGCCCTCCTCTTCTTTCAGCCCCGTCCCGTCCACTGCCCTCAACCAATTTTAAATGTTAAAAATCAGTACATGTGTAAACACCTAAAACTTCAGTGGGTCAAAGGGAAACCAGGGGAGAGGAGAGTAAGCACCAGGAGTAGAAGGGAAAGTGTCAGCAAGGAGTGGGAGAGTGACTACGAAAGGGTGCAGGATGGGCATGTTGCTGGAGGAGCAAGAAGAGCATACCTGGGGAGAACACTAGTGGTGGCCAGGGTCCTGATTCCATTACATTTCCCATTGCAAGATAGGAATGTAGGAATTAATACATTGGATCAGACTGGTGGTCCATCTAGTTCTGTATGTTGTCATGGACAGAGACCATTACTAGATGTTTCAGAGGAAGGTATAGGAAACCTTAGGCAGTTGTGGGATAACTTGCCTACTGGGAAAATTTCTTCGTCTAACCCCCAATCATTAGAGGTTGGCTTTAACCCTGGAGCTTGAAGGTGTGTGTGCCTTTTAAAAATCCTATTCCATTATTTTCATATTTAGTTTTGTAACTCTGTTTTTTATCTGTGTATATGTCTAATTCTGAATCCTGCTGAGCTCTTGACCACAAAGATATCTTGTGACAATGACCGTTTTGTAGGTATGTTCAAGTTTTGTAAGTGCCTGTCACCCTGGTATCTGACCATTAGCATTATTGTACAAATTATAGAAATATTGGTAAACACTTTGCTGTTATATCTACCAACATATATGTGCTGCCCATTGGTTACCCCCCTTAACATTATGATCAAAGAAAGGTAAGAGGATGGCAGTGGCAGTTGTTACTGCACCAATACACTGGCATTTTAAAACTTTGCAAGCCACACGTGAGGGCGCGGGTCCCAGAGCCCAGGCTCCATCCTGAGCTTGAATGCCTACCCTGCATTTTACAGCCTCCCAACTTGAGTCCCACAAGACCAAGTCAGCTGACGCAGGGCAGCCCCGGGTGTTCAAGTCCAGGACATACCCCTGGCATAAAAGGAACAAAAAAGGAAAGGGTGGAGGCTGACGCCATTATAGGAGCAAAATAAAGATAGCTGTGTTGTTGCTCTGACAGAAACCTGCACTTTGTAAGTTTGTGTTAATGAATGACATGCTAAGTTGGGTGCCAGTGTATGCAGGTTAGCTGGAGATTTCAGTTTATTTTAAATTATTCATCTGGTGTTACATTTCTCAACAACAGCTGTTAGCTAACTGGTATTTTGTCTAAGCTTGCGTGTGCCTTGTTCAGTTGTCACCATTAAACGGATTAAAATATTTACAATTATTGATTTCCGAATTTTCACTGTATTGCCTATGACAGGTTTTAAAAATGCTACAATAACATTAGCTACGTGCATTCTAAATATTTTAATAGTGACCTGTGGGTGTGTACTACTGTCCATAATCTTCAAATGTTAAAAATATCATCTATGGTAGTGTTGTTAGCTTTATACTTTAAGACATTTAACCAGTTGTAACTATATCTTTGCCCTAGTTATTTTGTTTCGTGAAGATCCTTGAAGCACTTTCCCTTTTCATCTGAGCTAAGCAGGTATCCTGTCGGTGTTGTTCGTTAGAGCTCAAAGTAAAAATGACTTTGTTCTGTGCTATGTTAAATTGGCTGGTTAATTCTGGTGTTATTTACCCTGTAATTCATTAGTTTTACTCTACCATTGGCAGCTGACAGGCTGTAATTTCACGCCTTGCAATAAAAGATGTCTCATAATCTGCTTCATTTAGCAGCAAGAGAATTTAATGAAATTAACTGCAGTCCTAATTATGCCAGTGAATACTAAAGACTGCTATCAAGTTTCCTGCGAAAAGGACAAGGTCTACCTCATGAAGGATTTAGAATATAATTTCCTGGGAAAAGTTGCAAATGTCTCCTTCTATTGGCCAACAAGGGCCAATTAAAAGTGCTGATGTGACTTCAGTGAACTAGTTTGTTCTGAGGATCTCTCACAAGGAATCATTATTATTTTTAATCAAGTTTTTTAAAGAAGTTCCTTCGCTTGGTGGTAATAACTATCCTGCAAATGTACTTATTGTGCTTACATTTCCAATAAACCGTTTTTCTTTTTGTAGTAACTTGTTGCTAATGCGCTATTCTCTTGAAGCTGAAATTCTGGGTTCAAATGCGGTGTTGATTATTAGTGAAAATACTGTATTGCTCTCTGTATGTATAGTTCTCAGTGGACGCTTCTTAGTTTGTCCTAATTTGGCATCATTGTTAATTGTTTTTCTTGAAGAGGTGCCCAAGATTTCAAAGTCATGTAAGATTTTCACAGATCCTAACAAGCACCCCATCCGGGCCACCCACTAGGAGTGCTGCTGGGAAAGGATGCTTGCTAGGGTCAGTGACAGAGATCAAGGTATTCAGGACAGAGCTATGAGGAGAAGCTTACCCAAAGTCAATCTACCTGCACCACCCTATATCTCCAGATCTGCTATCAGTCCCTTAGTTTTGCAAATCTTAAACATGTTGAAGATTTTGAATGGGGGACGAACTATTAGTAATTATTTCAAATTAATTGCATGGTGCTGGCAGTCTGAAGTTCTGTAGCCCTAAGCTTATTTGTGAGATGTTAGTGTATGTGCATCGGATTGAAAAATCCAGAGTATTGAGTGACTTCTTCCTAGTGATTGTGAGAGATGTTTTTAGAGGAGCAGTCCTATGTTGTGGAATCTTTAAAACTTCTCTTTGAAGATTTTGCAAAGTGTTTCTGCTGTTTCTTCTGACGCATACATTTTGTGTGTATTTGTAACTGATATTTTATGAATCTTACATTGACTGTTAGCAGACTTATCTTTAGTTTCAATTTTTAAAAATGTATTGGTGTCTGAAACCAAATCTGTGCTAAGCGACTTCTAAGCAGTTACTAGTGCCACTGTTGGACAAAACACTGTGGAATTTAACCACCATTTTATGGCTTAAATGCTGGTAAATGTGGTTAATTGGAAAAACTTTTAACTGCAAAGAATTTCCCTATGAATAGCCTTCATAATAACCATCTCACTGTAAAACGCAAAATGCGTTGCTCACAAGGACAACTGTACTATAAAGATGAAGTGTGTTGATCAAATTACCTGAGATGATAATCTTCGGGTGAATAACTTCTGTATTGATGAATGGGAAAAGTCGTCTTTTCTACCTAATATTGTCAGTGTGGTGGGGAGGGGAGCAGAGTGAGTGGTGGTGTAAGTGCACATGCAGTTGCTTCCATAGTTCTGTTTATATTTTGAAACTAAATGTCTACAAGTTCAACTTTCAGTGATTCAGTGGTTTTGACCAGCCCTCTGCCTCTCTCTTCCTATGCCTGCCCTTCACGTAATACTTTGTTTTCTGTGGAGGTAAAACACTTAATATTTTGGAAGCTTAAAAAGTCACTTCTCCCAAACAACTTACAAAGCTTTCGAGGTTGAATTCTGGCTATGAACTTCTCTGTAGCCATTGGTGAGCCTACTAACCTGAGGTCAGAACACTGTTGGAGTGCAGTGAAAATTATGGAGATCCATGTATGTAAGGAAGGAGAGATTTTGGTAGTCAAAGAGAGAATAAAATCTGGTTGGAGAGACTTGAAAGACTAAAGAGAAATGTATTTTATCTTTGCAAGGGATTGCTCTTAACTACTGGACCTTTTATTGCATTGTTAAAGGTCAAGAAAGAGGAACAGATTCTTCTCAATGTATTAAATTAGTGATATATATATTGAGGTCAAAGAACCCTAAAAAAACCTGTGCTTTTCCATGAAAATCTCCTTTGTGAATCTGAGGGCACTTCGAAAACTGGTTTGTGATGTGGAGAAGCAACATGATGCACAGAACTGGGATCGAATCAAAAAATAAAAAATGGCTACCCAGACAATGTAAAAGATACCGACTGATGGAAGTAAACATAGCAATACAGTTGAGAAAAATAGTGCAGGACTTTGTTTTTTACAGCATAACGATCATGTAGAAAATGAAATGTGAAAAAGTGTCTGAAGCATAGTAATCATTTACAATTTAGAAGTAAAATGAGATCTCAACAGCTGGGGAGGCCAAAATAAAAGTACACTGAAACTCAGTAGATCAAGTTTTAGGGGAATAGTAGAATTCTGGGTCAGACTGAACATGGTAAAATAACAAAGGAAAAGTATTCAAAGATAAATATATTGCTAATTGCCAAAAATTTGATCAAAAAAGATACTAGAAATGAAAGAGAACAACAAGAAAATGGGGTGAATATGTGAAGCTGAATTTAAAGAAGCACAGATAAAGGTTACAGAAAAAAAATTAGTGTGGAACAATAAAAACAAATGCCAAAATACTGTACAATTTTTTTTTTCAACTTAAGGCACAAGTTAGTGAGACTAGGCCTTGGAGATATCCAGGCTTATATTTTAAGAGGTGTTAGTTTACGAAGTTGTTTGCTTTCGTGTTCACGATGAAGAATTGTGGGGCAGATGTTGATGACGTACGTTTCCGAAAGGTGGAAAGAAAAAACGACACTGAAAAGACACTCAGGATTATCACATCTGCAAAGACACTCAAGAAATTACTTTGCCTGAACACTGATAAGAGTTCAAATCAAGAGGCTTCCTCCTCACATTTCTAAAAGATGAAGCAAATAGGAAGGAATTCCTTGTTCTATTTTTTTAGTTGATTTTTCATTTGTCTGTATCATGTGCTCTCTGCACAGTAGACACACTAAAATACCAACATTGATACAAATGTATAAAATAATTCTTCTAAAAATTGACCTCTGGAAAACCTTCCCAACACCAGACTGTCTTCATTCCCTTCTCTGGAAACAGGTGAGCCTTGTAGAAAATCCTGAAGGCCTCCAAATCAAGACCCTGGCAAACCAAATGGGAAGTGAATGGAATATAGAGAGAATCCAGAAAACTTCACTTCTGAATATGTACTCTACAAAGGGGAAACCAATCCAGATCTGAATCTGCAAAGGGGAATGCTCAAGGAGCAATGATTTAATGACAAATATTTAGATTTTATAAAAAGCAAGTATTCAGAGTTTAAAATTGATAGAAATATCTTGATGAACAGTGTCTTGGATTTCAACTTTCTCATGCAGTGTTTGCAACCCTGCCATTGCACCATTGCAGTATTGCACTAGTGCATGATAGGCTAAAGTTGGATAATGAAATCCAGATTAGTCAGTTTCACTGCAAGTCAAAAAGCAAAAATTCTTTGTTAATGGTTAAAAGTAACTTTTTATTTTTCAAATTATTTCAGTTTTAGTAATCTAAAGTCTTGGCAACAGGTAACAATATTTAGTTTTTAATTACAACAGTTTTAACTTGACAGTGTCATTTCAATGAAGATTGGGAGCATGGATTTACAAAACTGAAATCATGCCTAACAAATCCACTAGAATTTTTTGATCAGAATCACTATAGGTGGGTTTTTCAACTGTATTAATACAACATTGAGGAAGGAGAGAGATTTCCAAATATAAAATACTTAATCTCCAGGTTATTATAAAATATTGCTAAAGTATTTTATAGTGCACAAACATATGAAGGATTGTGGGAAGAAAGGTGGCTGATGCAGTTGAGTGTAGACAAAGTCATGAAATAAGCCTATGAACAGAACATGAAAAGTTAATGTAATTTGTAATAACTCTGGTTTAATACAGGTACTCATGAATTAAGACCACTTTGTAGATAAATTACTACTTTCCAAATAGTGTTTAACAGCGATTAAAAAAAGGCAAACCAAAAATGCTTGGATGCACAAATAGTTTCCATAAATTGGAAGGCATTCTTCTTCTGCTGTAAAAGGGAGCAGTGAGACAGTGTGAAATATTGTATAGATCTGGTCATCTTATCATAAAAAGGATACTATAGAAATGGAAAAGCTTCAGCAGATTGATACAGGGACTTGAGGATCTCACTTATTCAGAAAGGTTAGAGAAACCGGGTCTGCAGTCTTTGGAAATGAGATTAAGCGGAGCCTTCATTGAATAGAGTGGATTGATGCTACAAGGCTGTTTGAGCTGAAAAGTAGAAGACAAGGGGGCAGGGGCTTAAGCTAAGGAAAGGCCAGTTACCCCAGGAATTTAGATAGTGATAAAATAGAAACTGTCAACATATTACATGGAAAACCCAGTTTGGAATCCTAGTGTATGTTAGTTTGGTTAAGGGTTTAAATGTTCATTTCTTAGCTACACTTGATGTGTCCAGTTAACTTCGAACTTTGAAGGAATAAGGTTTAGTTGAGTACCAATGGACTAGACTGCAAACTTTTAGCACCCAAAATTAAAAGCTCAGTTTAAAATGTGGAATAGATCAGAAGCCCATGAAGGCAGAAACTTAGCTGGGAAAAGGGGCTTTGATGTGCATAATGTCTATTGTTTAATGTCTGGTTTTTGCTTTTAAATGGCAGTGCACAGCATGGGAGCATTGCCCTCCCATTGTGCAACAGAGGGTGCTTTGGGTGGTAACGAAAAAAAGAGAAATGTTCCATCCTGTGAGGAAAAAGTTGACAGGTATGAATGCTTTTGGAGATCTTTTTTAAGAAATTGTGTGTTAAAGTGTGCAAATTTGAAGTAAGCATACTGGGTGTGTGTGTGCAAGAGAAAGTTAGCAGTCAGTCAAGTTTTATCTCTTAATGAATAGAGACTGCTGAAGTAAGGGTTAGGTAATTGAGTTTATAATTAATTAGCCATAACCCTCATCAGATAAAGCAGTTGTCGAGATTTTTTTTATCTCCTTTCTCTCCCCAGGGTCTGCCCTTCTTTGTCCTTGCACTGACAGCCAGCACTTATCTTAGGCCTTCTCCAGGACTGTGCCCATCAACCCCTCCCCCCTTTTGCTGATTTTGGTGGTCAGCCGAGACCCTTATTGTACTATAAGGCTCACAATCAGCCTAGCTGTCGGGTGCTTGGATGATGAATTAGCAGTAGGAGTTTACGTATAGGTGAACTCCAGATTGGACCACCGATAGCTTGCAGAGCGGCTTCTGTTTGTTAGCCTCTTTCTACAGCTCTGATATACTGCTGACACTTTGCAACAAAGAGGTTAAAAAGGTAGATGTAGCAATGGTGCATTCCTTCAGAAAGTTAGGCTACTTACAAAGAACCCTTAATTCCTTCTGCCATGCAATTCATTATAACAATACAGAGAAAATAAATGAGATTTTACACCATTTCTTTTGGTGACCTTATCTCCCTTATATTGTGGGTCAGACTAGTTTGCTTACAAGGGTACAAACTTTGGACATATATTTTCAAAACATACAAGGTGGATGGTATCATCTTGTTGAACCCGATTAAGGGGACTTATGTGTCAAATGGTTTCCTCTATCAAAGCACTGTCCTTCTATAGATGTGTTGGAGGAAAGGCACTTTCATGCTGTGATTACAGTCAGTTCATGTCATTGAGTTGGTTTTAGACAGGTTTACCTGCTGGAGAAGAGTAGCTTTCAAAAACAACACTGGGGGTTTCTGTTCATTTAGAATTTCTGAATTAGAGATGAGAGAAGAAAAGGCTCCTGTGTCTCGTAATATTGACTTTCAGGCTTATGATCAGTGCCGTTTCTTCTTAATCTGGGCGGGAGCACCACAAAATTGTAGCTGAATCTCCTGATGGGGGAGGGGAGTTGATTCTTCTGAAAGTCTGTAAAGCCCTGCTCCCCTGTGGTTGCCATTCGTTTTTAAGTAGATTGGTAAATCTTTTCTTTTTCCTTGCAACGTTAGCTGTAACATGTATTTCTAGCTTGACTTTGACAATCTTTTGTGGAATCAAGTAACAGAAACCTTCATTGGGCATTCGTGTGTATTCCACAGTACAATTTTACTGCACAGTAGTGAAGTACTTAACTTTCTTTAAGACTGTAGTTTGTGTGGGAGATTACTGATGACACAACAAACCAGTTACATTTTGTGATAACAGTAGACAACCAATAAGCTAGAAGTCGACCAAATAAGTCTTAACGCTACAGCTATTCTGCCATAGCAATCATCGTTATATTTCTTGTTGTGAGATCTGCACTCCAGATTATCAAAGGGCATAAGGCACAAAATTAGCTGTTCTGAATTTTAAGTGTTTTTGTTGTTGAAAATCTTCAGTTAGGTAACATTTGTGCATATAGTCCAGTCCAGGAAAGTGGAATTCCATTTACCCTTCCCTGTAGTTGAGCAGTAAAGGGAAGGAGTGAAGAAGACAATTCATTGGACTACATTTTGCTGAAATCTGGGTCACACTCTGATATCAACGTGATAAGCTGAATATAGATTGTTTTTTGAAAATAAAAGTTCAGCGTTCATAGCAAAACATTGAAACATATGAGAGACATTAATCTGCACTAAACTGAATTTCCTGCTTCCATCTCATACTGTATCTTTTTCAGCTTAAGGGTGGTTAATTTATTTTGCTGGTTAGTTCAGCTGAAACAGTCTGATGTGATTTACTACAGCATCATTTTAGAGAAGAATCAAAATGAGCAGTTTACTAGTAAACCTCACCATTTTCTTTCACCTTGTGAATGTTCCGCCTGCCTCTAGTCAGTGATACCTGATTTCCTTTCTAAATGGATTGGCAGAAACAACTTGCTGTGGTGTTTGCTCCTTAATTTTTATCATTAAGGAGAGGGACTGTGTCCAGATCCTGTTTTGTTTGTGTTTAGCCACTTTAAGTTACCAAAATATGTATCCCTTAGATATATTACTTTGGGCAAAATGAAAAATAATAAAATGCGAAGGGGGTTGTTTTCCCTAGAGGGGTTGAAGCTGCATGGGACAAGTGTCAGTTACTCTATTGTGGAGGGGTTCTAGTACTTGTTTGGCTATGAAATGTTCTGAATCATTAGCTTTACGGCTACCGTAAGGCAAATTCAATTCTTCTTTGAATGCTTGCACACGTTAGGTGTGCGCGCTGCGCACTGTTGCTTGAGATTTTTCTCTCAGTGCTGTCCCTCGGGCCAGCTCTAGAGCCCTCTGGTGCCGCACACATGTGCCGGTAAAAGGAGCAGTGCTGGCCCCACACCCTCTCAGTTCTTTCTTACGGCCCATGGCGGTTGCTGGAACATCTCCTCTTGCTTCAGCAAGGCGTATTCAGTGGTTTTTCTCTTCGGCTTAGTTTATTTGTTCAGTAGTAGTGTAACTAGTATTGGTTAGTCCCCCTCGCTTAGCGTAGAGGGGCTCCCTTTGCCCCTGGGGCCAGGCATGCCCAGGTTTCAAACCTTGTACCTACTGTGGCAGTGTTGTGTTTCTGGCACTAAATGCCATGAGTGACCTACAAGCTAGTTGTCTGAAGTGTCTGGGAGAGAACCACATACAAGAGCGCTGTCAGATCTGTTGGGACTTTGTCTCATATGAAGAAAGACAGGGAGGCTAGACTGAGGGCTATCCTAACGGAAGCCACACTTAGACCAGTATCGGAGCCAAGCCAACTGGACCTGGCACCGAGCACTTCGGCTTCAGTACGAAGCGCCCTTCTGGCACCGCATGTTTCTCGGCACCGTTCTCCATCCCCAGTGCAGAGGAAGAAACAGTGATCCAAGAGAGGACACTTGCCAGTGCCGAGAAAGGATGAACGGGGAAGGCAGCCGAGTGCGACCCACATCGGGCCACTCCTGCACCTCTGGTCCCCTGATGGCACTGTCGACTCCACCCCGTGGGCCATTAAGTTTGGTGCAGGACCTCCCACCGATGCCAGGAAATCCTTGCAGTGCTAGCGGGATCACAGTGCCTTCTACCCTGGAGACCTTTGCAGCGGCTAGAGACCTACTGTCTTTCTCGGTACTGTCAATGTCGATGGGACAACCACCAGCTCCGATGAGCACGAGCAGAAGAGCACATGGGGCGCCAATCTCTTGCCTGGCACTGGGGCCCTCAGTACCATCTAGAGGCAAGCCAGCCTTTCTTTCATCGGCGAGATCATCCCCAATCTGGCCCCAGTCTCCAGACCCTTGGCACTGACCAGTGGAAGCAAGGAGTACCACTTCCCCATGGTCACCTCAGGAGGACCCTTCTTCAGACTGAGTGGAACCCTATGGCCTTCCCAAAAGCCACCACCATTACCCATCCTACATCCTGTAGGAACACGGTGCATGTCCCCCAGTTGCATCTCGCTGGGAAGACAGTCGCTGATGTAGTGGCTGTTCTGGAACCCATGTGGGTTTCCTCCAGTACCAGCACTGCCGTTGCACCCATCCTACTCTGTGGCGTCCAAGAAGCAGGACCCCACACCGCTCCATTCGGCACCCAACCCTGACTCCAGTACCGAGCCCAGTACTGACAGACAAGACATGGGCCCCAAGGACATAATAAGGGCAGAAGAAGAGACAGCTTCCTCGCTGGTTCAGGCCTCTTCCTCCTCCCTAGATGAGACCATCTTGGGGCCGAATGGCTCGCTGCCAAAAGATGACTTTAGGGCCCATGAAGAGCTTCTAAAGAGAATAGCTGCTAACCTGGGGCTTAAGGTTGAGATACTCAAGGGGTCTTCCCATAGCATCATTGATACTTTGGCTGCAGCAGCACCATCTAAAATGGCCCTACCCATCAACGAGGCTGTTACGGGTCTGGTTAGAGCCCTGTGGCAAACCCGATCTTCTCTCCCTCTCACTTTGAAGAGGGCAGAGAAGTACCACCACTTGCCAGCAAAGTGGTGCGAATACTTGTATTCTCACCCTCCTCCCAGGTTTCTAGTGGTCACAGTGGCAATGAGAGGGACAGACAAGTCCAGACAAAGCCAGGCAAGTGCTACCCCCAGATAGAAAGACTCAATTAAACTAGATCTGTTTGGCAGGACAGTTTATTCAACAGGCAGATTACAATTTGCTATCTCTAACTAACAAGCTCTGCTTCGGAGGCACAATTACAATATGTGGCACTCTGTAGCGAAATTTAAAGACTCGCTGCCTCAGGACTCCAGGCAAGAGTTTTCTGCCCTCCTTAGAGGAGGGAAAGAACATAGCCAGAGCCTCATCCCTGATGGTCTGGGCTGCAGCTGACACAGCAACCAGAATGATGGCTTCCGTGGTGGTCATCAAGTGATGCTTATGGCTGCAATCTATGGGGCTACCACCTGAGGTCCAGCAGTCAATCCGGGACCTCCCATTTGAGGTTACCTCCCTTCTTTCAGAGCAAACAGACACAAAGCTCCATGGTCTGAAGGACTCTGGGACTATCCTCAGGTGCCTGGGCGTCTATGCTCTGGCTCCTTTGAAGAAGCATTTCAAGCTCCAGCAGGCGGCCCACTTCTCGGCTCCACAATTGCAACAGGATCTGTTCAAGAAAAGGAACAGGCAACTGACCCCATCCACCTCAGCCTCACTACCAGGGTCTCATAGAGACTTGAGAGGCCCCAAACAGAACTTTTGAAGGTGCGCCCGAAGGTGCTATACCAGTTCCCACATTGGATCCTGGCCCCCTTTTGTTTTGGTCCGACTTTGCAACTTCAGCCTGGCATAGTCCTTCATCACGTCGGACTGCTTGGTGCTGAGTAAAGTGGTGGATGGTTATTCCCTTCAGTTTTTCTCCACTTCTCCCTCCCATCCCCGTCCCTCTTCAGGGACCTTTCTCATGAACAACTTCTAGCCCAAGAGGTGCAAACTCTCCAATGGGTGGGGGCTGTGGAAGAGGTGCTTCAAAACTTGAGAGGGGAGAGGTTTTACTCACAATATGTCCTTATCCCAAAGGCCAAGGGAGGTCTTTGACCCATCCTGGACTTGCGCCGCCTCCGCAGTTATCTCAAGAAACTGCAGTTCTGCATGGTCTCCCTGGCTTCCATCATTCCCTCCCTGGATCCAGAGGACTGGTACGCCTTCCTCAACTTAAGATGCCTGTTTCCATATTTCCATCTTCCAAGGTTACCGAAGATTCCTCACGTTTATCATAAACCAGTCCCATTACCAATTCACCGTTGTCCCCTTTGGACTGTCTGCAGCCCCTTGGATTTTTGTGAAATGCATGGCGTTGGTAGTGGCCTTCCTCAGAAGTTGAGGTGTCCAAGTCTACCCAGACCTCGATGACTGATCAAGGGCCGCTCAGAGGCTCAAGTAAAGAACAGCATCAGCCTGGTCCAAACCAGCTTCTGAGCACTGGTTGATAAACTAACACAAGTCAACTCTCGTCCCAGTGCAGAGAATAGAATTTATCTGGGCAGTGCTAAACTCGATTCAGGCCAGAGCCTGCCTTCCAGACGCTCAATTCCAGATAATGTTGGATGTGATATCCAGGGTCCAGGCCCACCCTGTCATGACAGTCTAGTTTTGCCTCAAGCTTCTGGAACTCATGTCTGCATACATTTATGTGGTACGACATGCAAGGCTGCACCTCAGACCCCTTAGTTTACGTATATTCACTGAACAGACTCCACTTAGACTCTGTGCTTACAGTTCCAGCCCCAGTCCTCGCCTCCCAGGACTGGTGAAAGGACCCCATTCCCTTTTTCACCCCCCAGCTGTCAGTATCCCTAGTTTTGGATGCTTCTGATCTAGGTTTGGGAGCTCATCTCGATCACCTCAGGACACAGGGCCTGTCATCCTGGGAAGAGCTCTCCCTGTACATAGATGTAAGAGAGCTCAGAGCGGTCCACTTAGCTTGCCAAGTGTTTCTTCTCCAGATCATGGGCAAAGTAGTATGACTGCTTATGGACAACATGTCAGCCATGTTCTAGATCAACAAACAAGGAGGATCGCGCTCCTCCGCTCAGTGCCAGGAGGCTGTCCGTCTGTGGGACTTCTGCATGAACTGAGACTATTTTTTTTAATCTCGCAGTTACTTGCAATTTTTTTAATAGTTACACAGCGCTACTACAAAACAATGTTTATTCTGTGGTTATTTAAAACCAAGACAGCAGTGGCCAGCAACCAATAGTACTGGTGCAATTTTTAGTTTGCTTTCTACCCCAGCTCTTCCAGATGTTTTAAGGACAGTTGGCAAGGGTTGCTGTAAATGGAAGTGTGTGCGCTTTCCACTCTCCTTATCTTCAAAAAAGAGAGAAATTTGTTTTGCTCACAATCAAAAGATTTCACCTCTGGGCAGTGACTAAGAAAAATTCAGCTGAGTAATTGAAATTAATGACTCAGATTGCTGTGGATTTTTAACTATAGCTTTGGAGAGTGTGCACACGTATGCATATTGGTATGTAAAATGTGCTTGTGTATCCACAGCCACTTTTGAGCAGTAGAAGAGCAAAATGCATATTAAATAGGGAAATGTTGTATTACCCATCTAATTTTAAAAATTGCCCCCCAAAATATACTTCCAGGTTGAGACTTTATACTTCAAAATAAAACCAATCCTGCTTTAGGTTCATATAATGCTTCTCACCCGATCTCCAATAGTTTTGCACCCGATCTCCAATAGTTTTGCAGACAGTGTACTGTTCACAAAAGGATAGCTTCTGAAAGAAGCTGTCTCGAGCAGAACAGGGAGCCATTTAGTGCCAGAAACACAACACTGCCATTTTTCAGAAAGTGTGAAGAATAAGTTCTCACATTTAAAATTATGGGTCAGGAATCTAAATTATCCCAAGTTTGAGCCCAAAGCAGATTTTTAAGACCAAATTAGTAATACTCCCTGAAAAAAGGGTGTCGAGTACTAGCATGGATGCATCCTTAACTGTACTAGTGCCTGGGCTGCTATAATGGTATGAGAAAAAAATGATACTGTTAAAACATCTTTCTGGGAAATCTTTGGGGGAAAATATTGGAGTTTCAGACTTTCACTATGCTGACATAACTTTGTTATCAACAGACGGCAGTAGTGCAACATTACTTTTTAGTACTTGCAGTTTTAATAAAATGTCTTTTAATGTCTATAGTATTTTAGCAGTCTGGCACTACTAGACCAAATTACAAGTCATAATTTGAAGATGTGGTTGCTTATGAGCCTCCCTTGCTAGAGAGGGATGTTGTTTCAACTTTGAAAGTTGGAATCTCTGATTTCCAGTGGTATAAAGTATTCTTTTCTAGACCTGCCAAGATGTATCTTTAAAATCACATCATACTGTTTACTGTTTGCTTTCTTTCCCCCCTGAGTTGTGACATATCACTGGCTTCTCTCTTGAGAAACCTTAGAGCTAAGAGCCATTGGAATGCAAACTTTCAGATGACATAAAGCAGTAATCTATATACATTGCTTTAAATTTTAAAGCATCACACTTGAAATGTTGAATTGGAGAAGTAGGGAAATGAAGGTGGTTGGAATGAGGAGTTCTTAAGGGCTGATATCTTGTGAACTTCAATGGTTACACTGGGACCAGCGCAAATGCCTTCAGGACCAATAAATCTTTTCAAGAATAGGACTATGGCCAGTGACCAGGAAAAAGTTCCTTCTTTGTAGAAGGTTGTATAGAGCAGTGCTACTTGAGACAAACAAGCAAAGTGTGTTAAATCTAAATAAGTACAGGGGGATATCTCATCACCAAGGATTTCCTTTTTCTAATTTTTTTCGGTCAATAGTTAAAAACTTTTTTTTTTAATTTCAGGTAATTAAGAGTTTTGAGAAAAATTCTATGGTTCTGTTGGACTACATTAGCTCCTTCCTCTTCCCATATTACAGTGGATTTTAGAGAGGGAGTTGAGGTTACAGTTGTGTCCCTCTTCCTTCATGAGCCTTGTGACTTGATTAGATAATTGTGGGGTTTTTATTTGTTTTGTCACTTTCGTAGAACTAACATTTAAATGACAAAAATGTCTGACACGCCTGTGACAAAAAATGTCTGTCTGACATGCCCGAGCATGGGGGTTTTAAAGTTGGTGGGACCAAGTATCATCATCAGCCATAATTGACAAATAATACCCCTCATAAATACTGCCAGTCTTTTCAATTAGTTTTCATCTAAAATTCAGGATGCAAAATGATGGCCTGTCAACTGACAATGGATGACAAAAATTAATAAATTGTCTTCTAAATAGTATGGACACTTAAGAAAAATTGGGCAGCCAATTTAGCACAGCGTGAACCGGGAGGGGGAACCTTTTGTACTGTTGCCGTGCCACTAATGTTGTCTGGGTCTTTATTAATGGTGCTTGGCTGCTGCTGACAGTTTTGTTGCTACTGGCAACTTTCTTCATTAAAATTAAAGCCAGCGTCAAATCCCATTAGCCGCACTCTGGGTACCTTGCATTTTTATTTATATATTTTTTTTTCTTTATTAACGCATTCTCCATCCATAAAAAGTTGGAGAAAGTGGTTTAATAAATGGCCTTTCACTTTGTCCAGAGCTGGCCACTTAATTAAAAAAAAATAATAATAAAAAAAAGATGCATACGTTTTCTAACGCGGTACATTACACTCTTTTCACGGCTATGTAAGCTTGCACAAAATTCCATATAAGTCCCTTTTAAATTCTCTCTTGTACACACAGTGTTTTTCTAGACAACCTGCAAACTCATTGGTTCTTCCAGACGTCTTTATGAAGGAGTAATGTCCTATGAAGAAAAGCAAAGGCCTCTTAAACCAGACTTGCCTCGTGCGTCACTTCACTTGCCAATCTAAAAATATCATTAACTGTGGCACTCTCAGCTTACGGAAGGAGCAACTAATTAAAGCAAGTTACCTGTCTCTACTTTTACAGGAAAAAGCAGCTGCCTCAAGTCTCTCAAAGACCCTTATTTGGATTAATTAAACGTTCTAGAACAACTCCTTAAAAATTTAATACTTAGTTTTGCATGTGAAAATGGTAGTATTCTGTGTCTAAGTAGCTGATTGGACTCGCATCCTAGGATTTGCACCACATCTAATTGGAGACCAAGCTGAGGCCCCTTTAGAAATGTGGCCTTTATTTGCCATGAGGTTGGCAAAAAGTTGAGACACTTTTGGATGTCACAAATACTGAGTTGTGGTGTTGTCAAGAATTGAATGATATTTTCATTTCCGGAAAAATTAAAATAAATAAAATTTAGTCATTGGCACGTTTGTTGATGTTGCTAACAAGATTACTGGGTGTAGTGCTTTGTGCAATGGCTATCTATTTACTAGAAAGGATACCAATTCATTTCATGCAAGCTGCTGAAAATTAATTTTTTTCTGATGTGGCTTGGACTTGAACTAGCGATCTAGAGGTGGAAAGCTTCGCCCAGTTACCAGTGAGCCATCTGGTCTGCCATAAGGCTTGGATTTAAAGGTAGAGATTGTTGATGTTTTAGAAGAATCAAATTCATTGTTCGTTTTTTGGCATGGGTAAGGATGTAAAATGTGAAGTGTGTTCCTGATATGGCACTAAAAAATTCCTCTTTACCCTTAAATCAGTATTTCAGAATACAATACATGTAGTACATCGCATCATGTCCAGGAATGAAAGCACTTACCATTATATCAGCTAATTGCTTAGTGACTATTTGTTGCTGTTTGTGTGTATGAGAGAGATGGTGAATCCCTTTAAGAAAACTGGCAAATAAGTGTTCAGAATATGTCTTCCGGCACACCATTTTTATCCCGTTATAAATAGTGTAAGTGCTCTATAGAAAATACCACTTAAATTTTCATTTAAATGGCGGCATTTGAGTGATCTTGTCTGGTAAGTGAAAAACAATTAACTGTTTAAATGCTATTTTAAATAATTGCACTGACAGTAATTCTTTTGACTAAAATATCTGCTTTATGGTTCTCAAGTCTGAATTTCCAATAAACGGAAATGTAGATTTAAGTGGTTTTATCATTCTTGAGAATGGGTATTTGTATAAAGAAAATAAAACAGAAATATAGAATCAGCACAAGTACAATAAATCCAGCTCTTCCCCAAAAAAACCTTTTATGCTTAAGACTTGTACCAGTTATTTGTTAATTGTTGAATGAAACTTAATACCTGTGAAGGCAAATTAGGCAATAAATATACTATATAGAAAGTATTGTATCTCAAGTGATTTTAACATTAAAGCAATCATACAGTTTTTAACTTGCTGACATAGTATATCTCTGATCTGAAGCTCTAGCCTCCACCATCTTGGAAGAAGATGGTATTTCATAAATCCTCTAAACCCTTGCAAGTATTCCACTCAATCTCCAGTTGTTTGCATTTATCAATGGACAGAATTATAAGTGCATCCACATGTCCTGGGATAGAGTGCTAGTATAAGGTACATTTTCGCTTATCTGTAGCAAACATTTGCCTGTTGTATGTGTGCATGTACTATATATTGTATGTAAATAAGAATGTTTCACAGATATCCTATAATAGCAGCTTTATTTATCCTCAGTAGACTCTGGTGGGACGTTAAGGACTATATTGTTGACTTAAATCTCTTCTCGTGCTGGAGAGAGAGAGAGGATGTAGAGGGGACCCAAGGAGGATTTCTAACCTGCTCAGCTAGAAAATCTCCTGGTATTCCCAAGGTGGGTAAGATACAGTGGCAGCTCTGTCAGGATGAAATAGTATGTGTTCTTTACTCCCATCCCACCTGCCCAACTCTGTTGGTCAGTAGAGGGTGGGTGGAACCCTGACCTGGAAGACGTCTTCGACAACGAGCTGATGTTCCAGGAAAGAGGATTACCGTGCTGGGAGGGGCTCCAAGTATCAAATACTGGGAAGAGCATCTTTGGACATCCTCTGGCTAACCTGATAAAGAGAGCTTTAAACTAGGTCTTACTGGGGATGGTCACAAAAATCCATCCAATGCACATCTAGGCTCAAATAATGAAAACAAAGGGAAGGGGCTGATCTCTGGAGAAGGGACTTGAAACCACCATTGCATTAAAAAGGCAAGAAGAAAATCAACAGGGCAGTCTGCAAAATAGCTTGGATGCCTGTATACAAATGCAAGGAGTATGAAGAACAAGCAGGATGAACTGGAAGTCTCATAATATGAAGAAAATTATGACTTAATTGGTATTACAGAGACTTGGTGGCATATCTCCCATGATTGGAATACCAGCATTGAGGGATATAGCTTGTTCCAGAAGGATAGGTATGGGGAAAAAGGAGGCAGCATTGCACTGTACATCAAGAATGTATACACTTGCTCCGAGGTCCAAGAGGAAGTGAGTGACAGACCTACTGAAAGTCTTTGGGTGAGGGTAAAAAAAAATAAAGAATAGTAACAACGTTATGTTGGGGATCTATTATAGTCCACCCAATCAAGAGGAGGAAGTGGAGGAGTCATTCTACAAGCAGGTAACAAGATTAGCTAATGCACAAGCTAATATTGAGGGATTTTAATTTCCCTGATATCTGTTGGAAAACTATTACAGCAAAATATATGATGTCCTGATTCGGAAAGTTAAGGAAACAACTAGGGGGTCATCCATTCTGGATCTGGTTTTGACAAATTTGAATTAATTGCAAATGTGAAGGTGGATGGAAACTTGGGAGGAAGTGATCATGATCTAATAGAATTCAAGATCCTAAGGAAAGGAGGATATGAGAACAGCAACATAAGGGCACTGGACTTCAGAAAGGCAGATTTCAACCAACTCAGAGACATAGTAGGCAAGGTCCCATGGAAAGACCAATTAGGAGGAAAAGGAGTCGAAGGGGGCTGGCAGTTCCTAAAAGATGTAATACTAGAGGCTCAACATCAAGCTATTCTGATGCAAAGGAAAGATAAGAAGACCCACAGGAGGCCAATTTAGCTGCACAAGGAGCTTTTTAGCTATCTAAAAACTAAAAGGGATACATACAGGAAATGGAAGGTGTGGCATTTCACTGAGGAAGTATACATGGGAATAGCAAGATTGTGTAGGGGCAAAATCAGGAAAGCCAAGGCAAAGAATGAGTTGCAGCTGGCAAGAAATGTTAGACAACAAGAAGAGGTTCTTCAGATATGTCAGACAAAAAAGAAAGATCAGGGATGGTGTGGGTCCTCCACTCAATGGAGAATTTGAACTAGTAATGGAAGATGATCAGAAGGCAGAGCTGCTCAATGCCTACTTTGCCTCAGTCTTCTCACAAAAAATAAAATGCGACCGGACAACTAGCAAAATTACCATAGACAATAAAGGAGAAGGGCTGCAGATTGGGATAAGTAAAGAACGTGTCAGAGATCTTCTGACCAATTTGAATGAACTATAGACCAGTTAGTCCGACTTTGATACCTGGGAAGCTATTAGAGCAGTGTATAAAACACTCCATTTGAGAATACCTGGAGGATGACGGGGTAATCACTAGTAGTCAGCATGGATTTACTAAGAACAAACCATGCCAAACCAGCTTGCTTTTCCTTCTGTGACAGGGTAACTGGTTTAGTGGCTAGGGTGAGTGCAGTGGACATAATATACCTGGACTTCAGCCAGGCTTTTGACACCAGTCCTACATGACATTCTGATAAGTAAGCTGGAGAAATGTAGGCTCAATAGAACTACCATTAAGTGGGTACATAATTGGTTAAACAACTGCAACAAGAATAACTATGAATGGAATGATGTCGGATTGATGGGAGGTCTCAAGTGGGGTTCCACAGGGATCTGGGTCTGGTGTTTTTTTGACATCTTTATTAATGACCTTGAGGTAGGAATAGAGAGCACACTGATCAAATCTGCAGATGAGACAAAGCTAGGAGGCGGCTGCAAGCACTTTGGTTGGAGAACTGGGCTCTAGCCAACAAAATGAAATTCAAAAAAGACAAACGTAAGGCGCTACACTTAGGAAGAAAAACCAAGTGCACAAATACAGAATGGGGGATAACTGCCTGGCTGGCAGCACTGCTGAGAAGGATGTGGGAATTGTGGTGGATCACAACCTTAACATGAGTCAGCAATGTGAGGCTGTGGTGAAAAAGGCAAATGCAATTTAGGTTGCATTAACAGAGGCATAGCATGCAAGTCATGGGAGGTGATAGTTGCCTCTCAGCTCAGCACTGGTTAGGCCTTAGCTGGAGTCCTGTGTCCAATTTTGGTCACCAGTGTACAGAAAGGATGTAGAGAAACTATAAAGGATCCAGAGGTGAGTGACAAAGATGATCAAAGGAATGGAACACAAGCCATATGAGCAAAGGCCGAAGGAACTGGGTATGTTTAGTTTGGAAAAGAGGAGATTAAGGGGGAACATGATAGTGGTCTTCAAATATTTGAAAGGCTGCCATAAAAAAGGTGGAGGAGTTCTCTGTTGCCACAGCAAGCAGGACAAGTGGCAATGGGTTCAAACTACAGCACTGCAGATTTAGAATAAATCTCAGGAAACACTTCCTAACTATAAGAATATTAGGACAATAGAACAGACTGCCTAGGGAGCTTGTGGAAGCTCCTTCACTGGAGATTTTCAAAAGGAGGCTGGATGGCTGTCTGTCATGAATGTCTTATACATAACAAATCCTGAATCTTGGCAGGGGGTTAGATTAGATGACCACTGCGATCCCTTCTAACCCTATGATTCTGTTATCAGAGCTAACTTTCCCATACATACTGTCTGTCCTCCTCAGGTGTAATGTGGTTGCTGGCCCTTCTGAAGGGGTGCCAGGTTTGGGGAGCGGGGTGTGGAAAATGCTCCTTGTTTTCTGTCCTGTCTTCCCAACTTTCATCCTTGTGATAGCCCTTAAGAAGGTGCACAATGTGATCTTAAATCTGTTAGTCATCAGAACCTCAAGATAGGATTCCTTTATATTGGTACATATTGCTTTACAGCCTCATTTGTTTGTATGTTACCTAGATTTACTGCTCTTTCCAACATACGCAAAACTGTGTAATTTTAATGGGGAAAGCAAATAGCTAAAATACAAGAAATTCTTATCCCTTTTTGATTAGGAGACTAACCCTCAGTACATCTTCAGATGTTTATCTATATATGAAACTTCACATGTTTTGTGGATTGTGCCATGAATTAAATCACATTTTTAACACTATCACAATTTTTTCTCAAATTTTCATTTTCTTATTTCTTAATTTACTAATATAGACTGCACTTAGTGAACAAACCATCAGCCCCAAATTCAGACCGATATTAACCAGCAGGCTTTATATCCTAGTTAAAGTGGCCGCTTTGTATTTGAAAGATATTAAGTTCAAACCTTAGTGTGGCTGAGCGTGTTGTGAACACTTCCATATAATTCTAGAAATCATAACAGTCACGACGCAATTGTCTGTATTATCCAGAAATATTTGGCATTTACCAAAAAAAATCTTATTGAAGAGGAAATACAATATTAAATATTTCCCCCCTGAAATACAGTGACAAGGGTGATATGCATGTACTTCACACATATATATTGAGTTTGTTTGACCTATGTACTATTACATTTTTTGTCTGTCTTTCTGTTGTTCTCATGGTTCTCTGGTAGCTGGTTGTATAATTTCTCACCTTTTTTATTAATAGTGTAGATATAGATTTCTGTTTTTTCCTCTCTTGCATGTATAAATTAATTCTTCTTTCCTAAAGCACAAAAATAAATATCTATTCCACCCCTCCAGCCACTTCCCCCCCCCCAATACTGTATTGAAAAAATTACATTAGAAAAATGAGTCATCCATACAGAAAATATATGTCCTCTGTAAAAACCATCCTCATTAGAGAAGTTTAGTCAAGTTAAACAAGATGATAATATGACTTGTTTAACTTGACTAATATGACGTGGGTTCTCCCTCTTCCTGCCCTTTTCTGTTCAGAACGTGTATGGTTTTTTTATGAACCTTAGGAAGCAGGGGTCCAGGTTAGCCCTAATTACAACTTGTTTGACTTGACCATGTTCATGGCTAACCCTTTTTGAATGTATTGCTAACACATCAACATCTCTGTGTGGCCGCTTTTTCTAATTTTCTTTTTAGGATTTGGAAAACATTTTAAGTGTGTGTGCATGTGCAAACTTGTGTAGTGCATGCACACACACACATTTATGTAATATAATTGTTATATATTACATTTCCACTAATGCTTCTCAAATACATATAAGCTATGTAGCATTACTAAAGAAACCTACCTTTAAGACACACGTTTCAAAGCGTAGGTTTTGCTAAGTTACTACCACTTGATTCTTGGTTTTTTTGGCAATTGGGCATTGGCCTGTCTTCTTCCAAGTTCTGTATATGTCAGCCACCGTGTGTTAAATCAGTGCAACAATATTACCTGTATTTAGGGACAGTAAATTGGTCTCTGCAAGTATGATGCATTTCCTTAATTAAAGAAACACTCTGCAGCATGTATGCCCCTAAAATAAGCGTAAGTGTCTGAAATACCCAATCATTGATGTTTAAATGCATAGTTTTTGTGGCAGGTTGTATATAAGTTTTTTCAGAAAGAGCTTAAAATTTATTTAATTGTTCCTTTTGCCAATGTGCTGGCTAGAGTATCGTGGGGTGCCTAAGTGTGAACAGCCTGTATCTACTGACGATTTCTGTTTTAATGCTCATTCCTCTGGCTGAACTGGAATTCTCATGCAGACATAGAAGACAGTAGATTTCTACACCATTGTAAGTCAGAATATGGAATTGTTGATTTTTTTTATTTATTTATTTTTGTTGGCCTTAGGGGAGGTTCGAGGTGGGAGTAGGGGATGCGCAGAAGGGAGAATGATTGAGCATCTTTGCACCACTGAGCCAGCTCAATAAGTCCCTGGGTGATGGTCAGCATCCTGGAGCAGCTGAACTAGTTTCACTACCCAGTTATTAAGCATAGATATTGTAGTCACTGCTGCTGAGGATCCTTTGACAAGACAGGGACAGGGTGAAAGGAAAGAAAAACGAGGCAATCAGAGAGAATATTAACTAGAACAATCAAGAAGGTACCTGTCAGCCCTAGGAAAGAGATTCCCCCCTCCCCCCACCCCCGTCCTCTTGCAAAGGATTACGGGCCAAGTATACAGCAGCTCAATGAAATTATTTTTTAACATGGAACACTTCTTTTATTTAAAAAAAATCTCCTCATAGTTCAGAGTTTCTGATGGTTGCTCATGGAGACCTTTTTGGTCCTAAAACTTCACAACATGAAGTGTGAACCCTTTCTTCACAATAATATGGACCACAATTTAAAAAAAAAATCTTCCTTTTCTCCATCAATGTTCCCGGTTTTGTTATTCAGTAGATGCTGTATTAAATTGGATTTTGTGTCCATCATTATTAAAATGTGAAGTGTGTCGGTCACAAAGCATACATTTCAGGGCAGTTAGCTGAATAATTCTTTTCTTTATTATCCCAAATTACTGCTGAGCTCTGGAGAGGTGAGCAGTTTAGCCAATTATTGCCATTTGAGCTGGATTTGTGGGTGATTAGCTCCTGGTCGAATTCAGTCCTGGCAAGGGCTTTGAAGCCTTCGCTTGTGTGATTTTCACAGCAGTGAGGTAGGAATAGACGCGGCTAATGACAGGAAGGTCGCTTGGGTTATGTGACCTGTGAGGGGAGGGTTTGGGTTTAGCAAATAGGGCATCCACAATAACAAGTGTGTCACTAACCCTGCCGTGCATAATCGGAGTTTTATAGGATTGTTGGAGATGCTGACAGCTCAATTAAAGTGTAACCCTTTGTACCATGCACCCTGGCAGAATGACAGAAATATTACCAACAGAAAAAGGAGGGGGCCACAAGGGAACTGGTTAAAGATCCGGTATTCTTTTTCTTCCCTCCTCCATGGAGCTTGCACAGACCAAGCAGCAAAAAGTATCCTTTTGTGAAATAATAGGCTGTCCGGGGGAGGGGTATGGTTCCAAACATGTCTACAAAAAAAAAAAGTCTCTCTGTTAAGTGATCTTCCTAATGTTTCTATGGAAACACTTTAGATCAAGATGGAAAGTTAAAATCTGTTTTTAAACCCGACAGGGCTTCCTTCCATCAACCTACTCCCTTCCCCATATACCTCACTTTATACAAATACAATAAAGAGAATTTCATGGAGCAGGGAATTGAGTTACAGTAGCTGTAGTGCCCACCTTGGTGTTGAGATGTCTGCATAATGGTCACTTTTGATTTTTTCCTTTATTACCTTTATCTCTTGAAGAAAAATTGATCTGTTGTCTTGACAGTACGGCCTACTTTGCAGCTGTTATGTCATGGTAGGGCCATTCCTATACTCAGTATGTAATATTTGTTTATGCTGTCAGTTTGCAATGTTTGTTTATTTTACTTTTAAGTAACAGTGTTTCATTGATGTTTTGTTTGTACCGGGGCAACATCATTTGTCCAATATAGTTCGAAGACCGTGCATGATACAGTGGCCACAGCAAGAAGTATTGTTCAAACAGAGCTGATAGCTGCTGGCTTCTGTACTTCTGACTTAGATCCCTTGGTATCAGCCCTCTGGTTTCCTGAACACTAAGTTAATGATTTGTATTCCAGTGAATTTTGCATGAGCACTCACAGTGGTCTCAAGGAAACCACAACTGCCAATACCAAAGAGTTAATAAACTTTTAATTATTAAAGGCTGTGATTTCTACAATGCAGGATAAATGGGAATAAACGGTGAAAGACAACAGAGCTCAGTATATGGTAAGGCAAAATAAAAATGTTTGACTTGCTTGGTGACATGCCTAGACTAGACTAGCTAGTGGCTATTCATATCAAGGGATGTACAGTTCCCTTTTAAAAATGAGTAAAATTTAAAAATAAATGTAAATAAAACAGCAAGCACGGGTAATAGCTGCATCAGAATATAATGTGCTATTGATACAAAGCCTTCAATAATAAAAGTAATGATGAGCAAGGATAGTGTACTAGATGGGTACTCATTTATCATAATGCTGTCACCACAGGAGTGATTAAGAGCTCTCACAAAAATTACAGTATTTCCACTTCCTTCAGAAGGTACATTCATTATTATTATACCATGCATTGCCCACTGTACTACCAGCATGTGCCTGGTGGTAATTCCTATAGTTTTAGGGTTATAAAACTGTTACTATCACCTCACCAGAGCATTGTGTGCACCTATAGTGGAGTTACAGCAGTACCTACTGCCTTTAGCCATCAGTTCCTATTTCACTGCCGACAGTAGAGGAGTTGCCTTAATCTGCTGTTGCATAGAAGCCTTTTTGCCTTAAAAATAAGGAAGCATCCTCTCAGCCAGCTGAAGAGGATATTGTTGCACATCTGATACCAACCCACCTCTTTTGGTTCCCCGTACAATGATTTCTTGTCACTCTCCCTCCGATAGTTTAGTAGAGATGACTATGACCAGAGGTAAAACTAGCAGCAAGTCCAACAATTCAGCATGATTTCAAGTACCAGGATTCCAGTAGGCAGAGATTTATATTGAGAATTGTCTGTGTTCAACATGAAGGTCAGTAAGCGAACCTTACACCATTTTCTTTTGTAGATGAGACAAGACGACATCACGATGAGAGAATTCAAACTTCTAGGTTCAGTTTCAAGGGTGCTCAGTACTTAAATTATGTTTCAAGAGCTTGAAACTCCAAGCTGTAGCCTGCATCTATCAGCCCTGTGTGATCTCCCTATGGAAAGGAGATTGTAAGATATCTATCTTGAATTAACCGAATCAACTCAGGCACAGGTGTCTTGAGAAGTCTCTGAAATACAGCAATATTAGGTAGACATTCTGCAGAAAAAGCCAGTCTTGCCTGGCATGTAGTGTCCTTCATCCCATGTCACCAGATGAGGAAAATATTTGTACTCTTGGTAATGCCTGATAATCAGAATTTCAGGCCTAGATCTCACAGCTTTCAACTAGTGGTAACTAGAGTTAAGTTCAAAATGATATGTATGGGAGAAATTCTACCTCCTGCTAGAGAGAGGCTGCTCCCTATGCTTTTTGGACCTGATGTGTGCTTCCATGAACATAAAGACAATATGCATCCACCTACTGATTCTTGCGCTATTCTCTGTTTGGGAGAGCAACACATAATCTTACACTGGATCTGGGTGACAGACTCCCTGTTAGATGCAGTGGCCTGATCAAAGTCCAGAGGCCACTTACAATCTAATGAGGCTTCCAAATTTATTCTGCTCTGAACTATAACTACGGATGCATCCACCCTAAGTCACAGTGGTTTGGCTTTCTTCAGAGGGGTGGAGGCAGCAGCTGTATACACTTCAGTCTGTCAGAGGCCTGTTATCCAAAAAGATGGCTGTAATTCAAGTGGACAGTAAGGCTGTCTTATCCACCAACAAGTAGCAAAAGATTTCTTCCTGTGACAGAAAGCCCTGCAGAGGTGGAACTGGACAGTGTCTCACAAAATGTTGCTGCTTGTTACTGACTTGGCAGGAAAAGAAAATGCGGTCACAGATGTGCTCACCTGGTCAGTAACAGGTCCTCACATGTGGTACCAGTATTGGAAGGGATAGGTAACAGATCTTTCTCATGTGGAAAACACCTAAGACTGATCTGTTTGGCATATAGCTGAACAGAAAGATACCATTTTTCTAAGTTCACATGCACAAGACATACGTAGCCCATGGTGGTAGATACACTCTCATATACTTTTTCACCATCCTTTCTGGTAGCAAAGGTCCTCCACAAGAGAAGAATGTTCCATGAAGCTTGTTACTCATTATTGGCCAGGGTTTAGGCCAGATCTTAATCCTCAGTCACTGTCCTTTCATTAGGGAATCCTTGGGTAGCATAGAATGGCATTGCCAGTTTCTACTTATTTGTTGTGGTCCTGCTAATGGAAGAAACATCTGGGAGCAGGAGGTGATGTGGCTGTGGGACCTGATGATCACGCAATCCCATGCTGCTTGATGGCCCACTATTGGCCCATTACCAAAATAGAAGCTGCTCTAAGTTACTCCAGGAGCCAATCCTGGGATCAGAAGTGATGGAAAGATGGTGTATGTGCTGCCCTCCTTGGGTTCTGCACTTGAGTGGATCCAAGGATCTACCACTTTTTAAATGGGATGTCTTGTGAGGTAGGGTATAATGGGCCCGCTTGTCCAACACAACAGTTATTGAACTGTTTCCTCTTAGCACGGTGTGAACTCCATACTTCATTCCTAGGGGTGATCTTTTCATGACATGGTATAGGTAGACCAGCTCCTGTTCAGCACCCTAATTATCAGAGTCTCTGGGGTCATAATGCATTTTAAAAAAAAACATTATGAATCCTTTGGAGCTTAATGTTGTTCTTTCAAATTTGATCAAACCTGGATAGTGCTCCAAAATGCAGACTAATGCTACAATCAGTTTCTAGGAACAGAGGTTTCATTATACTTCACTTCTGTAGAATAGAAAGACACTTACTTATCTGTAGTTGTACATAGCAGGTATGTTGCAATGATAGATGTCCACACACACCTTTCTTCCCCTCAATGTTAGGGATACATTTTGAACATTTTTTCACTTTGTTCCTCAGATGAACTGATGCTTAGAAGTAGCAGGTGCCACTACCATCACCTTAGCAGGTGCACATGCTCATGCTGCTTGCTGGTGAGATGGTTTAATATTTATAGAACTGTAGTTGTCACCAGTCACACTCTGGAAGCACGGGGAGAATTGGAGATCTATTAGCATTAGCATTTCTGAGAGCAAGAATTACCGGTTAAGACATTTTCTCTTGCTGAGTTGGACAAACCAGACAGTTGCAATACAGTTAGTTTAAGAGATCACAAGACTTCACAGGCCATCTTATGTGATCTATTGTGGGAACTGCAGGGTTTGTCAGACTGTTTACAGCGCTAATGGATTTGGAAGGAAGCGGATGCTTTATTGACTAAAATTCATATACAACAGATGTTTGTGAACTTGTCTGTGAAAATTGACTCAGGACTGTTTTTTGTTTTTGTTTTTTTTAAATGTGGTTTTCCTTGTAAATAGTATGCAGATTACATGGCCATGGGAAATATTTAGCACTGTTAGCTGCTAATTACAATAGCTACTGATGAACTGGAGAGCTCTGTGGGAAATTAAGGATTTATGCAATTTATGATTAAGTGAAAGATGACATGTTTCATTCTGTCAAAACAACAGAAGGAGAATAGAAACAAATATATACAAATATTTTCTTCTCGAGATGGACATCTTGGGTGAAATCCTATCTCCACTGAAGTCAATGGGAGCTTTGCCACTGACTTCAGTGTGGTCAGGATTTCACTCCTTGATTTTAGCTCGCCATTGTAAGAAAAATCAAATATTTCTGAAAGTCCTCTTCGTTTAAAAAAAAAAAAAGGCAGTGCATCAAAGAGCAGTTGAAAAGTGTAGTAAGACTAGAACCTTTGTTTTAAGGAGTAACAAAAAATTGAGGTGTATTTTTGCTCATGTATTAATTTTGGCATCTGGAAGCTTCACTGAGTCCCATAACTCTCCTCTGCCTGCCTCCATAACCAAAAGCAACAGTTTATACGTTCCTATAAAACAGGGACGCAAAGGCAATATTAAACATCTGTAGCTTTTTCAACAAAAAATTGTTTAAATGGTTTTATTGTGTAAGAATGAAAAAATGTAGGAAATGGAGAGTTATTTACACAGCCTTGTGTATAGTACATAGAACCCCACTATGTAGAACCCAGAACACACATAACCTTAGACAAATTCATGGTGGTTTCTTCATTCACTTTCATTTAAAGCTGCTTACGCAGGTAAGGATTGCTGCCCAAGGCAAAGGATTCATAATTTCTAGATTTAATTGTTAACTAGATATTCAAACTGAGCTGGCTTTTAGAATACATACTAGTCCCTAGAGTTTCAGCCCACCACCTTATGTGCAATCAATCCCACACGGGAGTCTTGTCATTAACTGTTCCTCGTGTTGCCATAATGATCAGGACGCCAAACCTGACAGTGGTCTGTAGCATCTCTTGGTGCCTTGAAGTTCAACACCACCAGCTGATCGGCGCAGTTAGGGCCCTGATCTCGAACAGCAAATGCAATCAATAAATCTTTGTTGGTAAATAATTGCTATTGAACAGAGTTTTAATATAAATTTATGAGCAGTGTTTTATTGCAGCTTGGGGCTACAGCAAGCCACTGAGTGATAGATTTCAGATAACACTTACATTCATTACATTAACTTTGTAAGTTATTTAAAGCTTGTACACTTAACATTGCTTTTGGCTTGCAATGACCTCCTGGGACTAGATGCAGAATACACATTACTAATAAAGAGATTGCAATACAGACAGACAGTTCCTCTGTTTTTTGCATGATGAGAAAGTTCCTTGAGCAAAAACTAAGCAATGGAGTGTGTGTACTCAAATCAAAGCATTTTTCTTGTAGCTCATTAAAACCACACAAAAAATGACCTGGTATTAAATACTGTAAATACAAAGTATCCCACTATTAAATCCACCACAGTTTTTGGGGAAGGTGATAAAATTTAATTTGAAGTGTTAAATTCTTTTCATAGTTGGTGAGCAAATTGGAGGTGTTAAAATCTGAAAGTATTGAGTCTTGAGGCTTGGGTCAACCATGCCTTAATTGTGCTGCTAAAATTGTTGAGATAGAGGAAAGTACGAAACTGAAGTATGTGCATGGATCAATTGTCAGATGAAATGATACTATCTGGTCAATGGGAGTTTTTGGAACAGACTTTTTTAATAAACAAAAAGTGATATCTTGGAGAGATTTGAGGGCTAGAAATTATTATTTACTAAGATCAGGTATGTCCCTTAGTTGAATGGTCTGAGGATAAAACATGACTTTATAATGTACTGCATGTACACTAGTAGATCTTAGAGGTAAGCACCACTTGAAAGTGGAGTGAGCTGAAGGACTTTTTAAACGCAAAGTCTATTTCTTGCTTTGTGTACTGTATCTATATTTTAAATCTAGTTTATGGTGAAGAGTGTTTTTTAGCTATTCTTAACTCCTAGGCTCAGAACATTTTTCAAGGCCATTCTCCAGGGTTGTCACAGACAGAGTGGCTCTCTTACATTAGAAAAATAAATATGTTTACATTTTTGCTCGATTAAACATTGTGTTAAAATGGTGACTGCATATAATTGCTTTTTGATCAAGATGATGGTAATTTTGAACAGTGCTTTTAACTTAGTGGAGCAGGAAGTAGGTTTGTATACACTTTCCTACCTGCCCTTTATAGTCTCTGATTTCCTGGGCTGATGTCCCCTGTATTCAACAATTAAAATACCTCCCTTCCATTTTTTCCCATTGTTTTCTTGCCTGATGTTTCTATACATTTCAGAGTAAAGAGCGAATTGAAGTGATTCATCCAGTCCCCTTTTGCCTCTCTGCAAGGGGGACCCAATTCTGTTCTGCATCTGAGGAGTATGGAAGAAATGAAAATAATTTTTTTATGTCTTGCTCTGATGTGGAAAATGAGGTCAGGGAGATCTCAGGGGCTGGCGCCGGGCCATGGACTGGCCGTTGAGAAACACTGCATTAGAGGAGATGATGCGGGAGGGCTGTAATGTAGTCTCTCTCTTCCTTCCACTGTCTACTGCCTAACATGCACTTGCACAGGGTCCACAACAGTGGTGTCCAATCTGTGGCTCTCAAGATTCTAAATGTGGCCCTTGAGGACAACTGTGTTAAGAAACTGTGTATTTTTATATGTGTATGTATTAAAGAATAGAAAATGTGCTTCCTGAGTGTCACCCTGTCACTTTTAACCAGAGGATCTGAATCAGCTTTGACACCACAGGGAGGAGTTAGAGGATCCTGCAGTCTCAGGGTATGTCTACATGGGGATAAAAAACCCATAGCTGGCCTGTGTCAGCTGATTCAGCCTCGCAGGTTTGGGGCTAAACATTGCTATGGAGATGTTCAGGCTCAGGCTGGAGGCCAAGGTCTGAGACCCTCCAGCCTCGCAGAGTCCCAGAGCTCGGGCTTCAGGCCAAGCCCAAACATCTACATGGCAATTTTTCAGCCATGGAATTTGAGCCCCACCAGCTTGAAGTCAGCTGAGCAGGGCCAGCCATGGGTTTTTATCCCAAAGTAGTCATACCCTCAGGAGCATTCTGAGCAGTTACTGTGTCCCTTCTCTTCTGCAGCTGAGTACCTTCCCCAGGGACGTATGCCTGGAGAGGGGGAGAGAATAAGCTCTAGCTGCACCATTGCCTGCTTCCCTCCTGGCTGTGAGAGCCCCAGGAGAGCACAGGATCTGCCTGAAATTTAAGGGAATGGCTAGCAAAAGATGACTTCCCCTTCTGAGCCACCTGGGATAGCCTAGGTGAGGAGAGAAGGAGGAGAAGCTGAAAAACAGTTCCCTGATTCTCATATAGCATGATTTTAAAGGTTTCAGAGTAGCAGCCGTGTTAGTCTGTATCTGCAAAAAGAACAGGAGTACTTGTGGCACCTTAGAGACTAACATTTATTTGAGCATAAGCTTTTGTGGGCTACAGCCCACTTCATCGGATGCATAGAATGGAACATATAGTAAGGAGGGGTGTGTGTGTGTATATATATATATATAAATAATATACACACATACAGAGAACATGAAAAGGTGAGAGTTGATTTTAAAGAAACGTTGGAATTGCTTTAGCTTGTGCTGCCTGACTTTGCTCTCCCAAGGAGGTGTATCAGCAGTGCTTCAGCCACTCTCCCACCTGGCACCCTGCATACCTCTCCACCCTGGACTGAGAGAGGGAAGGTGTAGGAGCCGCCTATGATGACTCTGCATTTGCTGAGCCAATCCCTTACAGGGGAATTATGGGTGGTTTCCACTCCCTATGCACCACCTGAACAAAGGGAATAGGTCAGAACAGGGAAAACAAGGGAATCTTCCCCCAAAGTATTGATTGCAGCCCCTTGATCTTTTAGAAATAGTACATAGCACTGGCCCTCAGGCTGAAAAAGTTGGGGCAGGAGATTGAGCAGGCCCTTCTTTCAGTAAAACCAAAGTCCCCTTAACTACAGCTAGGTACAAGTGACGTTTAATTCCATATTTTCAACTGGTGTTTTTAATGTTGAGAATCCTGTGTTTTCATGAGGATATTAATAACCTTGTGCTGAAATTAACTTACTTTGTGTGTACACTGACTATTAAAATCTTTACAATTTAGCCTTTGCCAGAGGGTAATTTTGCCCTGGACTCTTTATGCTTAATGAAGAGATACTGCAAATAATGTGGTGATATGAATTACTTCTGAAGTTATTACCACTGTACTAGACATGAGTCTGAACTAGACCCCCAGATCTGTTCCACCTCAGACTTTGGGAATGTTCTGATCCAGAGTAGAGGTGGAGGTTCATTTTGCGTCCTTAAATGAAGCAGTATTACTTGTTCTACTGTGTTTTGAGTGCCATTGTGGGTCAAATATATCTTGTGAAGTATTTTAGTTTGGACTGATGGAATGAATGGCTGACACTAGCTATAAATACTTCTTTAGTCAGTTAACTCAAATAGTTAAAACTACAACCAAAACAAATCACACCATGTTAGGGTTCCCTCCCCACTCTGAGGTACAGATGTGGGGACCCACATGAAAGACCCCTAAGTTTATATTCCACCAGCTTAGGTTAAAAACTTCCCCAACGCACAAATCCTTTCCTTGTCCTTGGATAGTACTGCTGTCACCACCAAGTGATTTAGACAAAGATTCAGGAAAAGGACCACTTGGAGTTCCTATTTCCCCAAAATATTCCCCCAAGCCCTATCACCCCCTTTCCTGGGGAGGCTTGAGAATAATATACCAACCAGTAGGTTAACAAAGTGAGCACAGACCAGACCCTTGGATTTTTAGGACACTAAAAACCAATCAGTTTCTTAAAAGAAGAACTTTATTATAAATAAAAAAGTAAAAGAAGCACCTCTATAAAATCAGGATGGAAGGTAATTTTACAGGGTAATAAAAAGATTTAAAACACAGAGGATTCCGCTCTAGGCTCAACTTCAAAGTTATAAAAACAGGAATAAACCTCCCTCTTAGCATAGGGAAAATTCACAAGCTTAAACAAAAGGTACTCTAATGCATTTCCTTGCTATTACTTACAATTTCTGTAATCTTAGATTTATCGTTTCAGTAGAAGCTGGGTTAGCTGCTTGCTGTGTCTCTCTCTATCCAGAGGGAACAAAAACAAAAAGAGCACAAACAAAACCTCTCTCCCCGCACCCCCAGATTTAAAAGTATCTTCTTTCCTTATTGGTCCCTTTGGTCAGGTGCCAACCAGGTTATTTGAGCTTCTTAACCCCTTGCAGGTAAAGGAGGGATTTTATGCTACCCTTACCTGTATGTTTATGACACATCACAAGGGAGGTTAGATGTACATAATGTTC
This sequence comes from Mauremys mutica, assembly GCF_020497125.1. Taxonomy (NCBI): domain Eukaryota; kingdom Metazoa; phylum Chordata; order Testudines; family Geoemydidae; genus Mauremys; species Mauremys mutica. The sequence goes on along the minus strand of NC_059081.1, from coordinate 79,425,279 downwards.
AATAGAACGCTACCATACATAAAAATAGAGTGGAATCCTCTTTTTTAAAGAATATGAAGCGGTGTAACTTGCATTTTGATTGTCAGAGTCATGACTTCACCCAGATCCATGAAATGGAACTTCCTAACTCTTACATGCACAGTAGCAAAAGTTTCTTTGTGCAGGAACCAAGTGCATTTTAGACATTTTAATATCATCGAACTTCTAGGATTGCCAGCCCTCCAGGATTCTCCTGGAGTCTCCAGGAATTAAAGATTAATCTTTAATTAAAGATTGTCATGTGATGAAACCTTCAGGAATAGGTCCAACCAAAATTAGCAACCTTACACTTCATTGAGCTTATAATTGCCTTGAACAGGCACCTCCAAAGTAGTAAAATGTTTTACCTGTAGCTGAGTGGCAGTCAAAAATGCGTAAAGTGCATTTCCACTTATTGAAAATATGAAGAAAGTGGAAAGGAAAAAATTGCCAATGTGATGCTTTACAGTTTAATTCCCATTAAAGACTACGAAGAAAAAACATATCAGCACCAGTTGGGGAATAGCTTTTGTAAATTAATTTTTTATTTATATAGCATAGTGATAACAGTGCAATCTTACATTTAGGGGAATTCAGTTTTAGTTAGGTGCGTGTAAAAGACTGGAAAGGTGAAATGACTATCACCTGTTATAGACAAACATAGAAGTCAAAGGCAGATGCAAGCTTTTATTTTTAATAGAAGAAAACTTCTCTTACATGAGAAAACAGTAATTGGCATATAAACCTCAAACTTGCAGAACCATGAAAAGAACCTTCAGAACCCTGTTTCATTTTTACAAGTCTGAGGTCTCCAGCACTGGGAAGTTGCATCCAAAAACAAAGAGAAACCTGACCCCCAAACTATCAGAAAGTTACTACAACACATTTGTGCCTAATTTCAGTCATTTAAAGTGTGCTTTTGGGTACAGTGTCTTTCATAGCCGATGTGGATTCTGAAAGGTCACTGTTGCCTTTATTTAAGGAGTGTGTCAAGTAAAGGGCAGTTAGGACCCTGGACTCCCCTGTGGAACCATCTCCATAGTTGCTAAAGGAGTATTATGAATCCATCTGGATTGTGGCATGGGGGATTTAGTTGAGGATTATGTCTGTCAGTGTTTTGGGGAGGGAAACGGTTTTCTGAAGCAATGGAGCAGTTGTAATTGTGCATTGGCACAGGCCTGACCCTTGTCCCCCTGTATTGTTGGGACTCAGTCTGAAATGACATAATTTTATAAAGCAAGCTGTTGAACTAAAAAAGTAAGCATGCATCACAGCTTTCTTTAGGTTTATTCATTTTTTAAAAATGTACTAAATACAGTATCATAATAGTTGGCCATATTATACCTTTTACTTTCTATTTCCTGCTGTATTTTCCATTTACTAATATCAAATGCTATTCCTTCATTATTTAATTTTATTTAAACATAAGAACCTGATTTTGGTTTGAACTGATCCATGCTGTTGAGCACGTGTGAAACCACAGGATATATTGAATTTGCAGATACTTCTCAGTACAAAATGACCAGGCCTAGCTGTGGGTCCCCAAGATGGTACTTGGATACGAAGATAGAAGTTTGATATTTGCCTGAGTAAGAGCAGTTTAACTAGAAATAGTCCTCAACCAAATTATACTGTGCAGCATTCATTAAGAGATGCCTTATAATTGTGTTTTTAATCAGAATTTCCTAGACAAAACTGTTCCTAAAGCATTGGTTGTTATATCTTGATTAGCCTAATGGGCTTAGTTTTTTATTTAGTTCAGGATAGACAGAAATGCCATAGAAGTTCCAGCCAATCTAACTGTGATAATGAATTTTGAAAATATAAATCATGGCTTGTAAAACACTAAAATTCAACTGAGAGGTGTTTAGATCAAATGCCTTATTAAAGTGGCTATCTTCATAATGTTTCAGTTTTTTTAAACTCACGATGAAAGATCTTTTAGTTATTAGTGCTAGTTATTGAAAGTTGCAAGTTCCACTTACATGTTTAGTATAAGTTCAATGTTTCGGTCCTTTTCCTTTTGAGTGTTACAATTACCAATATAGATGTAAACTGTATTTCAGCATGGGCATAACTGGAATGGGAGAACCAAGTGATTAATTGAAATGAATTATGTTTATTAAAAATTGTTTGTCTCATGAAACCACTCCATCAGTGAACTTGGTTTCCTGTCTCTCAATGCCCTAACCAGTCAAGTTATACTGTAATGTTGGGGGGAAATGTCCCCAGGGTGAGACCACTTCCTTAGTTAACATGAAATGACACCATATGTTTGAATTAGGTTGGTAGTAAGATCAAGTACATACAAATATTTAGTTTTTTCTCATGGTTTTGTTTTCTTGCCCTTCCTTCTGTATTTTTCCTATGTTCCAGTTTTTCATAAATTCCAATTTAGTTTTGTCTGTACCTGGACTTCCTTACAGACCGTTTTTTGTCTTGAGTTTCCTTTTTATTTTAGTTCCTTTCCTCTCCAATATTTTTGTGTATTTTCAGTAGTTTTACATCTTAATTCATTGTTCAATCATCTCTTCCCGCTGCTGTGGTAAATTACTTCCTGTTTGGCTGCTCTTATTTTCCCTTCTGCTCCCTGGAAAAACAAAACTTGGCCTCTTCCCTCTCCCTCTCTTACTCCATGACCCCCAGGTTATCCTTCCATCCATCTTCTTCCAAGGTTCCCCTCTGGATTACTCAAGATTGCACTCTCAAAATCTCCCCCCGCAACCTGCTTTAGCTTTATTTCCTTGTAAGGGTCTCTCCTGCTGTCACCTGCATCAATAGTGCTTCTCCTTGCTAGGATTATAAGTAACTGGAAGAATTTCTGTGCCGTGCCACTGCTTGGGAAAGGGAGAGAAAGCTGCACAAATTAGTAGAATGAGTGTTCATGCAGAAACAATCAAATGCTAACTGCTGCCTTTCCGTGCCCATGCTGCGGCTGAGCTCAGATACAGCAGAAGAATCCACAAATAGCAGTTGACATAAAGGAATCCAGGAGCCACACACTAAAAACACTAGAATCCATAATTGCATGGAAAATCCATTCCGACAGAAATTTATTATTTATCATTTATTTTATAGTGCCCACAAGTGTACTAGGTGTTTGATCTTTGCTCAACTTAGACTTTATTGTTATGGCTATAAATCTGACTGAGCGCCACCATTAAAATATAAATTCCAAGGGAGGTATAATTCAGTACAAAAGCTTCTCGTGATAGCCCTAGTGGACAGAGCAAATGTTGACACAGACGATATTTTGTTGGGCTAACTTGCTTTATTGAAAACCATGTTGAAGAGCTATTACTCTACTGCTGCTGAGGCTGCTGGTAGCTGCCATTCGATATATTTTGGCAGAAAGAGAAGGGAGAAACAAAACAAAATGAAGAGATGGAGAAGCTTGTAGGGAAACACAGTACTAGAATGTTAGTGAATATGTTATAAGTCTCTGCTGCCCTTGCCTTTGAATGGCTATGCATTTGCAAAAGATCATGTTTAATTCCTTTCTCTGCCTTTTTCCTCTCTAATAGGGTGTGCTGCTAAAGCGAAGTGGCAAGTCATTGAATAAAGAGTGGAAGAAGAAATACGTTACGTTGTGTGACAACGGTGTACTGACCTATCATCCCAGTTTACATGTAAGTATGCCACACTCTTTGCAGTCAGCACTTGTCAGACCACAGATCAGATACTGTTAGCAGGCTCATCTGGACAGGGTTTGACAAAAATACCCTGTCTCTGGTGGAAAAAAATCCTGTATGAAGTATGAACCTGAGGGCACACTTTAGCTAAAATTCCATAGTGTGATCACATGTACAACCTAGATAACCTTCCTTTATGCAGTTTACTAGTTGTTCAGTAGACGTAAGAGTTTATTTCATGTTGGGCTTCTTCTAGACTTGCAGGAATGGCTGTAAATATCAGGATTTTAAGAGATGACACTTCTTGATTTGTGAAAGGTGATATGAATGCAGTAAATAAGAATGCATTTTTTAAGCTTTCTATAGCTCGTGTGTTTCCTGGGTAGCAGTGATGGTGGCATTTTTAAAAATAAAAAAAACATTTAATCACCTTTTTAGTTTTTAAATTACTGTGGAATTTTCACATACACCATTAAAATACCTTATGTGGAAGACACTATTGCACCGATCTTGCATCAAGAAGGGGGTGAAAGCATGAGGCGCCTCGCCTCCCTTTAGGCCCCCCAACACAATCCACAGTCCCAATTGCCTGGGGGAGCTTGGTCGCTGCACAGTCCTAGCACTCCTCTGAGCACTAGCTACCTGAAAAGAGTGGAGAAGAGTTTGCTCCATCGGTCAGAGCTGATTGGGTAGGGATGGGAGAACATGCTGCTGCATCTCTTTGGAAGGTGGTGGAGCCAGAACTGCTTCTGCAGTGTGGGATGCCAAGACACTCAGGCTCTTCACATGCTGTCCAGCACAGGCCATGGCTTAAAGCCACAGTCTAGCCCTATGTTTCTGAATTCGCCAAGACCCACAGAGATGGGGGAGGAGGGTGTATTTTTGTGTTGTGGAATCACATTCCTCACTATGATCAAAGGTCTGTTCAATGTATTGTCATATAAACCCAGCATTCCAGCAGCCTCATCTGTCTTTAAACGGAACATGTAACTCGTGAGCTCTCAAGCATTGAAGGATGTAAATCTCTTCTCTGAAGGGATGCGGCATAGCGGAAATGCTTTGGCGTTCATAGATCTGCACGTTGATCCTAGTTTTCGGGGGCTAAAACTGTTGGGGCCACCTGCTGGGCTGCAACAATCAAGTCTTTCTTGAGCTCTTCTGCTGAACACAGTCTCCTGGGAGTACAATCCACTGAGCATTAGTGCTTGCTCTGGCGTGGGACAAAACTTCTCAGCCTTACTTCCTACCCTCTTGGGAATGTCTTAGTGTCATCTCTGATGTCACTTCCTTGACTCTTTAGAGCTATTGATTTCATAAATTGCATGGCAGTTAGCTGCAAGGCACTGACCCGCAACAGAATTCATATCCCAGAATCTTTGTCCACTCCAGCCGGGCTTCGTCCCCTGTTCTTCTGATCCTTTTAGAACAGCCCAACTGCATCTGCTTCTGTGGGTCTTCCATTAAATTGTGTGAGGCTGGCGAGAAAGCCTCAAAGCATTTGACCTTGAAGCAAGAGTTGAGCCTCCCTGCTGCAAGTCAAGACTACCAGCATTGCACTTTTGCAAGCAAAGCTGATACAGGGCAATCAATTCTGGGTTTTGCTGAAGGTATATCTCCGTGTACGACCACTTGCTCACCTTCCTCCCCGTACATCTAAGGGTTTTATAACTTCTCATTACTTTTCCCTGGCAATTTAAGTTTTAAAGTAATATCTCCACTACCATATTGAAAGGAACCAGCCATTCGAGCACCAGGAGCAGAGAGTTTCCTCAGCAGAGGTGTCACAAGATGTCTCACTTGATCAACTGGCTTACAATTTTAAAGCTATAGGAATTTCCACCAAGTTAGTCTGTGGGTGCACAAAGCCAATAGTAATCCACTGAAATGTTCTGTTACAGAACAGGGTGAAGATTGATACTGTAACACACTCTCCTTACTGTGGCTTGGTGTGCAGTCAAGTGAATTTAGCAAATTTAAAATGCCAGTCTCTTTAAGGTTCGGAAGCAGCTACTGCACATTCACATTATAACATTACTATGGGGTGAACAATAACCCATATTATGTCATTTTAAATGTTGTTTCCATTGGCATTAGTCTTGAAGAAGCCATTGGAAATCATTGCAAAAGTAACGAGAGTGCCCATGGAACATTTTTGTTTTTGTTCGTTTAGGTATTATCAATGTAAAGTGTGGAGCACTGTTACTCTCTCTATCAACCAGGTGGCAGCCAATTACCATGAATAGGATTTTTTTTTTGCATCCTCCAGGCAGTAGGTGCTTTCTGCTACTCATTCTGCAGCAGAGTTCCACACAGAGTCAATGGTCTGCAGAGGAAAAGGGAGAGCAAGGCCAGTTGTAGATTTTGGTAATCCTGTCTTTATCCTTCATCGTGGGCAAGTGCTGCTCTCCCCTTGGTGGGTTGGAAATGGAAACAGCTTCTGCCTCTCTGCCTAGTCATATATGTAAACCACAGCTTGAGGCAGAATCAGATATTCAACACTCAGTTACATACATAGACCTGTTTGTACAGAATTTCTACATAAGCAGTCTTCTGTGTAGACTCCCTGCTTGTTGTGAATATGAAACTGGAGTGAAATGCTTGGTTCATCAGGCGTTACACGCTGCATGATGTGCAGGAAAGCTATGCTTGTGTCAGATGGACACACTTAATATGTCTGTTGCTTGGGGGCAACACACATTGCTCAGAAATGTGCACATTGTAGCAAGCTCAAAGCCAGGGCTCACAGAGAGAGAGGACCTGAGCCGGAAACCCTTTTTGATGGAGAAGTCTCTACGACCAACCTCTGACCCAGGGCAGGAAACCCCTCCCGGCACAGATCACCAGACATTTCTCTAGCAAGGTGTCCTAAGACTCATTCTTCCAAAAAAGCTGCAAGGAAATGGGCATCCTCTTCGTCTTGTAGAGAGCAGATCAAGAGGAAGTGGTCTCCAGCCAGGTCACTCTCTTCGATGCTGACCACACTGCAGCTCAGCACTTACGAGGCTCCAGGAATCTCCGGCACCTCCCGTGCAGTAGCCTCTGCCGAATCCCAGCTCTCCAGTGCAGAGTCAAGGGGCACCAAGCCTACCTCCTCCACCACGGCACCGTCAACGACACTGAAGGAGTCAGAACCGTCAGTCACTCGGCCAATTATACCGCTGTGTCAGCACTCCTTCCACTGACACTAAATTACATTCTCAAATTAAAAACCTCTGGCATATCCATAAGTTCGACCAATGTACACCTTGCTGCTATCACTGTCTTTCATCAAAAAATCGATGAGGCAATGCTGTTCACACATCCAGTCACCAAATGATTCCTTTAGGGCCTACAAATAATCTACCCAGATGTACGCCCATCTACATCACCGTGGGACCTTAATTTGGATTTAAAAGGTCTCACCAGAACCCTGTTCAGACCCTTGATGACTTGCTCTTTAATGTGCCTATCAATGAAAATCGTATTTTTAATAGCAATCACATCGGCTCGATGTGTGGGAGAGGAATAGGGGCTCTCATGGCAGACCCACCACATGCTATCTTTTTTTAAAGACTAAGTTACATTAAGAACCCATCCAAAATTCACTCCCAAGATATCCTTGTCCTTCCATTTAAATCAACCAATACATCTACACACATTCTTTCCCTAACCACACAAGAATGTACATGAAGCTGCATGGCACATCTTGGACGTTAGACAAGCTTTAGCATTCTACCTGGATAGAACCATACCATTTAGGAAATCCCCGAAACTTTTTGTTTCTATCGCGCAAGGTTCTGAAGGATCCTCTATATCAGCACAGAGACTATCAAAATGGATTTCTGGGTGCATTCGCCCACGCTACCAACTAAAGGACATACAATCCCCATAGGGGACCAGATCACATTCTACCAGATCAATAACATCATCCGCAAAACACCACGCAATAATACAAGGTCCAGAATCAGATGCAAAGCTAGGATTAGCAGTGTTATCCTCCATCAACCAGCCAACTCCAAACCCCTTCCATCCCCAGGAGGGCACACTGTCCTCTACGGTCACCTGAAGTGGAGTACCCACAGGGACATCACTAGAAGAAGAAAAGGTTATTCACCTTGTGCAGTAACTGAGGTTCTTCGAGATGTGTTCCCCTGTGGGTGCTCCACTACCCATCCTCCTCCCCTCTATGTTGGAGTGTGCAATAGGACTCTACAGTAAAGAAGGAACTGAGGTTCGGGTCACATGCATGCTAAATGAGGCATCAATGGCGCCGTGAGACCAGTACTGTGCATGTGCGACCCTGTATGGGCACTACTACAAAACTCTCCGAGCAAAGGCGCACTGACACCTGAGCTGGAGCACTCACAGGGGGGCACATCTTGAAGAACCTCAGTTACTGTACAAGGTGAGTAACCTCTTCTTCAGAGCTCTGGAGTTATGGTTCCCTAATGTGTAGCACTTGGCAACCCTTTCGGGAATAGTGAGGATGGGGAGGGTATAAGGGGGAGAAATAAATGAAAAGGCAATTTCAGTCCCTCTGTACTGCAGTTTGAATTGATGCAAAAGTTGCAGGGGCAAAAATCATTAAAATATTTAATCTATTCTTCAAGCACTGACAATGTGTTTGGCAACATTGCCTCGTATCAGGTCTAAGGTCATAATGATCACAGATCCTTACTATCAAATATGTTCAGCAGCCTATGAGAAATGACTCAGTGGTCTTGGACCATTTCTGCGTGAAAAGTCTACATCACACAAACCGATATCAAAACTGGCACCCTGTAAGCAGTCTATACAGAGAAACAAAATATCACAAGGGTGCAGAAAGTGAACTAGCATCTGAATTCTAGAGGTGGTGCCTCCAGAAGAGTTGAGACACAATGGCAGGGCAGCATGGGGAAGCTTGAGCTATACTTTGTTAGCTAAATAAGTAACTTCATTTGCTAATGCTGTCAGCCTGACACCTTTCACAATCACTAAATGCATTTTCCTTTTCTTAAAGAAGGAGAAACTATATACATAAGCAACCTACATTTTCAGGACTTGGTGCTGACAGTTTTTTTTCAAGAACCTTAAACCTGTCCTTCCCTTAGTGTGCCTAAGGGACTACCTTGATAGAAAAATGGAGGGGATAATGAGAGAGAACTTTGACCTGCAGGTTTCACAGTTCACCGTGTCTACCTATTCATCTTACATGTCTGTCTTGCCTTCACAAAGGGACCCATGAGAGTTTGTCTAGGCATCTCTTGGTTCCTAATGGCATAGTGCCATGCATCAGGGCTCCCTGTGTATATTCGCTAGGATACTTGCTGGGTAGTGCTATTTTAATGGTGAAGGACAAGTTTGTGTTTGAAGCCTCTTTAACTTAGCGTCATCCTGATGAATACCTATTTTGACACCCATCTACCTTTTTGGGTTTTTTACCAGCATGCCACAGGTCAGCAGATGACACAGCTTTAGCTTTGGTTGTCCTTCGTGTAAAATGTTTTGCCCTAGGATCCACTTCAATTGTTCACTTCCCCACTTCTAATAAAGAGAGATGAAAACGTAACTTTTTCCTGAGGGGATTATAATTTGTTTTATATGTGAATCAGTTTGTTTCTGTATTTGTGTTTATTACATCGATACACAGCTCCATGGCAGACTGTGGGGAAGGGAGGGTTTTATCGTTATCCTGGTTATATGGCGCTCCTTGGAAAGTGCCTTTCATCAAAGCTCAGAATTATCTTTGTAGTTCAAGAAATACAGCTTATTTTGAGAATTTCTGAACACTACTCTCAAGATTGCTAAGGAGATGCTCCCTGCGTCGTATTCCCAAGATTTCAGTTCTTACCTACTTTTCTTGATACTCAAAGCTATTGTTAGGGCTTGTCTCCAGGGAGACACTCAGTAAAATTCATTTGAATTAATAAAAGGTGTACATTTAAAGTGGATTATTTAAACTGCATTAAACCCCTATGTGGACATACTCATTCAGAATTAAAGTTGTCTTAATTTGCTTTAGATTGCTGAATCCACTTAATTCAAATTATCTTTCCTGAGTGTCCCCATGCAGACAAATCCTAAGATTCCCAAGCAGAAAACCAAAGCCTAAACTTTGCCAGGGCAGAAACAAAGCTCCAAGGGTTCCATTCCAAAGGTTCATCTCATCTCAGAATAAGGATGAAGTGGGGGAAGGTCATCTAGTTCCAGCATGCATGGCTCACCATTGATCTTAGACACAGTGGGTTCAAATTGTTCCAACAATTCTGGTATCTCGCACCATGCGAAAGGTGGTAAGTTCCAACATTTCTCTAAAGGAAGGGTCTCCTCTTCCTCATGATGCCTGTGGGAAATGGAAACCATTTAATAACTTTCTTCCGGGAAAAAGTTCCCAAGGCTTTATTCTTATTTCATTGCCTTCCAAAATAACCGAGAATGAGAGGAAAACCCTGCTGACTGTCCTTATAAAATCCAACTGGCCATCTAGCATCTATATATCTTGGGTACATATCCAAGAGAATAGTTTGACTGTGTACATAAAATAGCATTGTATGGAGGCAGCTTGGCCAAGGGGATAGTGCACTGGGACTGTGGAGACATGGGTTCTGTTCCTGGCTCAGCCGTAGGCCTGCTGGGTGGCCTAGGGCAAGTCATCTCATCTCTCTGTGGGTACGTCTACACTACGGGATTATTCCGATTTTACATAAACCGGTTTAGTAAAACAGATTGTATAAATTCAAGTGCACGCGGCCACACTAAGCACATTAATTCAGTGGTGTGCGTCCACGGTCCGAGGCTAGCATCGATTTCTGGAGCGTTGCACTGTGGGTAGCTATTCCGTAGCTATCCCATAGTACCCGCAGTCTCCCCTGCCCCTTGGAATTCTGGGTTGAGATCCCAGTGCCTGATGGGGCAAAAATCATTGTCGCGGGTGGTTCTGGGTAAATGTCGTCACTCATTCCTTCCTCCGGGAAAGCAACGGCAGACAATCATTTCGCGCCCTTTTTCCCTGGATTGCCCTGGCAGACGCCATCGCATGGCAACCATGGAGCCTGTTTTGCCTCTTGTCACTGTCACCGTATGTGTACTAGATGCCGCTGACAGAGGCGATTCAGCAGCGCTACACAGCAGCATTCATTTGCTTTTGCATGATAGCAGAGATGGTTATCAGCCGTTCTGTACCATCTACCATACCCTTGTAAATTGGCTATGAGATGACGGTTACCAGTCCTTTTGTGCTGTATCCTCTGCTGCTGTCATAGGTGCCCCTGGCTGAGATTGGCCGGGGGCACAAAAGACAAAAATGGGAATGACTTCCTGAGTCAATTCCTCCTTTATGGTATCTAAAAATAGAATCAGTCCTGCCTAGAATATGGGGCAAGTGTACTAGAGAAGCACTGTATCAGAGAACCAGAGAGCACAGCCCCTCCATGTTGGATCCCGCCGAAATGATGAGCTGCATGCCATTCACAGGGGGTGCCCCTGCAACAACCCCACCTGTTGATTCCCTCCTCCCCCAGCCTTCCTGGGCTACCGTTGCAGTGTCCCCCTATTTGTGTGATGAAGTAATAAAGAATGCAGGAATAAGAAACAGTGACTTGTTAGTGAGATAAAATTAGGGGAAGGCAGCCTCCAGCTGCTATGATAGTCCAGACAGGACATTAAGCAGTGTGGGGGAGAGGAGCCCAGCATCCCGCTGCTATGATAGTCCAGGCAGTACAGAATCTTTTCTTTACACATGAAGGGCGGGGGCTGATGGAGCTCAGCCCCCTATTGCTACGATGAAGATGGTTATCAGCCGTTCTGTACCATCTACTGGGAATGACCAGGAGTTTTTTTACCCAGGCGCCCCCGGCCGACCTCACCTGAGGCCAGCCAGGAGCACTCACGGGCTGATGATGAGGACAGGTACCAATCCTATTGTGCAGCACCATCTGCCACAAGGCTGATGATGAGGATGGTTACCAGTCATATTGCACCATCTACCACCAGTGATGGGGAAAGAGGATACTGCAATTGAGTGCCGCAGCATCGCGTGTACCAGCAGCATTCAGTAGACATAGGGTGACATTTAGAAGAGTCAAGAGACAATTTTTTTCCCTTTTACTTCTGGGGGTGGGTGGGGGCTGTAAATTGACGAGCTATGCCCTGAACCACCGCGGACACTGTGTTTGACCCTAGAAGTATTTGGAGCTCAGCCAGGAATGCAAATGCTTTTAGGAGACTGCAGGAACTGTGGGATAGCTTGAGTCCTCAGTCCCCCCTCCCTCCATGAGCGTCCATTTGATTCTTTGGCTTTCCGTTACGCTTGTCACGCAGCAGTGCGCTGAGTCCCTGCTATGGCGTCTGCGTGGAGAATTTTTAAAAATGATTTTGAATTTCGTCTTCTGTAATGGCGCGCTGATAGAACAGATTTGCCTGCCCTTACAGCGATCACATCCGCATGGTCCATGCTGGAGCTCTTTTTTTATTTTGATTTTTAACTGCATCTCCACACGTGCTGATCGGAGCTCCACGCTGGGCAAACAGGAAATATTCAAAAGTTCGCGGGGCTTTTCCTGTCTACCTGGCCACTGCATCCGAGTTCAGATTGCTGTCCAGAGCGGTCAGTGGTGCACTGTGGGATACCGCCCGGAGGCCAATACCGTCGATTTGCGGCCACACTAACCCTAAACCGATATGGTAATACCGGTATTAGCGGTACTCCTCTCGTTAGGGAGGAGTACAGAAACCGGTTTAAAGAGCCCTTTATATCGATATAAAGGGTGTCTTAGTGTGGACGGGTGTGGCGTTAAATCAGTTTAACGCTCCTAAAACCGGTTTAAACGCGTAGTGTAGACCAGGCCTGTGTTTCCGTTTCCCCTTCTGTAAAATAGGGGTACTGGTACCAACCTCCTTTGTAAAGTGCTTTGAGATCTACAGATGAAAAGTGCTGTATGAAAGCTGGGTGTTTTTATCATAATGTTCTGAGGTCTGAGACACAAGAGGAATGCTTCTATTTCATCTTTCTCCCATTTGGGATAGACTCTGTTCAAATAACCTTCACAAAGGTTATTGGGATTGTGGTGGTGCTGCAGGACTGACTAAAAAAAAAAATTGTTAGACTGTATCCAGATGAGACTCATCTAAATAAGTTTGGCTTGGTGGTATCCACAACTCTGGAAATCCATTTTCTTATGAACACCGCTAACTGAAGGAGAAATGAGCTCATTCCATCATTCATAGAAACGTAGTTCATGTTGGCTTAATGATAAAGACCTTAGGAATGATTTTTCCATCATCAGACAAAGGAATCATGTTGCAATAGTGGTGTGTGAAACTTCAGCATGGCCAGGAGTTGTTTTGCTTCACGCACATCTGCTCCTCTATATTGTAATGACACTCACCTTCTTAGGAGACAGCCTAAAACTACCATAACAATACCTTGGCTTGTGAAATTCTACAGGCACGGACTGCTCTTCTAGGACCCAGTCAGAGTTTAAATGATGATCCATGTAAAAACTGTTGAAATGTGACACACGAGTGTCTAGCACTGTAGCCAACTCCAGCAATGTTCTCACATCTCATTATATTTAGTGTTGTTTTCTTAAAGCCTTAGCTCCTCAAGACATGATTAAATAAAGCTGGGATTCTCATGTTAAAAAAAAAATTCCTTGACTTCATGCTTCTGCAGAAAAGCTTGAAAATGGGAACTTGAAAAATTCAGTGGCCAAAAAGAACCCAAAATATATTATTGTTTTTAGGCCAATTTCATGATTTTGGGGGACCTGAGAAATGATTTTTGTAAGTTTGGGGGCTGGCAACAATGTGTTCTTGCAGTCTGCCTATCGTTGTAGTTAGGACGACCAGATGTCCTGATTTTATAGGGACAGTCCCGATATTTGGAGCATTGTCTTATATAGGTGCCTATTACCCCTCACTCTCTGTCCTGATTATTCACACTTGCTGTCTGGTCACCTTAATTGTAGTAGTTAAGTGCTGTGTTGCACAACTGGATATATGAATAACTTTGTGCAAACATCTTTGGCTCTTCTCTTGCTCCAAAAAGTGTTTTTCCCCTTGAACTGTTTCCCAGCCCCAAGGTATGTATAAGTATGTTGGATTAACAAACTACCCACGCTTTCCCTGATGATTGTAGTTAATAAAAAATAGTTTGCTTCATATGAAAATACAACTCTAGAGATTTGTAAAGTCTGAAATCTCTTCTTTAATACCTTTCTTGGAAGGGCAAAAGTAATCATAAAATCAGGTCACGTTGAATAGGTCTGGGAATTGACCCAAAGATAGCTTTGTTTATGACTTCATATTGCTATGTACCAATTAGGATGCAGATGTACTCTTTCAAACCTTTTGCATTCAGGGCAGACCCTGGGAAAGGGAAGTTGACAGTGATTTTAGGGGTAAGATATGTTTGACAAAATTATGGTTGCTCAAATTTGTGTTATAGTTATTTTTTATCAATTAATATATATGAAACATTGGAATACATGGAAAAACAGAAAGGCATGAAAGATGTACTGTGTTGTGTCTAATCCTTGCTGCATATTTGATGTGTTGATACCATATATATTCCACACAAAAATAATTGTGAACAAGTTTAATAGCTTCTGTCCTAAAACCTTTTCCAGAATAGTATACTGCTTTATGATGTCATTTGTTACAATTTCTCTGGGCTGCATTTCTTAATTCTGTCATACTTTGATACATTGCTACTGTTATTTTGTAGAAACTACATGGTAACCTCTTCAGAAAAAATTATAATTAGAGTCTGTTTACCACCTTATGCCATGATAATATGGGATATCACACATCACCTCTGTGTGTTTTCAACTAATACATATATTGTGTGAGATAGCATGTGTGCTCATATGAGAAACAAAGGGGGTTGGTAGCACGCCAGAGGGGACCACTACAGGAGATCATCCATGCCGTTTGTTGTTTACTGGGAAATAGGCTGCTTTGTTTCCTTGAAATAGTGCTGCAGTAAGGATTAGTTTAAAAAAACCCAAAAACACCTAAATACATAGCTGCCACCCTTAAGGTAAGGCTTGCAGTGTGGGAAAACTGCCGAGGTAAGTAAATTTTAAATCCTAACAACCTTAACAGTGTCCCTTCAAACTGAGTGTAGCCCTAAATGAAATCACCACTGCACCTGCTATGCCAAGTGAAAAAACATGGCAAGTCATGGGCATAATGAAATGTGGAGTTCTCAGTGTCCTGTATAATGGTCAGTAAGCTGTACCATAAAAGACTCCCACCTAAGCAGTCTGTGCTTAGGGTAATGAAGACTGATTATTCCTGTTGTTTCCATGTAACTAGTCCCACAACCGGGTAGAGATTCTCCTTGTTTGTGCATTAAGTGACCTGTGAATATATAAAGCATATTTAGCTTGGAATCCATTTGTTTCTGAGCATATGACACAAGATTTATCACATGTAATTAGTGTAGGGTACTGCAATGCACATGGAACTATTACTTGCAGAACAGTGTAAATGTGCAATATGTAAGAGATCTCAGCAAAGAGTGAAGCTCATTGTCAAAAAAGACAGGTCTGTAAGTGTTTGGTTACTTGAACAAGTTGCAATTTAAATAGCAAAAGGCAAGGGATTGATTTATTAAGAGATGCTTTATGAAAATAAAGCTCCATTTCTAGTAGCACTAACCAGTATAGACATAAATGTTACATAAATTATTTGTGATAGACAAATTGTGATCTAGTGTTTACTAAATGTTAGATCTGTTCTTGCTATGATCTAGTGAGAGCAGGGGGGAGTGAGGGGCAGACACAGAATAACCTATTCAAATTTCCATGAAAATGTGCAAACTATGAAAAATTCAATATTCTGTATGTTTGAGATCTGGTGTTATACATCGAAAGACCCTTCCTATCCCCTCCCTCCCCGAGCACCAATTGATCTGATTAATATTGTATCATAGACACAGTGCATGGTTTTTGTTTTTTTATTCCTTTAACTTCAGGGTCTCAGTTCCCAATATTCATAGTAAGGGAACAAGATGACCTTCTTGTTACCAAGACCCAGGAGGAGCTTTAGGTTGACCAGAGTGTTTTCCGGAACAGACTGACACACACATTTTAAAATGACTAATTGTCCCCCAGTGTTATTTTCTGGGGAGGTAGCTTTGTAGTACCTTTTAAGAAATCACAGTGTACTAAGATGTTAAAGGATGTAATGTCCATATCTCTGTGTAGGAAGGCGTTTAGGGAAAATGTTCTTTCACTGCTGCTTGCACAGAAACTTGTGATAAACATTTTCTTATGTGGCTCATAACAGGACTGTCGTTTTTTTGCTGAGGTCTCTGCAAAGAATGGGGGAAGTGGAGTTGGAGACTGTTGTTTTTTCTCAGGTGTGCCTGTGGCCCCAAATGGAAACCAATCAAGGTGCGATTTATGTTCATTAAGTGCTTGTCAAAACTGAAAAATTTTCTAATCAACAGCAATCTAGCTGAGGCCCCCTCTATGGCTGGGAGTGTCGCCTCCGCAGTATCGGCTATTTGCCTGTTACAACTCTAGGCTAGAAATCCGCTGATGATTACATTAGGCTAAGCTGCGAAGTAAATGAACCATGTCTTATTTAGGTGCAACTAGCTTCAGTGTAGTCCTGCCCCGCAGGGCACTTTATAGCGTTTTATGGCTTTAAAATTAGTGTAGCTTCCCATTTGCTGCAGGGTGCTGCATGTTATGCCTTTGAACTCAATAAGCAAAGGGAAGGGGGCCTTTTGTTTTTCCCCCTTATTTTTTTTCTTTTGCAGTTTAGCAATTTTGTTTTGCATCTTTTCCAGACGGCATTTTGCAATAAAAATGTCTGACTGCCATGTACACACAAAAGTACGGCTTCAGCATTTACCAGTCCACGTCTCGCACCCGCTTCTGACAAAGCAGTTGTTCCTGACGATGAACAATAGCTTTGCAGGTTACCATTCATGGCTCCCTAAGTCAGTATTGTTCTCTAAAATGTGCCATCTTGATCTTAACTCCCTCTGTCCAAAAACTTCCAAGATGCCATCCTGAGATACAAACACGGGCTTCCTGTTTTAATACTTCTGGAGCATTTTTCACCTACGGATAAGGAAGCGATATACCAGCCTTAATGCAGTGAGCCTCACAAACATCTCTATATGATAGACAAGCAGGGTCTCCTATCTGCTGACAGGGAATCTAATGTACATATATCAAATATCTGGCCCAGCACCAGCAAACCAAAAACTGTAGTGGGAATAGAACTCCTAACTACTTGCCCTGTGTCTTAACCAGTTTCTAGCATGGGAAATGGGAGCTGTTAGATTGTCTCAACACAAGTCACAGAATGGGAAGTGTGTGTTTTTTCTGGCTGTTAACACTTTGAGGACTGCAGAAATATTCAGGCACCGCTGAATATTTGACTGGAAAAAGCCAACACTCTGCGGGTTAAATTCTGTATTTTATTACCTTAGAGTAAGTTATCAATGGGGGTAGAAAAACGAAGGGAATGCAAGAGAGAAAATGAAAATTTGAGGAACCAGTTTTTTCCAGGACTTTCTGAGAAGTGAGAGGTTAGATTAGGTTTAGGCACATTGATTTTGTGACACACAGCAACCTTGTGATTGAGCATGAAAGAAGAGTGTACTCAGCCAAACAGCTATCATGGTTAGGGCCCTACCAAATTCACAGCTATGAAAAACGCATGACGGACAGTGAAATCTGCCAGTTGCAGCGGGGTGTGTGGTATTGCCACCCTTACTTCTGCACTGCCTTTAGAGCTAGATGGGCACAGAGCGGGTGCTGCTGGGCAGCAAAGCAGAAGTGAGGGTGGCATGGTATGGGGAGGTTGTCACTTGGGGGGGGCAGGGCTGGCCTTATGAATGGGCACTGTGGGCGACTGCACAGGGTGTGGTTAGGGGGCTGCTGTGGTCACACACCCCCGCCCCCCCCCCCACAAAGCCAGCCGCAGGCCCCTTTAAACCTGAGCGCCAGGCCCAGAGTCGGGGAGGGGCAGGGCTCCTACAATGCACCAGGCTCCAGCTGCTAGTTCTGCCCAGGCAGGGATTGGACTTCCTCTTCCCCAGTATGGGCTGCTCCCAGGCCAGGTCATACCCACCTCAGTGAACCTCTGCCAGCTGCAGGAAGCGCTGCACCTCCTGGCTGGGAGCCCAGCTCTGAAGGCAGCGCTGTCACAAGCAGCAGTGCAGAGGTAAGGGTGGCAATACCGCAACCTCCCTACAATAGTCTTGTAACCCCCCCCCACACACACAAACACACTCCTTTTGGGTTGGGACCCCCACAGTTACAACACGGTCATTTAAATATCTGAAACTATTAAATGTAAGATTTTTAAAATCCTGTAACCATTAAACTTACCAAAATGGACTGTGAATTCAGTAGGGCCTAATCATGGTGAACAGTATGTGTATTCTATTGTATGAGGGGAAGGATTGTGGAAAAGGGCTGCTCCAACTATAGTCCATCCGAATGCAACCAGAGGGAGTCCTAAGAATCCCCCCCTCTGAGGCCTCCCAGGGAAAGAGATGATATGGTTTCTGTACAAGGAGGACCACACTGCAACATTGGACCTTTCACTGTAATTTCAGAACTGTCCAGTAGCAACGATACAAGACACAGTGTCTCCCAGTCCTGGTCTGCTTTGGCAGCAAGACTCTGAGCCAGACTCATTTTTGTATATCACAGAAAGCAGTGCAGAACTCTCCTACTTAGGCGCCCATGGTCTATAGCTACCTACTTAATCATTTCATTCCCTTTTAAAGGTTTCGCTTGCTTTGCAATACTCAGGCTCAGTCTCTGCTTCTGTAACACTGACCGACCCCGGTCGTCAGCAGGCAGGATGGAACCTGGGACCTCTGGAGCTTAGTGAATGAGCCTTTACCTCATGAACTAAAAGCCAACTCGCTGTTAGCTAAGGCTGTAGAGCAGACTCATTTTCTCTCTCTCTAAGTGGTCTCAATGCCACTAGATGGGACAGAACTCCACACCCAGGAGGTGCGTGGGTTATACTATTTTGCTCTTTGTATAGTTATTTACCACTGTGCAAAGTAATGGGAATGGTAGTATTTTACACCTACTTTGCACAAGTGTTGTTTAACCACAAGGAGCAATGCACCGGAGATATGGTGGATTTTAAACCTGAAGTAAGTTTATGGTATTTGGTATCTAAAAATTCAGTTTGCAGATTTTATTAGTTTGTAACATTTCACTAGCTGTTCTTAGCTTATTAGTCAGGTTGTAGAAACAAAAGTGGCTGGGTGCTTGCAGGCGTAACTGTTTAAATGTGGTGTAGCCACAAACGCATGGAGAGTGTTCTTGCATAATAAACTAGGTTTGGGAGAAGAAAGAGTGAAATGCAACTGATAACTGTGGTAATTTATTTATCTGTATTTCCTCCACAATGTAGTGTGCTATGCACTTAAATCATATTAAAAATATAGTTCTTGTGCCAAGGAGTATAGAGTCCAGACAGGCAACATGCGAATGGAGGGAACATAGAGCAGGAATGAGCGTGGTCCTATAGTTCTGCCTTTAAAATAAACTGTGTGTCTGTGTTTTAAGAGAGCATTGTACAGTCCTTCGAACCCGGTGGAGCTATGTTCTGATTTTTTCTTATTTGAAGGGGTGCTGAAATAAAGGCATATTCTCATGTGCAGCCAGTAGTGTAGAGAAGAAATTAAACTACTGTGCCCAATGTTATGTGATATGGAGGGACATTTTTGTGGTTCCTTTCTTAAGTCTTGAAAATTAAAGTTTGATTTTTTTTTCACCTCTAGACAAGATTGTGTGTGTCCATGACATGAATAGTGGTTTTGTTGAAGAATTCTTCATAGCTGTTTTTATTAGATTTTTTTTTATATAAAAGAGTATTCTAATTCTCTTGGGAATGAATGTTTGATAATTGGACACCTGAGTTCACTGAATTTTGTGTGTGTGTGTGATTTTAAAAAACTGAAGCCCACGTGAATGTATACCAACAGTTGGGTAATGTTTTCATTGCAATTATTGTTCCAGTCAGTAAGGAACATCCTTAAATGCCATTATTAAATATTCTCAAGACAAGGCCTATTTAGAAAGGCAAGTCATATCTATCTCTTTCGTCAGTCAGTGTGTTTGCCTAAACAGCTTCCATCCATTTCATTGTTTAACTTAATTATATTTCCATTTACTGTTTTTCTGAAAAGAAAGCTGTATTATTGCATAGCATGTCTTTTCACTATGGGCAATTCATTTTGAGGTGTTATCAAATAACATTTTGTTGCTTCCACAAGTATTTGTCCTTTCTATGGCAATCACAGATATTTTAGTAGTTAATTTAGTCTTATAGATAATAGTCACTTGCCTTGAGTAGTCAAATTAACACACAGTGGTGCTATATTTGAGCAAACTGCTAAAGGTGTTACCTCAGGATGAAAAGCAATGAGAATCAATATAGTGAGTGTATTTTTAGAGATTATTGATTGATCGATGTGTTCTAGGCTTAACTTCAAGTACCAGCATGCCCCACAGCTGACTAAGATGAAGTCGCCAGTTACTGATAACTGTAGGCCATTACCTATGTAGTATTTCATAAGCTCGGAGATTAGATGAACACTTTTTAGATAAAGAAGTTGTGTACGTGGTAGTTATAATGTGGTAGTAACACCTACCAAATCCTAGTAAAGTGCCTCGCATTTTCCCCACTTACAGTGCGGCTACCAACCATTGCTGTGAGAATTGGAGACGACATTGATTTGATTCAGTGCTGCACATTATTCCTGTAGGGATCTGTTTGGTACACTGAGGCATTAATGGCTTATCTCCCTTCCTCAAAAGGCAGCTCCACAGAAGGTGGTCGCCATGTTAAGCTGTGCTTCTGTCAGCAAGCTGAGAGCTGTGTCTCTGACACAACTCTCAATTGCTAGCAGGTTTCTCTCATTGCACCTCATTTGCATCTGGGACATCAATTAGCATGTTTGTTGAGGCTAATTGAATGAAACTCAATCATAGCTCTTAATTGCTTGACTATGTGAAAAGAAATCACATTAATGCAGCTAATTAAGTGTATGGCAATAGATGCAACATAATTAGGAGTGAAATGTGAAAAACAAGCGATGGCAAAGGTGTAAGAGCAGGAGTGCGGGGGGGATTCAGGCACTCCGTTATCTTGTTATTGACGCATTTGGGGAGGGTTCCCTTTGCTCTGGTGCTTGTTTTTTTCACAGTGCTGAATGATGAACATGGACAACTTGAGAAGAAAAATGCAAATGGATTTGCAATTACTACTTTTTCAAGCTGTTGAGGGGCAGAAGATGGCACTTCTGGGGTGGCCCGCTGTTGAGTAGGCTCTAGGGACTTGTTAAGTGCTGTTTAAAAGTACTTGGCTTTGAATTACCCTCATGCCTTGTTAAAGGGTTTTTTCCCCTTTTTTCTCAGATCAGCATTTTCTACAACTAACATCTAGGGGAGTTACATCTGTAACATTTGCATATCAAAATCAGACTTGCTCTCTTCTCTTTAACACAGCATATTCCAGATGACAGCGAGACCCTCATCTGTTCTAATCTGATCAAACCACACATCACACTTCTGAACATGCTGCATTATTTTGTAGTTGTAACTTTAATTCCTCAAGTACAGATCTAAGATGGGTGGATGCAGGGCTAGGAGCGAGTTGACATCCTAGTGGAAGGAAGCTCAGTGCTTTCCTCTCTCCCTCTGCGGGGAAATGTACAGGATTATTGTTATGCACCCAGCACAGAATGAAAGGGTCTTTGTCATGTGCATTCAATACATCCATAGAAAGCAATAATGTAAACTGTCATTTAGTGCTTGAGGAGCTTCTGTTTTGTTTGGGCACCTCTGTTTAATAGTAAAATAATAGTTACAGTATATTTATTCCCTGCTTCCCAACATTCATTTACCCTTTCTTCAGTAAGTTTATACCTCACTTTCAAACCTGATTCCTTCTCTGTTTAAGGCAACTTAATCTGTGCCTGAGACATTTCCAAAACTGAGGGTTAAAGGTGATTTGTGTACTCTCTCCAGTTCCAGACTTTGTGGAGAACACTTTAAACTTCTCCATTAACAACATGTAAATGGAATACATCAGTTATTGTATGTTAAATAAAATGTGTCTATTAAAAGAGCGCATGCTGAGGTTTAGTCACTATCTGATTAGCCTCATTTTAGAGCCCATAAGCAATAAATGCTCAATTACGTTCCTCTTATTGTATTTTAATTTGTGAAGAATTGGCGTTGAACAAGAAAGTTATACTAAGTTGATGTTTTATAAGGGGAGCTATTCTTTTCATCTTGTACTGTATCCAGAAACTAGTGAAGGGAGGGTTTTTTTTTATTTTTGGCTACCCTTCTGATACTTAATTTTCGGTGTCGCTCTGCACTCTAATACCTCCAGTGAACTGTTCCGATTCCCTTTTATACCATGTAGATATTCACTGCATTTGCAAACAACCTGAAGAAAGCTGATATCATTTCTTTATCAAATTGGATATGTCGACCAGAAAATAAGTATTGCCCCACTAGCAGAGTTCAGCATGTTTTAAACAGAATGTGCATTTCATATTGTAAAATGTGTATTGCTATGTCAAAGGTGAAGTGGTATTTATGGAAAAGAAAGAATCTACCAAATTGTAGCCATATAAGAGTTGCAGCGATTTGGACCTATAACAGGCCTATGTGCCAAACTATTTTAATCCTTCTGCCTTTAATTCAGCCTTCCTAATCTCAACATTATGGAATCGTGTCAATTACCTAATGGGGAAACAGCCCTGAAGAGAACGTCGTCATTATCACAAAAATAAATGTTAGCCTGGCAACTAAGCATTTAAAAAAAGAGAACGCTATAGGATAGTTTCAACCCATTTTATTTGCATAGTTACCTATGGAATTGAGGAACTCAGAAATATGCAACTCTGGTTTTTGTACATGCCGTTTTGTACCACTAGCATACTAACCACTTAATTTTTGGCCCTATTCTTGAAATGTCTGGTAGCTCCAGATATAGTAGCTATTAGTCTGGCTAAGTCTACATGACAATACTATTACACTGGTCACCCCACATACTTTTAGAGAATTCTGTAAAAGAATTATCTTTGGAGAACAGATGCAAAGGTCCCTGTATGGGTATAAAGAAGATGAGTGTAATTTGCTGTGCTGTGGAATCCTGGTAAACAGGTGGTTGTTTCTATTCAAGCCACTAACCAACCTCTTTCTGCATAAGGATCTGTCCTCTTGGTGCATTTATGTGTTTGATAAACAAGAATTATGAAAAGCTTTGCCCACTTTTAGTCTCCACTTCTTAATATACTATTCTATCTTCTAGGTTTCTTGTACCTTTTAATTTTTTTTTATTGGTTTGTTTCTCTGCAGGACTATATGCAGAACGTTCACGGAAAAGAAATCGACCTTTTGAGAACTACTGTGAAAGTGCCAGGAAAGAGGCCACCTCGAGCGACATCAGCTTGTGCGCCCATCTCCAGTCCCAAAACCAATGGCATGTCCAAAGACATGAGCAGTTTACACATCTCTCCTAATTCAGGTAAGAGAATAGCATGTTGAGCAAAACAAAAGGATTTATGTTCTCTTCCAGTCAAATACGTTAGTGTGTGTGAGTGCATGCATATGTTCAGACATATATACCACCTATGTGGGAAAGATGGCTATGAATTTGTAATTTATTTCATGTGACAAATGAAATCCATGAATCTTAAACTTTCCCTCTGTCTATTAATCCATTTCCCACAAAAGATCTCAAACCTCTGAGCGTCTTTAAACTGCCACCTTTTAATTTATTTTAAAGTGCTTAGCCCATGAAATATTTCCTTATTTCCCTTCTAAATTACACAGAGGCTTACAATGAGAAATATTCAGGCCTGTCCCAGTGCGAAGTTGCATCCCTGCTGGGCTAGAAACAGGAGATTTATGCCAATGGAAAAGGGCGCGTCCAACTTGCCAGTGGAATTCACAGCACCCATGTCTAACTTCTGCCTCTTCCCTTTCCATGTTATTGTCAGCTGTTGGAAGCTGGGTCAGAAGAGGAACATCTTCATTTGCAGAATCTTCCCATACGCTATACTGCAGAAAGTGAGAGAGCAGCTTCCTTTTTAAAATGTCCCATGCTCCTCCCAACCAGCAGCAGGAAACAGCGGGTATGGGTGTATGCTTCATTTCTTAGAGAACATAAGAATGGCCATACCAAGGATCTATCTAGCCCAATATCCTGTCTTCCGACAGTGGCCAGTGCCAGATGCTTCAGAGGGAAGGAACAGAACAGGGCAATTGTTGAGTGATCCATCCCCTGTCGTCCAGTCCCAGATTCAGGCAGTGGGACGTTTAGGAGCACCCAGACAATGGGATTGTGTCCCTGACCATCTTCGCTAGTAGTCCTAGATGGACCTGTCCTCCATTAACTTATCTAATTCTTTTTTGAAACCAGCTATACTTTTGGCCTTCATAACATCTCCAACAATGAGTGCTACAGATTGACTGTACATTGTGTGAAGTATTTCCTTATGTTTGTTTTAAACCTGCTCCCTATTGACTTCATTTGGGTGAACCATGGTTTTTGCATTATGTGAAGGGATAAATAAGACTTCCCTATTCATGTTCTCCTTGCCATTCCTGAATTTATAAACCTCAGTCATATTCCCTCCTTCATAATCTCTTTTCTAAGATGAACCAGTCAGTCTTTTTAATCTGTCCTCATATGGAAGTTGTTCCATACCCCTAATAATTTTTTTGGTCCTTTTGTCTACTTTTTCCAATTCTAATACACCTCTACCCCGATATAACGCTGTCCTTGGGAGCCAAGAAATCTTACTGCGTTATAGTTGAAACCGCGTTATATCAAACTTGCTTTGATCCACCAGAGTGCGCAGCCCCGCCCCGCCTCCCCCCTGGAGTGCTGCTTTACCACGTTCTATCCGAATTCATGTTATATCGGGTCGCGTTATATTGGGGTAGAGGTGTATATCTTTTTGGAGATGGGGCAACCAGAACTGCACGCAGTATTACCCTGTTATAGCCTTGGCCTTCACAACATCCTCTGGCAAAGAGTTCCACAGGTTGACTGTGCGTTGTGTGAAAAAATACTTCCTTTTGTGTGTGTTAAACCTGTTGCCTATTAATTTCATTTGGTGACCCCTAGTTCTTGTGTTATGAGAAGGAGTAAATAACACTTCCTTCTTTACCTTCTCCACACCCATCATGATTTTATAGACCTCTATCCTATCCTCCCTTAGTCGTCTCTTTTCCAAGCTGAAAAGTCCCAGTTTTATTAATCTCTCCTCATACGGAAGCCGTTACATACCCCTAATCATTTTTGTTGCCCTTTTCTGAACCTTTTCCAATATATCTTTTTTTTAGATGGGGCGCCCACATTTGCACACAGTATGATATTTTCAGTCTTTCCTGATGGTTCCTTACATTCTGTTAGTTTTTTTGACTGCCGCTGCACATTGAGAGAATGTTTTCAGAGAACTTTCAACAATGGTGCAAGATCTTTTTTTTTTTTGAGTAGTAACAGATAATTTAGACCCCATCATTCTGTAGTTATAGCTGAGATTGTGTTTTCCAATGTGCATTACTTTGAATTTATCAACACAGAATTTCATCTGCCATTTTGTTGCCCAGTCACCCAGTTTTGTGAGATCCCTTTGTAACTCTTTGGAGTCTGATTTGGACTTCACTATCTTGAGTAATTTTGTATCATCTGCAAACTTTGCCACCTCACTGTTTATCACTTTTTCCAGATCATTTATAAGTATGTTGAACCTGTACTGATCCCAGTACAGATCTTTGAGGGACCCCGTTATTTTAACTTCTCCACTGTGAAAACTGACCATTTATTCTTACCCTTTGTTTCCTAAATTTTAACCAGTTACTGATCCATGAGGACCTTTCTTCTTACCCTGTAACTACTTACTTTGCTTAAGAGCCTTTGGATGAGGGACCTTAAGAACATAAGAAAGGCCATACTGGGTCAGACCAATGGTTGATCTGGCCCAGTATCCTGTCTCTGAGAGTGGCTAGTGCCAGATGCTTTGGGGGGATGAACAGAACAGGGCAATTTTTGAGTGATCCATCCCCTGTTGACCAGTCCCAGCATCTGGCAGTCAGAGGCTTAAGGACTCCCAGAGCATAGAGTCAAAGGCTTTCTGAAAGGCCAAGGACAGTATATCCAGGGGATCACCCTTGTACCTATGTTTGTTGACACACTCAAAGAATTGTAATAAACTGGTGAATCATAATACCCTTTACAAAAGCCATGTTTACTCTTCCCCAACAAATCGTATTCTTCTAGATGTCTTATAAGTCTCTTCTTTTCTATAGTTTCAACCAGTTGGTTGGTATTGAAGTGAGGCTTGCCAGCCTGTAATTGCCAGGATTGTTTCTGGAACCTTTTTAAAAAATCAGCATTACATTAGTTATACGCCAATCATCTGGTTCAGAGGCTTATTTAAGCAGTAGCTTATATATCATAGTTAGTACTTCTGCAATTTCATGTGTGAATTCCTTCACAATTCTTGGGTGATACCATCTGATCCTGTCAAGTATCAGAGGGGTAGCCGTGTTAGTCTGGTTCTGTAGAAGCAGCAAAGAATCCTGTGGCACCTTATAGACTAACAGAAGTTTTGCAGCATGAGCTTTCGTGGGTGAATACCCACTTCTTCGGATGCAAGCAGTCTGATCCTGGTGACTTATTACTGTTTAATTGATCAATTTCTTCCAAAATCTCCTCTATTTACACCTTAAATTTGTCATCTAAAAAGAATGGCTTAGGTGTGGAAATCTCCCTTGTATCATCTGCAGTGAAGACTTGATGCAAAGAATTAATTTAGCTTCTCCACAACGGCCTGGTCTTCCTGGAGTGTTTCTTTAGCACCTCAATCGTCCAGTGGCCCCCATTAGTCGTTTGGCAGGCTTGCTGCGTCTGATGTACTTAAAAAAGTTACTGCTGTTGCTGATCAGACACCTCTTTCCTTAGTCACCCAAACAGCCAATTTATCAGAACACTGCTGATCACTGGGAGGGTTTTTCCCCTTTATTACTCAGTTAAAAATCAAATTTGATATTTGTGACCTTGAATGTAGTTAGCATAACACATTTTTCACTCACATTTGAAGGGAGTGGATGGATTGTTGCTGTTTACATTTTTAAAAATGTAAATAAACCCTTTAAGTATTTTACATTTTTTTAAATGTATGAGGCAGTGAAGTTACTTAGTAAGCAAAGGAGGCTTTATAGTCCTGATGTGAGTGTCTTTGAGAGGCAGTTATACTGTTTTGGCATCCTCTTCAACCAACTAGAGTGAGGTATATATCCAGGTCATTCTGTATAGACATCAGTCCCTGCAAAGCATATGCTGTCCTCCCATGCGTGATGTAGGAGAGGAGCTCAACTGCCGCAAACCCTTATTAATAGGATTGTGGGAAGGTTCACACTGAGAGGTGCAGGTGCATACAGCATCTTTCCCATTGTCCAGCTTGGCCTATCATTGCAATATTAGCTCTGTGCTTAACGGCACTCACCGGAGCAGAGCAGGGCCAGACTACAATTAAATGCCAAATGGGGAGTGGCGTTGAGGGAACAGTTCCTCAGCACAGCTTATTCCTGTCTCAGGGCAGCAGAATTTCTAGTGCCCTTTCACTGCTGCCCTTTAACAGACATGGGGGTGGGTGAGTAGAGTGGGGATGTTATAGTTAGACTGGCCAGCCAATTGGCAGCATGACAAAACCAACAGCTCTGCTCTCGGGAGCCAAGATCTGTAGGACAAGGTTCTTATTCCTGTGTCATCCTTTGTTGGGAATTAGCAGCTCTGCCCTCCTACCATTCACCGGTGCTATTCTCACAAGACCGTTCAGGAGAGTATCAGCCCAACAAAGGTTACAAACCTCCAGAAATATGCTTTCAACTTTCTCCATGAGACGCCCATGACCTGGAACTAACAAGCTGCTTCTCACTTCCCACAAGGCAGGTGGGTGGATTGCTCTAGTACTGAAAGTTTGGCGCCAACACTGCCCCCTCTCAGGAGTTGCTTGCCCAGCACTTAGGAATGATCCTTCTGCCTTCTGTCCAGCAGAACTTGACCTGTCCATTCCATGGGCAGAGCAGATAGAAAGGCCGGAAGAAAGCAAATTGTAGTGAGAGTCTGAAATGGAGGAGATTCTCTTTCTCATGCTACCAGCTACATCCTCCACATGCCAGGGTGGGTAATTAAACAAGACCTACCTCTCCTAGGGCAGACTTCTCAACATTCAGAGGATCCTTAGGGTGGTTCTGCACCATAAACCTTGTCTTTCTACCAGGGCTGGCACCCAGGTATGGTTGATGCCATCGTTGCCAGAGCCCTCTTCATGGCTTACTAGGACAGCTATTAATATTGAGTGGCTGAAGTCTCCCCTGCACCTAGCAAAACTGAGTGAGTTGGGTGCAGTGAGGAATGAAAGGGAACCAAATGATCAGACCACTGTCACTTCTTCTCCTGTCCTGCTTTGAAGGGTATGCCCCATAGTGGTTTCCATCACTCAATTCATGCAGCCATTCTTTAGCTTGTGTGTCTCTTAGACAAGCAACTCTTTGATTTCCTTGGCTAGGGGACTGCTTCATGTGGATCCATGATTATTATTTTTTTAATATAAACTGATTGCAGAATTGTCAGTTTGTATGATAATAGAGCAATGAAGATGGTGTATATTAAAGGATAGCAGAGCTCTGTAACATAAGAACATAAGAAAGGCTGTACCGGGTCAGACCAGAGGTCCATCTAGCCCAGTATCTGTCTACCGACAGTGGCCAATGCCAGGTGCCCCTGAGGGAGTGAACCTAACAGGCAATGATCAAGTGATCTCTCTCCTGCCATCCATCTCCATCCTCTGACGAACAGAGGCTAGGGACACCATTCTTACCCATCCTGGCTAATAGCCATTTATGGACTTAGCCACCATGAATTTATCCAGTCCCCTTTTAAACATTGTTATAGTCCTAGCCTTTACAACCTCCTCAGGTAAGGAGTTCCACAAGTTGACTGTGCGCTGCGTGAAGAAGAACTTCCTTTTATTTGTTTTAAACCTGCTGCCTATTAATTTCATTTGATGACCCCTAGTTCTTGTATTATGGGAATAAGTAAATAACTTTTCCTTATCCACTTTCTCAACATCACTCATGATTTTATATACCTCTATCATGTCCCCCCTTAGTCTCCTCTTTTCCAAACTGAAGAGTCCTAGCCTCTTTAATCTTTCCTCATATGGGACCCTCTCTGAACCCCTAATCATTTTAGTTGCCCTTTTCTGAACCTTTTCTAGTGCTAGAATATCTTTTTTGAGGTGAGGAGACCACATCTGTACACAGTATTCGAGATGTGGGCGTACCATGGATTTATATAAGGGCAATAATATATTCTCAGTCTTATTCTCTATCCCCTTTTTAATGATTCCTAACATCCTGTTTGCTTTTTTGACCGCCTCTGCACACTGCGTGGACATCTTCAGAAAACTATCCACGATAACTCCAAGATCTTTTTCCTGACTCGTTGTAGCTAAATTAGCCCCCATCATATTGTATGTATAGTTGAGGTTATTTTTTCCAATGTGCATTACTTTACATTTATCCACATTAAATTTCATTTGCCATTTTGTTGCCCAATCGCTTAGTTTTGTGAGATCTTTTTGAAGTTCTTCACAATCTGCTTTGGTCTTAACTATCTTGAGTAGTTTAGTATCATCTGCAAACTTGGCCACCTCACTGTTTACCCCTTTCTCCAGATCATTTATGAATAAATTGAATAGGATTGGTCCTAGGACTGACCCTTGGGGAACACCACTAGTTACCCCTCTCCATTCTGAGAATTTACCATTAATTCCTACCCTTTGTTCCCTGTCCTTTAACCAGTTCTCAATCCATGAAAGGACCTTTCCTTTTATCCCATGACAGCTTAATTTACATAAGAGCCTTTGGTGAGGGACCTTGTCAAAGGCTTTCTGGAAATCTAAGTACACTATGTCCACCGGATCCCCCTTGTCCACATGTTTGTTGACCCCTTCAAAGAACTCTAATAGATTAGTAAGACACGATTTCCCTTTACAGAAACCATGTTGACTATTGCTCAAGAGTTTGTTTTTCTATGTGTCTGACAATTTTATTCTTTACTATTGTTTCGACTAATTTGCCCGGTACCGATGTTAGACTTACCGGTCTGTAATTGCCAGGATCACCCCTAGAGCCCTTTTTAAATATTGGCGTTACATTAGCTAACTTCCAGTCATTGGGTACCGAAGCCGATTTAAAGGACAGGTTACGAACCTTAGTTAATAGTTCCGCAACTTCACATTTGAGTTCTTTCAGAACTCTTGGGTGAATGCCATCTGGTCCCGGTGACTTGTTAATGTTGAGTTTATCAATTAATTCCAAAACCTCCTCTAGTGACACTTCAATCTGTGACAGTTCCTCAGATTTGTCACCTACAAAAGCCAGCTCAGGTTTGGGAATCTCCCTAACATCCTCAGCCGTGAAGACTGAAGCAAAGAATCCATTTAGTATGTAGCCTTAAGTATGTTGTTTTTTGTGCTGTCTGATCCACGATCCCTTAGCCATGGCGTGGTAGTGGTCTCTTTCAACAGAACTTCCCAAAAGTGGGAAGTACATAATTTGTTATCCATCTGACTCTGTGCCCAAGGATGCCTTCCTTAGGATTTCATTGAGAGAACAAAGACAGTGTTAAGTGTTGAGAGAGTTGCTGCATCCTAATCCCTATCAAGGGTGATATAATTTCCATAGTTGAAGAGGGAGCTACAAGAGTCTTCCATGAGAGCACTCTCTTTCTTTCTTTCTTTTTAAGCTCAGCTTGGTTCAAGAGAGAAGAATCTGGCTAAAAATGTGAAACCAAGAGGAAAAAAATCCTCCAGAGGGACTTCTCCCTCTTCCTTTAGAGAGACTCTTTTTTCAGCTCTATAAATCTGACTGCTTCTGGGGGCTTTTTGAAGCTTTTGTTTTAAGGTTCTTGAATCATCAGATTCACAAAAGAGACCACCGGAACATCCACAAGTGTCTATTTGAGCGTCCTGGAAAGATTATGGGGATTCTGAGGAGTTGGTACCAGGTAATGAAAGGTGAATGAGCGCAAACTGTCTCAGGATGTATATAGAAGAGGAGTGATGGGACCAGTGTCATCCTAATAGGCCCACAGGTGTGGATTCTCTCGACCGGTGTAAATATCAGCCTCTTGTCCATGGACGTAACCTCTCTCCAGAGACATACAGGACCCAGTGTTGCCAGTACCCTGTCAGGTTCAAACTGATGGGCTGGAACTTAAGAGAACAAATATTTTGAAGACTCTGGGTATGCCAAACAGTTAGTTGATGTCTTCCTACAATCTAGAAAGACTCCACATCCAAAGTCAAGTGCCATGTCTAACACATTTTCAAATGCTGGAGTGCTAAAATCTGTCCAAAATCAGCAACAGTTGAAACTTGCCTTCATTTTCTTTGTGATGATTTGTTGAAGGTCTGACCCTCAGCATCTCTCTTACAGATGCATCTGACTACCTTAGTCACCTTTGATTTATATATGGGGGAAAACATCTCAAGCTGCTTATTCTGACATTGCCAGGTTCTCCAAGGCAGTGGTAAAACTGTGTCCTCTAGTCATACTCCTGTAGCCAGCTGGAAGATGAGCTACTCTTTGAACCAGTAACTGACTTAATAGTTTTTTATTGTCTCAAGTTTTACTCAGTTGTTTCTTTTTACCATTTTTTAAATCAAGACATCACACTTCCTTTTCAGTGGTTTAGCATTGGCCTGCTAAACCCAGGGTTGTGAGTTCAATCCTTGAGGGGGCCATTTGGGGATTTAGTTGGGGATGGTCCTGCTTTGAGCAGGGAGTTGGACTAGATGACCTCCTGAGGTCCCTTCCAACCCTGATATTCTATGGTTCTATGATCACCAGTATATGTGTCAGGCTATTAAATTACCTGGACAGAACAAAGACTGTCAGAGAAAGAGAATTCATTTATTTCTTCCCTGGGCAAAAATTATGGTTTCAGAGCTTTAAAATCAACCATCTCTTGCTTGGTCTCAGCTGCTATTATTGAATAAAAATAAGATAGCATTAAAAACAAGTTTAAAAAAATGGTACCTGCATGGGCTGGTTGTACTGTCTGTCAAATGTATAGCATAGTTCCATTCTCAACATATTTTAGCATTCAGCTCAGATAAAATTGAGAGGGTATATAACAAGCAATGGCTTTAAATAATACTATGGAAATGTTAGTATTTTAGAAGATTACATCACAGTCTATAAATTGGTTTGCTCTTCTGACCCTCATAATGGTGAAGGATGCTGGAAACATTCTTCACACAGATAGACGATCACAGCTTCAATTCAACTAAAGAGGAAATATAGACAGGTGCAGTTCAACTCCCATGCACAGCAGATAAGGGTCCGAAATCTGTACATATTTAAATTATACAACTGAATGTATGTTTTGGTTGGTTTTTATATATACTGTGCTGAAAATATTTTATTCGAAAGCTTTCTCACTATGACATCTTGCACATGAGTATAAAGTGACTGCGAAGAGAAAATGCACATAAATATGTTTGAAGTACAGGAAACATATGCAGTGTATTTTTCTCTAATTTCAGGTATGGTATTTCACATTTGAGGACCTATTGAAAAACTAGTAGTGGTGGGGAGGTTTCAACACTTTGTACAATACAGTAATGACAGATTGAAAACGCTTCTGTTTTTGCATTGGAAAAAGTTACTGAAAAACAGTGCTAGTGTATAGCTGATAAGAGTTGGAGAGATGGGATGTGAATTAGCCAAAGAAAATCTTTTTCTGAGGTGATGATGAAAGGGGAAATGTCATGGCCTGCTGTAGAAAAGTGCAAAATATTTGTTACACAACTGAAGACATTTGTAATTTGACCTTCATTGTGTTCACGGTGCTTTCACAGAAAAGCAGGGTTTTTTCCACAGATTTAACTAAATCTGTGTATAAAAATTGTAATGTAGTTGCCTTCAGTTTGAGTGTAGTTAGCTAAGTGATGTCACCTGCTATTGTTCCCAGATTGGGTGAGTCTATTCCGTGTGCTCAGGAAGGCTCAGCAGATACTATTTTCACTCTTGGGTATTTCTAAGACACATGGTATGTAACCATTACAGTAATATTTAAACTGCATTTCTTTGAGGGAGAGACTACAGCTAAAAAGTTAGACAGAAAATAATTATATTTTCCCCAATTTTTTAGACTCAATAGTAATTACACAGTCCAGCCTGGGAATGAATTCTTGTCAAAAGTATATTTGGGGACTAAGTTCCTGTTAAAATTTTGGAGACGCCATTAGCTACATAGATTTTGAATATTATTTATGGTTTTAACACAGAAACATAGGCAGCCCTCTGAGAAAGTGGGAAGGTCTGCACTCTTTTTGCTGTTGCCTTATTTAATCCCCCTTTTTTATACAGGCAAGGAACTGTTGCATTTTCCTAGGTTTGATATTACCATATGTTTGTTTACTGCTTCAGAGTTTACCATTTCCTAAGAGGAGCAGTTCTCTATGGGGTTTTTTATGCTTCTGTCATTGTAGACCTAATGTCTTTGGTGCATGATAGAGCTCCTCATACCAAAAAAGCACGCCTGGCTGGCTTTCAGTCTTATGTGACATAACTACATATTTAAAAAAAAAAACTATGTTAAAAGAACATGAAGGTTGCAATGTCTAATACCCATTTAGAAAATGTGAGATTTATGATTCCTGTCCAACTTTTAAGTTAGCTTCTTTGCACTTATGCATCGTGATAGTCTTGGGCAACATCTCATAGGAAGTCTAATTGAACCCAGCAGTTCTGTGCAGTGTCTTAAACACAGGAGAACATACCTTCTTATTTAAAAATTGTGTGTCTTATTTAGTGTCTCTCCTGTGTGCTACATAAGGCAGGGATCCTGTAAAACACATGATAATGTAAATCAATCTATAACATAATGCATTTCCACAAGAGGACAGAATTAAGATTACACCTTAATTCTGGGGTTTTCTGACCCTTGAGTGATTGATTTTGCAACCTTAACATTCTTTTAACATTTTTTTTAGTATGAACTGTCCTGGGGTTTTTTAAGCTAACTGAAAAAAAAAAAAAAAGAACCATAGTGCCCCCTACATGGGCCATCTGCATTTTAATCCAGGACCATAATATGCACATCACAGACCTCTACTGCTCAGTCTAAAGGAGTAAACGACAACAGTAATAGGCTGTTGTCTTCTGTAAGAAGAGGCCACTAGAGGGGAATGCTACATATGCTTTGCTTGTGCCTTATACAGCTGTTTGCTAGACAGCAGAAGAATTTGGGAATCTGGAATCCTAAGTTCTATTTTGGGCTCTTTAGGGAGTGGAGCATCATCTGGTGATGTAGTAGGAAGAGAGTCTGAGACATAAGCCCTTGTATCAAAGGCCTGGTATGAGGCAGGACCTACTCACAGAATCTGGCAAGAACAGGGCTAATATTGCAAAAATACACATTCCTAAGAAGCGCAAGTCACAGAGTACTCACGCAAACACATCCTGATATCAAGTGGTACCAGAACATTCCAATATCAAGGATGGTACAGAAATATTCCCCCTGGATAACAGGAATGCACTCACTCCTCCTAAAAGATAAGGTCAGGATGACAGTATGTAATAAAGGTGTTTTGATCGAACCAACATGTACAAGGTGATGGGTAATAACTAGCCATGTCAGGGGGCAGTAACTAACTACATCAGAGGGGCAGTATGTAACTTGTTTGTATCGGGGTGTAAAGATCTATCTCAGAAGGAGTGTCTTTGTCTGGCCAAGGGAGGAACAGAAAACCCTGCCATTCTCTGAGCTGGTCCATTGTTACAAGCATACATATATTAGCAGTCCGGTAGAGTCTGCAGGATACTAGTACTGTGCTTCATTGACAATAAACCTGACTGGGTGCCTTCATCCCTTAACTGATCTTGTAGTTATTGGGCGGTTCGCTTGAGGTCTGCTGTGCCAGCTGTCTGCGCAGGGCTAGGGCGACACACAAAGAGAACACACACATACAGAGCCAAATGTCTTATCAACATCTAACCACAGGTGGTTGCCGACACCACAGCATATGGTTTTGGCTTATTAATTTTGAATAATAATGTAGCTACATCGGTAACACTGGGCTCTCTTCAGAGCCATGCCAGAACTGACCTTGTGCTCTTTGAATTTCCTTGTTTGTAAAATGGTGAGAGGGATACTTGCCTCCCTCCTAAGGAGGCAGAATCCCTCCAATAATTGTCATGGGCTGTGCTTTTGCCTTCTGGGCCACAACCACCTTGCGGCCATTTACACTTACTTCAGTCATGAGACAGCTCTGCTGCAATACTTTAGTATTCAACAATATGAGCTAAGAATGCTTAACCAGCACCTACCCTCGCTTTTCCAAAAGATTACCATTGGAACCCACTTGCCTGCATGAATCATTATCCATGTATATGATAAGATGGAGATTGGGATGTGTGCTTCAAAGGTACCTCTGTTAATTGTGCTCCAAATATAGGGCATAGCGCTCCTTCCATAACTGGTCAGTCTCAAGATGTCATTAAATAGGTGCCATGTTCCCTATCACCACTGTTTTCTTTGATGGTGCTGTAACAGCCCAGCTCTTTCCTGTCCTCTCATCTTCCATCTCAAAAGCCTACCTGTACATGTGCATTTATTGCCCATGCAATCTCTCTCGTTCTTCACCTACCAAAACCCAGATGTATTTCAAAGATGTCTGCTACAGTATTTCTGCTTGCTTGAACAGTCTAGTGCAAAAGGGCCTTACAGATTCTTTTTCCATGTTGCCAAAATTTTTAGCAGCAAAATTTCAGCATTTGAAATAGCAGGCAAAAAAAGGGCAGGATATTTTTCATGAAATACCAGTGAAATGTTTTTGGCATTTCTGCATACTGCTACCACAAAATGACAACTGGAGTTCCTTATCAGTAATTATCCCCACTGACATTTCATTTACTGCTGAGAGCAATGTCCCAGCTTTGTAAAAAATATAGTCTTGAAATAGCATGACCAAGGACTACAGGATGGCTTTGCTACAGGTAGTCTTGTGGTAAAAAAAGGAAACAGGCTAATTGTGGTGAGGTTGTAATGAGGCTCAGCAGTTACCCCATAATGTAAAATTTGTGAGCCAAACAGCACCTGGAAGTTTTCTTCAAACAAGATTTAGTGTTTTTCCACTTCGCCCCATCTGCTTGAGAACAAAGGTTTTGCCTTGCCTTGAGACATGTATCCCAGTTCCAGCAGAACTCTTTTGCTGGCTTTCCTTATTCCTGACTTTAAAGGCTTCACCAAGGGCACAGATGTAACTATCCATAATCTTTACCTCCCGCCAGGTTGTTGTCACATCCCCAGCATCTAGGAGAGTAAGCCAGGAAAATAAATTAACATCCTAAAAACAAAATATCAAGTTCCCGTTCCCCCCTTACTTAGCTCTAATTTTAGAGGCTCTCCAACTTACTGAGGGAAAATAAATCCCTTAGTGAAGGTCTGAAATGAAAAATTCTGAGTACTGTCAATCACTTCCTTTCCAGAATCAGTAAAACTGATAGCAGAAAAGCTTTCCCCACCTAACCTGGAATACATCTCTAATTAGGGCAGGTGACTTACCTGTTGGAGGCAAAGAAAAATAACCATCTCCTTTCCCCTGTCTCTTCCTAACAAGTCCTAGGACCCTATCTGAAGACATCTAAGGGCTTGTCTATATAGTGCATAGTCCACACTAACGGAGTCTAAATTCTTGTGCGCGCTAAGCGGCCAGTGTGGACGGTGCTGGGCGTATTAAAGTTCCCTAGCGCACATTAATATAGACCCAGTTCAAACAATATTACATTAATGCATTCTAGGGAACTTTTAGTGTACACCAGCAGGATCCCCGCAGGCCAGTTAGTCCGTAACATAGCTAGCATGCCCTAGAATGTACACCCCTCTAGTGTAGTCTAATGTACTGCGTAGACAAACCTAAGGTAAGAAGTAGGGGAAGAAGGTCCTGGGTTTTTTTTAGTGAAGTGCTATTTGTGGGAAGATCCCTTTAGAGGTTCAAGCTGTAGAAGGTTAGTTTGCTTGCAATGCCTGTGATCCAAACTGCAGGTTTTAATTGGGGAATTGGTTTTGCACAGACTTACCCACAGGTTGGCTACTTGCACACCAGGTTGAGCAGAGAGGAGGATGGTACAAATTCTCACTTCACTTAGCATTAGCAAGGCTCATTTCCTTCAGACCACACTTTTTAAAAGTTGTATTGCTGTCATGGCACCCCAAGTCCAAGTTGTAAACACAACATTTTATTTATTAAACTTTAAAGGTGAAGTGAAATCTGTTTAGATTTTGTGACAGGCGCAAAATAGACCTGCTTCACCATGGTGACCAGTCAGTGTGCCTCAAGCCTGACCTGGGACTACCTTCTACAGGGGGTAATTTCCGGATCCCTTCAGCTTTTGCTGTATCCAGCGATACTGCCAAAAGAAGGGCCAATTCTGGGATAATATTACTAGATGTGGACATGTGTCCACCTGCTACATCAGCTGCTGAACGGCCCTCCTCCTATAGAAGTTATTAGCACAACTCTCAGTGACTTCAAATGGAGCATACTCACAGGTCCAGTTTTCAGTTACCACTGACCTGGGTTAGATATGAGTTGGCGATCTGTGTGTCCAATGATTTGTCCCAGGAGCCATCCATTTTCTCTTACAAACAAACAAACAGCCTCATCATAGTTAGAGCCACTGATGTAAAAAGTTCACATCTAGAAAAGTTTACTGTACCAATAAATTGTGGAATGTTTAACACTGTTAGTTACAGAAAACTTCATACTATATATTCACCATTGTATGTACATTTAATAACACTGATGTATTCAAAAATGTTTGTTAGCTGCACAGCTGTCATTAAGTTTGTTGAACACTATTATCATCTAACAATGTGTGACACTTTGGACATGTTGCAAAAATGTAAAGATGCTGTTCTCATAAATGTGAGTTTCATATCTGTTAATAATCCTGATCATCTATCAAAGCTATGCAATGGCCATTAAGTAATCTTATTGTACACTGAAGTGCTTAGAATCAGATTAAGTTGTAATGAACTGCCTTCCAGACATTATTTAAAAAATGTTAAATACAGAATTTATTTTTAAGTTAGACTAATATACTTTTAAAGTATCTAATATGACATCATTGGGTTCTAATAGTGATAGTTTTTCCTTACAACTAAAAGTTATTTCCTTTTAAACTGAAATGGAATATACAGCCTGGTCTGTATCACAGCATATAGTTTCCACAAAATATTTCATTACAGTAAATCTGAAGATTAGTGGCAATAGCCTCTAAAATGCATTGTGGTACGCATTTAAAAAAAAAGTGGGAGGCAGGCACAGGGAAAACATAATATAAAACCTAATAATACATGGATAAGGTCATTCATCTGTCTTAAATATGTATTGTTAAAATTCGGCCTGATCCAAAACTGACTGAAGTCAATGAGTCTTTTAATTGAAATTGGTTAACTAGTGTGTGTGGCCCGTTTTAAATTGGAGGTATTGTGTGGGTTTAGATTTTATGATCAGGCACTTGCACCAAAGCCAGTAAGCACTGGCCAAGTAGTAAATATTCTCAGGATCAGTCCCTAAATTCTTTAATCTATTCTGGATATAAATGATCAGCAATGAAAGTAAATGGCCCAGAGTGCTGGAGTATTGTTCTAACACTGAATATTTTCATTTTAAAATATATTTTGATAGTGTTGGCTGGCAAGTGTGTAAAAAGGAGCAGGAAAGAATATTTTCTAAAGAAACACCTAATTTTTGTCTAAAATAACTCTTACACAGCGTGTAACACTTACAATATGCTATATTAGCAAGAGTATAAACGTGAATTATTTTAGCCTATTCCAGTACACTAGCCAGCATTATGCAGTTAACATGAACTGTTTTCTCTCCTTTCTTTCTCACTTGGACACATTATATGATTATACTGCAGACTGTAAACTCAGCGACTTGTGAGGAATTTTGTTCAAATTTTAACATTAATCACCAAAGTCTGTTTGCTTTGATTGGGTTTCTACAAAAGAGTCTCAGGTGGATCATTTTATTTCTGTTGCTAATTCAGTTGCTGATAGCCCAACAACACGCAGCCATCCTACAAATTAAAAAACTGGTCACTTTTGTCACTTTGCACACAAAAAAGAGTCAAGTCATAAATATCTTGGCGTTTACCCTTCCATCCTGCCAGAGGGTGATCCCTCAAGGTCGTTTTTTCAGTTCTCTTCATGACACTGTTTCCCCCTCGCCAGTACTAGAGAGAAATAAACCTACTTTTGCTTTCAATATTCTGTGCTTCGTAGAAAAGGGAGGGAAAGATCAGGGCTACTTGAGTAACTGTTTTGGGGTTTTGGTTTTAAATCAGCATGAAACACTTGTGTTCATTTACAAATTTCTTGCGTAGTTTTTAAGTGTGCAGGAAGTTAGATTGGGATTCCTTCTTCCTCCAGTTCACAAATGGGGCTGAAGTCTAATAACAATTAGCAAGGCAAACATTAGAAATATGTTCTGAACTTTCATGGACCTGAATGTAGGTGCCAGAGAAGATGAGATAATTTACTGATGAGACTGCATTTGTTCCAAGCTGACTGATTTTTATGCCTCACTGTACTCTTGCATTGTATCCGGGATAAAATCACAGATTTGTCCAGTCTCATTGATGGGATCTTGACTATTACATATTGTAATACTAACCAGTTGGATGTTCGGCCCATTGCAAAACTGCTAGCTCTTTTATTCCCCCAATGATTTTAAAATATTAAAGCCATCAAGGGGGTTGAAGCTGATTTATCAAAAGGAGAAAAAAATGCACAAATGTGTTTGGAGTATTGAAGTGCCGTTGACATCTAAAGTCCTAACCATGCTGTTTTCCTCCACACTCCAGCAATCAGGACATCCAGCAAACCCATAAAAAACCAAACTAATAGCATGAATATTCAGTGACCTAGAATACTAATTATTGTCATGAATATTAATGTGATCGGACTTGCTTTTTCCCCTTCTCTTTCTCTCTTGCTCTCTTTTTTTCCACTCAGCCGGCTCTAAAGATGGGCCATAATGAGAGCATTTAAGAGAGAGAGCGCTCTCCGCCGTGACAGGGACTGGGGTAATAAGGAGAGCTTGATTAACGTGGTGCACTTGGGGGAGAGATGAGAGGATTCACGTGGTCCTGTTGTGGGGGAGGCAATGAGGCACCGGCGGCTGTGTTGCTGCTCCCTCAGATTAATGAGGCCTAAGAGTGCATTAGGAACAGTGACAAAGGTTTGATCTAATGGGCTCAGTCATTTTTCCTTTGAGTGACAGACGCACAGAAGTAATTGGCTGTGCAGAATGGCAGCTCATTGGCAGTACTTAAGGATACATTATCCCCGTTGTGTGGCCCGCAGAGGCTGTTTATCAAAACTGCTCACACTGCAGACATGCATTCGCTGAGCTGCTGTTACAGTGGTAATAGCTATAAAAAAAAAAAGTAACATCAAAATCATAGCTATTGTCTTTTAGAAAGAAAGTTTCTCTATTTTCATTTAAAATGGTCTAGAAAATATTTAATAATGATAATCTACTTTGTACACCACGCATGAGTATTTTTAGGCCCACGATTATGGGTGATAATTTGGGGAAGTCTATTTTACTGGTACAGGAAGTATGAAGTTAGTTTTTGTCCCATTTCTGAAGTCATATGTTAATTGTGTCCAATTTGGAGGTTATTTATCTAATGCACAGGTAATGCCTTTTTCCAGTTTAGTTGTTATTAAACAACTTCCATAAGTTTTCGCAGAGATCCCAAAGCACTTTACAAACTATGGCCCCAACCTGCAGATATTTCCACATGTCCTTAACTTTACACATGGGAATTGTACTCTCTTTGAATTTACTGATGTAACATTATTGAATTGAATGGGACTAGTCCCATGTGTAGTGTTAAGCACATATATAATTGTTGGCGTGATTTGGGCCCAAATACTTAACACACACAAATCACTTCACAAAGAATGTAGCATACCCACCTCCGGGATGTTACAGCATACAGTAATAGTCAACAGAATTTGCTCAGAAAATGAATAGCAAAGGGAAACAGTGCAAAGGGAATATAATATGAGCAAACTGGATTTTGGTCAGGATGATTTAACTAGAAATGTCCTTACTTTTCAAAAAGTGCCATGGGATCTTGAACAAAATCTGTTGGACATGGTTGTGGTTTTACTTTGTGACTGAAAGGTGGTACATGTGAAAACATAATGTCCCTAATCATATTTGGAGTTGAAAGAAAAGCGTGCCCTCCTATTGAATCATTAATACCACTTCCTGCAGCACCAGAGTATTTTCTTGGAGTCCTCCCATCCATTCATTAAACTTGACTCTACTTAGCTTGTGTCTACCAGTGAGATCCCAGCCTGAGGTTGTAGGGCTTCAGGCCTTTATTACTGTATTGGTGTGATTACTGACTATGAAAGAAAACTATTGAAATCGCACAAAGTAATTCACTTAAGAAAACGGCATTAGACAAATATACCAAACAAAGCTCTCGGAGGATTATTGAAAATGAGTTCTGGGAATTTTGGTGGGGGAATTGGGGGTTTATTTCAGCCCCTAGTAAGGTCCAGGAAAAAAACAGGGCTGCCATGTTGTAGGCTGGTATTGCAGCTGGGTCCAAATGGAATTCATAGCAAGGAGACAAGTAAAGAAAACATGTTCTTTTGCCTTTCTCCATTAATAATCCCTGCCAATAACCTGTCTGGCTCTAGTCCCTGCTCCTGCTGCTCATGGTACCTAACTGACCATGCTCCTTGCAGTAGATAGTCTTTCTTCCCCCCACCCCCCATTCTGAATGGGTTTGTGGAGACGCTGTCCAGTTTGTAAGAAGTAGTGGTGCATCTTGATTTCAGCACTGGGCACAAATTCTGCCCTTGGGCCAGCAGGGAAAGGGAAGAAGCACCTTCTTTGAGAGAGTTATGATGGGATCCTAGGTGACATGCTGCAGATTCCTGAGGGGCGTTTCCAATCGCTGTAGGGAAGGTCATCACAACACGTATGTAAGTAGGCACTGAAGAGAGCACAAGACAAATGGGAAGGTGCTGGAAGATTACTTGACTCCCACAAAAAGTTAGTCTGCCAAAGGTAATTTCTGCATAACTCTGGGAATTGGATTCATTAGGGCAATGGAAGGCTAAAAGAAGGGGGAGCTTAAAGCGCTTCTCACAAAAGTAGTGTCTTTCCCCTTTCCTCTTCTACACACTCATCCCCAAAATAACCCCAAATACAGAAGATTTTGGGCCACAATTTTATAACAGCGGGCCAAGCTGTGGTCTAATCTACTTGACAGTGCTGTTTAATGAATTAGAGGGCAGTTCAGGAATATGCAGTATCTTGCAACATAAATTCACCCAAGATGATTTGGTACAATTAACCCTCTGATACTGGGAGTCAGGATTTCCTGACCCTCTGCTCTAATGTATTTTTCATTAGTGTTAACAGCTGGGGAGCTGAGCCCTCTGGCCTTGAGAGGTTTATTTCCTTTTGGAAGAGAAACTCATAGTGATCATGAAGAGCGTAGCACAAATAAACCGTGAATATAGTGAAAGCAGAGTGATGTGCTAGAGTTCACCCTATGCCCTATCTTCTTCTGTTCTAATGTAATCTATCTCTCTCTCTCTCTCCTGGTCTCATATATACACAGATTCTTGCAAAAAAATGTATAATGGTAGATTACCCAACTCTAGCATCATATATTCACCTCTTACTTTGAAAATAGTGCACTGGGTGCACCCTGAATTAAACCTCTTACAACTCAATTGTTTGCCTTGGGGATGGTGGGAAATCACAAATGCACATGCTGCAATGAATGCAGGCTGCTTGCATGCATTTAAATGATCTGTATCTCACTTTTTTATGGTACAGTTGTGAATTATATTCTTTTTGCGTTTGTAATTAGTGGGTGGAACAGATGGTGAAGGCTTAGTTTGAAGTGATGTGTCCATTAAAATGACCTGTGCTGCCCAGTGATGGTTCATGATAACATATTTTTGTTAAGATGAAATATATTGGACAAAGACAGGAGTTACAGGAGCACTCACCATTAGTGTTTCAGTAGATACTAAAATTGTGCAAACAAACTACAGACTTCTGCAAAGCAAATGACTGCTTCAGAATAAGAATACCTTTTTATTATCCTCACTCTATAGTCAATAATTTTTATTGAAAATTTTCATAA
The DNA here is from genome assembly GCF_020497125.1 of Mauremys mutica. Classification (NCBI taxonomy): domain Eukaryota; kingdom Metazoa; phylum Chordata; order Testudines; family Geoemydidae; genus Mauremys; species Mauremys mutica. The sequence continues at coordinate 79,382,363 of NC_059081.1, read as the reverse complement.
TGTACAATTTTTGTCATCTCTGGGTATAATTGAATAGGTGGTACCAGATAGGCATTGAATGGCATGAAATCATGAGTTTGGATAAATCTTCATTAGTGATATTTTAAAGATATTTCTAAATATTATGCAACTGAATTCTGTAGGGTCTAGCAATTTTGTGACATATTTGTGAAGACTATTTAATCAGGCAGTGTATGCCATGTGAATGGGGGTCTATTCTCCCCACAATCCAGCTGTTTATTTCCCATTAATGAGTTGTTCACACAGGCACTGATGGGAACAATGCTACCCTATTTTCATCCATCTACATTGGCCCTATCATAGGAGCAAGTAAACCCCAAGCAAACTCTCTTTGCAGTTTGATGCTGTCCACACTGGCTTAATGAGTAAATAAAGCACAAATTTCAATCCTCGTGCATCTTCCAGTGCCTCATATTAAAAATCTCTCTCTGTTGAAAGGTGATTTTTTTAAGCATAGACTAAAATTGGGAATGTGCCTTGAATTCTATTCGTGGTGGTCTTTGAAGAGATTAATTGTTTGTGAAAGTGTAATTGAATGATCTGCAAACTGTATCATAACAGGATATTTTATAATATCAGAAAAGAGTTTTAAATGTTCTAAAGCGGTCTATAGCTAGAAAGAGGAATTCTTCTTTTGATGCTGCTTTGGTAGATGAAAACATTTTTGTTCAATAGGAAACCAGCATCTTTTTTTGCTCATTTGAGACCAGTTCTGGCAACATACTGATATTCATTCAAATATAAATGCCATCTTCACTTTGAAATGCAAATTGTTTAAAGAAAAATAGCATATGGTAGAGGTAAGTACCTTTTCAAATCAGCTCCTACACTTTAGGGTTGTGAGTACAGCTAAAATTATTCTTTGGAAAGAAACTGGAGCCTTTGACACATTGAAGCTTGAACTAATCAAGGCTTCCCAGTAAGCATATACACATATCCATATCAAGGAAATAGTGCTGAGAATACACGGATTAGCATAGTAATTTAACTGCCCCCCTGCTAATCAACTTAAGCAACCAGCTGATGCATATATGATGTATTTGAAGAAGCACTTTTTCAGAACACAGAATGGACTAGGTAGTTGACCATGTATTTCATGTTAATGTTGATATATTGAGAGGGACAGAGAGGGAGACAGATGTAAAAGTGCAGCAAGTCCTTGCTTCTAAGGTTTTTAGATATAAAGGCTTCATAACATGTATCTTGCCATAATATGCAGAATCTGCTTCTCAGTGAACATTGTTGGCTTCATATTTTGAGCTGGCTGGCTTGTCTGCTAAGAGACTGCTATGATTCCTTGCCACTGGCTCTGTATCCTGACATGTAAAATTAAAGAAATATTGCTTCTTGAAGGTGGGAAGAGGAGTTTGCCTCCTGGAGGAGAAAAATGAGTAGGAGTGTTTCCTGAAGCTTTGTGTGGCAGAACAAGTCCATAAGAACAGCAGTTGGCATTAACAAGGCTCCATTTGGATGAGAGTATGATAGCATTGTTGTTAACTTGACACGACTGAATAAGAGAGTCCGGGCATGTTATAATTAACCTGAAGGAGGAGTGAAAAATGAGCAATAGATTGGGAAAATATTTAAATTCAAATAAATATTGTCGTCATTCAAGGATTGGGCCTGTGTCTGGTCAAAGTATGTTTGAGAAAACTCTCTATCTCTTATTCAGTTTTTATGTAGACCAGCCTTTTTGATATGTCAGTGACCACATGGGGACTTTTATGAGGTTTGGTTTATTTAAAAATTTTTAGTAACCTCAAACAAGATTGAAAATGTACTAATGCCTGTGATGGATTAAGGAGCTCTTTGTGCTTGATTTTGCAACCACATCTGATAAATTGTATCATTGACCACAAAATAAAGCTGCATTATGGATCACCAAGAAATTAGCTTCTCAGATCCTACCATATTTGCTCCCAACTATACAAAATTCCTCATGAATCTGAATTGACAGAATTATTATATGATTCTCCTGAGTTATTCACTTTCTCTGTGGTGAAACTAATTTCACAGGCCAAATCATTGTGTTTCTAAATAAGTTTAAGGCTTATATAAAATTTTGAATACTGCAATTTCAGTATAAGAATCAGCATGTTATGGATATTCTCTGTAAAGTTTTGCTTTTGTATCCCATCAAGGTTTAGAATGTGACTGGGCCTTTTTGTTCTAAATCTAGCTAAATGGCCAGAAAATGTTGACATTCAAAATATCGCTCTCTCCCCCACTCAGCCACCCAATTCAGACTGATGGCAATGTGTTATTCAAGCAAAGTTGTTCAATAATTGTTTTCCATCGTTCCATGATCTCGCAAAAACATTCCATCTTTTCATTCACATACCAGTTTTCTCCTTCTCTGTTTCTGTTATGAAGATTATCGCACAGGAACTCATCAAAAATAACTCTGTCCATTCTACTAGGCAAGGAATGAGAGATAGTTAAAGGTTAAAAATGGGCTTACATAGCATCACTCTTCTGTCCAGCATGTTGGATGCCACTTGTAAGGTCTTTGAGATGTCTTTCGAGGTGCTTCTCTAATTCTGCTTCTGAAAAATAATGCATTTCCAAAGCCATTGTATTCTAAAGGTGCTAAAATAGATGCCACAGTGAACAGGAATGCAGGATCACTCTGTTGCGGTGAATATCTGTCACCTTGAATAGGTGGTTTTGCTTAACAAAGCTAATTGGGACGTTAAGATTAATGTCGAAAGTTGAGAACAAGCCTAGAAAAATGCTGTAAACATTCTAAACAAGGCTTAAAACAAGTAAAATATAAACCATAATACATGTAAAAATCTTTATCTTCCTCAATTGTCCAAACTTAAAATTAAGGGAACCCAAAATGATATGTGGATGGGGAGAAGGTACCATTTTGTTGGTGAGGACTTTAATAAGGTCCAAATAGTTAAGGAGTTTAGAGTTTAATGCGATACAAAAGTGGTTTCTGAGATCAAGGAAGTGTAGGTAGTATTGTTTTGTTTCCAGATGAAAGAAAAAGTGAAAAGACCTGACTTATTCATCCAGGGCCGCCCAGAGGGGGGGGGCAATTTGCCCCGGGCTCCGCAGGGGCCCCCAAGAGAACAGCTGAGGCTCCCGCCTCCGCCCCTCTCCTGGAGCCCTAGCGCATCAAGCGCTGTCCTCAGACAGCGCCGCAGCGTGTCTCCGCCGGGGCCCCTGAGCCCCGCCCCGCTCAGAGCCGCGTGGTCAGGGGGAGGGGCTGGGAGCTCCGGGCTGAGCTCAGCTGCCTCCGCTCGGCGTGGAGCTCCCAGCCCCGCCCCCTCACCACGTGGCTCTGAGCGGGGCGGGGCTCAGGCCCCGCCGGAGACACGCTGTGGGGCGAGGCGCTGAGACTCCGGGTGAGGAGGGAGCCGGGGGTAAGAGGCTGGGGCCGGGGTCAGGGGGGTTGGCTAAGGGGCAGGGAGTCCTGGGGACAGTCAGGGCACAGGGAGGGGGCAGAGGTTGGGGGAGCGGTCAGGGGGCAGGGAATGGGGGGGTTGGATTGTGGGTGTTTTGGGGGGGGTGGACAGGGTCAGGGCCGCCCAGAGGGGGCGGGGCAAGAGGGCGCAGGAGCTTCTTCGCTCCCGGTCTTCGCCAGCGGGGGGTCCTTCCGCTCCGGGGCGGAAGGACCCCCCACTGGCGAATTACCGCCGAAGCGGGACCTGTCCCGAACACCGGGCTGCACTTCAGCGGCGGGTCCCGCTTCGGCGGTAATTCGGCGGCGGGGGGCTCCCGCTGCGGGTCTTCGGGGCACTTCGGCGGCGGGTCCCGGAACGGAAGGGCCCCCCGCCGCCGAAGACCCGGGGCCCCTGGAATCCTCTGGGCGGCCCTGTATTCATCCAGCTGCTTCTAAATTAGTATGCCATGACAGAATTTACCTGATTCCAAAACAAACAACAAAGATTTCTAGTGACCCTACCACTCGGGTCAGCAGCTATCTCACTCAGTAGTCCTCTCCTAACACAAGCTATAAACTAGGCATAAGAGAGGAGAATTTCTAATATCTCAAGTTCAGCAGCTAGGAGGCATGATAATAGCACATGCTTCCACAGGCAGTATGGGCTATTTAAGCCATGGATATTAAATATCTTTAGTGTAATCATAGTCTATTATTTGAGATGTGTGACCTCATATATCTCCTAGCTGTGGCCTGAAGACAGAACAGGACAATAGGCAGATCAGAAAATCTTGGAGTGTCATGCTCAGAATGCAAGAGTCAACCACCTCGCCAGGGAACAATAAGTCTTACTGGAACATTAAAGCAGAACAAGTCAGCTAGTAAGACTGTTTGACACCATAGTATGACCAGATGAGCAGCAACATTTGCTCTTGACTGACATCTGATCTGTATGCTTATTGTGAGTTTGAGACTGTTTTCAGCTGGGCTACTGGCTCACCTGTGCTATAGTTTGCTGTGAAGAAAAGATCACAAAGGACTGTGGTCACTAAGGGCCCCAATCCTGCCAAGAGTTGTGCATTTTGGTGATTTCGTATCCGAGTAGTCCCTTTGAAGCCAATGGGATTATTTGAACGAATACAGTTACACATGTGCATGTATGCTTGCAGGATCAGGGTCTATCATAGCAGCTTTCTTGGAGGGGAAAGGGAAAATTTCCAAAGAACTCCAGCTATGGGCAGGCTAGTTAAGCACTTTACTGTTTATTTTGGTTTTGAAGAGGAAATGAAGTAGTCTCAGGAAGGCAGAAAAGTTTGTCAGAACAAACCCTTCACAACCCAAGACTGGGACACTGGGGAGTAGGATTGTCTAGGGTCCCCATCTATTCTGCAAGCGTTTATAACTGGGTAGTATCAGAAATATCAGCATTAGCAGATCACCCCATCTACTGGAAAAGTGGGTGGTAGTTCTCTGAATGCAAATTACAAGCAATCGATTTCTGCTATTTTGCTTCTCCAAAGAGTTTGAGATATGGGTTCGATCTGAAGTGGTCATATCAGTTTCTGTAACTGAAGTCTTTAAATATAAAAACTCTAAAATCAGTTCTGAGGGAGTACATTTAGTCCTTAAAGGAAATGTGCATTTTATAGATGCCTACTTATTAAGGCCAGAAAAGATCATTGTGACCATTTAGTCTGACCACCTACATAACACAGGCCATAGAATTTCAGCAAGTTGTTTTTGCATCAAGCCCATAACTTCTGGTTGAGCTAGAGCATATCTATTAGAGTGACTTTCTGTCTTGATTGAAAAGATGTAGTGATGTAGAATCCACCACATCCCTTAGTAAGTTGTTCCAATTGTTCATTATCCTTTCTGTTTATGGGGGGGGAGTGTCCTCTTATTAGTCTGAATTTGTCTAGCTTCAGCTTCTAACTATTGGATCTTGTGTTATGCCTTTGTCAGCTAGATTAAAGAGCCCCCTACTATCATAAATCATGCCATATAGGTACCTATGGACTTCAAGTTAAGTTGCCTCTTAACTTTGTCTTGTATAAATTGAGCTTCTTTAGTGTCTCACTATAAAACGGGTTTTCCAGACCTCAATCATTTTTGTAGCTCTTTTCTGAACCTTTTCCAGTTTGCAACATTCCTTTAAAAGTCTGGACACAGGATTCCTTAAAGGTCTCACCGATGCTGTACCCAGTGATAACATCTCCGTACATCTACTCAGTATTCCCCTGCTTGTACATCCAAGGATAGTATTTGCCATTTTAGCCACAACATCATACTGGGAGCTCATGTTCATCTGGCTATCCACAATGACCCATACGTCCTTGTCGCTCACTGGTTTCCAAAATACAGCCCCTTTTCCAATAAGTGTGACTTACTTCATAACCTCCTAGAGATGACCTGCCATTTAGCTGTATTAGAACGTAAGTGAGCCCAACTTACCATGTGATCCAGATCATTCTATAGAACTGATTTGTTCTTATTATTTACCACTCCATTAATTTGTGTTATCTGCATACCTTACCAGCAATGATTTATATGTGATCACTGATAAAGTGTGTAATAGCACTGGGGCAAGGACAGATTTCTGAGAGACCCCATTAGAAACACAACGCAATATAGCTTAGCCTTTCTACAGCTCCCCCACATTTGCAACATAATAGCACGGTGATGTGATGATGAGCGAAGTGATTCACAAGTAGTAATGTCTGGTCTCTCTGGTATATATGTCCCTGTGTGTCTGATCCGCGTAGGATAGGAGTCTTCTGCAGCTCACAGTCAGAGTTTGGCTCTTTCCCTCAAACTGTAGAGAATCATCTTTCAGCTCTGGAAGTTTCTGATGTGTCAGCCAAGATGGAGCTGTCACAATAGGTATTTTTTTTCCTCATTAGCAATTTTCTGACTCAAGTTTTTTTCCCAGGCTATAAAACCTGGAGGAAAAGTATGCTGATACTATATCAGAGAGAGCATGAGCTGGAGCGCAGAGAGATTCATTCGGAGAAAAAGTATTTATTTAATTCAAAAGAATGCAAAAAACAGTGTGAGTGCTTGATTCCGTATTTTAGTGAGACTTCAGTCAAGAGTGGGGTTCTAATCTGAATCATCACCACATAGGTGCTGTTTTGTGGGCAGGGTTTCATTGCTGAACTTTACATGTGTTCCCAGTGCCTCTTTAGAAAACACTGGCACAGGACGGTCAGATACTAGCCTTCGAAAAATGCATTAAATTGGTTGTTCAAACAGGCTCAAAAGAAGTGTTCACCTGTTGTAGATTTAACTTGTGACCAGTGTAATAGATGCCAATCAGCGTATGGAGGCCACATGGGTAAAAGAATGGCTTGGGAAAAGGGATTAGAGAGGAAGTCCAGTGGTAAAGGTACTGGCCCAGGACTCAGGAGAACCAGGTTCAAATACATGCTCTGCCATAGGCTTCCTATGTGGCTTTGGGCAAGATATTTAGTGTCTCTCTGCCTCAGTTCCCCATCTGTAAAATGGTTATGTTGCGGACAAATTCATTAACGATTGAGGTGCTCAGATCTTACAATAATGGAGGTTATACAGGTACCATAGACAGTGTGTGGTCTCAGAGAGGCAATCTTACAAACTCTAATAAGCACAGAGTGTTTCACAAAGCTCTTCTTTCTTTCAAAACACTGCTGTTGGGAAAAGTCGTCATGATGGAACTGGGAGTCAGGAGATCTGGGTTTTATTTCCCGCTCTGCTACAGTCTTCCTCTGTGACCTTTTGGTCATTTAACCTGTGGAAAAAGTGGGAAATAATAGTAGATAATAATTAACTCCCTTACAAGAGTGTTGTATCTTAATTCACCAATGTTTCTGAACTCATCAATGGTTGTCAAATTGAAAGTGCTATGGAAGTGCAAAGTTTTAGTATGAAAGTATCTTAAAAGTGCGTGTGTATGTACACATAGAATAGAGAGAGTCTTCAGTAGCAAAGAATTGCAAGGTGCTTTACAAACTTTACTAACTGTACTTTGTATGTAGGTTTAGATGACTTTGCTTCCAATTCAGCTCTGCTGGAAAGCCATTACCAGTTACTTTGTCTTTGGATGAAAATACTAAATGCTTTAAATCTGTCTCTAAAAATAGTATTCTTAAAGCCATTTAACCCTATTGTAGGCAAGCCTTAACAATGGATTCACGATGTCCACTGTGTTTTGGTAAAGTCTGCCATGAAGAGATTGCAGCTATTAGAACGTTCTTACAAAAATCAAACTAACACTTGAAAAATATTTTAAATTTGTTTAAACAGTAAAGTCTAAATCAATAATGGAGTATGTGATTAAAAACTAAACTGCAGAGTGAAATTTCTAGCGCATGTCAAACACAAGAACAGGAAAGATAGACTGAGACCACAAGAAGTCTAAGTTCATGGAAAGGGTTTTCTTTGTTTTGTCACTAAACTGGATTCAACTAGATCACCGGTCAGCTATTTCCTCCATTAAACTTTTTACTGAACTATTATCTGTCACAGCCCTTATGGATCATGAGATTGCTAAACACATTTGCCCCCTGGTATTGCCTCCATGTTGATGATAGTTAAAAGTCTGTGGAAGATGGGTTTTATAGTTGATGTTACGCTACTAGTACCAGTTTATTTACTGGCACTGTAGATTTTTCAATTTTGCCTTTATTCAGCGGTGGGGATACTCAATTAAAATAATTGAATTAGGATAAGAGGGTTTAAAGTGTCTCCATTTGATGTAGTTATTACACGTTTTGTATGTTAGAGTTCTGTTTAGAGAGTCATGTTACATTTTCAGGACTTGCTTTTGTAAGGGTACAATGGATGGTTTGCTTAATGCTTATTAGTTTTTAAGGATTGGGTTTTTTCAGCATGTCTTTTATGCACTAAGCCAACACTTCCCAAAGCATGAGGGGCACACCCACTAGGTGGGTAGGAAGGACTAGCTAGGGCAGTGGAGAGGATATATAAATTAAGATGTGTAGGCTTTTAACAACATATATCAGGGATGCACTGGGGGCTTGCAAGTATTTCCATTTTCTAGAAATGGGTCAGGGGGAACTCAGCTTCCAAAAGTTTAGCCAACACTGCATTCAAGTGCTGCTGCTGTTCTCCACATTAATGAAATTAGTGCGCTCTCTGCTCTGTGGTATTGTAAGATTTATTCTCCTGAATGTAAATCAGCATTATCTTGTATAGTAACGGGGGGTTATGTATGTTTGTTTGTTTCTAGGAAATGTGACTACTAGTACGTCTGTCTCTCAGATGGCAAGTGGGATCAGTCTAGTCTCCTTCAACAGTCGCCCCGATGGTATGCATCAGCGCTCCTACTCAGTGTCCAGTGCTGACCAATGGAGTGAGGCGACAGTCATTGCAAACTCTGGCATCAGCAGTGGTAAGAGACAAGCTGTTTTTTTTGCTAGAGTTCTTCTCTGTGGGCTTATGTCACTCATCTGAGTATATTGTCCTAAGCAAAGCTGCAACCATTTAAACAGAACAAAAAGGATGAGAAGGGGGCAGAAGAACATAAATTAACAAAACATCTCTCCTTGTGGCCTGGAAAGGCTAAGAGTGCTATGGAAGCAGCAAACATAACTGCACCAGGAAGGAGATGCCTTGTGTTGTCAACTACCCCATGCCGGAAATTTCACATAGGCCCAAAATTATTAAAAGCATAGCAAAGCCAGGGTTGCTTTCTAAGTGCATAACTTCCAAGACATCTTCACTGCATCTGTGAATGAAGGTACACAGTTCTCATCCCCTTATTCCCTTTGTTTGTGGTCTTAAGTGTTGAACTATTTATTATTTTATTTTTATTGTTGAAATTGGCCAGCTGTAGGCAGAGCCAGCCTTTGGAATGAATCCCACAGCCACTGTCTCCATAACCTCAATTGGAGGAATTTGTAAATGTCAGGACTACTCTGTTTCCTTTTTAAAGATGTTTCCAGCCATCTATTGTGAAGAGAGCCTTGAAACTGCTGACCAATCACAAGGGTTGCAAGTTTGTCATAGTGATTTGTCCAGCACAGGGTATATTCATGATTTTCATATAGCCACCTAAGGATAGTCTGTGGGGCCAACAAATCAGTTGTCATTGATATCTTGATTTCTGAAAAGATCCCAGACCAATTTGATGTTGCGTCAGAGGTGTTGCCTGAGCTGCTATAAGCTCCCTACAAACTTGTAGCAAACTGTTTTCAGTTGAGCTTGTTCCTCTACTAAGCACACATTGTGGGCTTTGGCCTCAAGGGGGAATGTCTGAATAGCATGAAAGGTGCTGTGGTCCAGTGGACTACACATGGGATTGAGAACAAGGGAGTCCTTTATTCCAATCTTAGGTCTAACACGTAATTTGTCTGTGACCTTGTTCAAGTCACTTCCTGCCTTAGTAGTCCCATCTGTAAAATGGGGCTATACTACTCACCTCACATAGGGAGTTGTGAAGATTCCATTAATGTTAGTAAATCACTATGCAAGTGCTAAATTTGTAGAAGTTGAAAAAGAGGCAGAGGGAAGCACCATGGAGAGCCCACGAAAGTATGGTGGAAGTAATGGAATGGAGAAATAAGAATGTGGAAAGCAAAGGGAACCTTGAACAGAGTAAATGGAGGAAGGGTGTGAACAACACAGGATGAAGTGACCATGAAAGAGAGTTAGAGAAAAAGAAACTGCTGCTTTTGAGGCTACCCCTTAAAATAGTGACAGTTATAAGGGTCTCAGAAGGACACATTTTGTGGCGCAGGCACGCACGCACACAACTGTTGCTGTTTTGGGCGTATCTGCTGATCTTAGCTTTTTGTCTATGTCGGCAAGCCCTACAGCATTCATGAGTGAGTTATCTATGCTGGTATGAAAAAGAGGCCCTCTCTTTCTCCTACACCCAGCGATATTTTATACGTCTTACATTAAGGACATCTAATTCTGTTTGATGACTTGGGAATCATATGTTATTACTTCTGGATCGTAAGAGACAGCAGCCAGGGTCAGCTGTGCTACATTTACTCAAAGGATAGAGGAAGACTGAAAAGTAAATAACAATAGAAAAGTGATATTTGCATCATTTCCCGCTTTGCTTTTTTACATTTTGAAAATACTGGGAGAACTTATTTTCACTAGGTCGGTGCTTAGTGGACAGTCTTAGACAAACAAATGTCAACATAAACATTAACTATTGTGATTGATAAAACTAGTTCAAAAACTCAAACATGATTCATCTCCATCAGTGTACCCTCTTTCTCTTAGATTGTAGAACTTTATCCTTTATGCTGGCGGTTGACACATGAAAAACCCTTTTTAATTTCAGCGTTTTTGCCCCAATAAAAGGTTTTGAATTTTAGAATCATAAAAAGATAATGCTGTGAAAGCAGCAGGGATAGGGAGAAGCTAAGCATCTTTTGGAATTCAAATGCCAATGTACTGGAGAATATGCCTGCTTATTGTCACACGGTTTTATTGTAGACAAAATAACATATTGGGATTCAATTTTTCTCTGCACCTTTTTTCACATTAAATTAATACTTTGTGTGGCTCCGGAGAACTTTTCAAAGTCTTCCTATCCAGACCTTTGGTTTCCTGGGGCTTCAGTCTTTTAAGCAGCTGTGAACATCTCCTAATTAGATAAATTACTTTGTAGTGGGCAGAGCCACAAAACAGGAGGTGCTGGTTAAATTAAAGGGGAAAAAATAGAAAAATCCATTCTCTGAAATGGAATGCCCCACTGCTTTATGACTATTACTGTTGTAAGGTTTTACATTTAAGTACCTGAGGTTTAAAATTAAATGTCTAATATAATTTGGCACTGGTAACAGGAAGCCTGTGACTGCCCTTAGAGAAAATCTAGACAGCTTAGTTCAATGTTTCAAATTGCTGTCTGCTTGATAGTGAGCAAATCATAGGTTTGGATCGCTATTTAGCTAAATACCACATGCTGCTCAGCATAATTTTAAATGCAGTAACATGTTCGTCTTTAAATTTATGAATTTAAAGAGACTGTTCCAGGACTACATGAAAAATTAATTTTTGTACCTTTTTTCTTACTCTTGTAAGTGTTTGACAGAAGTAATTTTAGCAGCAAGAGAATAAAAACTGGGGGCAGTAAATCCCTGTCTGGGAACCTCTTGTATAGATTCTTTATGGACCTAGAATTGATCTACATGTCAGATCCTGATGTAGCTTAAACTGTTTATCACCCTAATGGCAGAAGTAAGACCATGAACATCAACTTATAATCCTCTGTGAAAGAAATTGGTGTTTGCAGTCAATGAAGGAGCAGCTTAGGTTTATTGATAGATTTAGAACAATTACCTCTGCAACAACTATTGGCTGATGGGTTTTCTTGAATCTGATTGGAAGCCTGTGATTTTTTTTCCTTTGATCATTTTCTTGATGGATAATTTTTTTTTTTAAGATGTGGCTTCACACTCCTAGGGATAGGAGGGTCATATGGTCTCTGGAGAGCTATTCCTAACTTGATTAGTTGTTAAATTTTACTTCAAGACAAGATCCTTTGTGTGTGCTTCACATATGCTTTTAGTGGAGTAAATACTGCCTCTGTTCATATAACCATCAGTTCCTTTTTTTTTTTCTTGGCACAGGAAGGAAGTACACACCCACTTTTTCATTTTCTTCAGATTCAGTTCTAGTTTTCTCTTGGTTAGCATTTAGACTTCAGAGTTCTTGTTGTTCGTATTTCATTATTTTATATTGTAAAAAATGAAAATTGCTGTATTTTGCTGGGCCTGTGAATTTTTGGTCAGTCATTGGCTATTGCTCAAATTATGAAGTATCTCAAGCTTGCGTAGGAAATTCAGTCTTCCAGAGGAAAATATCAGTTGATATTACTAGCACTTGATACAGTCACTGGTGAATACTGGTCACGTCTGTTCTCTGTTGCATACAATTTATAGATCTTAATAGAGCTCAAGAGAGAGAAATTCCGTGATCTTAGTAGGACCATCTCTTTTGATAAAAGGTGACCATAGCCAATTTTATGAGATCAGGAATCTAAGTTCTCCAGACCTCATTAACAAAAGGCTGAACATTCTTTTCCATCTCAAGATATGCAGTGCAGCTCATTCATTCTCTCTTCTCAGAAGTTCATTCACCCTCTCTTCTGAGAAGTTAGGATTTAAGGTTTAATTTGTTGGAATGTGTCCCAAAAATAGCGTATTAAATACTCTTTTCTTTTCAAGCGTAACAAATGTTTATATGTACTAATAGTAATGATAATACCTAGCTCTTGCGTAAGTTCTAGTGCCTCAAACTAAATTAATGCACATGCAGCAGGGTATTTGTACTCTGCTTTTATGGAGCACCACATACATTTCTAGTATAAATTATTACCATATTGTCACATGAAATCTTGAATGCCATCTGCATATATTTAATCTCTGAAAGATTGTTTATTGTATTTACAGTGTCATCTCTTCAATAACTTGTATAAAGCACAACACCTAGTTTCTATTCAGTCTCCAGCAGTTTGGTGTTATCAGGGTTTATCAACCTCAAATTAAGATCCTGCTGTGCCAAGGGATATAAGTGGTATTTTGAGCTTGTACATTTATGCAAACCTTACTCGGGTTACTTTTCTGATGGCAATCACTTTGTCTCGTATAATTAGTGAGTTACGGGCTCTGAAGACCTACGGTACATTTGAATAGAGAGGCTTGGCTTTGTGTGCACATTCAGCAAGTTTCTTCTGGCAGTAGTGTCAAAACTCAATTTTGAAGGTGAACTGGAAAGATTTTAGTTTTAAAGAATCATTTCTAATCCCAAATCAATAACAAAGTTTGGGTAAGGTAAACTATATTATATTTTTAATACATTCACAAAGCTTTTCAAAATTAGTTCCTCTGTCACTTATCTGCTAAGTCTTGCATACAAGATTTGGTACGTTCCCTATAATAGTATCTTCACAAAACCCTCTAAAATAATGCTGGAATTCCTTTTTCAGGTGGTAATATTATCAACGGTTGCAGAACATGTACAGAATCCTGAACTCAAGTCTCAAGTAGTAAACGAGAAGGAATGGATTTTCAAATCTTCTCTTTTAAAATGCAAATGTGTGTGTTTGTTTTTTACTTTGTTTATACACACAGGTCAGGTTACTATTTTCTGGTTTTCAAATTAAATGTTTACATTTTGCTTTCAAACAAGTATTCCAGTGCCATTATTTTTTAATTCTTTCTAGCTTTCAGCTTGGGGGAGCTTTGTTCTGCAAATTAGTTGCAGCAACAAAGTCTCTTTGAAAAGTGAGGAACGCCATTAGAGAATTAATCCACCATTTTTGTTTTTCTATAAGAGTGGAACATAAAGCAAGCCTGTGTCCAAAAGAACCCTTTCTGATCAGTGTGCATCTGTCACCGTTGCACCGTGGTAGCAACATTGAAATTTGAAGGGGCATGTCACAACTCAATCAATCATGCTGCAGCATCTACAAGACCGGCTTTGGTCAGTCCCACCAGATGAGATCTGCAAGGCTGCAATATGGTATTTTGACCATATATTTTCCAATCATCATTACAGTATTTTGCTGTAGTAACAAAAACAAAACAACAAAGATTTAAGGTTTGGGCTATTACCTACCTGAGTGCCCATATCTTCCCTATTGTATTACTTCTAGATTCAGAATGCTCTTAAAATTTAGCCGCAAGTAAAAAGAATTGCAGTTCTCCAACCTGCAGTTACCCAAAATAAGGATAGAGATGTCAAGTTCCAGACTTAAGGGGAATAGTTGCAAGAGTGCAGATAAAAATGCTTTTGGTATCTCGCATCACTGAGATTCCCAGAACAAACTGTGAATTAATTAAAAGGCAGCACCTTCCTGATCTCAAAACAGAGGACAGAATTCTCCTTACCATATGTTCCCCCAACCCCTAGTCATCATGACCAACTTGTCCAGGTTAGCCTTCTGCCAGTTTGCTCTCATCCAGATTGCATTTCTCACCAGACATTATATCCATCTATCTAGGTGCTATACAGGGTCCTCATCACCAAAGTATTAGAGCACCATGCTAAAGTACAGACTCTGACTTCTGTGTTCTTGTGGGAGTGACACACAGCAGCTCATATCATTTGCATGTTCACAGTCTTGGCTGCATATTATGTCATACTTTCCCTTAGCAGCATCACATATGTGTTTAAACAGGAGGGGGCCACAGAATAGAGCCATGCGGAAACCTATAAAAGGTGTCAAAAAACAATCTGTAGAACTGCTTGAGAGGGAAGAAACAGGACCGGTTCAGAACTAAAGGTTACTTAAAATCAAAAGCTGCTAACACATATAAAGAAAAATCATCATGGACGTCAGGTCATTGTCCACCAGCATGAGATCATCAACCAACAGGACCAGTGTGTTCTGTATCATACTTAGGCCTAAAAATAGACTGAGATAAATGAAGGAAATCTGAGAGCTCCAAAGGGCACTGCAGTTGCCTGATTATAATTTTCTCATGGTCTGTCTGGATAAGGAAAAATTAGTTAATAGCAGCAACACATGGTGGTTCCTTGGGTAAATCCCTGATGACTTAACTTAAGTGAAGCAAAGTACCCTAGCTCTCCATAGGAAGATAGTGTTAATCTCAGCATCAGGAAATCCAGTGCTTCGCAGTTGCTTTTCACAAGCCTTGAAGACCATTGCTCCAATTGGCAGGTTGTATGCCAAGCTCCCTGAGTAACGCCTCACTGAGGCGTTTGTGCCAGCTTCACTCAGTGAAAACGCTATATTTCTGCTCTCCACACGTGGAAAAGGTCCGGGCTGGGACCGTCAAATCCTGGAAATAAATGCATGTCAACACAGTTGGTGTCAGCGAAAAGGCTTTGGCTTCTGACAACGAGTTGATGTTCCAGAAAAGAGGATTACTGTGTTGGAAGGGGCTCCATCTATCAAATACTGGGAAGAGCATCTTTGGACATCCTCTGGCTAACCTGATAAGGAGAGCTTTAAACTAGGTCTTAGGAGGGGTGGCGACAAAAATCCAACCAATGCACATCTAGGCTCAAGTAATGAAGACAAAGAAAAGGGGCAAATTTCTGGAGAAGGGACTTGAAACCACCATTGCATTAAAAAGGCAAGAAGAAAAGCAACAGGGCAGTCTGCAAAATAGCTTTGGATGCCTGTATACAAATGCAAGGAGTATGAAGAACAAGCAGGATGAACTGGAAGTCTCATAATATGAAGAAAATTATGACTTAATTGGTATTACAGAGACTTGGTGGCATATCTCCCATGATTGGAGAACCGGCATTGAGGGATATAGCTTGTTCCAGAAGGATAGGTATGGGGGAAAAGGAGGCAGCATTGCACTGTACGTCAAGAATGAATACACTTGCTCCGAGGTCCAAGAGGAGGTGAGTGACAGACCTTCTGAGAGTCTCTGGGCCAGGGTAAAAAGGGAAAAGAATTGTAGTGATATTATGGTGGGGCTCTATTGTAGACCCACCCCCCAATGAGGAAGAGGAAGTGGAGGAGTCATTCTACAAGTAGGTAACAAGATTAGCTAACGCACATGAGCTAGTATTAATGGGGGATTTTAACTTCCCTGATATCTCTTGGAAGACTGTTACAGCAAAACATAATACATCTGTCAAGTTCTTAGCATGTGTAGGGGACAACTTGCTGATACAGAAAGTTAAGAAGAAAACTAGGGGTCATCCATTCTATATCTGGTTTTGACAAACCGGGATGAATTAGTTGCAAATGTGAAGGTCGACGGAAACATGGAAGTGATCATGATCTGATGGAGTTCATGATCCCATGGAAATGAGGACATGACAACAGCAAAACGAGGACACTGGAATTCAGAGAGGCAGATTTCAGCCAACTCAGAGACACAGTAGGCAAGATCCCATGGAAAGAATACAAGGAGTCTGGTGGTCCATGCATCTGAAGAAGTGGGTTTTTTACCCAAGAAAGCTTATGCCCAAAGAAATCTGTTAGTCTTTAAGGTGCCACCAGACTCCTTGTTGTTTTTGTGGATACAGACTAACACGGCTACCCCCTGATACATGGAAAGACTAATTAGGAAGAAATGGAGTCGAAGTGGGCTGGCAGTTCCTAAAAGATGTAATATTAGAGGGTCAACATCAAGCTATTCCAATGCAGAGGAAAAATAAGAAGACCCATGGGAGGCCAGTTTAGCTGCGCAAAGAGCTTTTTAGCAATCTAAAAACCAAAAGGAATACACCTAGGGAATTGAAGGTGGGGCATGTCACCAAAGTATTATATATGGGAATAGTGCAAGTGTGTAGGGATAAAATCAGGAAAGCCAACACTAAGAATGAGTTGGAGCAGGCAAGAAATGTTAGAGACAACAAGAAAGCTTTCTTCAAATATGTCAGACAAAAAAGAAAAATCAGGGATAGTGTGGGTCCTCCGCTCAATGGAGAAGGTGAACTGGTAACGGAAGATGATCAGAAGGGTTAATACCTACTTTGCTTCTGTCGTCTCACAAAAAATAAAATGTGACCGGATGACTAGTTACCATAGACAATAAAGGGGAAGGGATGCAGGTCGGGATACATAAAGAGCACATCAGAAATCTTCTGACCAATTTGAATTAATTCAGATCAGCGGGGCCTGATGCTATTCATCCAAGAGAATTGAAGGAATCAGCTGAAGCGGAGCCACTGGCAATAATATTTGGTAAGACCTTGGATGACAGGAGAGGTCCCGGAAGACTGGAGGAGGTCTAATGTAGTGCCCCTCTTTAAAAACAGGGAAAATAAGGAGCTGAGAAACTACAGACCTGTCAGCCTGACTTCAGTACCTGGGAAGCTACTAGAACAATGTATAAAACATTCAATTTGCAAATATCTATCATGCCTTGCATTGACACAGTCCCACACGGCATTCTGATAAATAAATGGGAGAAATGTAGGCTCAACAGCGGATACATACTTGGGGCAGGTCCATACTCACCGCGCGGGTCGACGCGGTGAGTTCGACTTCTCCGACTTCGAACTATCGCGTCTAATCAAGACGCGATAGTTCGAACTCCCACGCGTTGTGTACCCTAGTTCGACCCCCGCCCTTAGTGTAGACCAGGCCTTGGTTAAACAAGTGCGAAAAAAGAGTGTGGAATAAATGGAATTATGTCAGATTGAAGGGAGGTCTCAAGTGGGGTTTCACAGGGATCTTTTCTGGGTCTGGTGTTGTTTAACATCTTTATTAATGACCTTGATGTAGGAATGGAGAGTATATTGATCAAATTTTCAGATGACACAAAGCTGGGAGGGGGGTTGCAAGCACTTTGAAGTATAGAGCTAAATTTCAACATCCTATCATAGGACATCAAAGACTTTATATATGTTATTTTTAAAGAACCTGTTATCACGTTATCTAGGCTGAGTCTACTGCAATTCATTTAACTTGAAAGATGACTTCAACTATTGGCACTCTGCCCTTCTAACGTTTCATCTATAGCAGGTTGTGTGTTTACCTCATGATCTCTTTCAAAAGAGATGTATAGAAAGCAGCTTCTTAAGAGCCACATTGATTGTGGAGGGGAAAAGATCATCCTAATATACTATCAGTAAGGCTATGATTTTGTCATGGGTATTTTTAGTAAAAGTTATGGACAGGTAACATGCAATAAACACAAATTAATGGAAGCCATGACCTGTCCCTGACTTTTACTAAAAACATCCCGGACAAAATGGGGAGGAGGAGAGTCAAGCACCCTGCCCCACTGCATGCAACAGCTGGGAGCTGCAGTCCCCCGCCCTTACCCAGTGGCTGGTAGGTTGGAGGGTGATCCTCCACCACCCTGAAGAGCTGGGGGCAGTTCCCAACGGCAGTCGAGGACTGTGGGGTCCCACTTTGCCCGCAACAACTGAGAACTGCGGGGGAGGCCTGTGCCAGGGTCATCTAAGCTACTGCTGGGGTCTCTCCACCACCCATGGGGCTGGGAGTTGGGAGGAGATCCCCTGCACGGCTGGGGAGCTACAGAGGGGTTCTTCCACCGCTCGTGGCAGCCGGGCTCCTGCAGTGCGCCAATGTCACGGAGGTCTCCGGAAGACACAGATTGTGACTTCCAAGCCCTCTGTGACACAATCATAGCCTTAACTATCAGTCCTTCAGTAGTGAGCCACCAGCTGCAGAGGGTTTGAACGAAGTTTAGACTAATCTTAATGTTGAAAAGTTTGAATAGGTATTTGGGCATTTGGAATTAAAAATAATGTTTTGGATTTTGGGGTATGTTCTCCCTGTGGCATTTTGGAGTTGTACAACTGCTCAGTGCCGCAGACAGGTATTTTCTGTAACTTTACATAGTGTTGCTGTTTAAATATTGAATTGCACAATACAGCTTTTTACAGTTTCACAGTGCTAGCAAAATGTACCTTCCTTTTTTGTCTTTTAAAATACCCTAGAAAATTAAATTTTAAAAAAAAAGGAATTATTTTTTCAGGCTGTACATCTGAAAACAAAAAGGGTAGGAAACGTGAATGTGTTCCAGTAATTTACCTTGGCCACCTTGAGTATATATAAGAATTTTGTTTACTGCGTAGGTTGCTGAACGTTTAACTCAGAGTTATTTACAATGTGATCAACTCAACTTTGCCACTAGAGACTTAAAGCTTTTCATTTCTTGACATTTTGATATCCAGATTTACAGCCTTAATGTTGATTTAATGTGGATTTTTGCCTTTAATTTAGTTTAGGCTTTAAACAGAAATGATGGAATTGGGTGTGGCATATGCCATCTGGCTAGGAAAGTTTCCTGTTTATTTTTCCTCTGGATTATTAATTAATACTGAGTTAATTTGACTTGATTATCTAGATAGGTTCAATAAATCAGTCTCTTTTCTGCACATAGTTAAATTTGTTTTTCCCCCCTTCCTCAGAAAAATTACTCCTTTTATTATGGAGAATATAAACTATTGCTTCCCAAGATTTAGTCAGAATAGTGAATGTTCTCAGTATCAGGCCTTCAAGTTTCTATCCCAGAGAGATCATAGGATTCTGACCTTTCAGGTAAAAGGTTAGTGCTGCAGTGTACTGTGCGTGCAATTTAAACACCACCAAAACTTAGTACTTATAAAGTAAGGAAAGTGGAAATCTGGCACTGATATCCCTAGACAAAGAGAGCACTTTTAACTTCAAGTTCTGTAAAAGCAACTGTCTGCTTGTCTGACTTCAACTACAAGATTGTTCTTTGTAGCTCAGACACTTGACATTTGACTGATACAGTACTTAGAAGATTATAAAATACCTTCCATTTTCAATTTCTGTATTAATATTTGTCAAAAGTTATAGGTCATTATTGAAGGTGATCATCCTACATACCGTATACATTAATGAATTCTTCATCAATAAGCAAATATTTTAATCTCATTTGTGTAAAAAGATGGTTTAATTTTTTAATTGTTGTTTTAATCTTCTAAAGATATGGCCATAGTTTGTAATATGGTTTTATTATGATGCCATTGTCAGGTCAGCCACCGCCTAGTTTGAGATATAGTTTCAGCTATAATGGGGTTTTTTCCCACCCTCTTAGAAATAAACATTAACTATGTCCTTAAATTCCCTACAATATATATGCAGTAGCAGATACTTCATTGTGGTGGTTAAATTCACCAACAGTAGAAAAGACAAATCTTTTGGCAATAGCTGTTAAATGTTAGCTGACTGTATTTTTATCTGAGCATATATTTATGCATTCTGAAGGTATTTCTCGTTATAAATCATAATCAGAAAGAAATAAGTATGTGAAACTTCTTCCTATAATACTGAGGTTGTAGAGGATTTTTTGAATAAGAAGATATTCATAGTAGTTATGGATTGTGTATGCCAAAGGCCAAAATTTCACATCCCCCTACTGAGCAAATCATTATCATAAGAAGAAAATGTGGGGCTTTTAAACTCTGCTGGTGGTTTCAGCAGAGTTTATAAACTCCATAAATTTAACAATTTTGGTTCAGTGACCTTGCCTTCATCTTTGCCAGTGGAATGAATACACTCTCCAGCCCAGTAGGTTTGGATTTTTCATCAGTTCTGTTTGAAATAAATATGGAGAAATAAAATACCAAATTTTCTGTTTATCTAATATTAAGGTTTAGGTTTAAATACACAAAATCAGGGAGCAAACAGATTATAGTTCTGACGGTATGTAAATTCCTAACCTTAATGTTATAAAGTATCAGATTTTTCTGTATTTTCATTTTCATGTCTCTAGTTTTGCATCTTGATAGCTAGCTATAGGCATGTTTTAGCAGGTAGGTCTGATTAGCATCCCAACAATACGGTATAGTGCAACACTTTGTTTTGTTAGTTTCTAGGTAAAGCATGTTACAAGCATATTTGATGCATTTCTTTCCTCCCAGGCTTAATGAAGTTTCTGTTCCAATTAATAATGGGAGAGTAGTTGTTTCATCAGGCATGTCTCTTTGCAGGCTTAGTTTCTTTCCAGTCTAGATCACAGAGCTTTAGGTGGAAGGTCACCATGTATACCTTACCTATGGAATCCAACACTTCAAAGCTTCTTCATATTGTATACAGTTCAAGGAGCGAAAGAGACCTGTGTGCTAAATCTGATACACTGCTCCTTCACAACCTTGTGATTGTTAGGGCACAGGTGAAGCACAGAGATTGGGACTTCCTGCAGATGGAAGAGCATCTCTTTTCAAGTTGCTGGACCCTTCATTTGTTGCAATTGATACCATCACTTAACTCAGCAATCATGGTGTGCTACCCACAATCCGGGCTGGTGTAAGAGATAAAATATCCAATTTCAGCATCTCTCAGCAGAGATACTGTGCAACTGTTTCTCCTGGTGCAGGGCTTTCATAGAGCAAGGAGGGAACTCCTGAGGGCTGAGAATCCAGGACTAGCACTTTTTTCAGCTTAAACACTCAAATGAGCTAGTAATTTCTGCAAAGATAGAATAAAGAAGTGATGCAGTCCAAAAAAAAATCTGCTTGCCAATGACAATTATGTACACTCATATAGCATCTGACATTTATAGAAAGAGAGTGAGGATGTCATATCAGTAAAACTCAACATCTTTCTACTAAGAGCAAGATACTATAATTGAAAAGTAAAATACAAAGTTCAACTAATTTGAATCAATTAATTGTATCTATTTAAAAGCATAATTTTGTTTGGATCCAACCCTGCTCAGCTGTTTTGGAGCAAACATGGCTTCTGTGCCATTGTGCAAGTTTTCTCGTTTGAAAAGAGTTCAGTTGGTGTCTCTTCCCGTATTTCCTTTATTTTCTGATGCTTATGTTCTTGACATACATTACCAGAAGGATCTTAACCTTTTTCTACCTAGCATGAGGCAAATTAGCTGCTTGTTCGTTATATAGCAGTTGCTCAGCTTTAATTGTAACAAGTTAATAGTAAATGTCTCTTGATTTTTGAAACCCGAACATCAAGGGTTTCTCATTTAAGTCCTGTGGGCTGACAATTAAGATTATCCTAACCTCTTCTCAATTACCAGTGTATTTTTTGATGCTGGAGGTTATCCGTAGGTTATATGGAGGGTCAGATAATCTTGTGATTAAGGAACAGGTCTGGAGTCAAGACACCTGGGTTCTGTTCCCAGCTCTCACAGATTTCCTGTATGACCTTGAGAAAGTTGCTTCATCTCTTTCAGCTTTTATTAGCCCATCTTGTAATGTAAGGATAATATTTTACTAAATGATTATTTAGCAAGGCATGCATTAATATTTTCAAGTGATTTGAATGATTGTTGCTGTTATTAAAGCACTTGCAGTGACAGCAATAGTTAGATTACAGAAGAAATGCACTCCCCCTCCCCCAGACTTGCGTTTGTTAGGAGTCTGCCAGTGTTACCATTATAATCCCCATATTTTAGAAGATTGAAATTTAGCAGTAAAAATGTGCTTCACATGGAAATTTGGTAACTAAGATTTCTAATCAAAATTTTTTCCTCTACATTCAGGTGCTTATAAGATTAAAGGAAGGCAAAAGAAATAATTTTGCATGGTTTAGAGGTAATGGGCATTCTAGAATTGTCTTTAAAGAAAATAACACAAAGTTTGTTTTGTTTATAATAAATATTGTGGGAAACCAATTGTACAGCAGACAGCCAGAACCCAGATTGAACCAACCCACAAGGGCTCACGGATGCCAAATGCATCTAGAATTGAATAGCAGCTGCTTTCTCAATCATCATCCCTTAAAAGGAGTTGTTCATGAGTTGGCAGTATTGGCATGTACACCAGCATAAGAAAATTTGAGGAGGGGACAGAACTCCGCATACTTGAGGTTGATCAGTATTGTCTCGCTAAGCAAAGGGTTAATAATGTTTGTCAGTAATTGCTTCCCAATTCCATCACTTCCTGTAAACACTGAGAATGGGCAAAGGTCAGATCTGTAAGGGGCAGATCTCAAGGAATGCAGAAGACATCCTTCACAACATTAAATAGAAGTAGCCCATTGTGAGCCCACATTTCTTAGAGTCTAAAAGCCTGGAGATGATCTAGGTAACCCATAAAACACATAGCAAATTCGTTGTCATAATCTGTTGAAGAAACACACTACTTATAGATGTTTATGGCTAAGGAAAGGAAATGTCTCTTGGCCTTGGTCATGTAATCTTCTATATGCTTGAAGATGATAAAACACCAAGCAATGTCCTAGACATATCCCTCCATCTGCATCCCAGCTGCTTCCACTCCTGCAGATCACCATTAACCTGTGGGTGTCTCTGGGTATAAGAAGATAATGTGGTTGTAAATGAGGGGGTGTTGAGCAGCAGTAACAGCTATTGCTGAGCTGCTCCACCCCCTGGCTTCAAAGTGTGTTAGGTGAGCCTCATGAAATGCAGGGGTCACATGGACACCAACTATCAAACAAGACTCTCAAGAGACCAGAGTCAAACAGGTCAGTCCTGTGGGGCCTCTCCTCACCACTTGGATGAATTCTAGAGTCAGTTACATTCAGGAGAGTTGTGTATGCATCCTTCTGAGCAGATACTATATTCACATTGATATCTCGGGATAATATTCCACAGTGACTCAAACACTGGTACCAGCACCTAGTCAGAGGGCTCAGCTCTGAAACTCTCTTCATATAACCTCATGATTTATATATAAGCAGGACCATAAATTTTGGTTCTACCTAAGAGCACAGGTAAGAACTGTTTGCTTGAATAAATGAATCTCCACCATTAGTCGTCATTTGTATAACTTCCCATTTCTTCATTCTGTATAAAGTTGGTGACCAGAGCAAGCTATGCTTATAGTGTCTGTCATCCACCCAATGAACGTTCAAGGCAACACACTGTTGTAGGATCATGAAAAGTGCTGGACAAATTCAGAACAGATCTGACACTGACCAACCAAAGCATCATACAAGAGGAATCTGAGTTATCCATTAACGGTCTATGTGGGGCCATGGAATTTACCTTGAGATGCTATGTTATCTTATGGTATGTCTGCATTGCAATTAAAAACCTACAGTTGGTCCATGCCATTTCACTTGGACTTGCAGGGCTCAAGCTAAAGGGCTTTTTAATTGCAAGGTGGGAGGGTCCCAGAACTTGGGTTGCAGCCCAAGCCTGAACGTCTAGGCCACAATTAAACAGCCCCTTAGCCTGAGACCCGCAAGCCCAAGTCAGCTGGCATGGACCAGCTGTGGGTGTCTAATTGCAGTGTAGGCATATCCTCAGAACATCTGAGACTTACCTCTCCTTAGAGAATCACACTACTTGCTCATTTTCCTCATCTACCCAAATCACTTGTCACTTTTGATCTCACCACATGGAGCATTCAACACATAATGGCAAACAAGGCAAACACAGAAATGCTTCAGTGTAATATAGAATAAGACAAGTTTCCAAACTCAACTCTAGGAGTTGATTTATATGACCGTAAGGATCTGAACTAAATCATATACATGGTAGTAATTCAGAGTGAAGGGCTGGAATTCTGTCCTTATTCATCTCTGTGATGCTAAATATCACAGGCTCTCCAAAATGTGGCTGATCTTCAGTGCTCATTGCAATATCTCAGTACAGTAGGGTGAGTTAGGGATGGATTTGTTTCCTGGTGGTGAAGAAAGGATCATTATTTTCTGAATGATTCAGTGAATTTACTTTATTGGTTAGCAAGCTTTTAAACTAATTTAACTTATATGATCTTTAACCTTCATCTTCTCCTCCCAATGCTTAGATTTCCAGAGGCCAAGTGGTCTCATACTAGTGCTGTAAAAAATTATCTTTTGGGAAGGAGTCTTCTGGAAAACAACCTACTAAGATAAAAACTTGCACACTTCATTGTTTACTTTCATGGGTCCTTTCAGATATTCAGAAATCACAGGGCAATTGGAAATTGAGATCTTAAATAGAAGTGCCTTAGTGTTCCCTACATGTAAAATAATTTGCATAGGGGTCTTCCTCCACAAAAGTTCACTGAAGACAATCATTCTAATGTGTATACTTTAGTTACAAGACTATTTTTCTTCCCACAGTCTTGCAAATAAAGTAACAATATACTTCCATGTTTAAATGATCCTTGTGTTCTAAACTTGACTCCATGTCTTTTGCTTGAGGCATGCAAGAATATCTCAAAAGCTACAGCCACAAAAGTAGGGAGATTTGTGTTGTCAAAGAGAAATCTTTGTTTTTCTTATTTAATTGAAATTGCCATTAGAGGAAGGAAAGGCAGTCAGTAACTTGGGCATTCAGTAGGGCATTCTGTACATGACAGGATAGCTTTGTGATTTATAGGCTCTAGGCATGAGACTGGAAAAGTGGTAGATGCAATGGAAAGAGAATACTCCTGAGGCTCTTTCATCTCCATCAAGCTCAGAGCTCTCTCTTAATTTCTTCAAGTGCAGCAGGTTAATTTAAACCCTCTACAGCTTGAGTGTGGAACCACATTCAGCTAAACAATGACCAGCTGCCCAGTACATAATTCCATTACAAATTTGGCCTACACCCTTCTTTAAAATATTTTCATCTTATTTCTTTGTCTCCTTCTCCTCAGAACCCCCTTCCACCCGCAAAAAAAAAAGCTAAATGACTACCCTGACTTTTACCAGGGGACAATTTTGTCAGGTTTCTTACTTTAAGTACTGACACCCATACCTCCCTGCCTAACTTCAGCAGCAGGTGCTTTGAGCACAATCTTTGTATCATTGCAGCATCCCTTTAACTCAAGTTTGAGGCAGAATGGAAATATAAAGAGCTTGATAGAACATTTACGGTATCCCTGTAAAGGGACACTATAGAGCATTGGATTTCACAGTCAAAAAACCACAGCTCAGGAAAATGGGTCTGAAATATAACTATAGATGGTTTTAGTCTAGTTCTTCCCTCTTTAAATAAAAAGGTTGCTGTTTTCACCTCTTTATTTAAAACACACATACAGTAGATGAAAGTGTCTAGCTATTTTTTTTATTATTCTGTCCAGCAGCTACAGATGTCTTTGGTCTACAACACTAATAGCATAGTAAAAGTTCTGAAATACTCTCTTTGGATTCAGCCTTCCTTGGTTCATGGCGAAGATTCCTGCTGCAGTCAAAGCTGTTGCTGTTGTTTTCGTCATCGGTCCTTTCTTTTTCTGTTGAACCTCGTGGTGTTAATTGTGTTGCCGCTTCTGCGCTTTAATTGATCCCATTCACAGGTTCTGCTTTTGTAATATCTGACTTCTTGCCACTTCGGAAAATCAAAAACCAAATTAATCAATCTCCTGCCTCCTGAGAATAAGACCGCATTAGGGAGCAAGGCTTGACAGAAAGTCTAATTTCACTTTGAAAGCCTGTTGGAAAATTTTAACAAGAAGATGCAAGAAAAATGTAAACCAGATCAAGCCAGACTTTGGTCTGTGGAGAATAGCATCACCTGTTGAGTTTTTTTTTCAAGTTTTGTAAATAGGTGATTTGACAAAAATATAAAATAAATCAAAAGATAAATGGGTAGCAAAGGTCAGAATATCCTTGTTTCCATTTTAAATTGTTATATGGGAAAGACAGGATTGTGTGTGTGAATGGGAACTTTGGTCCAAGTAAGAAACTCCATTCTTCTGTTTTATCTGTCAGCTCATCCTTTGTGTTGCATATCTTCCTTTGCACATCATCCTTTGTGTTGTCCATCCCATGTTGCCTGTCTTCCCATGGTCACACTCTCTGCACCCACCCATCCATGTCTAATGTCACTAATTTTCTTCCCCCTCCCTCATTCTTGCGTTAGCATCTTCTGCTGCTCCACTATGTGTGCACTGCTAGCAGCACAGTAAAAATGACTAGAATGCCAATCCTTAAAATGCTTTATGCAGGCACTTCCGAGATTGGGATTCAAGTCAATTTCACTTAGAGTGACCAGATAGCAAGTGTGAAAAATCAGGACAGAGGGTGGGGGGTAATAGGTGCCTATATAAGAAAAAGCCCCCAATATCGGGACTGTCCCTATAAAATCGAGACATCTGGTCACCCTAATTTCACTGTGCTACAAACACCTGTACCAGAGGACAATAGGCAGGGGTTGGCTTTGAACTAACCTCCTAACCCTCCACAAATCTGATAGGAGGGCTCTTGCATTGTCCTTGGCTGGTGAAAATAGAATTGTCTTTATCTCCTGATTCTGGAGCACATACAGTTCTGAATAATAGAATCCATAAAGAAATGTAATACAGAGGACTTATTTTTAATTTTCTGTTTCACAACTGTACTGTACTGACATAGGGTCTCAGAAATGCTTAAGGATTGCAGATAATCTTGGACTGCAACTCAACCTCCAAAGACCTACGTGGCATCTACAGGTGTCCCCTACGTGATTGCTTAAACTAGTTTAATCTGAGGAGGATTAGTTGATTATTGGTATCATTTATTCCTCTTAGTGCTGTTCTGTGCTTTTGGGTGAGCAGTATACTTCACCTCTTCCTCCCGACTTTTTCTTATATAAGTCAAGAGATGTGAGTAGTATAAGATGACTAATAGGTACTAAATGTATGTACGGGGGTGTGGTTGACTGTACTTACATGTAGGGGTACAATAACACTGTTATCTGGATGAGTTTGGGTTTGATCTTGTTCATAGGAAGTGTGTTACACAGTTTATGTCAAACTGAAACCAATTCAAACATAGTATTATGCCGTAGTTTATAGAAAAATGTAAGAACTTTTATTGAAATCATTGGGACCAGTTTTCCCTCTGCGTGGAAGTCAGGGGCCTTGGTTATCGAGTGTCAATTGTACAGGACTGAGGTGCAGCCATAACAATTGTAAAAATGACCTAAAATAACTGAGACACTTATAGAAAAAAGTTCAGTACCTTGGGACTTTGGGGGGCTGGAAGCCTTTGTTGTGTGCCATATAGGAAAATAACTCTGCCCTTTTCTTTGGTATAATGCTCCTATTATTTCATGACTGTGTAGAGCTAGAAACGGAAGTTGTGTGCCTTTGTCAAGGGGAGATTCCCGATCTAGTATAGATCCTGCCTTCTGCTTCATGGGTATATTATGATGAAGAAGATGTAAGGAGCCACTGTGTCTCAAATCTCAAACTACTGCTTGATTAGGGCTAACAGCTGCACCAGCCCATGTATCAGATTTCCAAGGGAGCATGGATATGGGGGCATATCTATCCACAGCCCACTAGTGCATGTTGTGGTCAGTAGCAAGTGCTAGCCAGGGGTACATGGTGTTCCTTTTCAAAGGAAAAAGTGCTCTTCAGTGCATTTTACCCCTCATGCATTTACAGATTTGCCATAGGCGTTCTAGAGGCAAGGATACACTGACAAGCATACCGGGTTCCCTAGCAATGTGGACAGGACAGGATTTTGTCCTTAATGTTATTTAATATAGATATACACTCCTGAAAATGATGACCATCATCAGGCAAAGCTGCCTGTGCAGTCCATCAAAAACTGCAGCGCTAATGATGGGTTGGGCAGATAATCGTGGGAGAGTTAATTGTAAGGTTCGATATGGCATCTTGTCAGTAGAGATAAGTTGTCACGTTTTCCACTTGAGCTGAAACTAAATGATTGTAAAATAAGTTATGAGTGTCCTTGGGCCTGTCTGCCAGAATGATGGCTAAGAATACATTCCTGGCCCATCAGTCTCAAGCAGCCTGCTTGATATTTATGCGAGCTGAATGTTATTTTATTCCCCCTCTAGTCATGCTTGTCAGCTTCCCGAGTGAAAAGTGAAACTGCTTCTTTGACTCATACTTCAAGTATTGAAGCTTGGAGAGTCTGCAGATTGTTATTATTATTACTAGTATTATATATTTTTTTGGGTGTGCATTGAACATTGATGCCCGATTGGGAAGAACTAATGGCTGACATTGAACGTACAGGATGGCTGCAAAACAGCCCATCCCAAATCAGTGAAACGCATCTTATGAGTTCTAGTGCCTCTGTCAAAGCTGG
Source organism: Mauremys mutica (assembly GCF_020497125.1). Classification (NCBI taxonomy): domain Eukaryota; kingdom Metazoa; phylum Chordata; order Testudines; family Geoemydidae; genus Mauremys; species Mauremys mutica. Next base: position 79,353,612 of record NC_059081.1, on the reverse strand, counting down.
TTTAGATGTGGAGTAATGAGGCGCTTGCTTTTTTTAATTTGGCGTGCCTTTTTCTTTTCCTTTTTTCATATTTAATAGCATCGGCAGTGGTCGTCTGTTCTCACGCGTGGTAATTGATACAAAATAAAATGCATTATTTGTATTCAGTCAGGAGTAAGAAATTGCATTCAGTGGGCTGAAGCTTGAACTCATTTACAGTTTTCCGAAGCCAGGTTTTCAGGAGCCCTCTTTTCAATTTGAAGAATACCTTGTCAGGCAAGAGAAGTAGTTGAAGATGGGGAAAACATAGCATATAAGCCTAGTACATTTTGATTGCTCATATTTTAAACCAGTAGAATGTTAAATAACTTCCATCTTCAAAAGGTGGTCTCTGAAACTAGAATATAGGGCTTTAATACACTAACAATATAAGCTCAGCATCCATTTACCAAAGATTCACATTTCTTTTCTGGTTGAGGAGGAGGGAGTACCTCAGACTCTTCACTTTAGAGCTGTTTGACTCAAGGATAGTAGGTTATTATCTGAAAAGGTTTGTTGGATCATAAGGATTTACCATATTAGGGTAATTCTCCAGGTCTCGTATATGAGAGAAGTTAGATTATGCATATTTCAGGGCAAAACAATCTTTACATCTTACCACAGATTCCTTCTATGTAATTCACCTATCTTCAAGAAATTAAACTAAGGCAAAGCAAAGATATAGAATTATGTTTTCTTAAAAACAAGTGTCTGAGTGAAATAGTGAAATTTTCAATCAAAATTTTTATTTCACCAGGCTAAATTCTTGGGGAGGGGTCAGTCTTCATTTACAAAGACCAAGACAAGCTAGTTCAGAAACACTTTAATACAACTATAATCCTTCATGTACCATTTTATATCACTGTATGGTTCCATTAACATATTAAATGTCAGCATGTAAAATATCATTACTGGCATCTGAGCTAGTGCCCACTGAGAGGAATATGTTAGTTCATGCCTCAAAGCTATTGTTTCAGGCTCTCTGCAAACTCAGGCAGGAAAACTGTGAATCAGTTACACTCAGGTCACCTTTTGAAAGTTGTCTTTGCAATCATAACTAGATAGCTATTTTTAGAATGAAAGCTGAAACTCTGGATAACTGTTAGGCCTGTCCATGACCCCCAGGTAGTCGTCCTCACATTCCCGGGAGGGCATGTTGTGAAACAAACAATCCTTGCAGACTCAACGTACTCTCTGGTGTGTAGGTTCAACAGTCTCAACAACGTGATGTTTTTAGCAAATCTTCGATTCAGCAAGCAAGTGAAAATGAACAATTAGGCCACTTTATTCATCACCCTTATCATTAGTTACTCCTGGGGGAATTCTGCGCCACTGCACAATGCAGAATTTTGCAAAAATTAATGCTGAGTATGCAGAATTTCCTTTCCCCCACAGAAATGGGCTGCAGTGCTGCTAGCTGCCACTAGGGGTCGCTTGACCCGGCAGAGCCCAGCTCACACACAGAAGACGCTGCTGGGGGGAGGGAGGTAGACGGTTCCTGGCAGCTGTAGTTCCCAGCATGCCTGAGGGAAGGAGACGGCACTATGCAAGAAACTCTGTGCAAGCCTGGGACCAAGCATCAGGCTGTTTCTCCCTCTGGATCCCTGGGGTGGGAGAAAGGGGACGGGTGTCTGGGCTGGGCTCTGGTGGGGGCGGGGGGGATCTAGGCATGGGGGGCCCTGCAGCTGGGCTCTGGGGCAGGAAGAGGGGTGGGTATCTGGGGCGGGGGACTGAGGCTGGGCTTTGATCGGGAGGGAGTGCAGGTATCTGGGCTAGGGGGCCCTGCAGTTGGGCTCTTGGGGGGAGGGGTTGTGGGTATCTGACCCCCTGGCTGGGCTCTGAGAGGGGTGGGGAGAAGAGAAACAGGAACTGGGTTGTCAAGGGGGTTTCTTTAACTCTCTACTCCTGGGGGGACTTTTGTGTGTGTCTGTGTTGTTACAGATATACTTGCTGACAGGTATTTTGAAATAAATTACCAAAACAATTGAAACTGGTGTTATTATGTAGTCTTATTTTGACAAAATTTGCAGAATTTTTAATTTTTTGGTGCAGAAGGCCCCCAGGAGTAATTAGTACCCCCACACAGGCATTAGAAATTATTAACAGCCATAAGAACATTAACCATGATTTGTCCTATGAGTAAGGCTACATTTTAGTCATGAATGTTTTTAGTAAAAGTCATGGACAGCGAACAAAAAATTCATGGCCTGTGACCTGTCCATGACTTCTACTAAAAATACCTGTGACTAAAACTTGGGCGGGGGGCCATGAGCGCTCTGGGGAGGGGGCAGTCGGGGGGGGTGGGCACTGGTCCTGGGGAAGGGGGAGGTGGGGCATGGCCTGGGACTCTTGCTGGGGGGGGAGGGCTGGCAGCGGCTCCCTACCTGGCTCCGCGTCCTTGCAGCTCCTAGGCGGCGGAGGGGCACAAGTGTCAGCTGCCGCAGCTCCCATTCACCAGGAACCGCAGCCAATGGAAGGGGATGGGCCTGCGGGCACAGGCAGCACACAGGGCTGAGCCACCCCCACCGCTGGCCCCTCCGCCACCTAGGAGTGCAGGGACATGCCAGTGGGAGCCCCCCACCCCAAGGTAAGCAGCGCCCCCCGCAACCTCCAGCCGCCTGTGCATAGCCTTGAGCCCCCCACACACCCAAACTGCTGCTGCTGGCCCAGGGGCTGCCTGGCTCAAGCAGCCCCTGAGCCAGCACCAGCAGTTGCAGAAGTCACAGAGTCACGGAAAGTCACAGAATCCGTGACCTCCGTGACACTCACAGCCAGGGGTGGCTCTAGGATTTGCGCCGCCCCAAGAAGGGCGGAGCGCCGCGGGGGGCGCTCTGGCGGTCGCCAGTCCCGCGGCTCTGGTGGACCTCCTGCAGACGTGCCTGCGGAGGGTCTGCTGGTCCCGCGGCTTCGGTGGACCTCCCGCAGGCACGTCTGCAGGAGGTCCACCGGAGCCGCGGGACCAGCGGACCCTCCACAGGCATGCCTGCGGGAGGTCCACCGGAGCTGCCTGCCGCCCTCCCGCGGGACGCCGCCCCAAGCACACGCTTGGCGCGCTGGGGTCTGGAGCCGGCCCTGCTCACAGCCTTAACTATGAGTATTCGCATTTAAACATAGGAGTCTCTTCTTTTTTGGCAATGTCATGTTTTTAGTGTCCTAAGTGCAGATCATTCCTGGCATCAAACATAGAGGAAAACATACAAAACAAGTGATGATCTGTCTGTTTGCTTCGCTAATTTGGTCTTCAATCTTTTTCATGCATTTTATTTTTGCTTTACTTTCTCTCAGTATCAAATGGAGAGGAAAAGAGAGAAGACCCTTCCCCAAATGGATTTTGAATCTTTTCTCAGGAGTAGCAACTTGTTCTAATCCAATATTTATTTTCGTATTTCTTTGCGCTTGGAGAAGTCACTGTCTTTAAAGCTGTGTCCTGCTTCAAGCACCTCTTTTTACAGATCGTTAGAGCTACTGTACAGTGAATATGTACCCCATGCTTCTCTATCAGGTTACATCATAAATTGCCTAATTTAAAAATAGTCCTACAGATGTGGAAAAAGGAATAATGAGGCTTTTACAGGAATTTTTTTTAAATCCCTGAAATATGCCTGTGTCATTTGCCACCCACGGCTCTCTTTCAGTATTTTCAAACTAAGCATGCAATTAATAAACAACCATTTATTCAATAATTAAATCAGATGTTTTCTTATAAGGTGTTTCTTAACCTTTTTTTAAACATTAAGAAACGAGTTTGATTTTTGTATGAAAGTATCAAATCAGAAGTATTGCAGTGTTATTGTGGCTGTGTTGGTCCTTGATTATGAGAGAGAAGGTGGGCGAGGTAATATCTTTTATTGGACCAACTTCTCTTGGTGAAAGAGACAAGCTTTTGAGCTCCACAAAGCTCTGTGGAGCTCGAAAGCTTGTCTTTTTTACCCACTGATGCTGATCCAGTAGAAGATATTACCTTTCCCACCTTGTCTCTGTCAAATCAGATGTAAGCAGTTTTAGATGCTGAATGGAAAAGAATTCATCTTCGTTCTTGAACACAGAAATTCCAGCAGTTCCATTTTCTTTAATCTTTTAGAGTATTTTTTTTAATGTGTGGGACGTTATACTGAGTAAATAAAAAAATAATTATAGCTATTTAAGACTGTTCTTAGCCAAAACATTAATTGCTATTTAACTGAAGTCCTATCTACCCTTGATCAGAGACTGAATGAAGGGCTCTTAAGAAGTATATCCTCAGTATAAAACCACCTACCGATTTAGAGGAAAAGTACAGTAGAAGTATTTCTTTCAACACATTATCCCATCATATAATTAAAACTGTGGTTAAACGATATTCCTGTTTTATTTTTTTAAGACTGATGTGCTGAAGGGCGGGGGGAGCTAGCAAATACTTTAAATTAAACTTTTTCTTTGGGGTTCATATTTGGCTTTGCTTATTTTTAAATACTTTATCAAGTTTACAAGGGGAAAAAAAGATATACTCTGAATTAGTATTTTAGTGCTTATTGGCTAATTTCCAATATGCTTTTTTCATTTTTCTTTTTGTATTATGTCAACAAACTAACTAAATAATAGAACATTAGGCATAACAAATATATAGTCTGCCTTTTTTGTGCATTATACATCTCTTGTCAATTGGTTGTTGATTGTGTTGATCCATTCAATCAGAGGGCCCCAATCCTTTAATGGGGTCTTTTCGTGTAGCGCCCTATGCCTGTGCCGTGTCCCAAGACTTTTATCAAGGGGATTAATTTGGACTTCAGTGGGACTGCGCATAATTGAGAAGTCCTCATTAATAGATCCAATTGCAAATTTTTCACGAGACTGTGGCTCAGTGATAATGAATCACAGCTTATGTTATTTTTCTCTATTCAAGAGAGAGGAATTTTAAAATCTATTTCAATTGATAATATTACTATAGAGGATTATTACTTTTTTTTGCTGACATTTTTGTAATGGAATATATAAATATGTTAAAAGAAGGTTAAAGTTACAAAGCAAGCACTCAGTAGTTAAGAAATACCAACATTAAGGTTGCCTATGAAAATCTAGTGTCAGTTAAAAATCCAAAATGGCATGGCTTCGACAGTATGGCAAGTCTAGGTGGGATTACTAATTCCTACCACTTGTGACTAGTGGGTTCCTTGCACTTTTTGGCTTGAATCAGTGTTGTGGTGGTAATGGTTTTTTAAAAATATATGAAATACATGGTTGTGATGATGTAATTTTTATAATGTATTGCTTCCATATATGTACTGAGTTGCCAAACCAGCAGACCAGAGGGACTTTCCCCTTTCTCTGTATTTGCCAACTCCTATCAGAGAAATTGACTCTTAAGAGCTTGTATACTATAAAATAACCCACCAACAGCACATGTGCTTTAAGAATGATAGAAATTTTGAGATGAGTCATTCTCTTTCACATCATTACCCCTCAGTACCTAAGCATGGGATATAGAATAGACATGCAGGAATAGGAAGGTATTTATGAGAGTATGAGAGATGGCATAGCTGCTATGTTTAAGTAATCTTCCCTTTGATTGGCTGAATACAAAATGGGTGACTTGATTTATGTTTGTAGTGTTGTAGCTGGGTTGTCCCGGGACAGGGAAGACAAGGTAGGTGAGGTAATACATTTTATTGGATCAATTTCTGTTTTAACAAAGCTTGGTCCAATAAAAGATATTACTTCACCCACCTTGTGTCTCATTTATTTAATTATGGAGGGAAAAACTACTTGCCATCATTATTGCTGAGAAAACTTTGTATATTATCCTAGAATACTACAGTAGTGCGAAAGTAGTGAGAAAAGGTTATTTTTGTAATGTATCGGCTATCCGTAAGTATACACAAATCAGATACCCCATCATCGTCATGTGGGAGAAATGATATTTTAATAATATCACATTTAGATTTTTTTTTAATTATTATTCACATTACAAAGAAAAATGGTGGTTCTGTTTATGGCCAACCCCACCATTTTTATCTTTCTTCTAATTGATTAGCATTGTTGAAGACAACTGAACAATGCTCAATGGAAGCATGCAGTCACACCTCTTCCCATATATTTTTTGATTTCCTAGTGTGAACTGAGTGTTTTGGGTAGCAGTAAACTCTCTGTGGTGAGGAGAATACCTGGAATTATTAAACTAATCTTCCACCTTTATGTCCCATTTGAATTCCCATTAAAGTCAGTGGAAAGACTCCCATTGATTTAGTGGGAGTTGGATCAGTCCTTAACCAATTTGCTAGTGAATGTTTTTTGCAGAAAGTAGTGGATTTTCCTGTAATCTTTAGATGGTAAATTAAAAAGAATCTGAATATGCCCTAATATAAATAACTACTAGGCAGTACAGAACTGTAATCTCTCACAACATTCTTATTTTGGCAGAATCTTTCAGGCATTTATTTAAAATGATGCATTGTTCACTTTTTGTCTGGTTTGTGTCAAATTTCAGATACTGGTTTGGGAGATTCTGTGTGTTCAAGTCCAAGTATATCCAGTACCACAAGTCCCAAACTGGATCCTCCTCCCTCCCCTCATGCCAACAGAAAGAAACATCGTAGGAAGAAAAGCACTAGCAATTTTAAAGCTGATGGTATCTCAGGCACTGCTGAAGGTAAGCTTCCTATGCTCTCGGGACGTCCAGATTCCCAGTGTTCTTTCATTGTCCTGAAAGCCTCCAAGTGTTGTCTTGAATCTCTGTTGTTGGATACTATTTTAACTTGATTGCTAGATTTGTGTCTTCAAAGGTGAACAGAAACACATGTAAAGAGAAATCCAGCAATCCAACCTTTTCATGAAAAGCTGTATGGTAAAAGAGACATCATAATAGACACATTTCTGTGATCTTAAAATCTTGTTTCATCAAATGGTGTTTGCTTTTAGAAATATACCCAACCTGTTCCTTAGTCATGTGCATGTGTCTATCATCATGGGAAGCACAGATGAGGTTTGGGCTTTTTTTATAAGACAAAAGTGAGTTAACATATATTCAGTAGCAAGTGCATCATATTAAAATGTATACATCTCCAATAAGCACAGCTTAAATCCTATATTATCTTTGCTCATTAAGCACACTCCATGTTCCAGAGCCAGTCATCAATGCTTTTGCTGCCTGCTATTGTTTGTTTGACTATTCAGCTGCTTGTGGAAAGATTGCATTGTTAAGAGCAATAAAGGAATGGGGAGAGTTAAATGTTTGGGTTCATTTTTAAAAACTAGACAGCAAAAGCCAAAAGAGCTTTTTTTATTCCCTTACTTTATCTTAATATTTCCAATGCTATCATTGCTAGTAGTTCAATATCTTGCTGAAGAGATAGCAATATATACACAGTAGCTAGATATGATATAAAAACTTACTTATATCTGTAGAAAAGAAGAATAGAAACATGCTATAATTTAACTGAATGAGCTCCAGAAAAAAAATGAACAAGGGTAGTGGGAAGTATAGAAACTGGAGAGTCAAAAGAGAGAGAGTGGAATAACAATGTGGAAGAAGTGTCTTAAGAAAAGCATTGGAGGGTAAAACTAGCTAATTCAATATTGAAGAACAAAGGGGCAAGTTCTAGAAACGGGATGACAATTGCAGGCATCTGAGGAGACATTAAAATAGAGACAGGATAATAGTATACAACTGTGAAGGAACATAAATACTACTTAGTCATCCTTATTTTCCATTTACTTTAATTTCTCAGTTGTGGTGCTATCACCTCTGGATTATGTTTTATTTCCATAGCTGCATGTGTGAATTCTTTGTTGAAAACCTTGGCTTTGTCCATAATAGCTCCTGCTGCTTTCTCTCCATGTTATATGTCACCTTTACCATTGGACTCCCCCTAGTTTGACCGAGGAAAACCAAATTTTATTTTAGACTTTCATTTTTTACTTGAGTTCTTTTTCTACTCCACATTTACACACCAGGATATTAAGAATGGGATTTTTCAAAAGTGCTCAAAGTCAGTCCAACAGAAATTGGTCCAGTAAAAGATATTTACTCACCCACCTTGTCCCTTCACAATTCAGCATCCTTGTAGTAGATCCAATGGTACTTAATGTTTGACCACTAAATCTTCTTTTACTGCAATAGCAGTTAGCCTCAGAGAATCCCAGCTTCTGATACCAAAGGGTTAAAATGCAGAATGCAGAGTCTAAAGATCTTGGTTAACATTGGAGAGGAAAGGGCAGTCTTCAGATTCCTTCAGAGTGTGGAGGAGTCCCCTCCATGCCCTGGCAGAATGTTGTCTGTAACATTGTCAGAGGACAGCGTGATGTCCTACTCAGAAATCTCTTCAGCTCAAAAAATTCACTGCGTTATCACTCCCTTTTCACAAGAAAGAAGATATGAAATATGTCTTGATCTGTTGCTAAACAAGGGGAAGCTGCTCACTTAGTAAAGAATTTATAACCTTTGAGCTCAAATCTGTTAGATGTCAAGGTCATGGATTATGTTGCTGAAAATAATAATGCCTAAAATTGAGTAACATTATTAATGTTTAAAGGTCTTCCAGATTAACCACATCCAAATGAGAAATATTACTGTGATTCGTATAAGTAAATAATCATTTTCCGTACAGTAAAAAGTTATTTCTGGTAGTGCTTTCATACCAATTGTGATAGATGGTAAATTCACTGGATAGGAGGAGCAGATGCAGAGGCATTACTGAAGAACTTCTCTTATTTTAGTAAGTGGAGTCTTCTTTCGTAGTTTTACAGCCACAATGAATTAGGTAGACCAGTTAAAATTCAGGGAAGGCCATGATTCCTAGTGAGTTTGTGAGATGTTCTGATCAGTTTGCTGAAAATCCATATAATACCAGAGTTAAGGTTGGGGATAAGTAAGTGGGACGTGTCAAATAATAGCTCATTCAGCTTCACACAGAGAGGATCAAAGTTATTTGTCTCAACTGATTACATGTTATAGGATGTGTAGTAATTGACATCTTATCAAGACAAGCAGTGTAATTTGGGGGAAGTACCTAACACATTGACCTGCTGGATCTAAATGTAAAGAAGTATCTTGGTTTCCAAAGTAGAAAAAAAACAGATGAAATATATATAATATAAAATATGTGACCTTAAGCAGTATTGCATTTTGCAATCTGAGAACAGGGTCTATGTGATGGGACTGTTAATACCAAAGGGCAAATTTATATAGTGTCATTTTAAATTAGAGAGGCACAATTTAGTAAAATGCATAGTAGCAGAAATGTAAAGGCGTTCTTCTCTAGTGTGGTTCCCTCTATTGACCAATTTCTAATAGGGCCCATAGTCTCTTTCAGGGATTGGATGACCACCTCAGTACCTCAGAGATCTAAGCTGCCTCATGCTACACGCTCTGAGGCTATTAGTATCATCGGCATGGACATCATGTATAAGGGACTCATCAAGCAGATCTCTCTCCTGTCTCCAATATCACACCCGGTACCACTGGAGTTTAGCTACTCCAAGACTCTGCATGTTTCCAATGAGCCAGAGTTTTCCTTCTTAATGGGTACTGAGCACCTATTGATACGGAGATTATCATGGTCACCAGAGTTGCATGTCTCTCCAGTACCGCCAGATTCTTTACCAATTTCGGAGCTAGAGGGGATAATCTGTTTCACATGTCTCAATCCAAGATTCCCCTACCTACCATCAGAGGGGCTTCCTCCCTGAGACTTACAGGGGGAAGGACTATTCACGTGAGAGACGTGCTCCTCCTCCGTGGTATAAGCATCGGTGGGTGCCAACTCCAATGCCTTATGTTCCCCCCCAGTCGCATATTGAGACCCTTGGGTTGCCTACTGTCAACAGTTTTCGCAAGCCCCCAGCCTCTCTCTGATCAGGACAGTCGGAACAGGCAGTCATCTGCTCCATTTGTTCCTCCTCAGCCTCCTTAGTTGCAAGAGGAAACTCTGAGGAGCAAGAGGCCAGAGTAGATAACGAGACTACTCCAGTAACCAACATCTCCTCATCTTCCCCAAGTGAGGCTGTGATGCCCTCTCTACCTTCCTTGGCTAATGATTTCAGGCAGTTCCAGGATCTATTGAAATGGATTGCAGACTCATTGCAGATCCACTAAAAGAACTCCGAGAATTTCAACATAAACTCTTGGACATTCTGCAAATGTCACCTTCTGCAAGAGTGGCTCTGCCCATAAATGAACCCCTTCTAAATCCTGCCAAAACAATGTGGCAAACCCCAGCAATGGTACCACCCTTGTGTAAAAGAGCTGAGAAAAAGTAGCAACAAAGATTCCAAATTTTGATTTTCACACCCTGCACCCAACTCCTTGGTGGTTGAAGCTGTACATGAATGTGGCAGACAGCACCAAAAGCTCCTTGACATTTTTTACAATAAAACTTATAACTTACAATTTAGCAATGTGAATTATGGCACTTAAGGCAAAGTAAAGTTACACCAATTACTCAAAATTCACTTTTTATTGAACACCTTCCAGCAGAATATTGGGAGCACCATAGCCGAAGTTCATCACTGTGCCTCCTTGGATGCAGATAATATGGCAGTTTGTTCCATCTCCATGGATGTTATGTGACAGATATTTTGGCTACAGATACCAGGATTCCCAAGGGTGGGCCAAAATACTGTTAAAGATCTCCCATTTGGCAAGTCATTACACACCTTGAAGGACTATAGGGATCTACACACCTGCAAGCAAATGAAAATTTAGTAAATCTCAATTGGCACGGAGATCACACTCCTTACAATTCTTGGGTTTCCAGAGACCCACTAAGCCACCTAGGAAGAGACTTGTTTCAAAGAAAAAGACCATCCACTACATCTCCTTCGTCAACAACCATGCTCATCATCAAAGCATCAATTTGGGTGATCTGGTCAAGTGTCTGGATCAACCCTGCTTTGCAATTTCTCAGCTGCACCAGTTTACACACTGGGAGCAACCTCCCCTGCTTCTAGCTGGCATGGGAGTAGATTACTTCAGGTTGGAGGTTATAAAATCAGGTTACTCCATCCATTTTACATCTCTCCACCCACCTCACCTCCCCTTCCCTGTCCCTCCTCTGGTCCCCTGTCATAATTGCTTGCTGAGACAGGAAATCAGCTGTTCGTATACTTCGGGGAGAGAGAACCAGGTTCCGTCTCCGCACAGGAAGAAGGATTTTTACTCCAAGTATTTTCTGATTCCTAAAAAAAATGGAGGATGGAGACCAGTTCTAGATCTAAGACTCCTAAAACACTGTGAAAACACAAAAGTTCAGAATGGTGACTCTGGTGGCTATAATTCCATCATTGGATCCTGGCCTTCAAGATGCATAATTTCATATTACGATTCACCCTTCCCACAAGAGATTTCTTCCATTTATGATTGGTCAAGACCATTTTCAGTGCCAAGTTCTTCTTTTCAGCCTTTCTTCTGCCCCAGGATTTTTCCCCAAGGTGTTAGCAGTGATTGCTGCCTATCTGCGTCACCTGGGGATAATAGTCTTCCCATAACTCAGAGTGGCTGATCAAAGGCCAGTCTTACAATGAAGTTCTTTCTGTTGTAACCCTTCCACCAGGTGGAGTCGGCAGCAACAAGGGCCAGGTTCAATATATAGGGGTTCTTTTTAACAATACAACACAGAACCAGCTCGATCATCCACCCAGTAATCTGGGAAAATTACACACCACATCTGGACACCTCTAAGAGGCGATACTTCCCCTCTCGCAAGCAGTGAGTCGGAGTATAGATAAGAAAACTTTTAATAAAAAGGGGAAAAGAACTCAACATTTATTTGGGGAAATGCCACAAGCATGATTTGCAGGCATGTGACCATGAGGAAAACACCTACCCCAGAGTATACTGGGCACTGTCCTTTGCCTCAGATTCTCACCTTGTGGTGTGAAAGTCTTACAAACAAATGTTCCTTTAGCATGCCACTCCCCTCTCCCTCCACCGCACCCCACTCACAATTGTTGTCCTTGGTCAGCAAAGACCTGGAGTTCAGAGGTGTGTTTGCATGAGTTTGCCTCCCATCCCAGTGGGGTGGGGGGGGGTGTGTCAAGCAATGCCTCAGCTGCTGCTGCTGCGCTATTCACTTTGCATTGCTGCCTGCTGCCACCACCGCTACATTGTTTACTCTGCCACTGGCAACTGCACCATTGATCACTCTGCTGCTGCACCGTTGGCTGCTGCCTGCATCGCCGTGCACTTTGCCACTGCGCCTCTGGACATTGCCTGCATCGTTGTTCATTCCACTGCTGCACTGTTAGCTGCTGCATCTTCATTCACTCTGCTGCTGCGTCACTCTATTGCGATGTCTTGAGATCCCAGCACTTAAGACAGCTCTCAGTGACTTCAGCAATTAGTGGGGGAGCCTTACTGTGAGGGCAGGCTGGTCAGTCTCTCTCAGGGCCGGCGCTTCCATTTAGGTGACCTAGGCGGTCGCCTAGGGCGCCAGGATTTCGGGGGGTGGCATTTTGCCGCCATTGGCGGCAATTCGGCGGCAGGGGGTCCTTCCATGCTCCGGGTCTTTGGCAGCAATTCTGCGGCGGGTCCTTCACTCGCTCCGGGACCCGCTGCCGAAGTGCCCTGATGACCGGGAGTGCGGAAGGACCCCCCCCCCCGGCCGCAGAATTGCCACCAACGACCGGGAGCGCGGAAGGACCCCCACCTAGGGTGCCAAAAACCCTGGCGCCGCTCCTGGTCTCTCTCCCTGGAGACCACTGCCCCACAGCAGGTTTAAGACTTAGCACTTAGACCTGGTTATCAGTGATTTCAGTTCTAGTGATCCTTAACAAAACAAGAGATTCCCAATTGAATCTAATCAGCTCTGTCATTAGCAGTGGAGAGAGGAAGGGTCAAATGGTGTCTAGGACTCTTTGGGCAGAGAACACACCACCAGGCACAAATATCTGTCCCCGCCCATTCTCCTCTCCACTGGTCTTTGGCTCCCCTACCCCATGCTTAGCACGTGCAGTCGAGTGTTACCCACCCTCAATCACGGCACACCACGCCCTGTTCTGTGGCCCTCTACTCACAGCCAGGGTGACAACACTTTATTACCCCTGCACCCAATACCAAAGTGATTTGCAATCCAGCACCAGCCAACAGTGATCATTTGGGCAAAGCAGCTCCATCATGCTGAGCATGTAGACGTAGGTCTATGCAAACAAGGTCAGTTCCTGGAGTGTCTTCCCCCAGCTCATCACTAGATGTCAAGGAAGAACTCATGCAGACCCTGCTTACACATAAAGATGTACTTGTCTCTGTTTCTCCAGTTAGGTCTCCAGCTCAATGCTGAAAAGTTCATATTGACTTCAGTACAAAGGATAGAGTTTATAGGAGCCTCCTTGGACACAGTGACAACCAAAGCCTGCTTCCCCATAAACAGATTCAACACTCTAGTAAATTTGATTGCAAGAATTCAGATAAGCCCACAGACATCAATAAGAAGCTTCCTTTAGCTACTGGGACACACAGCAACTTGTACCTTTGTGATACAGCATGCCAGCTTATCCCTTTGGTGTTTCCAGGAGTGGCTCAGGATGATTTATAGCCCGTGCAAACCCCATCTTAACAAGCTAGTATTGGTCCATCATTAAGTGTGGAACTCCCTCAACTGGTGGAAGGACCTTCACAATGTCTGTGAAGGTGTTCCATTCATTCAGCATGCTTCTACTGTCACCATAATGATGGATTCATCTCTTGTTGGCAGGGAAGCACATTTGGACTATACGCCACACAGGGCAAATGGAGGCTCATATACATAACAAACTCTGAGAGCTGAGGAGAGTCAGAAATTCCTGTATATACTTCCTTCCATTAATAAAGGACAGACACTTGGAGAATATGAAGAACGGAGTAGCCTGCATATTTTATATTAACTGGTAGGGAAGGGCAGGATCCCCTTCAATTTGTGCCAAAAGTTGTGGAAATGAGACATGACATAAATCACATTCTGATTTCAGCAGCTGCATTCCGGGGATGTTGAACACCATGGTCAACAACCTCAGCAGTTACTTCTCCCAAGATTACACATGGAAGTTGGACTCTCACATTCTTAAAAGCATTTTCCTGACATGGGGAGTCCCAGCGGTAGTCCTTTTTGCCACCATCACCAACAGGAAGTGCAAACAATTCTATTCAAGGTGGGAACAGTTCCTCCCTCTCTGGGGAATGATTTCCTCATTTCTTGGACAAGAGGCCTTCTTCATGCTTTCCCCCCAACGCATCAGATGTTCAAAGTGATAAGCTCAGACAAGACAAAGCTAAGGTTATACTAATAGCTCCAATATGACCCAGACAGGCTGGTACCCTTACCTGACTTGCCTTGCGGTTTGCCCAGCAATCAGTTTTCCATCCATTCCGTACTTTTTCATTTTGACCGCATCCTAAATTCTTACCTAAAGTATCGTCTTAATTTAATATCAACCCAGTTATTCATCTCCCTGGGTTTTTTCTCTCTGAAGGTACATCAGAACAAGGCAGCTGTGGCTTTCCATACACTGAATGTTAAGAGGGCATTAGCCTTCTATTTGGACAGAACAAGGTTATTGAGAAAGCATCCCAGAATGTTCATCTGCATTGCTGAAAGATCCAAAGCCTGCAACTTGGTCTTCAATTCATATCTTTCTCAAGGATTATGCATTGGTTCATTCTTGTAGATTAGATGCTGCCCTTGGGAAGGCAGTCTTGTCTTGGGCTGTCCTCTGAAGATTGCTCCTCCTGTTGAGAATGCTGCTTGGAAGTCACATGAACTGGAGCACCCATAGTGACACTACTTGATGAAGAAAGAGAGGTTACTCACCTAGTGCTGTAATTGGAGTTCAAGATGTGTGTTCCCATAGGTGTTTCACTACTGGATCTCCTTCCCCTCTGCTTCGGAGTTTTCTCTAAGGGACTTTGTGGTGGTAAAGAAACTTAGGGAGGTTCATCCACGCAGCCCTGTATATCCTCATTGCGGGGCATAAGGAGGTGAGGGGTAGGGCAGATACGCGGGCCGAACAGGCACTGCTACCAGAAATCTCTAATCAAAGGCACATGGGCACCTGAAGTGGCACACCCATAGGGCATGCATCTTGAAGAACTCCAATTACTGCACAAAGCGAGTAACCTCTCCTTTTTCGGCCCTCTTAGTCTGTATTAATACACATCTAGCTTTGGACTGTTCCTTTCTAAAACCTTCACTTGTTTCTAAGTTTTCGAGTGCTTAATTGGACACTTCAAAGAGTGTCTGATTTTCGAAAGGCAGGTACTCTGCTGTTTCTGAAAACCATGTAGCAGGGAAGTCAAATTCTCCATCCAACAAAACTTTTACCATAGGTAAGTTTGTATTTTTATTACTTATCCAGGGCCGCCATTGTGCCTGTATGATTTATCTCAAACCCTTTACTTACTGCAGTTACAAAGGTAACTGTTACACAGATACATTGCTAACAGTGTTTTGTAATTATGGAATCTTGTAAATTATATGAAAGAATTAAACTGATTTGGAGTAGATTTGTTGCATTGGCAAACAGGTTGTCTAAGAACATTTATAGTTCTTTTCTCAGCCAGAGGTTTTTCTCTGCAATTGTGCAGAAAGTATAATGTCTTAAGAGATAAAAATGGGGCTCTGATTCTGCGTTTGAAAAAAATTGATAGTAGCAAATGGTTTAACAACATTTTCCTTCTATGCCTACATAGACAGCTAGGCAATATAAACTGCATTTGACTATATTGTAATCTGTGATATTGAATGTATATGTATCTTTAATGGTACTGCAACTGTCTCCAAAGGTTTCCACCTATTCAGTGTTCAGTGTTAGCTATAATCCAACTGATCATAATGACTTCATTCACTGCCTTGTAGGAGATATAAGAGTGGACTATCACTTGCACACCTGAGAAACAGGAGGGCAGAAATTAATAAAATCTAGACCGAATCTACAGAGATTCACTTTTAACCATGGGACAAAGGTCACAAGTTGGGAAACCTTCAGCCTTAGTTGTCACAGCCTGTCTGACATGAAAGGTTTGCTGCTGAAAGGCCTTTATGTTGATGCTGAGGAACAGAAGATAAGGGAGGTGAAGCTCATCTATTGTTTTAACCTACTTCATTGCGACCAAACAAGTTGAAAGGTTCCTTCTGGTCTTTAAAAGTCCTGTTAACTTCAGGGTCAGAAGGGCCTGCACGTTCCGCCTCCCTGATTGGAGGGAAAAGTGTCACAGTGGCGGTCAGCAGAAAAGGGGATTCTGGGAAGGGTGAGTCCCAGGATGAATTGATGATTGCAAGTACTTGCATACCTAGATATCTCCAAAAAGATATAGAATAAAAAAATCACTTGTCTGTCTCAGAGAAGTGATCCCAGTATCCCTGTGGCATTTTAGGAACTATGCAACAATTTGGCATCCAGCACCTGATGTATTCTGAATGGGGTAGGGCACTGAGTGCTGCTGTGATGTTATGTTTTGACCAATCTTTTTCTTGGTGAGTAAAGGTTAAAATAAAAGTACTCGCTGTAGATAAATGACACCTTGGGAGTCCTACTAACTTCAGGTACTACAGTATACTTAAAACTATTCCATCAGTCAAAGGCAGGTGCCCTCATCAGGAAATGATTTGTGGCTCTTTGCCCATAAGGTGGGTGACTGGAAATAGAAGGGGAAAGCATTTTAAATGGGAATTGAAAATATACCCAATTTCAAGTTTACTGTTGGAGAGGGATCAGAGTATTTCCCATAGTGCCTCTTGTTCTCCCTGTCTTGGATATCATAATATTCCTTGCCAGTTCCTCAGGTAGGAAAAGAATATGTTGTGTATATTAAAGACAGTTACGCATCTTGTCCCAAGTAAACGTCTCTTTGTACACTGAACTTCCAACAGACATTGTGCAGGGGAGGAACAGCTCAGTGGGTTGAGCATTGGCCTGCTAAACCCAGGGTTCTGAGTTCAATCCTTAAGGGGACCATTTAGGAATCTGGAGCAAAAATCTGTCAGGGACAATACTTGGTCCTGCTGTGAAGGCAGGGGACTGGACTTGACTCAATGACCTTTCAAGGTCCCTTTCAGCTCTGAGATAGGTATAGCTCCATATTATTTAAAAAAAAAAAGCATTGATGTCATCAAGGACTAGTAATAGAATAACTTGGCAATAATATTTTAAATTTTTGGGGTAGCTGTGGTTTGAGCATTGGCCTGCTAAATCCAGGGTTGTGAGTTCAGTCTTTGAGGGGGCCACTTAGGGATCTGGGGCAAAACTCTGTCTGGGGATTGGTCCTGCTTTGAGCAGAGGGTTGGACTAGATGACCTCCTGAGTTCCCTTCCAACCCTGATATTCTATGAACCCTGATGCTAATATAGATACTAATAAATAAAATCAGCTGCGTTTGAGGAGAATAAGATTACATGTGACTGGACTCTTGTAATTACATAAATTTTGGTATTTACAATATTTGCATATTGGTTTTGCATTTTATCTTTTACGTTCACAGTAACTTAAAAGTTGCACATTGTATAACATGGAACGTTAGAACATGGTTCTACTTTTATAATCTGGGTAAAACTAGAACTTTGCAATATATCAATTATTTGTATAAATTTGTTTAACATCATTTGTTTTGTTCAGCTTGAAGCACGGCCCTGCAGGGGGATATTACATCTAGATATAGAGCATTTCCTGGTACCAACAAGACCTGCAGTACCCATCCCCCCAAAAGATGGCTTTTCCAGTATGACCTTCAAATGGACAGGATGTTGGACTAAGCAGGGGCGCTAGTTCCCAAGTTGAGGGCCCCTTGTAGATGGTGTCCTACCAGCAACTCCCTCTGTTTTATCCTTGCGCAGACCAGCGGGAGTCCCTCCGCTAATCAGAGCTGTCTCAGGGTGGCATGGGAAAGAGGCAGCCTTTCAAGTAGGCAGCTCTCCGGCTATTTAGTGTTTTATAGGTCAAAACCAAATGCCTTCAACTACACAGAGAACCACACAGATAGTCAGTGCGGATTGCAAGCTGCTAACATTGCTGGGAACTGATCGTATACTGCTATCTGTTTAATACAGACGTGCCCCTGAAGGCACGCAGTGGCCTCTTTTGTGGGCAGAAGATGTCAGCTGACTAGAACCTTGTTCTTTGAGTCGTGCTGTATAATTAGGGCCCTACCAAATTCACAGTCCATTTTGGTCAATTTCGTGGTTATAGGATTTTAGAAATCGTAAATTTCATGATTTTAGCTATTTAAATCTGAAATTTCACGGTGTTGTAATTGTAGGGGACCTGTCCCAAAAAGGAGTTGTGAGGTGGTCACAAGGTTATTGTGGGGGGCGGGGACGGGGGGATTGTGGTGCTGCTACCCTGACTTCTGCACTGCTAGCGGCAGTGCTGCCTTCAGAGCTGGGCAGCTGGAGAGCAGCAGCTGCTGGCTGGGAGCCCAGCTCTGAAGGCAGAGCTGCCACCAGCAGCAGCACAGAAGTAAGGATGGCATGGTATGGTATTGCCACCCTTACTTCTGCGCTGCTGCTGGCAGGGTGTTGCCTTCAGAGCTGGGTGCCTGGCCAACACCTGCCGCTCTCCAGCTGCTCAGCTTTGAAGGCAGTGCAGAAGTAAGGGTGGCAGTACGGCAACCCCCTTAAAATAACGTTGCAACCCCCTGTCACAACTCCCTTTTGGGTCAGGCCCCCCAATTTGAGAAACTATGAAATCTGTATAATATAGGGTAAAAGCACACAAAAGACCAGATTTCACGGGGGGAGACCAGATTTCACAGTCCATGACACATTTTTCATGGCTGTGAATTTGGTAGGGCCCTATGTATAATGCAAGAGTATTGACTAATAATGACTTGATCAGGAATGTGGCCTGTGATTTCTGCATGTTTTTCTGAATTCTGGCTAGATTAGGACCTTTGTTAAATGAGACACTACCTTTCATAGACTGTTCTTCATGAATCGAGGGAGAATTGAGGAGGTGGTGTGGGTATGTTGAATCCCTGTGGCCTCAAATGGAGGTCTCCTTCTCCAAACCTAATATAATAATGAATCATCTAATTTGTATGTTTCCAGTCAGTTAATAGGGGCTGATATTGGCCTACGGGTTACCTTATAGCTCTTAAGAGTTGCTCTTTGAGTTGATAGCCCCTCTCCATGGTGGCACTGGGAGTGGTTGACTCTGATTTAACACAGGCAATGGAGGTTTACACCTTTGTCAAAAACAAAGGTGGAGCAGGTCCTCAAGGAATCCATTTTGAAACACTTGGAGGAGAGGAAGGTGATCAAGAACAGTCAACATGGATTCACCAAGAGCAAGTCATGCCTGACCAACCCGATTGCCTTCTATGATGAGATAACTGGCTCTGTGGGTATGGGGAAAGTGGTGGATGTGATTATATCTTGACTTCAGCAAAGCTTTTGATACAGTTTCCCACAGTATTCTTGCCAGCAAGTTAAAGTAGTATGGATTGGATGAATGAACTGTAAGGTGGATAGAAAGCTGGCTAGATTGTCGGGCTCAACGGCTCGATGTCTAGTTGGCAGCCAGTATCAAGCGGAGTACCCCAGGGATCTTCAGCATCTTCATTAATGATCTGGATGATGGGATTAATTGCACCCTCAGCAAGTTCGCAGATGACACTAAAATGGGGGGAGAGGTAGATATGCTGGAGGGTACATCAAGCAGATCTAAGATGACAGGATCAGGACCTAAGGGTCTTTTATACAGATTTCTAGCAGCCACTTGACCATACAGTCCTGGGTGAACAATAGGCTTTTGATGTAATCTACTGTTTCCCAAACCTCGTGGGTAATTAGCTACACAAATTAATAATTTATCCTTTAGGCAGTTTACCACGAACTTTAAAGAGACATATAGACAATGACTTTATTGCACCCAAGATTAATCTAAATGTTAATATTTCCTTTTGATTTCTGAATCAATAGCTATAGTGACAGACAGGAATTGTCTGTTTACATGGCTAACATTTAACGAGTAAACACATACAATTAATATCACCTTAATTCTTTAACAATACAGGTTTGCACTTCAAAGTTCTAGCCTATCTAACATGAAATGGCCTTAATTACTATTCACATACTTTTCTAACCTGTCTCTAAAAGTTGAATCTGGGTCATTTATCCTACAGGATGCTTAACTCTTTCTGGCCATACGTCACACATTGTATATGATTTGTTTCAAATATATAACAGTGGTAGCAACAATGATTTCCATGGTCATATTTTAATTAGATAACGTCACACCAGCTCCTGGACTATTTAGGACTTTAAAGGTTACCAGCTCCATCTTAACTTGCACATAGAAGTGAAGAGGGAGTCATTATTAACTTAACACAGCTCTTATGTGTTCATTACAGTCCACAATTAAGGCCACAAACCACTTCTGGTGGAAGTTTGGTATAAATCTTCAACCAATGGTGCTGGCACCTCTTTTACTTCTGAAAATTATCCTCTGCCTACAAACAATTTTCACCTTACAGATTGGGTCACAGCTAGTTAATTTTCAACCACATCTTCATCCCTGTTAGAAACCGGGAGAGTAATGATACAGAATTTGGATTTGATGAAAAGGAGCTGAGTATCATTAGCTAACTGGTGACACTGCAGTGTGGAAACATCTCAGTCTCCCCTGGTGGCTGCCTATGAACATAACATAAGAAGAACGACATGGATCCAAAGGAGTCCTTGCATGTAAAAGGCTTAGGAATGACAGGCAAGGTGGTTTAAATGAAGTTACTATAAGGTAAGTGCAGAACTGGTAGGAAGTGTACTCAAAGTAATTAAAATGGCTTGCTGTCAAACTGGGTGTGGTCCCACAGGGTTCTGTCCTGGGTCCAGTACTAGTCAATATTTTCACTAATGACTTGGATGATAGATGCTTATAAAATTTGTGGATGACACCAAGCTGAGGAAGGGCTTGCAAGCACTTTGGAGGACAGGATTAGAATTCAAAAGGATCTTGGCACATTGGAGAACTGATCTGAAATCAACAAAATGAAATTCCATAAAGACAAGTGCAAAGTACTACACTTTGGAAGTTAAAAATCAAATGCACAACTTCAAAAGGAGGAATTAACTAGCTAGGTAGTGGTATGGCTGAAGAGGATCTGGGGATTATAGTGGATCACAAATTAAGAGTCACTAATGTGATGCGTTTCTGAAAAGGGCTAATATTCTAGGATGTATTAACAGGAGTGTCATATATAAGACACGGGAGGTAATTACCCCACTCTGCTTGGCAATGGTGAGGCCTCAGGTGGAGTATTGTGTCCAATTCAGGCACCACATTTAGGAAGGATGTGGACAAATTTGAGAGAGTTCAGAGGAGAGCAACAAAAATTATAAAAGGTTTAGAAATCCTGACCTATGAGTAAGGCTAAGTTTTTCTCATGCATATTTTTAGTAAAAGTCTCGGTCAATAAAGAAAAATTCACGGAAGCCCGTGACCTATCCTTGACTTTTACTAAAAATATGCATGACAAAATGAGGAGCTGCAGGCTCCCCCACACTACCCAAGGAGGCCTAGCTAGGAGCTACAGGTCCCCCCACTACAGATGTCTCCAAGCTTGGGACACTGCCACCTGCGGTGTCTCTGAGCTCCAGCGCAGTGGCTCGGAGAGGGATCCCTCTCCTCCCCCAGTGGCTCCGTGCTCTGGGGCACCCCGGCCTCCCACAACAGCTCCATGCTTCCCCTGAGGTGGATGGAAGCTTCCGGAGTCCCTGCTGCCCATGATGGTTGGGAGCTGTGGAGCACCCACATGCCTGCAGCGGCTGGGAGCTCCCAGGGGCTGTGCTGCCTGCAATGGCTGGGAACTGCAGAGCACCCGTGAGCCTGCGGCAGCCGGGAGCTCCTGGAGGCCCTACTGCCCAGTGGCTGGGAGCTGTGGGGAACCCCTGCTGCCATGAGCAGCTGGGAGTTATTGAGAGCCCCGCTGCCCACAGCACCTGGGAGCTCTGAGTCTCTCCGCCACCTGGGAGCTCTGGGCACCCCTGCTGCCCTCTGTGGCTGGGACTCAGACTCCCACATTTCCCAGCCACCAGGGCTGGCGGGAGAACCCGACAGCTCCCAGGTGCCGGGGTGGGCTCAAGTCACGGAGGTGTCTGGAAGTCATGGGTTCCATGACCTCTGTGACAAAATCGTAGCCCTACCTATGAGGAAAGGTTGTGGATGTTTTTGTTGTTGTTTTTTTTTAAAGCCTGGGTGTATTTAGTCTTGAGCAAAGAAGACCGAGGGGAGACCTGATGAGAATCTTCAAATATGTTAAGGGATGTTCTAAAGATGTTGGTGTTCAATTGTTCTCCATGTCCACTGAAGGTAGGACAAGAAGTAATGAGCTTAATTTAGGTTAGAAATTAAGAAAAACTTTCTAACTATAAGGGTACTTAAATTCTGGGCTTGGTTTCCAAGGGAGGTTGTGAAATACCCCTCAGTGGAGATTTTTAAGAACAAGTTGGACAAATACCTGTCAGGAATCATCTAGGTTTATGTGGTCCTGCCTCAGCACAGGAGTGTCTGGACTTGATGATTTCTTGAGGTCCCTTCCAGCCCTACAGTACTATGACCCTGGAAATCTTTTTTTGTTCTCCAGGGATGACTGTTATGTCATTACCTTTATATTCTCTTAGATAGTTGCTTACCTAATATGATGCTATACATATTTGTTCAAAGTCCATGGCAGAGTACTTGCCATCTTTGTATTTGGTTTCCTGCCTTTTTGCGGGGAGATATACAGTACATTACTAATATGTCCTGTTTTGTCCTTCTGGACACCGGAGACCAGTTTGATACCCTTATTGATAAGTCCTATAGAATTCAGTGGAAAGTATGTGGACCTTTCTTATTGTACACTGGATTTATAAAGCACATAGTTGACAGTGTGTTCGAAAGATTCCTTAAATAGGATGAACACAATACAACAGAATGTGAACTGAAATATGGAAGAGAAGTTACCAGCGTATGAATAAGTAAGTCTCCGTGTTAGACAAAAAAAAACCCCTGAAAATTCTATTCCTGTTTACTGTTTTGTCTGCTGTGACCCATTCAGGAGAAGGTAATTCCCTTCCTAATAGACTATGGAGAAGTCCCGTTGAATGAAAATAATTAAACCAACAAGGTTCTGTTTTGATCCTACAAAAATTACACTTACAATTATTATAGTGATGACCTTCTCTATGATTTTTTTAAATAATCATGTAGAACTTAATAAATAAGTATATCCCTGCTATAAAGTTAATGTATATTTGGTGCCTTAGTGAGCAGCATTCTTTAGCTTGCTCTTGGGCTAAGAGCTAGTGAGAGCATCACCTGAAGGTGATCCTACTGAAGAAGACCTGTGTGCTCAGTCCCTCAGTAGGTACCAAAACAATGTCTGGTCAAAAGTCTATAGATCCAACTGAGACAATAATTGGATATGACTTTTCTGTATACCAGAACAGTGCAGTAGTTCTTTCTTCTGAGTTTAAACTAAAATCATTCCAAGCATGTCTTGTGAGCAAGTCTCTCTTTTACAGAGGAGGCACTCCAGATCCAGGTGTACTCTGGTGCCACCTAGATTGTAGGGGAGTGACAGTGAAGATGTTTTCAAGGAGTTCAGATTCAAAAGTCTATGTAGAAGATATTTTCTCAGTATTGACAGGGTCCTCAGATCTGACATCTCATTTCGTACCATTCCATAGGCATTTATAGCCTTTGGAGCATGAGTTGAGTTGCACTGCAGGTTGATGCCCACTTTAGGTTTCAACAGTTCCATCCAGGTTTCCTTCCAGTAGGGTGGTTCTGAATTGGGGTTGCTTTGAGCATCTCTCTCTCCTAGGCTTCAGAATCCAGTGAGTCTACTGTCCTTTTCCACTCTTCTTCCCATTCAGTTTGTTTGTCAAAGTGTTTGTGATTTCTTTTTGAGGGCAGATAAAATACTAAATTGAGCAAAATGAGTCTGTATCCATATAAGTGCATTAAATAAAAATAAATATCAAGGCAAACCAGTCTCTTGCCATCTTTTGGGTTCATGTGGAGCTCATTTTGATGATTTGTAGAAGAGGCATTCTGGAGATACCACTTACCACAGCTGCCAGTACATAAAAAAACTTCTGACTTACATTTTCTTTGCCCACATATGTTCCTTCCTGTGATTCCAGTAGTATCAATTTAAGACAGGGGTGTAGGCAATTTACCCAGATTTATTGGGGCTTCAAAATGAAGTTCTTTCTTCCCCTTGGTCAGACAAGTAGAGTTTCTTCCCCCATCCCTTTTGTCCCTTTTTTTTATTCCCCGCACCTTTGTAGTTCTGATGCATCTACACTGATTACTTGTTGATAACTTAATTTTTCTGCATCCATTCACTGTTCCCCTCTCCCATCTGGTTGTGTGAATCAGTTTGTAGAGAATCTGGGAAGGGATGAATTTGGGTGTACTGGGGCTGATGCATCATTTTTTTTATGAGCCACAAGGGTCACTTTGGGCATCTCTGCATGTATTACTGTGTGGTTCAAAGACGTTAATAGTACCTAGAACTAACACTGTTGTTTTGGTGGGATTTGGCACATTCTAAAATGTGAGAGATGCTAAGCTCTTCCTCCTGCCCTAAGAAGAGGAGAGCCTGAGTACTACCAATTTATGTAATTATGTGCCACATTAATAAATAAGCTTTGTGATAGCGAGACACCCAATGTTCAGAGTGATGTGTGGAATTTATTATCCCAAATTTCACCCTGATACTTTTCATCCAAGATATAGCGATACAGAGAGAGAGAGAGAGATGGCCCTTTGGTTTAAAGAATTATGTTTTAAAAAGGTGGGCCCAGGAGGTAGGAAAATGGTGGATTTTGACATATTCACTGTTCAAGAAACAGTTCTGTGTTGTCTCTGCCTGAAGGAAAAACAAACAGAAAAAACAATGTGGTGTTGTTTTTAAATGCTCCCAAGTTCTGACTTGTGCCTCCCCAGGAAGCAGTAGGTGCTTCTTCAGACAGACCAGCCTCCCCATTTGAGAAACGCAGCACAAGAGCAATTCCAGTTTTGAAGCTCTCGTGGTATTGGTGTTGTCATGACAGGGAGGCATTCGTAAGACAACCTTTAAAAAAAACTCCACATCGCTGTTGTTTATTTCAAACTCCTGATCATTCAGTCATTTCAAACCTACATTGTTGTTCTAAGTTTTAATCAACTACTTCCCTTAAATTGGCTGTCAAGTTCAATCAGCAGTACTCTGTATCTATCTATTTGCAGTCTACCTTTCATCCCATAGCTGTGTGTAGTTTTGGTTGCCCTGCTACATGTTTGTTTAGTAATCTGTTCATTAATCTACTTGTCTTCCTTTTCCACCTCTGCACCCTATGTTCTCTCATAGATCTGGATTGCTTATAATAGACCCCAGGCATTAAATGCACTGTGTATCTCCATAAAAATAGGTAAAAAGAAAACTTCAATAGGCCGTGCCATTTACCCCCCCAAAAATTAATAAAGGCTTCCTTTGTAAGTGAGAAATAAAGAACATTGGCCATTTGTGTGTGAGGTAATAGGCTTTGCTGTAATATGAAAATCCATCAAATGATTAAATTCAGTGACATTATATCAGAGTTCATGAAAAGAGAATACAGCATACAGTTTAATTTTATTTAATTTTTAAGAAAAAAAAGCAAAGAAAAATTGTTTGAGTTTCTCTTAAGCTGATTTCTCTCTGCTTTTTCTTAAAAGTGCCTTTCTAGTTGCCACACAGTGATATGATCATTATCTGTCACCTCGTCGCCTTGCTGCCTCAACACACAGTAAAATACAAAAAAAAAAAAAAAAAAGACCAGAGGAGCTTGTGAAGTATGACTTCCTATCCCAAGACTCATTGCCTGCGATTCGTACCGCTTGACAGTAATGATCTTATTACAGTACTCTGGACCTTGAAGAGATTTCATGAGGAGAGTGAAAGGACGTGCCTCCATGTAATCAAGTGGCGCTGAATATTCCACGCGTTTTTGATCACACACTGATTGGGCACAGTTTTAGCCCATCTTCTAGTCAATTATGCATGGCCCCTTGTGCTCCTGTGATAGTCAGAAACATTGATAGCTGTTGTCTGGATTTTGGCAGCCAGCCAGGGGTTTGAAGTGCCTTACGCACAGTCATTCCAGGATAAGTGCTTTTTAGTTGGAATTGATTACCTTTCTTTGGGTTTTGCTTAATAGCAAAACTGCATTGGAGAGGGCTTCAGGTGAAAAATGGACATATTAGCCATTTAGAGTATCTGAACTCCTAGTCAATTTTTAGCTTTCCACTGTTTCCGTCTAATTTATATTTAATGATGTAACATTTGATAATATTTGAGATATTTCATTTCAGTTGCTGCTGAGCACACATGTTGAGCGTGTGTTAAATTATAGTGTATCAATTTTCAGGTTTTCCAAATTAGTCCAGTTTAACCTTCAAACTACAAGTGAATGTGTGTTGGTGCCTGTATTAGTGGGTACTTGGGTTAGCCACCGATATTACAGCGTTTACTTGGTCATTTAGAATGAACAAACTCTGATCTCACAGTGAGGATAATCTGTATAATTTTTTAAAAAATCAAGAAAAAATATTGTTTGCTTTGTTTTGTTCTTGGTTTAGATTCTTATATTGTAGAGACATTTTTGACTTTTGGTAATTTATCACAAGTAAAACTCTCTCTTCATACAGATGACTCCTAAAATCAGAAGATCATTGCTTGATCATTTTACATCAGGGGCCTGGGTATCTCACTTTAAATAATTCGTCTATCTGTCTTAGCCATTTTCTATGCAGCAGTACTACCTTTCCAACACCGAAAAGCTAGCATTTTATATCTGAATATCCTAAAAAATATGAGCTGTGGGTTAGAAAATAGAGAAACAAATATATACTGGAATAGAGGAAGAAATAAATCCTCTGCCAGTGTGGACATATACTCTCTACAAAGTGTGTGTGTGTGTGAGAGAGAGAGACTTTATTATAAACTGGAATAAAATGCCTTTGTATCAATGTATCAGATCTGCACTGATGTTGCCCATCCTCTGAATTTGCTATTCAGGGAGTGACTGTCAGTGAGAATATGGGATCAGAGTAATCTGGAAGCACCAACATTTTCTGTCTCAGTTTTTCAGTCTAATTCAGTTCCAGTTATCAACAGCTTAAAACATATAGTTGTGAAATAAAACAGCCCCACAACAGGAGAGTGAAAATGATGCAAGTCAATGACTGTGGTACACCTCTTCAAGCCCTCCATCGTGGGACTGCTCCACTAAAACAGATGGAACATCAGAATCTACAGGGCTCCTGAAACTGGCAGGATGTGAACAAAAGCTCAGCACTCAAGTTTAAAAACAAACCTCCCTTTTGGAGCATAGCACTGCCTATTGTTTCCTGTTTTAAAAAAAAAAAACAAAATCAGAATTTTGTGGTTCTTAGAGAGAGCATTGTAAAATGGAGCATAGATTGACCAAGCTCTTACAAAGCAGCTTTGACTTCTGTAGATTTCCACTATTCTTTTTCAAGGCCAGTTGTGACTTCCTGTTTAGAGAGCAATCCTGAGTCAAGGCTAAGCAAGGTCATCAAAGTCGCTTCCTTTCTTCAAGCTTTTCAAAACGGAGCCTTTCAATCTTCTTCCAAGGATTTGAGGTTCAACTGATGTCTTAAATTCCAAAGGCTAAGGTTTTGTTTTGTTTTTTAACCTAAGACCATGGATAACATTTTACTGCTCCTATGTAGGCCACAAGGGTTCATAGTTCCTTTTTTCTTTGAAAGAAAAATCTTCTCCCCAAATCCACTATCTGTTGACAGAAAAATAAGTCCTCCTTCAAGGTGGCCTCTGCATATTCCCACTTGTGGGATGCATACCCTTGTGTCATGGAGTTTCAGCAACCTTCTGGAAAGCAAGGTCCACTGGGACCAAATTAACATCCTTTTGTGGCACCAAACATTCAAAGACCAGGTTATAGAGACCAGGCAGTGTCCAACCACCTCCTTTGCTTACTTTCCATGGCCAGCTCTAGGTGTTAGGGACCATCTCCCCTAATCAAAGCAATATCTGGGGGATTTGACAAAAATCCATTAATTTGTAGCTAATTAGTTAATAAGTGTTGGTCTGCTTTCTTATTCTGGACGTAGAGACCCAAGATTTTGGTCATTGCTAATCAGGTTTTCAAAGACACTGATAGAATAATGGATTTAAGCAACATGCTTCAGTCTCTATGTTCCCAAAGGTAGACATGAAAAATCAACGTTATCAGGTGAAATGGCAGGTGTTCATTATTTCTCAAACAGCTGGCAAGGGTCACAATCAGTGGAAGAGTGAGAAATTCTAAGGCATGTCAGACCTTGCAGTATTAGAGACTCTGAAAAGATGGACTTTTAGGGGAGGAAAGTTGACTTCTCTGGTACTTTGAATGTCTCCATGGACAGTTCCTGAACTGTCAACCTAGCATGAGTTTAATATTTGGGAACAGGTGCTTCCTTTAATCAGCTAAAGAAATATTTCTAAACAGTAATAAGTCACTGGGACCAGATGGACTTCTGAAGGAACTCAAATGTGAAATTGCAGAACTACTAACTGCAGTTTGTAACCTTATCATTTAAATCAGCTTCTGTACCAAATGACTGGAGGATAGCTAATGTGATGCCAATTTCTAAAAAGGGCTCCAGAGATGATCCCGGCAATTACAGGCTATCAAGTATCAGAGGGGTAGCCGTGTTAGTCTGGATTTGTAAAAGCAGCAAAGAGTCCTGTGGCACCTTATAGACTAACAGATGTATTTGGAGCATGAGCTTTCGTGGGTGAATACCCACTTCATTTCAATCATCCGACGAAGTGGGTATTCACCCATGAAAGCTCATGCTCCAATACGTCTGTTAGTCTATAAGGTGCCACAGGACTCTTTGCTGCAATTACAGGCTGGTAAGTCTGACTTCAGTACCAGGCAAACTGGTTGAAATGATAGTAAAGAACAAAACTCTCAGACACATAGATAAATATAATTTGTTGGGGAAGAGTCAACATGGTTTTTGTAAAGAGAAATCATGCCTCACCAATCTACTAGAATTCTTTGAAGGGGTCAACAAGCATGTGGACAGGGGGGATCTGGAGGATATAGTGTACTTAGATTTTCAGAAAGCCTTTGACAAGGTCCCTCACCAAAGGCTCTTAAGATAAGAGGGAAGGTCCTCCCATGGATTGATGACTAGTTAAAAGATAGGAAACAACGGGTAGTAATAAATGGTCAGTTTTCAGAATGGAGAGAGGTAAATAGTGGCGTCCCCAAGGGGTCTGTACTAGTACAAGTCCTATTCAACATATTCATAAATGATCTGGAAAAGGGGGTAAACAGTAAGGTGGCAAAATTTGGAGATGATACAAAATTACTCAAGATAGTTAAGTCCCAAGCAGACTGCCAAGAGCTACAAAAGGATCTCAAAAACTGCGTGACTGGGCAACAAAATGGCAGATGAAATTCAATGTTGATAAATGCAAAGTAATGCACATTGGAAAACATAATCCCAACTATACATATAAAATGATGGGGTCTAGATTAGCTGTTACCACTCAAGGAAGAGATCGTGGAGTGATTGTGGATAGTTCTCTGAAACATCTGCTCAATGTGCAGTGGCAGTTAGAAAAGTGAACGGAATGTTGGGAATCATTAAGAAAGGGATAGATGATAACAGAAAATATCATATTGCCTCTATATAAATCCATGGTACTCCCATGTCTTGAATACTGCATGCAGATGTGGTCACCCCATCTCAAAAAAAGATGCATTGGAATTGGACAAGGTTCAGAAAAGGGCAACAAAAATTATCAGGGGTATGGAACAGCAGCCATAAGAGGAGAGATTACTAAAAACTGGAACTTTTCATCATAGAAAATAGAAGATTAAGAGGGAATATGATAGAGGTCTATAAAATCATGACTGTTGTGGAGAAAGTAAATAAGGAAGTGTTATTTACTCCTTTTCATAATACAAAAACTAGGGGTCACCAAATGAAAGTAATAGGGAGCAGTTTTCAAACAAAAGGAAGTATTTTTTTCCACACAATGCACAGTCAACCTGTGTAACTCCTTGCCAGAGGATGTTGTGAAGGCCAAGACTATAACAGAGTTCAAACAAGAACTAGATAAGTTCATGGAGGATAGAATCAGGACTGGAAGGGACCTTGAGAGGTCATCTAGTCCTGTCCCCTGCACTCATGGCAGGACTAAGTATTACTTAGACCGTTCCTGACAGGTGTTTGTCTAACCTGCTCTTAAAAATCTCCAATTATGAAGATTCCACAACTTCCCTAGACAATTTATTCCAGTGCTTAACCACCCTGGTCCATCAATGGCTATTAGTCAGGATGGGCAGGGATGGTGTCCCTAGCTTCTGTTTGTCAGAAGCTGGGAATGGGTGACAGGGGATGGATCACTTGATGTTTACCTGTTTTGTTCTTTCCCTCTGGGGCACCTGGCATTGCCCACTGTTGGAAGACAGGATACTGGGCTAGATGGACCTTTAGTCTGACCCAGTATGGCCGTTCTTGTGTTCTTAAAGAAAAATGCAACAGTGGAGCAGATACTATTTTTTTTCTTCTTTCTGTCCTATGATGTTTCAGGTACTCTGGCTCATATGGTGGCATCAGAGGTTTCTGTGAGGTTCAGGCCCATATGGAAGACCTCCCATTTGGCCATCTTCTGTGCCAGCGTAGAAGTGAAAGGCATCCATGTCCTCTTCCTTATGACACTGTAGATCTTACCCAATATCTTCTGACTTCCAGTGTCAATTCCAGAAAAGGCTGTCTTCATAACATCAGAAGAAGCCAGGCAGTATACAACTTTTTGGGCAGAGGCACCAGCCACGTATTCATCTTCCTCATTACAATTCTCAAAATGATGTGTGCATCCCTTCCCACCTCACCTCCCCTAATCCTTTCAGTCCACTTCTTTGCAGTGTCAGGGTGGAATTACTACAGTTCACAGGGAACTAGAAATCATTCAGCTCAGCTTTGTGATTCAGTTATGCATCGTTTTGCTTAGAATTTGCAGCTCTGCCCCTAAAACCACTCCCCCAATTCCCTTTACTAAATGCACTGAGTTCTCCTCCTCCTATGTTTGTGCACAGTGCATGACACATGTAATGTAAGTGCTTGTCTAATATTTTATTGTTTTGGGAAACAAATCAAAGTATTTTATTTTAGAAATAAATTAGCAATCTCAGGCTACTGTTGGTGGTGCCTTGATTTCTGAAAGTGGTGGTATTTGTGACATCATAAAGATAACTATGTAGAAGACAGCCAACCATTTTCCAACTAACTTTTAACAATCATTTAAAAAAAAGGATAAATTTATATATAAAGTTCAGTTCACGGTTTACTTAACCTGCATTGAAATTGGTTGGAAGCTATCCTATTACATAGAGTTTTAATATTGCCATTGTCACACACATAGTTACTTTTTGGTTGGGTGGCTGGCAATGAGTAGGCTGTTACTGGTCAGTTATAAATAACTTGTTTCTCAAAAACCAATTCAAATTTATGGTGAGACGTGCTTAACAGGAGTGAACTGTCAGATTGCAGCAGAGTGGACAGAAAGGTGTATTCAGTGAACGAAACTGAGTTCAGTATGGAGTTCTTATACAAAAGTCTGAGGAACTTGGGTAGGTGACACCATCATAGGACCTAATCACATCAGACAGTCTCTATTCAAAAGAATAAATGGACACAAATCTGGCATCAGGAATCATAACATTCAAAAACCAGTGGGAGAACACTTCAACCTCTCTAACCACTCAGTGACAGACTTGAAGGTGGCAATTTTGCAACAAAAAAACTTCAAAAACAGACTCCAAAGAGAAACTGCTGAACTTGAATTAATATGCAAATTAGATACAATTAACTCTGGCCTAAACAGAGACTGGGAATGGTTGGGTCATTACACTAATTGAATCTATTTCCCTATGTTAAGTTCTCCTCACACCTTCTATGGGCCATCCTAATTATCACTTCAAAAAGTTTTTTTCCTCCTGCTGATAGCTCATCTCAATTGATTAGACTTTTCCTGTTGTTATGCATACTTCCACCTTTTCATGTTCTCTGTATGTATAAATATCTCCTGTCTGTGTGTTCCATTCTGTGCATCCGAAGAAGTGAGCTGTAGCTCACGAAAGCTCATGCTAAAATAAATTTGTTAGTCTTTAAGGTGCCACAAGTACTCCTGTTCTTTTTGCGGATACAGACTAACACGGCTGCTACTCTGAAACTTGGGTAGGTATGTTTTTCTGTGGGAAGGTTGGGTGTTTTTAACACATTTGAATCAATCAACATGATAGCTACTGTGTGAGGGGAAAGATGTACACATTTATTTTCTTATTGCAACCTGATGTGTAGCCCATTGATTTTAGTTTGTCAAGGAATCCAAATTTCCAGGTATGAAATTAGGATATTTATACCACACAAATGATGACAAATCAGATTCATAAGTGGTACTGTCTGTGGCTCTAGTGATGTGGTGTATGGACTATCATATCATCTGTAGTACCTTTGAGACATTCAGCTGTCTCCTTTTCTCTGCCCTAAGAAGCTGTTTCCCTACTGTCTCAGTTACTGGTCAGAGTAGGGGCTTGGATGAACTTCTGTTTGGACCAGAATCAGAATAATGCTGATGGGGAAGCAGAAGCATGTTGAGGAATTGCATACTATGTTACTGTTCCACCAGTTCAGAGCAAGTTCCCATCTTCTTCCCATTTACCTGTATTCTTGAAGTCATCCTTGACATATCTTCCTAGACTGCCACATGATATCAGTGCCCCGAAACACTTAAAATTCTGGCCTGCCAAAAATATTTTCTTTTTGATGAAAATCTGTATGACTAACTACAACGGCTACTGTGCATCTAGTTGCAGAATATGCCGGACTGCCATCTGAATATGGCTGGCTGGCCGGCCAGATCATGTAAGAGCTTTTTCCTCTTAGGAGAAGGTGGTGGTGGTGGTATTGTTGCCTCATAACTTTTTAGCAGTAAGAGCGTTAACTGTTGGAACATTTTACCTGGGGCTGTGGTGGATTCTCCATCATTGACAATTTTTCAATCAAGATTGGGTGTTTTTCTAAAAGGTCTGCTCTAGGAATTATTTTCTGTGGCCTCTGTTATACAGGAAGTCTCACTAGATGATTACAGTTGTCCCTTCTGGCCTGGGTATCTATGTATCTGCACGTTGCAGAAGTTGACAGTAAGCTACCAGATGAAATTCAACGTGCTGATTATTATCGTACTTATGCCTAAATGGGAAGAACCCAGCTACTTCAGTGAACCTGTAAAACTTGCCTTTCTGTCCCAGCTTCTCCATAACTGATATCTGTTTTCAGTATCATCTATTGTCAACGTCTTTTCAGAATCCTTGTACCAAATATGGTTGCAGGAAGTTAGGCCCAAAGTCTCTTAACTACCACACACTATCATGCAGAGTCTCTCTCTTCTCTCCCCCCCCCCGCCCATTTCCCTGTGTGTATATACATATTGTAGAGATCTCATTACTGACTTTCTATTTACATTATGATTCTACTTAAAACAGGAGTAAAATTACTCTGTTCTCTATATAATTAATTGAATATAGGGGTGCACTGAGTGAGATTTTGTACATAATATAGTGAGAGTAATGGCTGAGATTAATGAACAAGAATGTTTATTGGGAATGGTTAAAATTTAACACATGCTTAAAATATTATTACAATGAGAATTTATTCAAAACTGTTTTAGGACAGATAAACGTATTATTTCTGCAAATTACACTAAGACAGAATTGAACAAAGTTATCTTATTAGAATCTGTCAGCACCCACCTCTCCCGAGCACCCCCTTTCTCTGGCTGATATGCCTGCAAACAGTCTTTCCAATGGGACGGCACGCACCTCTCATGGGCAGGCTGCTTTGCTTGGTTGGGTGTGAGCCTGCTTCTGGTTTTTTGCTCTTTCAGCGGGGTGGCACTGCCTCTGGTGAGCGCCCTCCCAGCTGATGGTTCTCTCGGCAGGTTTTCAGTGACTCAGTCCCCCGGCCGAGCCACATTCGCTGTCCCCCATTCCGGGGTACACAGTCCCAAGTTCTGGTATGGGGCTGTAGCTCTTTGGCTTCTTCCCAGAGGCATTACCTTCTTCAGATACCCAGCTGGGGCCCATCTCGTTACCGTCAGCTGGTGTCCTTTTCAGCAGCCCTCCCTGGGCTCAGTCTGCAACCAGACCAGCAGAGCACTTCTCAGTACCCTCGTCTGGTCTGGCCAGGTTCTGTGCTCCGTCCCCTGGGCTCAGCCTGCCCACACTGACCTTTCGATGGGCCTGCTGCTCTTCTATCCAGACAGAGACACACGGTCTTTGCCCGCCTTCCCTGGGCTCGGTTCTGTCTGCTGAGCTCTCTGCAGAGAGCTGTCCGCAGTCCTGCTGTTCATCTAGCCAGCGAGGTACCCACTCCTCCCTCGTCGAGCCCCACACAGCAAATAAAGGCTCTGCTCTGCTGCTTGCCTTTTATCTGCCCCTTTATTGGTCGCTTCAGCAGCCCCTCTGATTGGCTGCTCCTCTGCAACTGCTCTAGGCTGTCTGGAGGACTTCTCACTCCTCTGTTCTGAGGCAGGGTGATGCAGGGCCATGCGGCCTCCAGCAGGGGGCCTCTGGACCTAGTCCATCCTGCTAATTACACTGTCATTTTATTGCATGTAGGGTGACCAGACAGCAAGTGTGAAAAATCAGGACAGGGGGTGGATGGTAATAGGAGCCTATATAAGAAAAAGACCCTAAAATCGGGACATCTGGTCACCCTAATTGCATGAAATGTAAAACCTGTAGATGCAGTTGCAAATTATGTGTGAAACGTGTTTTTCCACATGCGTTTTCTGACTTCTGATTTCCCCTTGATTTGAATTTTAATGTAAGTAGATGAAAATCAATGAGACTGTGACACTGACTTTCTAGTGCTCAGGATTGGGTGGGAAAACTGATTTTTACATGCATACTAGCTAAGTATGATCTTATAAGTTGCAGTAAAAAATAAAAACTTTCAGACAGTGAAATCTGCTCTAAGAACTCACCTGGTGTAGATAAACAAAAAATATTTCAAAGTATCCTGAAGGTTCCCAACACAGCTATGTTCAAAAAACCATATTTGCTAGACAACTGAATTGTTCCACTCTCTAGGGGAGGGTGCATAAGTGTGGTCTAATTATATTATAACAAACCTTGCTCTAAAAATTATATACACGTGGTATGATGCTCCAAAATAATTACTAGCAGAGGGTTCAGCAGATATTTTGTGAGGTGGATAATTCTTTACTTGATTTTTCCCTCCCTTCCATGATAAATTTCCTGAATAGTAAACACACATCATGTGGATTCCTGTTCATAGTTCTTGTTCATAGTCTACTTCAGCTCACCAAGCCAAAATCCATATTAGTAACTAGATTATTAGTGCTCATGGGCGGATCATTTAAATTTCCTAATACCAAAAAATTGGAGAAGCAAATATTCAGCAATGCAGAATGCAGGATATTTAGTGCCTATAGGACTTCAGCTACAGTTAGCATATTCTAGAAGGTCTGAGAGAGCTCTTTCTTGACTAGAGTAAGGAGACTGATACTCTGATCTAACTGTACATGTGTTAAAACACATGAGTAATAGAGTAGTGTTATAACAGTCACCTGTAGGTGGTAAAAATATTTGCTAATTCAATCAGCAGGTAAATCTATAGGACACTTACTGACACTGTTAGATTAATTACCAGGAAAAAGATGTAATTTGAATTATAACTAGTCACCTAAACAGAATAACTAATTTCCCCTTCCTTCCAAATGTTTGATTCTGAATTACGGAGCTGGTTCCAGACTCCTAGTAGAAGTCTAGTTCTGGATCTGCTTCTCCAAACTGGAACATGCTCAAAATTCAGGGGGTTTCAGATTCAGGGTACAGGTTTCGGCTTATCATACACTTAGACATTTGTACAAAACTCTCATCAAAATCTATGTACAGGTTTTATTAACAATTACATGAGAAAAATAAATGAGGGGAAAATTGAGCCTGTCCTTATCCATAGTATTAATTATTCACCAGCTTTAGAGACGCAATACAATTGATATGCTTTTTCTTGGATTCAGCTTTATTTTGCTATTATTTTTGAGTGTATTTCTCAGCAAACAGCTGAAGACCATTAGGATATACTTAAAAATATTCTGTTTAGAATGAACTCTCCTTATATTCCAATATATTTTCAGGTCTTTATTTCTGCGTTTACTGAATGAAAACAATATACCCCTAGGATTTTGGCTGCTGCTTCTGCTAGCTCTCAACCTGCAAACATTAGCCTCTGTTTGTGACATCATAGTTCTTTCCTCAGCAACCAGTGGTGATATCACAAATGGAGAATTATTGCTTTCTGTGAGCAAAGGACAGCAAGAAGCGGCTGAACTCAAACAAAATCTTGCTTTCATATTAATTATTTCTGGAATAAAGAATGAAAGATTAAAAATATAGAAAATATGATGTGAAGACAGTTTTGTTTCTAATTAGAATAATTTTCAAAAGTTTTAATGAGTTATCTATAGATATTTAAGAACAGGACAGAGTGCATCTGAATTGTTCATGTATCAGTTTTTCTAGTGATCAACTATCTTTGGGCTGGTCTACACTGGGGTGGTGGTCGATGTAAGATACACAACTTCAACTACGGGAATAGTGTAGCTGAAGTCGACGTATCTTATTTCGACTTACCTCCTATCCTCACGGCATGGGATCGATGGCTGCAGCTCCCCCATTGACTCCGCTTCCGTCTCTCACCCTGGTGGAGTTCCGGAGTTGACAGTAGCACATTCGGGGATCGATTTATCGCGTCTAGACGAGACGTGATAAATCAATCCCCGATAGATCTCTACCCGCCAATCCGGTGGGTAGTGTGGACGTACCCTTTAAGTGAATGCAATCACTGCACAAAGATACCCTGCTTCATGGGTAATTAAGGTATTTCATGTCTACAATTCTTTATCCTAATGAAGAGGAAAAAGTTTCTTTTTGCCAGAAATATTTCTTTTAAGCTTTTTTATTTCCTCTGTAAGCTTTGACTTGGGAAGATGTTCTTGTAACATATCATCAGGTCCCATAATTTGTCATCATACTACTCAATGGCTCATCTCAAAAATTTAAAGGAATACTGTCAAGGTTGTTAGGTCCAGAGTTTAACCTACAGTGCCTTTGGAAAAAAAAGAAAAAAAGGTTAACTTAAATCACTCCCCAGAGCCTGAAAAAATCTGAAAGCTTCCAAAATTAAAGCTGCAGCCTGGTTAAAATCCAAAATCATCTGCTGGGCAACTCGCAAAGTCAGTATATTGGTTTCTTCAAGAATATGCATGTGAAAATTGTTCTATACCTTGTCACGGCCTGTCAACACTATTTCTAGGAAGATATTAAACAAAAAAAAACTTACTCTACAGTGTACTTAGACAACAGGATTCTTGTATGTGTCAAATACCCTCCTTTACTCATAAGAATGGGGTAGGTTAGAGAGAGAATCCCATGTGCATGCATTTGCAGTCCAAAGGACAGCTAATCGGTTAAACTTTTAAGAATTATGATATCTAGATTTGATACAGTACTTTTAATCTGTTGCTTTACAAATGATTTACTCCTGGGGGAATTCTGCACCCAAAACATCAAAAATTCTGCACATAGTAGTTTTAAATTCTGCAAAATTCTGCATATTTTATTTGTTAGAATAACACAATATAATCACACCAGTTTCAATTATTTTGGTAACTTATTTTAAAATACTTGTCAGCAAATATGTCTCTAATGATACATACAACAAAAAAGATTCAGGAAATGTTTTTGACAAATAGATTCTGTACTAGGCATATTAATACAGAACTTTGAGTAATAATTCATTTAAACTACCATACAGAAAGGTATTTCCAACACCCCTCAGAAGCAGTGCAAAGGCTTGCGGGAGTCAGGAGTAATGGAGGAGCTGGAAGTTTTTCCCTCAGTGATATCTGTAGGGGACCAGCTCTGGCGCCCTCTAGAGTGGTGCACATGTGCACTGGTATAAGGGGCAGCGCCAGCTCCCCCCTCCCTCAGTTCCTTCTTACTGCCAGTGACAGTGCTGGAATGACTCCTTGCCTCGGCAAGATTTCCTTCTAAACTATGCCGAGTTGTGAATTCTCTTGTCTATATATCTTAGAAAGTTTGAGTAGTATATTAGTTCCCTTAGTGTAGAAGTTAA
The DNA here is from genome assembly GCF_020497125.1 of Mauremys mutica. Taxonomy (NCBI): domain Eukaryota; kingdom Metazoa; phylum Chordata; order Testudines; family Geoemydidae; genus Mauremys; species Mauremys mutica. The sequence continues at coordinate 79,315,437 of NC_059081.1, read as the reverse complement.
AAATAGTTAGTCCCCTGTGGCATTTAGCCTAGGGACAGAGCATGCCTTGCAACCGCTGCAAAAAACCTATGCCATTCAATGATCCCCATCAAAGCTGTCTTAAGTGTTTGGGGGAGACCCACATGAGCAACTAGTGTCGCATTTGTAAGAGTTCAAGTCCCGAACCAAAAAGGTACAGGACATTCATCCTCAAGTCCTCCTTATGGAGTCGGCCCTTGCACCGGCCTCGGAGCCAGCCAGATCGTACTCCGCTCCAAGCACCACAGCTTCAGTGCAGAGCATGCTGCCAGCACCAGCCTCTGACCGGCGCCGATCACCCTCTCCAGTACTGGCTAAAAAGCAGACAAAGGCTGGGAGGAGGGCATTTTCCTACATCCTGTAAAGGGAAGGAGAGAGCTGGCACCATTGCATGTGGTGAGCACACACCCCTACAATGGAATGGACATGAGCAACACATCTTGAAGAACAACAGTGACGAAAGGTAACAGTCTTTTTGCCAGCCTGGAGAGAGCCAAACAGAGACATTCTCCAATTCATAGCTTCTGCCTTGTTCCAATAAGGAGCCTTAGTATTCTTTGTGATAGTACTTCATATTTTCCATTGTTTTTCTTTCCTGCTTGATTCCTCTAACAACCTCTTGTTGATCTCATCCCCTAGCAAGTAATCTGTCATCCATCAACACACAGAGGTATGCACGTTTATTAAAAAATAATAGACATTTCCCAGCTCATAAGTGCGTTTTAATAGATATTTGATTTTAATATCATTTGATATTGATCTTGTACTATTAAGTGTCTTTGGGGTTTTATGTACTACTGTTGTTTAGTACCACTGTCCACATCTTTATTGACTCAATATGAAAAAACACCATACTTCGCTCTCAAAATAGCAGATTGATGGTTTGGAATATAGTGGAATCTCCCTGATTCCTAGCAATGCCTGATTCCTAGCAATCCATTGTAAAGGAATGAATTTTGTGAATTACTAAGTAAGGCCTTATTTTAGCTAAACATTTAAACATGCTTAAAGTTATGATTGTCTAGTTTCATTTGCTATGTGCAAACAAAATATAGTCTCGTTCAGTAATATATATATACTCGGAGCTTTAAAAAGATGAAAACAATCATGAGCAAACTTGTGTGCGAAGAAATGCTTTAAACGTAAAAATGTTAATGGTAATTGGGAATTGTTTAGGAATACTTTATTAAATGTTCAAATAAACCACAATTCTGTGCACTCAAAAGCAGGCTTCTTTGGTTAGAGCACCATTGTTAGGAGGTGAAATGAGAAGCAATAAATATATATAAATTTGAATAATCGGGAAGGTGACAGCAATGAGTATAAATCAGCAGTTAGGCAGTGTAGACAATTGAAAGAGGATTCTGAAGGTATCAGTATAAAGAAAAAAAAGGCCAATCTTGTTAACAACAATAAGAACATAAGAAAGGCCGTACCGGGTCAGAAGGTCCATCTAGCCCAGTATCTGTCTACCGACAGTGGCCAATGCCAGGTGCTCCAGAGGGAGTGAATCTAACAGGCAATGATCAAGTGATCTCTCTCCTGCCATCCATCTCCATCCTCTGACGAACAGAGGCTAGGGACACCATTCTTACCCATTCTGGCTAATAGCCATTTATGGACTTAGCCACCATGAATTTATCCAGTCCCCTTTTAAACATTGTTATAGTCCTAGCCTTCACAACCTCCTCAGGTAAGGAGTTCCACAAGTTGACTGTGCGCTGCGTGAAGAAGAACTTCCTTTTATTTGTTTTAAACCTGCTGCCTATTAATTTCATTTGGTGACCCCTAGTTCTTGTATTATGGGAATAAGTAAATAACTTTTCCTTATCCACTTTCTCAACATCACTCATGATTTTATATACCTCTATCATGTCCCCCCTTAGTCTTCTCTTTTCCAAGCTGAAGAGTCCTAGCCTCTTAATCTTTCCTCGTATGGGACCCTCTCTAAACCCCTAATCATTTTAGTTGTCCTTTTCTGAACCTTTTCTAGTGCTAGAATATCTTTTTTGAGGTGAGGAGACCACATCTGTACACAGTATTCAAGATGTGGGCGTACCATGGATTTATATAAGGGCAATAATATATTCTCAGTCTTATTCTCTATCCCCTTTTTAATGATTCCTAACATCCTGTTTGCTTTCTTGACCGCCTCTGCACACTGCGTGGACATCTTCAGAGAACTATCCACGATGACGCCAAGATCTTTTTCCTGACTCCTCGTAGCTAAGTTGTTCATGTTGTTGTATGTATAGTTGGGGTTATTTTTTCCAATGTGGTCATGAAATACTTTCTGTTCCATAAGTAAGTAGGCAGGATGTTAAACACCATCTATTGAAGTGAATTATTTTTTAATATGCGGAACCAGATAACTTCTATCCAAGAGTATTAAAAGAATTGGCTGAGGAGTTGTCTGAGCCATGAATATTGATTCTCTTTTTAACAAATCTGAGAACCTTCTTAAAGTTCCAGAAAACTGGAATAAAGATTAATGCTGTGCCAGTATTTCAAGAGGGTAAATGGAATGCCTTAGGAATTGATAGGCCAGTTAGCCTGACATTGATCCTGGGCAAAATCATGGAAAGGCCGATTTTGGACAATCATTAAATAATTAAAGATGATGGAATAATTAATACCAGTTAATGTGGTTTTATGAAAAATAGGTCTTATAAAACAAAGAGTGTGTTTTGATCAAATTACCAATTTAGTTGATAAAGATAATTATTGGCATAATATATTTAGGCTTCTCTGAGTAATTTGACTTAGCCCACGTGTCATCCTGATAAAAATAAAAAAAAAATAATACTATACAAAATCAACATAGCCCATATTAAATGGATTAAAAACTAGTTAACCCATAGATCACAAAAGTAATTGTAAACTGGTAACTGTCATCCACTGAGGATGTTTTTGAGATCTGTTCTCAGCCCGCTGCTATTCAATTTCTTTGTCAGTGACCTGTAAAAAATCCTTGTTGGTAAAGTAGACAAAAACTGGAGCAGTAAATAATTACTGGGATAGGTCAGTTATGCAGAGTGACCTGGATTGCTCTACTCTCTGCTCTCTTTTCCCTGTCTTCCATTGATATGGGTGTTGATTCTCTCCACTCTTCTCTCTCATCCACCTGTGACTATTTTGCATTCTGTCCCATCTAAAGGTGCCATCTCCGAAAAGGACTTGGGGGTCAGTTGAACATGCCCAATGTGATGTGTAGCGAAGAGGGCATAGGTGATCTTTTGGATACATAAGCAAAGGGAATATCAAGTAGGAAGAGGGAGGTGGAATTAGGGCTTTGATATTAGTGAGACCATGGCTGGAACACTGTGTCCGGTCCTGGTGTCAATGCTTCAAAAAAAGGATATTGGCAAATTTGAAAGAGTTCAGAAATAAGCTAGAGTACAAGAATGATTCGAGGTCTGGAAAACATGCCTTTATAGTGAGAGAAGCTCAGTCTATTTAGTTTTGTCCAAGCGAAGGTTAAGAGACTACTTGATCACGATTTGCAGGTATATATATGGGGAAGAGATTTCTGATAGTAGACAGCTCTCTAATCCAGGGGTTCTCAAACTTCATTGCACCACGACCCGCTTTTGACAACAAAAATTACTACATGACACCACAAGGGGGGACTGAAGCCTGATCCCGCCCCAGGTGTGTGTGTAGGGGGAGGTGGCAAAGCCAAAGCCCAGGGGCTTCAGCCCCAGATGGGGGGGCCTGTAACCTGAGCTTTGACTTCGGCCCTGGGTGGTGGGGTTCGGACTTCAGCTTTGGCCCCGGGCCCCAGCAGGTCTCATGCCAGCCCTGGCAACCCCATTAAAATGGGGTGGTACCCACTCTGGGGTCCTGACCCACAGTTTGAGGACTGCTGCTTAACCTATGGCCTGTGTTATGCAGAAGGTGAGACTAGATGATCATATTTGTTTCTTCTAGCCTTAAAATCTATCAGTGTCTGCTTATGTGGTTTGCTGAATCAGGGCCTAGGTGAGCAAATACTAAGAAGAGTAACGCATAACAAACTGTACTTGTTCGTCCAGATAAACACTTACAGATGTGCTTAACTTTGAATATGAGAGTAATTCTGATCGGTCAATGGTAATTCAGCACAGACTTAAGTACTTTGCTGAATCAGGGCCATATTTTGTGAATTGTTTAGTTTTATTTATGATAAGCTAACATCATGAAATGTTTGTGATATGAGAGCTCAACTTAGTATCTGCCTTTGTAGATTTTTGTACAGTTTATAAGGCATGAGGTTTAGTATTGTAGGGATTAGCCAAGCTGTACTTTGTGAATATAGAAACCTGCACATCTGTGAAGTGGCTGCCTGGGGCTCCATTCACACATTTGGAAGACATTATGCCCTGGTGTGGGAGTCTTCTGCTGATGCCTCCTTTGGGATGGTGGTACTCCGCTCAGTCCTACCATCTACATCCTCGCACTCTCCTACTTAGGTACTTCTTCACACAATGCACAGTCAACCTGTGGCACTCATTGCTGGGATTGTTGTGAAGGTCAAAAGCATAACTGGGTTCAAAAAAGAATTGGACAAGTTCATGGAGGATAGGTCCATCAATGGCTATTAGCCAAGATGTCAAGGATCCCTAAACCTATGACTGTCAGAAGCTGGGACTGGACGACAGGATGGATCACTTGCTGATTGCCCTGTTCTGTTCATTCCCTCTAAAGCATCTGGCACTGGCCACTGTTGGAAGACAGGATATTGGGCTAAATGGACCAGTAGTCTGCCCGAACATATCAGTTCTTATGTTCTTAAGTGTGCTTCTAATGAGAGAAAAAGCATAGTAACTGAGGTGTTTGCCTGTCCTTCAAAAGAAGGAAAAGAATGATAGAATACATTTGACTTCTGCAGGAAGTAGAATGAGGCTATTGTACCATCCAGATAAAGTTTCTATTGGTGTGCTGCTTATAAATAGAATATTTCATTCATTTTTTCCAACCAAAAAAATCACATATCGTAACCTCTTCAAAAGAAGCCACATCCCTCTCCTCCATCTGAGGGAAAATGGGAATCGCTGCACAGAGCAGGAAATGTAATATTACACTACAACATAACAAACAACCTTGACAGGTTTGTATGAGGCTGCAGTTCAGATTTTGCCATCAAGGAAATCTATAAACTATACTGAGCTTTCTGAAATCATTAATGCCTTAGTTGTATTGATGATTTCATTTCTCTGCTACAGGAGTGTGGCCTAGATACCTAGCTGCAAGCTGCAGCTTATTGTTTTTATGATACTCCTCTTTCTTTCCACGCTCTCCCTCCCCCGTAACCAAAAAAAAATCCATTGCGTAAATTGATTTGGGGATCAGCCTTGATAAAATACCAGCATTCGGCCCCTCACAACATCATAGCTGTATTGTTAGCTGTTCTTGATTATTTGGATGCTCCAGTAGAAGCTGCCACATCAGAGTTGGAGGTGTGCAGAGATTAACTGGTGTCTGTCCAACCATTTGTCATACAAATAACAGTGCCGGTAGAGTGAAATACTATAAATCATTTTTTCCAGGATTGAAACCTTTTATCAGTTGTGTCAGTTTCATTATTCAATAAGCGATTAGTAACAGCCATTGTCATTTAGCTGTTTAGTAGTTAACAACTCAGATTTCTGGCTAGTAAGGGAACTGTTTGACACTAGCATCTGATGTAAAAGGAAGTTTTAATATACAGGTGAAATGCAATTGGACTTGCTGGTCAATTACTTAATGCTTTTTGACAGATTAAAGACAATCAACCCTAGACTTGAGATTTTTAATTTTATGGTGGTTGTGCTTTCTCAAATGGCAACTTTGAATTCAGTTACAAATAGTCTGTTCCGTGCAAATGTTTTGACCAGATATGTTAAAAATATGCAAATATAAAATTGGCCTTGTAATTTTCCCTTTTTTAAACTTTAATTATTCAAAAGGGCTAATCACTGTAGTTCATGGAGAGTTTTTTTTGCCATTCCAGTTGCCTTCTATATAAGCCGAGTTATAACACTGCTAGTATTACATTAATGTAAAAACTACTGAACAGAGAGAAAAATTAACCCTGAGCACGCTGGCTTATCTCAAACATTACTCAGAGTTCAGAGTGTGCTTGTATATTGTGTGCCCTCACCAGACTTCATTATAGTTTGATTTAAGTATGTCATCAGAAAGGTCCTGAGAACCAACAATAGGACATAAGTAAAGCTGAGGAGTGCTATCCAAGATGAACCCTAAATAATACACACATGAAGGAGTGAAATTTAAAATAACAGGCATAATTAATAGAAAACACAAAGTCAAATCTATTTTGTTAATACCAAGAACATTTTCCTACCCTGTCTGTAACCTTTAAATTGGAAAAATCCCAGGAGTTACAAAGGAGTACCTCAGTCCTCACCTGCATCGCAAAAGAAACTCCAGCCTTGCACCTCTAGAGAACAAACTACAAATGATGCTAGATTTTGCAACATACACCTCTACCTCGATATAACGCTGTCCTCAGGAGCAGGGCCGGCTCTACAGTTTTCACCACCCCAAGCAGCGCGCCGAATTGCCGCCCCGGCCGCGGGGGCAGTCCGTGTGCCCTTAGGGCAGCAGGCGCGTTTCCACGGTGGCAGCAATTTGGCGGCAGCTTCTATGTTAGCTGAAGCCACGGCGGACAGCTAAACATAGAAGCTGCCGCCGAATTGCCGCCACCGCGGAAACACGCCTGCCGCCCTAAAGGCGCACGGACTGCCCCCCTCCCGCCCGCGGCGGCAATTTGGCGCGCTGCTTGGGGGGGCAAAACAACAGGGACTGCTGCCCCTTGCAGAATGCCGCCCCAAGCACCAGCTTGGAATGCTGGTGCCTGGAGCCGGCCCTGCTCGGGAGCCAAAAAATCCTACCACGTTATAGGTAAAATCGCGTTATATTGCACTTGCTTTGATCCGCTGGAGTGTTCAGCCCCGCTCCCAGGAGCACTGCTTTACTGTGTTATATCCAAATTTGTGTTATATCGGGTCGTGTTATATCGTGGTAGAGGTGTGTATGGAAAGTAGGAATCATCAAACCCCTCATATGTATTTGTAGCAGAGAATTTCACCCGAAAGAGGGCTAACACATGGCTCTCTTTTCCACCACTTAATTTTCACTTTAAACCTCAAAACAGGGCTGAAGTGAGATTTAACAACCTTCTAGTGGAAACTTCATTTTACATGTATTACTTTCCCTTCAAATGCCTGCCTAAATGGCTCCTCAGTGACACCATTAAACATTGCCTTATTTCTTGTAGATACCATGACTAAGGCTGAGTCTATCACAGAAGTCCTCCATGACTTTTGCAGCGGCTGGTGCTGGCTGGTGTAGCCTTAACCATGACAGGAGATGGACTTGAGCAGAGTATCTGAAGGAAAATTTCAGTTCAGAGAGCACATTCCTAACTCACATTGTGCATAACTATTTGTCTTTGAAGAGCACATTATTTTTATACCATGTTAGAGAATGGGTGCCCTGGAGGCTTGTCTCTAAATTTCATGGCTTTGTTTGCATCATGGTAGCCCAATTAATAGTAATTTTTTTTTAATTTACTGGTTTTTTCACATTGGAAAAGAGATTTCATAAAAAAGTGGTGGCAAAATAAGTTCCGAAATTTCAGGATCCCTGCTTTGAGAATAAAATTCCTTTTAGTGGCAACATCTTTCTGCTGTTTTGTAACTGTTTTCTTGACAGTAATTGCTTGCACTATCAACAAAATGTGGCTGTGTTTTGTTCAAAGAAAAAGTACAGAACAATGCATCTTTGGTTAATGGATTTAAATGCTGCTTGTTTATCAGCCTATAACGGGCAAGATTGCAGGCTCCCTATCTCTAGATGAAACTGATGGTCCAAACCAAGAATAAATCCATCATGCCATAAAAGTAGTGGGTCTTTGTAGGGTAAGCAAGTAAGCATTTTCTCTTTGCTATGAATCAATATTGAGTCTAAACAGAGGAAATAAAATCAGCTTATTGAGAAGAACATGTTCACCTATGTTCCATACTTGTTCTTCTAGTATTCATCTCCTTTAAGTCCATTTTGGGCAGTATGCCCCGATGGTGCGGGGGGTTCCCCTCACTCCCTTTCTTTGCTGCCATCTCTTATTTTTCCCCTCCTCTTTAGGAGTAAATCTGTTTGCTTGTAATGCTAACACATTTTACTGTATGCGATGGCAGCATTGCCAGTTGCGGATTGACTACCAAAAGCCATTTCATTTGTGATCTAGGTTTGTACTTGATTTGTTGTTACAAATGTAGAGCTTTAATCTCCTTTCTAGCAGTGTGAACAGAAGTCCTGACTTGCGTAACAGTATATTATCTGTGATAGACCCAGGCCAGTTGGGAACAGCAGAGTAGTAGAAGGGAGATATACTGGCCACTGGATAAGCAGTTTTCTGTTCCCTGAGTGACCAGAGCAGGGGCTGCTCCAGGCTAATGAGAACACCTGACTAAGAGTCAGATGAGGCTGTTAAGCACCCGACTCTAATTAAGGCCCCTCTGATGCTATAAAAGGGCTCACTCCAGTCAGGCCAAAGAGGGAGCCAGAGGAGAGGAAGTGCATGCGAGGAACTGGGAGCAAGAGGCGTGCAAGAAGCTGAGAGTGAGTAGGCACTGCTGGAGGACTGAGGAGTACAAGCAATATCAGACATCAGGAGGAAGGTCTGGTTTTGAGGACAAAGAAGATGTTGGGAGGAGGCCAGGGGGAAGTAGCCCAGGGAGTTGTAGCTGTTGCGTAACTGTACTAGTAGGCACTCTAGACAGCTGCACTCCACGGGGTCCTGGGCTGGAACTCGGAGTAGAGGGTGGGCCCGGGTTCCCCCGAAACCTCCCAACTCCTGATCAGACACAGGAGGAATTGACCTGGACTGTGGCTTCTACCAGAGGGGAAGGTCTCTGGGCTGTTTCCCAACTCACAGGGTGAATCTGTGAGGCGAGCAAATCCGCCAATAAGCGCAGGACCCACCAAGGTAGAGGAGGAACTTTATCACGTATCCTTAAATTATAAGACTTGAAAAAAGCAGTGACACATGAGAAATCAATTTGGCTCGAGCGGTGACTTCTCTGTGTAGTATCCAGATCTGATAGTGGCATCCCATGTTTGTGAAGCTTATTCTGTATTAATTACACAATTGAATCTTCACCTTGGCACAAGTACAAGAATGTTGATTGGGTATGGTTTTGGAACCCAGCAATCTTTGGAATACCAGAATTTACATGGGGTACCTTCTTAATGTACCCTAAAAGGAAGTGTGTAAGTTAATAATGGTAACAATGTATATTATATATTTAGCGCTTGGTATTAAGTTCAAGAAGCTTTTCTATGATGGAATATCTCTAGTTAAGTATCTTGTTCTTAAACACATGAAAACACAGATCATGTAAATAAATGCAAATTGTTGATGGGTTTAACAATGACAAATGTACCATCAGGCGTTATACTGCAACATGTCTAATTGTACAAGTCACTGATAAACTGATCTTTTAAAACTTTTCTATAGCTGTTCCACTAACTCAGAACAAATAGAATATTGATGGTAAATATCAAAATGCAGTTAAGGACAAAAATCTCTTTTAACTAGCAGTTTTTTCGTTTACATTATAATTACTGGAATAAGTTGGGCTGGAATTTATAGAAAATTGCCATGTACCATTAAAAAACACTTGGTGATGTTGAGCCCCAGTATGGTGTGTCTAGGGAAATATTTTTGTGTGGTGGTGGTAGAGAGGTTTTTCTTTTCCCTACCAATTCTCTCTAGTTAAAATATGTGCAACAAAAATGGAGGTGGAGTATCAACTGATTATCTAATCTCATAATTCAGCTAACCTCGTGAAGCTGACTCGGTTGTCAAAACTAACCTTAGAAATTGGTTGATCAAATGCTACAAGCGAAGTACTTGTTTTCCAGTATAGAAGCTGGTGGTCTAGTGATCACAGCCAAGCAATTATGTCCCTCTTAGATAGCATGAGTACTAGTCATTAAATAATTATACCTTTGATTAGCTGCTTTAGCTGTTCGTTGCCTTTGAAATATGATAGCACAAATTAAAGCTTTTATTAAAAGACAATTTTTCTAGGTGGCTGAAAAAGATTTGTGTGTGTGTATAAAAGAACTGTAATTTTCAGCTGCAGGAAATGAAAAAGCTGAGAAAAAATAAAAATGTTTCCAATTAACATCTATTTCTGTCTTTGTGAATCTTGAATATTTATAGTATGTTGCTAATACACTGGATAGATATGCCAATCCTTTACCTTCTGCAGAAGTTTCAGGGGGGGAAAAACCTTACTCAGATGGAAAGAAGAATTAATCATTGTTATAAAACATCATTCTTCATTAATATTAGTTTACTCATTTACACAAAAGTTAATCTCAAATATAAAACTTTAAATTCGAGTTAAGTGATCAAGATGAACTTTCCTTCTCCCAATTTTCATCTTTTCTCTCTTTGAAATATATGAAGATAAAAAAGCTGCAAACCAAATTACTAATATGAATACAATTATTACCCTTAAATTGCAAAATAGAGCACTGATGGTCAATTTCCATTTTGTTGTCAGATGTGAAATTTTAGTGTAGCGTGTAGGTGATCTTCAAATCCAGAATTCAGTATTCCTACCAATTTCCCTTCTCAATCACCATCCTTCCAAAAACATTCAGGGCCAGATTATTTAAAAGTGGGGCCAGATTTTCCAAATAGTTCAGCACCCTCCAAGCTTGGATTTCTGATTTAATGATGTACCAGTTGTCTTTGCTTTTGTTTTTGTTTCAGCTCTTGCCTTGGTCTGGTGGTAAGTCTGTTAGAATCCACATTAACCCGCTAAATGGAAATCTTTTGAAGCTTTCAAATCTCTTTCAAGTTTTTAAAGCAATTTTACTGTGGAAATCTAGTTTAGTGTGAACTACAACATGAGCTACTCTGAGAATTTGCTGGGAAATGCAGAAAAATGACAATAATTCTTCGTGTGTGTTGTCAGATATTTGCACTGTTTTGAAATTTTTTTAATTAGGATTAATTTTTATATTCATTTTGAGTAGAATTTACAGGCATAATGTTACTCAGAGTCAGAAACTCAGTTCAGCCGGTTTATTTTATTTTTTGAATACGTGTCCTGTGTTGTATTTGCTTGGTCTTAGTTTTTTAATCCTTTCAAAGACCTTTTAATGGATGTTTCAGCTTTACTACTTCCCTGTATGGCATCCTCTAGGAAAAGACCATTGTGTCAAGCCCCTTTGCAGTTGAAGTAGGGAGATCACATAGTGTAAGAATCTTCTGGGTTGCATCTTATGAAATAATTCTACTCCTGTTATGAAAGAACAGAACATTTACACAGTCTTGTTGAGCAAATGAACGTTCAGATGGCCAGCATAAAAGAGATCCCCAATCCGCAGCTTCTTAATGAAATGACAACTGATAAAAGATCATGGGATGCAGAGCACACTAAAAAATGTAAGAGAAGAACAAAACTGCAGAATCCTATCCCCACTGTGGTGTGTTAGCTTTATGCAGATTGTCCTGGAGCATGGGGTCACCCTAAAATGCCCGTCTCTCATGCAGGCCTGCCTTTCTGCAAATGTGGTATTTATACAAGTCTAGCATAGATATTTAAAATATACAAGTTAGGCTGGTATGTGTTATCTGGAAAGGTTACCTTACATTTTCTCTTGCTTTACCTTGTGTTTCATAAAAAATAAAACTTCTTTATATGAATGGACAGGGTTATTTATTTTGTGCTGGTGGTGATGAGATATTCTCAGAAATGAGTGGCACACCAACTACATCCCCATCCCCCTTCCTCCGGTGTAGGTGAAAAGATCCTATTATTTCTGATAATTGATGCTGAGCGCTGTGGCGTGCCTCATTTAATCAGCACTGTTCAGCACACTCCAGGGATGTAATTCATGCACACTTTAACATCCAACATGGCTGACAAGGCTTGGGCACACAACCTAACGGCTACATCATTTTTTAATCAGCTATCTGAGGACTATTTATCTAATCAACAAAGAGCTCTGTCAGATGGAGACCAGAGGTGACATTAACCAGTCTGTAGTTTCTTGGTACAATGATGGAAGAAAATTTTAGAATCAAACTGTAGAACACTCTTAAGAATGGAAGTGTATTTTTATTTCACTTACCAAAAAAAAAGCAATGAGTTGTAAAGAGGGTTTTTTTAATAAGATTTACGGGAGATTATATACTTAGGCTCCATTAGGGAGTGTTCCAGGTACTAAATAAATTTATATACAAGCACCCAGGTGGTACAGTGGTTTTGGAAATCACATTGTAGTAGTAATGGTGGTAAACATATTTGCTATAATATCTAGATAATAAAAAAGCAGTGGAAAAATAGATTCATAAAACCGAAATACCTGGTATCCCTATTAAAGAAAACAAACACACACAAAAATCCTGTCTGCCAAGGGACGGTCACAGATGTAAAGCTGTTGATTGAACAAATACAAAGATGTGCAGTAATTGGGAGACATTAAGTTTAAATGATTCCCAATTACTCCATATCTTATAGACACACTGTCCCTCTTTCTTTATGCATATATATATTTTAAAATATAGAAATGCATGCTACATACAAAATATACCTGTGTTCAGTTTGCAAAATTGAGCACTTGAAAGTTAGTGAATGGCAGAGTTAAGGTTGCCTTTGCCTCACAAATACTTACAAATTGATCTTTGTAACACTACTGTGAAATAGCAGGGAATTATAATCCACATTTTACAGAGAGGGACCTGATTCAGAAGGAGACAGGCCAAAGCTTTATAGTCTTCACTAATTTTGGGGGGGGCCAGTGATTACAACCAAACTTGAGAAACCCCCAGTACTCAGTATTTGTATAGCATTTCATGTTCAGAGATCAAACTAATTATTGCTTACAAATCCCCAGTGTGAGAGTTATTCCCATTTTACAGATGGGAAAACTGAGACAAAGACAAAAGTGGTTTGCCTGAGGCTACACAGTGAATCAGTTGAAGAGTTAGGATTAGAACTCTGGCCTTCCTGCCTCCCCACTCTTGTGCTCATTCTCCAGACTACACTGCCAAACTGTTTGAAAGGCTGAGGATCCACAGGTCCCATTCACTCTGGTTGCAGGTGAGTGCTCGGCACTTGTGTGTGTCAGGCCCCACCTGCCTCAGGCGGTACTCAGAAAATGAGAACACAATTAGTGGAACACCTGGAATTTTGATTTAAGTGATTTGCCCAGAATTACATTAAAAGTCTCTGACAGAGGTGAGACTGACTTTTCCTAGCATTCGCCTGCCTTAGTAGCAGTAGCCGTCTCTGCTGTGTATCTGAAGGTTATAGGTTCAAATGCAGCCAGTGACCCATCGGAGAGACGAATATATGTAGGTTAGTGTGAAAACACTGGAATAATTGTTGAAATTTATTTTATATTGCAAAACCGCATGATTAGAGGTGAATTTGGATGTTTTGTTAATATTTGTTTTATTGTATTGTATGTATTTTGGTTAGTGGCCCCAATCCGTTTAAGAAAGGGTGGGACGCATTTTTTGTTTGAAGAAGATTGAGAGCAGGATGCGGGAGATGTTGCTTGTGCCTACAGACTGTATAAGACCCTGCCTGTGTAAACTCCAGAAAAGGTCAGAACTTGATTTAATAAATTTATCTTCCAGAAAACAGGCTTCACACTTGAAGGTGTAACATTAGTACAGATTAGGGGGCTTGGATGCCTGAGGACATTTGCTAATGATGAGCATAAGAGCCTTTTGCCTCTTTGGTTGCTGATAAGAATCCAACCCCACTCAGTAAGGATTAAAAGCGGTTTCTGTCTAATGGATGTTTGGCAGCCCCTATATCAGAAGTGTTTGGGGGAATCTCAGCTCCATCTCCCTAAGCACACATTCACCACTGTGCTTTGCACTAATTGGCAGACTCAGCAGAGAAGCTAGGAACTTCATGAGGCCTGGAACCTGAACTTATCCCGGTTACCCCTTACGGAAGGTCCTCCACCTTCTGATCAGGGTCGAGACACGCTTGGAGGGCAGTGTGTGTGGAAACCTTAACCTAACCTGCTGTCCTGTAGATAGCACTAAATTCACACAACTTTTCTGAAGCCAGAGTTTATGGTTACATACAAACTAGTGGAAATAATTTACATTTCCATAAAATGTTACCATGGAGTGAACAAAACTTGGCAGGTATGTAGAGGACATCACATACCACATTGAAACAGTGGATTATATTTGCAAGAATACCTTGTTCTTACAGACAACAAATCCAGAACACCTCACATGTGGTATGGCTGAGATTTGGGTCTGCCACACTGGAGATCTGAGTTCTGTTTTCAGCTTGCGTAACTTGTGAGGCATTGTTTACTAATAAAAGCAGTGAAAAAGACAGGATTATTAACACCAGCTGGTAAAAGTGGTGAGTCTAGAATGTATGATCTCCTGGGTCCCAGTCCAGTGTCCTCTCCCCCTAGGCCACATTTTGATTAGACAGAAGATGAGGAGGAGGATCCATTTTCTCTGTGTCCTGGCCAGAGATTCCACCCAGTGTGGACTGCTGAAATGAGATGCTGAGACAATTCTAAGAAAATCATGAGGGTTTCTGGCAGCAAGTGAATGTAAATGGAGACACCAAAAGAAAGGTGCCTCCCTGCTGGCAAATGTTAAAATCCTCCTATAAGCCAGCCAGGGCGGGTTTAAAGCACTTAAAATACTTTTGCAAATTCTTTTAAGATAAGTAACAAGCAGGGGTTGCTGCCACTCCTTCTATAATAACCACATCTTATTTATGAGGAAAGAGAATCATACGGTCGTGTCATTTGGGTACACAATTCCCTATCAGGAAATATAAAAGAAGTTGGGGCACTTTAGCCACAATGAAAATGACTGCATATAAGAACCCTTATAATTAATGTTTTACATTGATCCTCCTTGAAGATTGGGAGGAGGTCTTAAAACTGTACAGAAATAACCAGAGAAGTTCCTAGTTTCACCTCTGATAAATGGTGTATACTATTGCATAACTGTGCAGCCAGGGGTGTGCATTTCCAACTTGGGTAGACACAGCTGCGCTCTTCAATCAAGCTTGCTCACTAAAAAAGTCAGTGTAGCCACAGTGGCTTGGGCAGTCTCACCCACCCCACCGGTATGCGTTCAGGCACCCGCACAGGCATACTTACACTGCTGTTTTTAGCACGCTAGCTCAGTCAGAGCTAGCAAGTGTACCGAGCCCGAAATGGTCACCGGCTGCAGTGTGGACATAGCCACAGTGTGCTCAGGGCCCTGCTAAGCCTCTAAAGTTACAACAGACATTTGGGGGAAAGAGGGGAACAGGTTCTTAACTTGAGCATTAGACAAGAGAGAGAATATTACGCAGTCACTAAAGAGGGAAGACCAATGAGTTTTCATGAAGTATATGGCTGTATCACATGCTACAACAGGGCATATTGATGGTCGTTCTCTTTTTCCTCAGAAACGTGTTCACACAGGGCATAGGTCCCAGCAGTTGCTGAATTTAACTAGGGAAATATTTAACAGAGTTTTTAAAATGCCTAAACACAATAAAGGAACCACTCATTACCTCTTTTGGACATGAAAACATCTCTATACAAGCTACACTTTATGAAAACTCATCAGTCTTCCCTCCTTATGGATCAGTCACTCTGCTGGATTCGACCATCTTAAACAGTATATTTGACCTACGTAGCCAAGTAAGTTTGTGCCATGCAGAAGCAATAAATCAAATCACAGAATGAAATGATTTAATCAAAAGTGGCTGGCTTGCAAGATTTCAAAAAGTCTTTTTGACCCTTTCATCTTAGAAAACATGCTTCTGAGCCATGGATTCAAAGTCTTTATGGCTTATCATTGTGTAATCTCTTGCTATGATAATTATAACAGGAATTGCTGGGCTATATTTTGTGCTGAAGTAAAATATAACAATTTATGCCATTGTTTCACAGTGTAGTACCATAATGCAGCTCTGTAGTTAAAAACATAGCTCTGTATTGCTGGGCTACATATAATGACTTATTGTACCAGTCCAGATTAGGAGTCAGAAAGCACAAATTAATTTTCTTGACTGAAGAGAGAGAATTTTAATCTCAGCAGTCTAAATTCTAGATGTTAATTAGTTTGGATGAGATCAAAATTATACTTGTAATCTAGCTGTGCGCTCAGGTTGGAATGTTTTGGGGTTTTTTGGTTTGTTTTTGATAGACAATGAAGCCAAAATCAATGCGAGTTCAAAGACATTAATAAAAGAGTTTGTTGAAACCCTTTAAAATAATACATTAATAATGCAGGTTATGGTATTTCAACATTGTAGACAGAAAGCTAGATATGTCAGGGCAAATTAAAGAGCTAAAACTTGCATTTCTTGCAAAATTAATAGGCTAAAAAAAGAAACTAGTATTTTTTTAATGGAAGCCTAGGGAAAAAGACTTTTGCAAATCCAACTATTTGAAGATTCTTTCGAAATAGGAAGCTGAGTTACCGTTAAAAACAAAAGAAAATAAATATTTATTTTAGATTCTTTATATAGAAAGCTTGTTATGAGATTTAATAAGCAGTGCACATCAGAGGTTGAAGATATAATCGTCTTCTGTTGAACTGGCTTTTGAATTAGAAAGAGAGTCCAAACTAGATAGATTGAATGTCCTGGGATGTGAGTCAGTGACACATCAGGCACAAAACTACCTGCAGTGTCTTTTAAGGCCTTGTTTGTAAGTTACAAACATTTCTAGTTGGTGTGTAATCGTGAAGGCAGTCAGGGTAGGCTGTCTAAGATGGGCCTTGGTGTTCTCACATACATCAGTCAGAATCCTGGAGGCTGCATTTGGCATTGTACAAAGCCTGCTGATGGTAACAGTATTGTATTATCTGAGGCAGTGAAGCACCGCAAAAAGTAGACTGAAGTCCAATCAATGCTGCAAGACACACAAGGATGTATCAGGACCTCAGCTTCAGCCAGAAAATGTCCATTTGTTTAAAGGAAGAAAAAGGCATGACATTTAACACATTTAAAATTGATTATTTCATCAATAGGTTAATAGAAAACCAGGCTGCAAGTTCACTTCCTGCTTATACATCCATTCTCTAATGTGCGATTAGAGTATGAAAAATGAAAGACATAAAGCAGACTGGGAAAGGGGCTTTATGTACTGGAGACAGCTTCCCCTTTCAGAGGGGTGCTAAGTCTAGACTTTGCTATTTATATGTAAATTTTTTTCAGAAAAAGTAAGTTTTCAGCGGGGAGATTGAGCCTCTTTAGTTGTTACTTCCTGCTGTGACTTGCTAAATGTCTCTTAAAACTAAAGGTTCGTAATATTAAAGGACACAGTAGACACAGACACTTTTAGGATTGACCAACTTAAATGTATAGATAAATCTGACTGAATCAGTTGGTCTCCTGGATAATATTGTAGATTTTCATTTTGGTAATAGATTATCTATTTTTTAAAGTTAAGGGGATGGGTGATGGCAGTCAAGTGTCCAGGTTTCCATTTCCCCCCCTTATCAGTGCATAGTATTAAAAACTGAATGCCACTACGTGTCTGGGTACCACTCTTCAATTACAGTTGAATTACCATTTTATAATAGTGTTACTGGTTGCGTGCAGATGGTAGTTATCATTCTCCGCTGTACACGAGGAATTGCTCCAAATAGTCAACATTCTAATATAAGGTAGTAGGACAGGGTTTCTCCTTACAACACTAAACTGGATTCAGCATATGATCACATCACTTACTGTACGAATCAGGTTACATGCTCAATCTTCTGATTGAGCTACTTGTCCATTATGGGAAAACAAGTATTTTTCTATTCTTAGCCATTCAACTGAAGATGCAGCTTTTTGTTAAACATTTGAATGAGTTAACTGTAATGTTACTTTTCTATATAAACAGTCTTTTGGTTGAAACGCTTCTTGGCATTATAAAATACACATCTAGAAAAGAAAACAAGAAAAAGACTTTTTCAGAGTTTGCATATTTTATTTGTTGTGTGCATATCATCTCAAAGGTTGAAGTGGCATACTGGGCAGGAATGGGAGAAACAATATATACACCTAATTGTGACAGATTTGTTACCAACAGATCCTATGTTGACTGAGCTGGTAGACTAACCAGTCCAAAATGTGCACTGCAATGCACCATCACAATGAACCCTGCAGTATTTGACAGCCTTAGGCCAAGATTTGAACGAGGGAAGAGACTAGGTGGAATATAAGGCCTGCTGAAGTGTCTGTCAGTTGGCACTCATCTCATTCTCTTCTGTCTGGCTTGAAGATAGGTATGAGCTCTAATACTGCTGACAGCTGATGGAGGTTTGCCTTTATCACTGTTAGTATTGTGAAGTCTGTTCTCCACACTGCATGTATACAGTTACCTGACCGTCACAATGCCTGCTAAGTGGTGCAGCCATGAATCACGGCTTTACCACCTCATCCTGAGAAGTGGCCCCAGTAGGTTACATTTGAGACCTATTTTGGGATAGCAACGGGGAAGCTTGCTCCACTACTGTCCGTACATACAAGTTTGGTGGATAAATAACATAAGATTTTCCAGTGTGTTGCTGTTAAATGCCAACAGTGTGTTTCTGTGCCTGGTGGTGTTTTGAAAAGAAAGATACAGGCCCTGCCCCATGAAATTTACTCTAAAAATATTGTTAGTCTAGTGTATTTCCCATGTTGTGAATTAGCTTTTGGGGAGAAATACTAGATTCTGCTAAAAGACAGAGAATTAATTTCCCAAAATGAGCAGAGGATGTAAGTGTTTTTTTGTACCGTTCTGCCTATTAACATCAAAAACGGGAACTTGGAACTGAGAGAGATTTAAAAGTTGGATGGGATTCTAAGAAAGCAATGATGGTGTTACAGTTTCCTTTCCAAACAAGAATGTATACTTTGCCAGTAAGTTGCCTCTGAAAAACCAAGATGTGCATAATAACAATGTCTACTTGACACTTATAATAATCATAAAGTAGAACAGCTAACATAACATTCAAAATAATTCTTACGGTGGTTTAGATTATTTGAACCTGTTACATCAGCACCTGGAATTAAAGGTTTTATGGTTACAGGTATCTAGTGATTCGTGCATCCTCTTAGCAAAAGGGGAAATCCTTTGGTCTGGCAATTTTTGCTATGATTTAAACAGCATTATACCTCAGTAGTTGTCTTGTCTCCAATAGTGCATCATGTATACAAGCAGTACTGAGTGCATTTTCTATTCCATTGTTCGTTGCTATTTCAGATCCAATTACTATTGACAAGTCTTGTCATGCTGTAAAGTCTTGAAAGTATCTTTTCCAGTGCGGGGGGGGGGGGGAGAGCAAGGCCTTCTGTGTGGGTGGTGGTTTTGAGAAGCTGTGTTGTTGTGTGTGTTTGTCTGTGTAGCTGCTTCACATACGACAGGCTTGTGCTGGTATTTTACGTCACGTGCTACTTTGACATTTCTTTTCTCCCCCTTTTCATATTTTTCTTTTCTTTATATTTTATTATTTTCTCTTTTGTTTTTCTCTTCCCCTTCTGCTCTCTGGATGCAGCCAAACGCAAAGCATGGAAACTAAACCGTGTTGGTAGCCTGCGAAATATATACAGCAGCAGCAGCACCAACACTGAAGGTAACAAATGAAAACAACACGTTTTAGATGAACACCTTCCCCTCTTTACCTGCCTCTCCAGACTTGTTCCCCTTTCCTCTCCCTTTCCAAATGCAGGAATGGAAATCAGATTTGCCCCAAGCATGCGTGCTTTCAGCTTTTGTTTGCAGAGTCATTCCCATGGTCTTTTCATCTTTTTGTTTGTGCCTTTTATTTTGCCATTCATGTTCCTTTCAGCTTACTTAAATTCTGACCTTTCCCTCTAGTCGTGGAGTGGTGATGTTTAAATTACTTCGGGAACCCATTTTCTTTTATTTATTTAATTCCCCCCTTTATACATGTGGGCACTCAATGTAATATTTCCCAAGTTATTACAGTTTTTAAAAGTGTTAGTATCAGGTGTAATGATCTGTAGCCAAATACAATAGTGTGCCGTGACATTTAAGTAACAGTCTTAATTTGTTTTGTGAAAGCGTTCTCCATAATGCTCTTTGCAGCTCTAATCCAAAGGCGAGACAGAGCCAGGTCATTTGCATGTGCTACTCTTGCTTGTAAATTCTGTATATTGTTGTATTTCTAAAGGTCGCCTGGTGCCAAAGTTCACAAATTGACTTACATTGCTTTTTTCACTGAAGACAGCCGTCATGCCTTTTGTATAATAGCAGATTGAATTTTTCCCCACCTTCATTTGAACAACACAATTATAAACTGTCTTCTTTTTTTTATTATTACAAATGTCAGAGGTCAGAATTACTTGGAAGCCAGGCAAGGAGAAAAACCCTCGGCCACCATCTCAGACAGCGCATAAGAGGGGATGGTGTATGAAATATGGAATGCAAAATAGGTCACATCTCGGTAATCTTGGTATTATAGGGGGGAAATCTTTTTTTCACTTAAGTGCGAACCAAATGGGTCAAGTAATCGCAAGCGCATGCCCTAACACTAATTGACTTATTTTGGAATGATTATAACTGTAATATTTTTCTTAATGTCACTGTTTTCTGGGCTGTTGATTTTAGCGATTGCCAAGTAGTGGCATTAAATCTCTTGTAAATTTTAAATTGCATGCTATTTCTGTAAACAAGTCCCTCTGTTCACATCCTGATCATTAACCTTTGGTGATTTATATCACCAGCCTTTTTTTGCACAATTACTACCGTATTGCTGTCAGATGCCTTGCTCTCACCGACAGATAAAATGTGTCTGGGAAACAAAAGTGTGTTTTTTACTGCGGCTTGTTAAGGAAACACATTTTATTATAATCTTGTTTTAGTCCTCATTGTAAACTTAAAATTCTCACCTTTTAAGTAACAACAACAAAGCTATATCCATTGTGATACTTTTGTTACCTTTTAAAGCACTTAAGCACAAAGTGGGAAATGAATTGAAGAGAAATAAATACTAGTTGCTGAACATGAATAAATAAGCATTTTGCTATTTAAAAGGAAACTTCTGAGATACTTTTTTGTAATTTGCAAAATGTGTTCTTAGTTTTTTCACTGATCTTTTAGACTTGTTTTTTTCCCCAGATCAAACATGCAGACCTGTTTGCTATTGTAGGATGACTCTTGACAAGCATGGAATTTATTGTTCTATTTTTACTAAAATTTTAACAATAAAATAAATAGAAATAATTGCATATATTTTACAGAAAAGGGAGTTCAAATTTGGGGGCCTGTTCAATCTTAGGTGCCATTTAACATACTGATACCCATATATTAATATGAAAGGTATGCTAGGGGTGTGTTCATCTGTGGGAGAACATAACTGTAAAAGTTGAACTCCTAAAACTGCAACTAGCAGCACCAATGAGATTTTTCTCTATCTTAACTAATTAGGCAAGGGGGAGGGGTGGTCTCTCTCAGAAGTACTCATCACATGGGAAAGAGAGTGTCCAGGAAAATTTTAAGTAATAATCTTGAATCTTTGAGCTACTAAACAAAGTCTCTGGATAATGGCCGGCATTGCAAAACTGGGGAATGTGCAGATAATCAGGAGAATACATAGTAGGAGTCTGTTACCGTGCCTCAGTGGGTCACAGCTGAAAATACTGGATTCGGGACAAACTGCTAAGAAATGGGGCAGATCTCCTTCCCCCAAACTGGTGGATATTCCTTCATAAAATATACTAAGCCAATAACAAAAGTAAACTTCAGTCTCACCACACTGGTTAATAAGAATTCATAAATGCAGTCTCCTTGAGTATCCCAGCCCTTGTTTCACCATCCAGACACTAGACTTAATGATGAGTGGTTATTTAAAGCCAATTTCATCAAAGGGTTCTTCTAATCCCAAGAGATCAGCCATATAGCCAGGTCAATATAGAACTCAGATTTTACCCAATAATCATGCTGTTGCCAGTCTTTTAGTATCTAATATCTAAAGGTTATTTATAAGAGGAAAGAAAGAGGAGAGAGTTCTAATGGTCAAAACAAATACATACACTCATTGCAAAGTTCTTGGATCAGGTTTGAAGCAGTGACTTTATAAACTGCAGGCTTGTAAAGTCTCTGGTAATTTGCAAAAGACTGAAAGGTCACCTTTATCCAGCTTATCCTCGTCCGTCCCTCCACAAACGCAACTGGACACCACACCAGGCTGTTTTGTTGCAAGCACGTTCTTTCCATTTCTGGCCAAAGAGCTTAGTCATGGGATCGTCCCAGTGTGTTTTCGGTCTGCCCAGCCATCACTTGTGGTCTCTGGGGATCCAGTCACTGATGATTGAAAGGTACTCAGTCCATTAGTAGAATGCTCCTGTTAGTGTAATCCCATAGTCCAGAGATCAGAGCAGGAAAGAGGCAAAATGCAGATGCTTCTAGGGTTTTTTATATCTTCTCTCATGTGGAGGAATTGCTCTCAGTTTTAGTTTGTGGAAAATAACAGGCACAAAAAGGAGTCCAGGGTCACATGAGCTAGTCACATGCCCTTGCATGCTTCGATGAGTCATGGAAACAGTCATTACCCATATACTGGCTAAAACATCCCCAGGAAGGCCCATCAGGCGGGGACAGGCTTCTACCATCGTCTGTTGCGCAAGCTAAGTGTCCTTTAATGGACCATCAATTTGAATAGTCCATTCACAATGTGCTGGCCAGACTGGATGTAAATTACCTTGTGGGTGTTATCCCAGGAGCAAACATACTTGAAATACTAATACTAGTTAATATTCATAACTTTAGATACAAAGATGAAACAGGCATACAAATAGGATAATCATATTTGACAGATTGTAACTTTTCCATTGACAATTTTCATTTAAATTAATCGTAATTACATAACTGTGGTGGCAATAGTGATATATATTGTCATATTTTAATCATACAACAAGTCCTAAGTGCCACCAAACAGCTGTTTGGCAGCGGGGGAAGCACTAGGAGGGAGGGAGGAGGCGGAGAAGAGGAACTTGTGCAATGCTCCCTTGTAAAGTCAGCCAAACGACATTATAAGGGAGCATTGCCCAACTTTAAATGAGTATGTTCCCTAATGGAGCAGCAACGTAACTTCGAAACAAGGTTAAGCGGGAGGACAGTAAGTGAGGAGTTACTGTATTCTGTTGGAACTCTTGCATCCACAAACTGACTAGGCTCATCATTTCTTAACTGGGATCTTGTCAATATCCTGTCCCATGACAGCATGGCTTTAGACCAGTGGTTTTCAACTTTTTTTTCATTTGCGAACTCCTAAAAAATTTCAAACGTAGATATGGACCCTTTTGGAAATTTTAGACGTCATCTGCAACCCCCAAGCATCTGCGGACCACAGTTGAAAACCATTGCTTTAGACTATTGATTTTTTGACATGCAGAGAAGTCCCATAGAGAAAGAGAGCTAACAGGAGCTGGAGCAAAACCAGGTCTCACTCCCTAGCATGTTACCATTAGGTCATTAATATATAATAGGTAATATATGCTAAAAGTGATCAGTGGAATCCCAGCAATTCAACATCTTTACACCCAAGGACCCAAATTCCATCCTCGTTTAGACTTGATCAATCATGCGGATTTCATTGGGAGTTATGTGACTGTAACTGAGGGCAAAATTTGGGCAATGGTACAGTCCAAGTAATAAAAGGGACTAAATTTGTCTAACTTCTATAATCAGAAAAGAACAAAGCTGTTTAGACCAATAAGGTCATCTGTGTTCAAGGAATTACACCTCCCTCTTACCTGCAATTTAGTGACACTCCCATTATATAGTCATGCACTGATTTAATTCTACATTTGCAAGGCCACTATTAGGGTTTGCTGTAAACATGAGGTTTAAGATTTTATTCTACCATAGAGAAGTGACAAGTTGAATTCTTATTGCAGGCAAAGCAATGGTCACTCTGAGTGAAAGATCCAAAATGTTTAGAGGGAAAGGTATATAATGTAAATTTGGTATGTTTATAAAAGACACCTGACCCCTCTCACCATTGTAATTTCAATTATCATCGTTATGCTGTTTAAATACAAATGTGATTTTTCAGAGATCAGCACATTTGAAGCATTGTACACCAGTGTAACTTTCTAAAATTAAAGGAACTGATGCTGTGCTTGCTCAGTATGCTATATTTAAACATCTATAATTATATCAAAATCACATTTCTTCTGGTCTTCATTCAGGACTGCATGCATGACAAGTTTCAAGTGTTAAACCCAAGTTGTATTTGAGTTACCAAGTATAAAAAAAAATCTGAAAATGTCTAATCATGTGAAAAAATTTGTCCATGTTCATTAACTCCAAAATGCCTGAAAAGATTTTTATGAAACGGTCCCTTTAAAAAAGTAATACAGAAGTGACATTTCAGCTGTAACAATGGCTTTGCTGCCTTGACACTATTGATGTCTCATTTAAATGTACTTAAGTGTTAAGAAAGCTTTTAACATTTGAATTATATGTCCACTTTGAAATGTAAACTATAGAACGGCAAACTGAAATGTGAAATTGTTTTTAAAGGTATTAGGAAAATTATCAGTCTAGCATTGAGGTAGATTCTGCATAAACTGACTGAAAATGATTTCATGGATTTCCTCAAACCCAAGTGTCCTACAAAAACAATGAATGCCTACAATAAAATAACCCACTCCCCTGAGCTAATAGCAAGCTTTTTGTCTCCAGTTTGTCATGTAAGGGTGGTGATATAATTCATCCAATAGATCACAATCTTTATCAAGAGCTGTGGGCCAGAATACCTGTGGGTGACTAATGGCAGAGTCACATTGTCCTGATAGGGTTGAATTTCAAAACTAATTAGATTTAGACCACTGGATTTGGAGAGGGGAGAGAAGTATTAGCATAGTCATGCCCAGTGGGACATGGCACAAATTTATTTCCTTAATTGGGGCTGCTAATAAACATACTTATAATCTTCCAAGATATGAAGATAAATTACACTGAGTGACAAATGGTAATGATAGCGAAAATTATAAAGTACCTAAATAAATTAAAACAAATACATTTGGTCTTGTATTTCTTTCACAACTACATGGGTAGGGCGCAAATATCTATTGCTGCTTTTAGGGCATGAATACAGTTTTTTTGCTGCAACCCTAAGTCTTTTCAAATGACTGATTCAAAAGTGGGAGTGGGTAGGAATTTTATGTGGAGGAGGGTTTGTCTGGGGGAGTTTAAATCAGTCTTTGATACCACATTGTTATGAAAACTCAGCTTGCAATATGTCATTTCAGGCATGTGCACTAGAATGGGTTTCAAGCTTCAGTCCCAACTGTTGAAGTTGTTTTTGGATCATTAAAAATATGCCAAGATCTTTAGTCCTACACATCACTTGTTACTATATTTAAAGGAAAAGTATATGATCCCTGTTGCAAAGTTAGTTGACTTATCCAATCTAAATATGCAGTGTTGTTATTAATTTACCAAGTAAGCAACCAATCTGAGGTACCTGTGATAATGGCTACATTATAGTAATATCAGCATCCCAAAAATACGAAACCTGGTACCAGTGTAAAGAAGATTAATTTTATGATTAAGGCACTGGATTAGGACTTGAGAGGTCTGGTTTTGCTTCCTGCCTCTTTCAGAGACTTCATGTGTGACCAAATGTCCCTTAGTCCCACTATACTGTAGTTGCGAATCTGCAAAATCTCTCTCCCCCGTTGTCTGTTTAGATTGTAAGTATTTCAGGGCAGGCCCTGGTTCTGTTTCTTTGCATGAAGCCTAATTCAATGGAACCCTGATCTGAGGTGAGGCCTCTAGGAGCTACCATGATAAAAACCACCACCACCAATGGATGCATAGTGCAGCATATGTTTGAGGTAACTCGCGTCATTTAGATTAGATGATGCTGGAAGTGGCACCTACTATCACAAATTGATCTATATATGATTTTAGAATTACTTTTCAGATTAAAAGCCAACTGACATTTGAAAAGTTTTCTGGGAAGAGGTGTTGCCTTTATGAATATAAAGTGATTTGAGTCAATCTTATGCGTTGGCGATGTTCAATATAATTAATCAAACCAGGCCTCTCCACTTCCTATCAGAATGTTAGAAGAGGAAAGACATTTAATGTCATTCATTGTGGGCCCACTGCCTTCGTCTGTTTTCCATTGCGATGCTTCCTCACTTAGCGTTTAGGGCTTAAACAGAAGGGATACCAGAGGTATATCTTGACAAAGAATAAAGTTTATCCAAAAAGGAAAGCATTGAGGGATCTGTCCACTGAGGTAGCCTGAAATAATGCATTATAACCCATTGTAAGCCTTATTTCATTGGATCCATAGGACGTGTTATCCATTTATATGTGGTGTATCAATGTTTCTTTTCATTTGTATTGTACTTGGTATATAAGAAATATTTCTTTCTTTCCTAGGGTTGGTGGGTTGTTGATGCAATAACATTCCTGTTGCCTCAATGAAAGTAACTAATCACTACAAATAACTGAAGATGAGTTAGGCAAAATTAAAAACCAAGGGAGGGTGGTGTAGGAAAATAGTAAAAGCCAGATCTGCAATATAAGAGGTGATATTCTAACATGAAGGGCAGCTATTACACTGAATCTTAAGAGAACTCTACAGTTCTTTTTATATGCATTGTCTTGGATATCCAGTTCTCATTGGTTCTTTGAAAAAGCATCACAATGATGCATTACTCTTTAATTATGATGCACTAGAATCCGTACATACGTGTCTCCCTCCAGCTCTTTCCAACTCCTGTTTTCCCATCCAAAAAGGTATTCTTGTCAGACATCTCCTGTTGATAACAACTTCCAAATGTAAAACAATTGCAGCTGTTTTTTAGCACTTTAACCCTTTGTCTGCTAGGTTTCCAGGAAATAATTGATGACTGATTGGCCCATTAACCTTTTAAAAAAAAATGTTTGACAGCCTGGACTTGTGTAATGAGGAGGGATTCCTTGTGAAATCAGTTTGATGGCTGAGTTGCTTGCCCCTGAGGATGCAAAATTAGCCTCGTGGGACCTCGTCTGCATAGAAACTGGACACAATTAGTGTAATATCCGGTGTTATTAATGTAGTTTGGAGTAATTGGGCAGGTTGATTTCGACAGGTTGATGGTGCTAAAATACTATTATAGTGGACCTTTCTATGAATAACTGTTAAACATGGAAAACTGTTTAATAAAATTTTGTGATTAGGCTCGGAGGGGTTTAAACAGCTCAACGTATAATATTGCTGGATAAAAAAACCAAACATGGTTTTGTTACATGGATTCTTCTGTCTGTGTATGTAGTATTTAAAAATTGTAAACATACACTTCCTAGCAGTGCGTGCATTTGCTCTGTAGGCATTGCTTTGTGTAATCACAGTAACATATAATATGCTGTACTATTTGTTATTTTAAGATCACAGGTTTGAAACCGTAGTTTACCATATCTGGAATAGTTTAAACAGAAAGCTTCTTATAAGACAAATCTTCAGCTGGTGCAGTTATTTCTGATCTTCTGTTTTTAGCCTCCTCCCCCCTTTTCTGGGGTGGGGAGCAAATTCAAAAGCGGAGGGCATGGGAAAAAGAATATGGACTTCCACTTCCTTCATGGGCTGCTTCTCTCAGCCAGTTGTGGTGAACATTTTGGCAGGTTTTCAGACCAAAATAGCATTGTAGCCCAACCAAAAAGATTACATTGCCCCTTTTACCAAGATGGGAGTACATGTACTAACCCACTGGTTGTGTGTGTTATCTGTGTCCTCTGTGCCTGAGCCACAAGGGGTGTGAGTCTGTTGCAGCCCACAGTATGGCGCCTAGCCGGAGACTTCTGTGTTTAGCTTTGGAGGCTCCTAGCTCATCCCCCAATGTGTCAGCCAAGATGGCGGCTGTCACAGTGTCATCTGGTCACAGCAAAGAGGGTCAGGAGATGAAACAAGACATTGGTGTGTCAAAAACTATTCTTTGGGAAAAGATAGTTTGTATGTAAAAATGGAACGTGCCAAAAGGTGCTTCTGTACGACACCATGTAATTTTTTTAATAGATTGTTTTGGACATAATGCATTTGGTAGACATTTCTGTAAACAAGGAAAAATGTATAATTTGACTGAAATATTCCTGAAAAGCAAAACTGGCAGTTGACACACATGTTGATGGAAACTCACATTGGCCAAATGAGATTCTAACTTCTGGTTGTCTAGAAAGGGATACTGTGTGTTCAGCACCAAAGTCAGTTCTGCCTGCAATACCTTGGCTGCCAAGAATGCCTGCCTAGAATATAACAGGAATTGTTGTAGAGTCTTTAATGCAAAGCCAACATGATGGTTGAATACTAATGTGTGAGGACAACATTCTGCCTGCAAACTACTCCCATTTTAAATTCCTTTCCATTGACTATGAATGTTCAGAGCTGACTATGAAACTGAGATTGGGGAAGGAGGTGGAGGAATAATTAGTAATGAGAGAGCAGTTGGCTCTGTCAGAAAACCAGATAAAATACATGTACACCAGATAAACATAATCAAGTGTCGATGCCAAATTTTACTGGATATAAAACTGGTTGAATTGTTGAATTTATTCCTAATTCCAAATCCCTTGTTCCCACTTACGAAGTTAGCTTCTCTAACCATAGTATGATCTAGACTATAACCAATGGAAGGTAGGAGAATTTAATCATACATTTTTTTAAAAATTTTCATCTGAGTCACCAAGCAATTAGCAGAGACTTACCAAATCCATACCAAGTTAAAATACAGTTGAATTACAAGTAGAATCATAGTCCACACAGCTCCATAACTTGTTCAAAAATCAATTCTTTCTTATGTATGGAGAGGTCTCCCCTCTGTATCATTAGGCTCCTCGGTTTTTATTTTTCTATGAAAAAAGAACAGGAGTACTTGTGGCACCTTAAAGACTAACAAATTTATTTGAGCATGAGCTTTCGTGGGCTACAGCCCACTTCTTTGGATACACAGAATGGAACATATATTGAGGAGATATATAGATAGATAGATAGATAGATATACACATACAGAGAGCATGAAAAGGCAGGAGTTGTCTTACCAACTCTGAGAGGCCAATTAAGTAAGAGAAAAAACTTTTGAAGCGATAATCAAGATAGCCCGTACCGACAGTTTGATAATGAAACCTGTCATTTTTCTATGAAGATCTCTGGAATCTCCACAGAACCTTCTGTATACTTAGCAAAGGAGTTGCCTTAGTGCCAATAGATGCATTTTTTTATTATTATTTTGAAAGGGGCTATACTGAAAATTTTACCATACGCTGTTGCTTTTCACTTCTCTGACAACACATCTTGTAGCTGAGCAGATATATTTCTCTTGTACAAATAGAAGGGAGCCTATTTATAGAATATACACCAGGAGGTTTTTCTTAAATGGCAGAGGTGGTGCCACTGGCCTATAGAAATTCTTCTTCAGTATTTGCATGTTTGAAGGAAAGGCCTATTAATCATTTAGGCCTGGTCTACACTGGGGGGAGGTCGATCTAAGATATGCAACTTCAGCTACGAGAATAGCATAGCTGAAGTCGACGTATCTTAGGTCGAATTAAAATTACTTACTTTGCATCCTTGCGGCAGGCCACGGCTCCACCGTCAGCTTTGCTTCTGCCTCTCGCCAAGCTGGAGTTTAGCGGTTGATGGGAGAGCGATTGGGGATCAATTTATCGCGTCTACACTACATGCGATAAATCAATCCCCGATAGATCGATTGCTACCTGCCAATCCCGTGGGTAGTGTAGATGTACCCTTAGAGACCATTAAAAAGAGTAGTAATGATAAACTCTTGAAGTTGGACGACTTAAAACAGGAAGCTGCTTGATCCTTCCCTTTCTCTTCTTCAACTAGCCTTCCACATTCTTTGTTCTGGCTCTTCCCCCTCAACAGCACTTGTAACTTATTTTGTTAATGTAACTTTAGTTTTGATAGAGGTGATGCATCGGAGTTGTGAACAACAATCTGATCATTAAAGAAAGCAGCTTGGATGACATCACCACAAGAGTTTGATATCACTAAGACCTGTGAGAAGTAAATGCAGGTTTCTTCATGGTTTAACTATAGTATTTTATGTCACATGAATCTGGCTATATATTTTGGCATTACACATTTTGTTTTGGCGTAGGAGTAGTTATATTGATGTCCAACTAGGAGGTTGCCGAGTTGAATCTTATTACAGAAAGTTTAAATAAATAAACCCTGATGAGAGCTACTGTTAAATGTGGCTGGATTTCAGATCCTTTTCATGCTTTCATTCACGCATAACTTTACTCGCTTGAGTATCAGAGGGGTAGCTGTGTTAGTCCGGATCTGTAAAAGCAGCAAAGAGTCTTGTGGCACCTTATAGACTAACAGACGTATTGGAGCATGAGCTTTCTTGGGTAAATACCCACTTCGTCGGATGCAAGTGGGTATTCACCCACGAAAGCTCATGCTCCAATACGTCTGTTAGTCTATAAGGTGCCACAGGACTCTGCTGCTTTTACTCGCTTGAGTAAGCCTGCTGAAGTCAATAAGACTACTCCACATTAGTGAAATGTTTGTAGGATCAGGGCTCAAATTAAGGAGAAAAACTGTTGATCTTGTCCCTTACAGTTCTGAGTCAATTCTTGAGCTCATTCTCAGTTCTTACTCATGCGTTGGGAAAATTCCCACTGAAGTTATGTGGCACCACATGTGTAGATTATGAAGTCTTCCTTCTAGTATTTATGTAAATTAATTATTTGTGATGCTGGTAGACCCTAGAGGACCCACCTGAAATTGGAGTCCCATTGTGTTAGGCACACAAAGATTGAAGACGCAGGCTGTGTCTTCACTGCTAAAAAAAGGTGTGTTTTTACCATAGAATAATTAATGTGCTTTAGCTATGCTGCTGTCAAATCCTAGAGGAGACACGGTATCTGTAGTTTTTACTGTGAGGTCAACCATAGTCAGGACAGAATGTTGACCTCACCTCGCTACCTCGTGGTAAAAGCTACAAGGGCCTTGTCTCTCTGCTAGGGTTTTACAGAGGGATAGCAAATGCATGTTAATTGTCTTGCTGTAAAAATCTCATCTGGTAATGAAGACAGCCACAGAGTAAGAGACAATCCCTGCCCCAAATTGCTTACAATCAAAATAAGCAGGACAGAAAAAGGTGAGGGCAAGGGATATAACAATCAAGCAGTGTGCATAACGTAGTGATTTCCTAGCACCATATTAGTTCCATGATTTTTTTTAGTTTGGATTTTTGTTTAACTTTTTAGAGGTAGGAAGATTCTTGGAGCTCACATAACAAGAGGGGGTATGGTGTCACGTGAGTCCTGAGGTTCCTGGGTGGTGATCTCTGGCTACACTGTTTTGGGGTTTAGGGGGAAACGGGTAGTGTAGTATTATGTAATTTATGTAGTAGTGTAAAGTGTGATTTACCTGTTGGTTAACCAGTATATCATTGTTTTGCATGGATAGGAGGGACTGTATCTCTCTCTGTTTTTTTAATCATGTTTTTAAAAGTTGTAATTCACAATATTTTGATGCCAAACCAATGAATCACCAACTTGGGATTCCTTGTAATTCACTGATGTGGCATCATGATCAATAATTGCAACATATAATTCAAACGGTGGGCCAGCCCCAGGGGAGTACTTCTAAAAGCCGCAGCTGGTTACAAAAATGAGCCTGCCAAACAGCCATGGTTTTCATAAGCCTTTGCTGGGTTTTTTTTGCCCCTCTTATGTTTTGATTTAAAAGGCCAACTTGAGGTGTCCTGATTCACCACAAAATATTGTTTGCATTCTCTTCCCCTTGCAATCACAGGCCTTATCTCAAAGCTGACTTGCACCTGAGGGAACCTTTTGTCCAGCCTTTGATAGATCTCTTCTTTGAGCCAGGCTGGACAGGTCATTTAAGTGAATGTGAACCCTGGGTATCTTAAATTTGGGGCCAAATTATCTACTGATTTTTAATTGGCAAAGCTGTAATGAAGTTAGTGGCGCTCTACCAATTTACATGAGTGGACACGGCCTGTGGACTGGAGTTTGAGTTTATTGGGGAAAAACTGTTGCCCCAGAGAATGAAGGAATGATTTCCAGTGAGTACTAAAAATGTATTTAAATGGGCTAATTTTTAGACTTGTCATTTATCTGTACATGTTTATGAATGACAAAATAATGCAAAAGTTCCTTGGCTGTAAATGTGTAAGTCTCTCTAAAGGAAACCCGTTATACTTTATTTTCACTGGTACATTGTACTCGTTTATTCTAGTCGTTCAATGATTCCTTGGGCTTTGTTCAGCTTCCTTGAACTTTTTTTATTTGGCTTTGAGTGTCCCAAGTGTGTTTGGAATCTGTGTCCATCCCTGCAATATCGCTGATACTTTCTTACACTGTGTTCCTCTGGCCTTGAAGTATTTTTCTTATGTTCCTGTTATCCTTGGATATTCCAGTGACCCTTTCTGTTGGCTCATCAAATCATTTTCACTGCTCGTTTAGTCTCCTAAGCTGCTGAGAAGAGAGTATTGAACTAAAATTAATCCTGTATTGCAATTTATTTGAGCTCTGGGGAAAAGATATTATTCAAGCCAGTTATCAGCTGTGCGTATGTGCATGTGCGTGTACATTTAAAATGTATTACGTATATTGTATATGATACATACATATAACTTATACACCAGAGGATTTGTATTATAATTTGTTTATTCAGTAGAACATTCATCAAAAGTTATTTTTCTAAGTGCTTCAGCAGATTTTACAATAGACTGATTTCTCTTCAAATATTGGTTCTTAGCTACCTCTGACGGTTAGCGGAATATAAGCAGGGGGTTTTTAACTAAAATTTGCAGATCTCCCTAAAATAGTTGGTATTTCATCCTCATGAAATAAATTTATGAAGCCAGGAAAGAACCAATAAAAAGCTTCAAAATCTTTGAGGCATTTTCTGGCAAAGCATGGTGCTTCACGAGAGGAGAAATGTGTTTTGGATTAGAATCAGATGTGCAAACTTGCCTTTGCGTGTAACACCATAGAGGTTCTGTCCAAGTAAGACAGTTTTTAGAACTGATTGCTGGTTTCATTGAATGTGAACTGTTCATCCCACTGCTGTTTTTCAGAACAAGAAGAAAACTTCGAGTTTATCATCGTTTCCCTCACCGGCCAGACCTGGCACTTTGAAGCGACCACATATGAAGAAAGAGATGCGTGGGTACAAGCCATAGAGAGTCAGATTCTGGCCAGTTTACAGTCCTGTGAGAGCAGTAAGAATAAGGTAAGATGCACAACATCACATTGAAAGTGAGCAAGGGCCATTGATCATTAGAGCGCATTCGGGATCTAGGGTATTGTGAAAAGTAAACATTCAGCAAGGTCCATGTACTTGTTGGGCACAGCTAAGGAAAAGGAAACCATGCAAACTTGTATGCTTCCAAAATAATATGAGACATATTTTATCCTGTTGCACATTCTGATTTTATATTTAAATAATTAAAATTATGTAATTTTTTTTGTCTTTTCCATCTCTCATAATTTCAGATGTAGAATATTAATCTTTTGGTTGGATCATTTGCTCTAACAATACAAACTGTATTCTGGTGGGGAGGTCTATGGGAAAGCCTTTAAGAGCTGAGAAAAGAACAGCTTATTTACAAGCTAAGTCACTACTGGGCTTCTCCATGGCAATGTTCCATTAAATGCTCTGGATTACTTAATAGTAATGTGCACTGCTATCCCTGTTAGTAGGAGCAGACTTGTGTCTAAGGTGGTACACGTTTCAGAAGTAATGATCACAATTATTCTAGTATCCAAATTCTGTTTTTGTGAAACTACTGTGTGGTTTTTCTTTCCTTTAATTAAATGTAATTCATTCTTTGTGGTTTTGTTATTAGGCCAGGCTCAGGGGGAACCAATCAGGAAGCAAAAGCATGGTCCTTTTTGTGGTGTTCTGGGGATAGGCTTCCCCCATCACATTCATATTTGGCACAAGCAATTTCTTCTGCTTTCTCTGCAAAAGTAAACTCTGATACCTCCCCCAACCCAAACAGTTTCATTCTGTAGAGGGCTGACAGTTTGCTATTCTTGAGCCTCTTGATTTTTCAAACATTTAATAACTAGAACACAAGAGGTGAGCGGGGAGATTATTTTCACAGACCTGTAGATCCTTTTGCTATCCATGTAAAGAAACTTCTTAATGATTTATGTTCTTTTTTGTCATTAAGTAGGGGACCTATATTTTGAAATGACTGCCTTTTTTTATTACCTCTATAATCAGGGTAAACCAGACCAAAGTAATTATCATCGTCATGTCATTTACTTCCTATTTTTTTAAAAATTGACTTTTGATATCTGAGGTGGAGAAAAATCACTTTTATTTCTCTGTGGCCTGTCTTCACTGAGATCAGTACATTACAACAAGATAACCATGGAAATTAGGCTGCAAACATTAGTACAAAATGTTAATATAATAGGAGGTAAAGAATACTGGTTTGAATATTGAATACACAGTAACTGAAGAGAGAATTACATTTTGGTTATATAAAGGCAAGAGACTAAAAAAAAAAGAAAAGACTTAAAAGTTGTATTTGTATGGAGGTTTTCTGGGAGAAGTTAGTTGGTGATTGGTCCTGCTTTGAGCAGGGGGTTGGACTAGATGACCTCCTGAGGTCCCTTCCTACCCTGATACTCTGTTAAGTTTTTATCATTCACCTCTGGAACTAGGGCTCAAGAAGCACTTGGAAGGCATAAGTGAAATGAATTAGATTATCTTAGGGCTCAGTGGCCTGTTGACAGAGCAGAAGTATATATGTGAAACTATTATATATATGACCTGTTTGAGCTCTCATTTAATTGAGTGGCAATAATTTGGTGCAGTTAGCACTTTTTGCCTAGGAGAGATTGCAAGATTTAGCTGGTTTTGAGGCAGAGCTACCTCTACAGGGGCAATTGTCTTTCCAGGTCAAAGTAGAGGTTATGGGCAGGCCACAGTGGAAAGAAACACCCATTGTAGCCATCTGATTAAATCTGATCTTTTGATGATAAAAGGCTTTCAGTTCAGATTCCTTTGCAGACCATCCCTTAGTCTTCATGTACACAAGCATACATACCAGTAAAAAATAATAATAATAATAATAATAATAATAAAGGGTTTATAAATAAAGTTATATAATTTATCTCCAAAAAGTACTTTGCATGTGATCATAAATGCTGTGCTTCATTTTTCAGCTCAACTTTCCTCTACACAATCCCATTATTGGTCAGAATCCAGTCCAATATCTCATAAATTCACAGACTTCCTGTGTTCTATGCAGGGAGCTTCAATAAAAGTTTGAGCTGTCAGAAATATGGATGAAAATGGGTAGCTATGCTTGTCAGGCACTGAGCTGCAGTACTTAAAGATGCCAAAGGATCAACTCTTTGAGAAGCAAACTAAAGATGTCCAATTCCCTGATCATGTTCATTCAACCCTGATCTGAACTTTCTTTTTTTCTTTTTTTTTTTTTGCTTTTCACATTGCTGACAATTGTGTTGTCTAAACCTTTTCATTGAGTTCTTATTTCTTGTGTGTGTGTTTCTTTAAATATACACAGTCCCGACTGACAAGTCAGAATGAGGCCATGGCCCTTCAGTCAATAAGAAACATCAGAGGCAATTCTCACTGTGTGGACTGCGAGGCACAAGGTAAATATAGCCGTTGCTATAGAAGGACTGTTGTTATCCTTGGCTTTATAAAGCTTACGTGTTCTCTTTGGTCCAGGGTTACGTGAACACCTGTTCTGATTCTTTTCCTCTTGGTATTGTATTCCACATCCCTTTGCAAGCTTGGTGTTCATTATGAAGGTTGATTAGTCAGGTTTACTTTACATTAATTTGTTATTAATACATGCTATGCTATAATAAGCCCTGATTTTTCGCCTGTATTTCATCTGTCACATTAAACATAAGTTCATATGTTTTGTCTTCGAAGTTGCAGAAAAAATGGTTTTGTTTCATATTTCTTTTCAACATAAGATGCTACCATTGTCCTCCAATAAGGAAAAAAAAAATCATGTGCCCTAGCAATGTTAGAGGTGTAAAGCTTTGCTTGAGCTTTCTGCAGTTTTCATATTACTGACAAAGGAAAATAAAACATTCGCTAGTAGTGGAATGCTACAAAATTGATTTTGTATTTCTTTCCCTTAGTGCTTTTTTTAAATTCTGAATTCTTTCAAAATATACGGACTAACAGTTAGCAAAGGATTAGCCAGTTTAATTTCAGAGGTGCTGTTCTCCCTGCTTCTAGGGGTTTGTAAGTCAGCTATAAAAATTAGCTCAGGGCTAAAACTTAACAATACAAGGTCCCAGCTGAGAAACAATCAATTGGAGAAATAGGACGAAAGGGTATTTGAAAATTCTTACTTCTTTTACGTTTGAAAATCATACTCATTTCTTTTAATTGTACAAGGACCAAAAGTGAAAATTTAGTAATTTCTGTTGCTTTTTTGTGCTTTTATCTTAAAACTGAGATTTTATAGACCCGATGTTTTATAAACTTGTCTATGTAGTTATCAACTTAAATCTTTGTAGCACCTTCCCTAGACTTAATGCAGAAGCTTTCACACACTTAATACACTGTCCATATAATGAACAATAAAACTGATCTCAATAATCCCCCAAGAAACTCACCATAACCCTATCCTATCAGCCTGCTTCTTCCTCACGTAGCTTGGAGGGGATGTGGGTATCAAAAGACTACTGGAAATTTAGAATAGAAAGCTAATGTGTAACAAAAACATTTAAATGTCCCTGTTACTTTAGAAAGAAATGTTTTACTTTTTAAAAATGTGAGTAGAGTCCACTAAGATCCTCTGTTTTCTCCCTTTCATTGCCCCTTCAGAGGGCCCAGTTCATGCCAACACCTCCTTGCAATTAAGGGAGGCTTGACATTACTTCCATTGAAATCTATCAGATATTCATAGGTTGTTGAGAGTGGGTCAAGAGTAATGCCAGG
The DNA here is from genome assembly GCF_020497125.1 of Mauremys mutica. Classification (NCBI taxonomy): domain Eukaryota; kingdom Metazoa; phylum Chordata; order Testudines; family Geoemydidae; genus Mauremys; species Mauremys mutica. Next base: position 79,278,476 of record NC_059081.1, on the reverse strand, counting down.
AGCTGAGCATGCTGGTTCTGTAGTGTTGGCCTAGTTGGCTTGGACACTGAGTACTAAAGCGCTGGATCTTAATTTAGATACCGTCAAGGCAGCATATTGACCTGCTCTGCACAGATCTTTGGTGTAAATTTTACAGATACTTTTTACAGGGACTTTACATTCTATAAGCCAGTAATCCAAAAAAGAAGAATATATATGATAAACTAATGGGTTTGTTGCTTTAGGATATATTCTATCATAGACAGACTAAAACAATTGTTTATTAAAGCATCTTTCCTGTCATTATGGTTATCAATGTTGAGATTTACTCAGCGACTGATAGAGCTCAAGTGAAGTATATATAATATACATACAAAAATGGCTCATTCTATACGAGTGCTGAGAAACTGCCTAAATACGTATTTTGTTCATTCAAAATACTAATGTGTGTCAGTAAACTACATTGCTCCTGTCTTTTACTTTATAGGATTTCACTAACACCTCACTCCAGTTGCCCAGAACAGGCTAGAAGGGGGGTATATGATACCTTCACAGGTCTACCTCATAGACCTTGCTGCTAAAGTTCAAGCAGTCAGTTATTAGCATACTCAAAGGCTTAGCTCGGAAGTTCTGTGGGAGGGGCAAGTGGCTAAAAGTCTCCATTTCGAGGTCACCATTAAATGTGAAGCTTTTATTTTGAAAAGGAATTCTTCCAGCCTGCATTCTGAGAGAGCATCTTTAAACAGCATTTTGCCTTCCTGGGCCTGCCAGGGTCTCTTTCTTCAAGCCTTGCTTTTGTAGGTCCCCATTTCTGGCATGTATGCACGCACTCCAAACACTAGCGCTCAGAACACTTTGGAAAGCAATGGCCATTATGGGCCAAGTCTGCACCCTCACAAATCCAAATATTTAGAAGCAATGGGATGCATAAGAGATTGCATCCCCCCAACCAGCCTTCAATTCCTTTCAACTACTACCAACAGCTTCATGGTCAGAATCCTCATTCACCCTGTTTTTCCAATGTTCTCATCAGTTACCTTGTTAGCAGTTGGTTTTAGTGATTTAGGTTCTATTGGTGTTACTACTTTTGTGTTTTATTGGTTAGGAATGGCCATTGCTGGGTTCCAGCAGCCTGGCTCTTTAGAAGCCTTGGACTTAGGTTTTATCAGTGCCCTTCTCTTCTGTTCCCACGTCAGCACAGAGTGATAGAATAGGTGTCCCAGGGCAGAACACTGTACCTTGTGCATGACTCAGATGTCATTGCCAGACCAGAGTATTTGCTGTGTCTCAGAAGGACGCTGTTGTGGCAGTGCACAGCTTGTGTTGCCTTATCCCAGAGGATATGAAAGGAATTGGAATCCCTGCTTTGACTTCCTTCTCGAGGAGCCACATCAGACAAGTGGTGCTGCTGAGGAAAACCCAGCTGAGTCTGTGCCCCAAAGTGCTTTGGCTCTTTCCGTGAAGAGGCCTAAGGGGAGATCCAAGGATAGATCTGAGTCAGGTCCAACACCTTCAAAGAAGCTCCCAAGAGTCATGGGTCCAGTGAGCTTAGAGTCTCCAAGATCATAATGAAGAAGAAAAAAGAAGAATGGATGTGATAGCAGTTTGGCACAGGGCAAATCTTCTAATCCAAAGGAGCTGGGACAGTTAATATCTTGGTACTATATGCCCTTTTTTTAGATGATGACCAATCTGATTGTAGTTCTCTTCCAGGTGAAGAGAAGGAGGAACTTCTTGGCAGAGATAATGACTCTGAGCATCTCCTTCATCTTGATGCAAAAGTATTTGTATCGCCATTACCTCTTGTGGATTTCAAAACTTTTCAGAACGTCTTACACATGTGCTGAAGCTTTTAATCCGGAAATACCAATAGTTCTACAGAGGTCACATTTGCTGTTTGACATACTGGAGAAAAAACAAACGGGAAGAATGGCTCATCCAATAAATATAGCTCTGCTTGAACAGTTCGAGACCTTTGGCTCATTCTAGCATTATCTTGCCGTATCCAAAAAGGAGAAGAGAACCAATCATGTCCATACAAATGGCTTTGAGTATTTTTACAATACTCTAACCCCAGGATTATTGGCGGTATCAACAGGGAGTGAAGCAGGTTGGTCCAAAAAGTCCTTTTGATTTGCACCTTCTGAAGAAGACAGCAAGTGTATTGTCAGTTATCAAGCTCTACTTGATAGGTATGTTTTTTCACCCTGTATCAGCGGTGAACCTTTTTTGCAACACATGACATGAAATTACAAGGGAAATACTCACTTTCATGTGGCATGCTGGAGGTGCAGAGGTCAGTGGCACTTCTGCTATGTTAAATTTCAGAAGAGAGCTTTTCTGTGCTCTTATTTGTATTTTACAGCATCACACATGATGAACTCCATATCATTCACCCATCAGTTCCTGATGTCTGCCTTTAAATTCGTTTGAGAACAATTGTTCAGAAGAGTGCATTGAAACAAAGGTCATCAACAACACTATTGCTTTTTTTTCATAGAATCAAAAAAAATCAGACCATTTGTTCCAAGCTTGCAAAACTTTGTTTTTGAGACTGGATTGATTATTTAATTCAATCCTGTCCCTTTCTTGATTTTCTTGTTGGAACTGAGGTCAACAGCCTTGGTTTTGTTGGGGTCATTTCCCAAGACCTCAGCCATCTCATTCTTAAGTCTGTCCATATCTACTCACTTAAGATCTGTAATCTTCATACATGACCATATTTTCTAGCTATTGAAACTCGAGATACCATACTGAAAAGATTTCTAGTGACTTCTTTATTGTATTAGAGTTTGGTACTCTACTTTGATGTTACTACCATTGTCCAGGGAAGTAGATGAATATTTCTTCAGCAGAGGATAGCGAAGGTGAATTTTAACAATGCTCAAAGACAGTCTAGGTCTCCTGTCATCTTGCCATCTGGGATCCAACACAGAGATCTTTAGTCTTGGCATGTGCAATTATTAAAAGATCTCTGAGAAGACTAAGCTAAATATTTCCTTAACTGTGAGCTAGCTCGTTTTGAGCTAGCTCTATTCTTAATTTTTGTGCAAATAAATCTGCTGAAGCCACCTTTTGAGTTTCTTGCAGAATGTTCTCCTTTCCACTGGAGCTTGGAGACATTTTTAGTGGCAATCACTTCTGCAAAGAAGAGTCTGAGAGATACAAGACCTGAGGACTGATTCTCAGTGTTTCATAAGAAAATACTGTAAATTCTTTACTAAGGCCCTGATAAGCAAAGCACTTATATATGTACTTAAATCCCATTTATTTCATTGAGGGTTGAGCACATGCTTAAGTGCTTTGCTGAATCAAGGCCTATGATGGTTTCATATGTTCATTTACAACACTCTATAAACGTGCTAATAGTTTTTCATAAGTCTGACATGCTACCCCAGGAAGCCAGATTACATAGTGTGGATGATGAAAGAGAGTGCATTTGTAGAACAAACATATTTGCCTATCTTTGATACAGTCTGTGGCTTGTGGGGATAGATCTAAGGGAAGTCCACCTGTACTCAGAGAGAGTCTCTAAATAGGTGAGACTGTGTATTAAATGTTGCTACGGCCTTACCTCCAAAACTTGAGGATGCTGAGCCATATTCTGTTAGATCTCAAGCAAATTTTACCACATACTTGAGGGATGACTGTCACAGAAATATATAATGCTGATATTTGCAGTTCTGTTCAGGTTTTTTGCACCACTGTTCACTTAATCTGGTTACTTGATATGATGCCCAGTACAGAAGAGCTGTCTTGCCATTTTTATTTAACAAATATGCCTCAAAACCACCTCCTTTATAAGTTACTACTACTTGATAATCTTTCAGTGCAGATACATCTGAAGAACTTTGGTTCTTTGAGATAATTGCCTATGTAGATCCACATTCCCACTCTGCTTGCTCATGTAGTCAGAAAAGAAACTTTATATATCCTCACTTCTGAGTATCACAAGGCCTAAAATAGAGTACGGAGCTGCAGTTTCCCCTTTGCGTGTTAGCAATATCATTAGTGTTGGCAGAGAAACACAGAACCCTGAACTTGGGCTTTCGCAGGTTAGTGAAAAAGATTTTATTCCAAGTTGAAATCGTTTGTAAATTGTAATTTAACAACACATTCTCTTACTAATTTAGACCTTAAACAATTACTTTTTTTAATCTTTTCAGCTAGCTTTCAATACTACACAAGTCCCCCAATGTACTGTTTGAGACATGAAAATTCTCTCTTAAAGATGACTGGAGGGTGAGGGAAAATAATGTGTGCCTTCTGTAGATCCTGTATGTTGTACAAAGAATACATGAAAGGAATAGCAAGTCGTGTCTTCCTTGTTTTCACAGGACTCATTGGAAATCTAAGATTTGTACTGCACTTTCTCAACACTTAATCAAAGGACTAGGAATGACAATGAAGCTTTAACAAATAATTCTGTTCTTCTGTTTGAACTAAATTTTTAAAAAAAATCTTTATTAGGGCTGTTCAAAACATTTCCATCAACTTTTTTGGAGGGAAAATTGGGTTTTCAATTAAACAAAAAATGTATGGAAAGTGTCTGCCTTCCTTGAAAATATTTGAATTTTTGTCCAAAACCCAAATTTTTTGGCTGAAAACCAGAAAATATTTTCAGTTTTTGGCAGTTTTCAGTGGCAGAAAAATTTTCAGTTTCTGTTGCAGAAAATTCAGAAAAAAATTGTTGTTCTTGAAATTGAAATTTCCTACACCAGTGGGGGAATCTCATTTTCTGACCAGTGTTAAAATTTACATAGTGTGAATAAAAATCTCCTGCCCTTTGAACCAGGTTTTTCCTGCTTGATATTGTGATATCATACTAGCTCTTCAGATCTCCATAGTGTCTATCAGGAAAAGAATGGTAGACAATATCTGACATCAAGAAAAGCTCCTCCAAATATCCTTTCTTGGAAGTGTTTCATTGCATGTGTTAAAATTAATATTTGTTCAAGAGAGGTTCGGACAAACTTACATTTAAATAACACAGCATGGTTATAAAAATGAAACATCTTGGGAAATGACTTTGAATTTCTTGGCTTTTGCCAGGTTTGTCATAGCCTTGTCTTTTGGGGGGTAATTTTTTTTCTGTAGAATTGTTCTTGCTAGTACACTTAAAAAAATTGCAAATTTTCATCTTAGTACTTATCTCCCTGATCTTAGAGATGAACACATACCCCACTGCATGGTAGATGTAAAAGTCGTAAGTAGGTGATAAAATAGATGGTTATTAAGGAGTTGATATAGTTAGCAACAGCAACATTGTATCAAGTAACTTTTTCTTTTGTAGTAATTGGCTACAAGTGGTTCCAGTTACCCAAGGAGGAGCTTTTTCTACCACTTCATCTGAGCTACCTGCTACACTCTTTTTATCTTCCCTATTGCTTCTTTTCTCTTTAGAATCACAGGTTCTCATAGTCTGTTGGGGTGTTGCATGTGCCTTCCTTTGAGACCACAACTATTTCTCTGTTGCAGGAATGGCACATTGAGAGGGCTAGACCTAGGAACCAAATTTTTGCCTCCACTTCTTGTCAGGCTTCCTAACAGTGCTGTGAGACCAAGAGACCTGAATATTACTCCTCTTGCTTCCCCAGCCAAAATCATTATCCATAAGTTCTTCAGTTCTGAGAGGGGTTTAGAATGTGTCACAAGGAATTTTGTTTCGGTTTTTTTTAGTGATTGTTTGTGTCTGTCTTCCTGTAGACCCTGACTGGGCCAGCCTGAATCTGGGAGCCCTCATGTGTATCGAATGCTCAGGTATACACCGGAACCTTGGCACACACTTGTCACGTGTCCGGTCACTTGACCTGGATGATTGGCCTATAGAACTCATCAAGGTGATGTCATCCATTGGGAACGAACTAGCAAACAGTGTCTGGGAGGAGAGTAGCCAGGGACGTATGAAACCCTCTTCAGACTCCACAAGGTAGGCTATTTTATTCCCTTTTGTGTACAATGCATCCACGTGTCAAAACTGTGACTAAGATTTTAAAAAATGAGTATCTAAAACTAGGCACATAAATACATATTTAGGCATCTAAATCTGTGCCTTGATTTTCAAGGGGAGCTTGCTGGGTCTTAGCACTTTTTACTTCATTTTGACTTCTAGGAGCCAAATTTCAGGCACCATTTTAGCATATGTCAGGTTAACGTGAAGTCTGACCAAAAAGTGCCAAAAATTGAGTGAGCTTGGTAACTTTTGTGCTGGCCAAGGCTGCCTCAGCAGTTTAGAAGTCTTGGAAACAGTGGGAAATTTAAGCCTCCCAAACTTTTGTTCCATCGTTTTCATTAGACTGTTTGTGTGTTTAGCTTTTGATAAACCAGTAAATCTGACCCTCTGGATACTTTACTGTAATTAGCAATGTGCTTTCCATAGTCACAAGCTAACCCAGCAAATTGCTGTCTTCTTTTACACCTAACTGTGAATTCTTGGGGATGGATGTTATTGCTCTTATTGTTCTGAGAGTTCTCTTCCAAATGAGGCTGTTTAATTTCCTTATGCAATGTATGTAAAGGAGTCAAACTTTTGGGTAAGTGTATGTTTTTCCATAACTAATACAATATTTTATCTACAAATCATAGGCCAGCATACAGAAGATCCTCTCACTATAGTTTATCCTAAAAGAAAACTAAGACTGTTTTTGTATTGCATCCATATTATCAGTGGCAAATGGCTTAGAAAAAAGTTTAAATGGTTTAGAAAGAAATGTTAACCGTGATGGGTGTTAAATGTAAGAGCTGATATTCACACTGAACAATTAAGAAATACTTGCTTGGCAGTCTCTATATCAGTAGAGCAGATTTCAGACATGAGGAGGAGCCTGGACTACCTTGCCCAGCTAGTCCAACCTTTTAAGTTGCCTTCAGAAGTGCATGTGTTGCAGTTGTCACAGTGCCACACTCCAGGGGGCTAGTGTGTAGAGCTGACTGCATCTGAGCACCGTTTAGTCCCCAGGTATCAGATATTACGATGGAGGTTTCGCACTTGCTGTCAGTGTTTGCCTCCTGGATGTAAGAGAATAAAATAGAAGGGTGACTTCTACTTTTTTTTTAAATGCATATGCTTCATTTCTGGAGTTTATTGTATCCAATACCAGATTTACTGAAAGGATAACTGAATCTATACCTGGGCCTCCTGCTACAGAAGATAAATAGATTTGTCCTGTTGACTGTAATAAAGTCACCCATATCTTACTGCATTATTTCGTTAGCACTGAAAAATGAATTTGTGGTGCCACCTTTGGTTCATCTTAGAGAATGAAGGCAGTGTATTAATCAGGCTATTTATATACATAACTGTCCATCTAAATATGTGCATACTCAGATATACACATGGAGTTCATATGCATAGAACCTGTATATGTGTGCATATATTTGTTACACAGATCAAATACATTAAGAATTTCACAAATTAAACTAGATCTATCTTAAAATATTACTAAATCAGCAGCATTATCTAATAACTGTCGACTTAATCTGAAGACATTGTTCTGTTGCTTTGTTTGATTATAGATCTTTAATAATGAGCCATTGGAAAGATTTATCGATTCCGAATATTAAAGATAGGCTTCACTCTCAATATTTCAATTCACAATGTTTTTAAAGATTGCTGTAAGGCTGGACATCATAAATGAAAGAAATTGTCTTGGTAAACCCAGGCCCCAAAAAAAGATCTCAATGGAAGGAGAACACTAGTGTTGAAGTCAAATAATTCAGTTCTCTGACAGTGGCTTGGTTGGAGGTTTGCATTGTCTCTTTATATTCCGTACTTAGAATTTATTTTAAGCTGTCCCTGCATCTACACAATTCCCTTATGTATGTATTTTATAGTGTAGTTTTCCAGCTGTTCTTGTATTCGTCAGTAACTTTTTTTTTTAGGTTAATTAAAAGTTAATACTTTTGAACACAGTGGTATCGTGAACATTTATAAATGCCCATTTCAGGCTCCGTGTGTGTGTGTATAAATATATATAATGGAGGCATTGGTAGCAACAGCATAGTTAAGGTTGTGCTGAAATTTTAGCTTAAAACAAGACTAACTTCCCTCTGTTACACACTTTAATTAATGATTTTGTTTCTCAGAATTTGGAACAATAACTCATCGTGGGACAATTGCATTTTTGATGGCCTTTAGTAAAATATTTAATAACTTTTGCACAGGAAAATTTTTAAATCCTCCTATTTTGAGGTTTAACCCTGTTCTGTGACATTTAGTTGGGTTCATCTGGTGTAAAATAATCATAATCATACTTGAAGTTTCACAGTTTTACTTACCACCTCTTGGACATAAGTTAGTCACTAGAATTTTAAATATAACAAATTATTCAGCTAGTAGTTGTGTTACTCCTGAGTTGAGTTTCACAAAAGAAGGCCAACAGCCAGACACTCTAGTATGGACGTGGAGTCTTGAGGAAAAAGTCCTATGATGGGACATGAGATAGGTTATGGACTTGGAGGGGAGAGCAGAAATCTAGATGGAGAACTGGATGTTATGAGTTGTAGTGGCTGGGTGACTTTATCATGGGGTTTGGAGGCTAAGAGCAGAAGGAGAAACCACTAGCAGAAGGAAAGTCAGTCTGCTCTGAGCCATAGCAAAGTGCTGCATGAGTTTCCCCTCCACACACTAAGGCTTATTGGTCCTTCATACAACTCAGAACCTGAGGTCTGCTGGCTGGCACATGAGGAGCCAGCAGCTCAGACACTCACAGCTTAGTGGCTACCCGTCCTAGTGAGCCATAGTAGCTCCATCGGGCAGAGGCGGGAGGGAATCACTAGTGCCTCCCTGCTTTCTCATCCTCCTGCACTTACCCATTCGTCCTCCACCCCGACATGGTCACTCATCTTTCATGGCCCCACCAATATCTCCACTTCCCCCATCCCACTCACTTCCTCTCTCTCCCACAGACCTGCTTAATTTCTCACATTTCCCACTCCACTCACCTCGCCCACTGACCCACACTCCCTCTTGCTTGCCACATACCCCTCTAGCCTCTGAGCAGGGCCTGCAGACACATGCTAGGAAATGCAGGAAGAGAGAATAACACTGGGGAACAAACAGTAGAAAAGAGTCAGAAGGATACGTAGTGTTTTCTCCCATTCCACCCTTCACGGTAACATGTCCTGGGTTTCATTTAGAAAACAGGTGGGAGTAGATTGGCTGGGGAGAGGTAAGGAATGAGGACCGTGGCTGACAACTTCACTCTAGCACAATGGAACTTTCTACATACTTGTAAAGCTCCTCTGTTCTAGAGATGCCAGCCCACGGCTGTGGAACTAACTCTCCCAGCAATGTTAGCCTATAGGGCTAGCCTGCTTGCTTACCCATTTATCTTTTCTTATGAGTTTAATCATTTGTTATATTATAGGTTTGTTATTTGTTGTTATAATGGCTTTATCAATTTGTATTAGAGTATTTTGGCTGTTTGTATTGGAGTATGTTAGCTGGAATGCAAGGAACGTACAGGCAACATCCTGTATGTTAAGCTAAGGCAGGTTAACATACTTATGTTTGAGACCTGTACCCTAGATAGGTGGCGATGAGCTAAAGCATACAGGATATATGTTTGATACCTTTAACATAGATAAATGGGCATATTTAGAGCTAGTTGGTAGGTAAGGCCACCCAAGTTCTTGGCCTTTTTCAGATTTAACACGTACACCACAAAGAACATGGAAACAACCAGTTAGAACAGAAATAACAGAGGTGAGGATGAGCTAATGGCCACTCATAGTTACAAATATGTCATTAATACACATGGACATGCAGGCCTATAGAGTAAGGATACCCTAACATTTTTGTAGGTGAGGAAATGAAGTTTGGACATGGAAGGAGGGCACTTAGGGCTCAGGCCCCATAAGAGGGGCAGCCCACCATGTTGGGTAGGTTCTGCTCGTTGACTGGTAGTTCATCCTTGTTAGCTCTTAAGTTCTTCACCTCCCACTCAAGACTTGAGGAACCTGGACCATGAAACTCTCCTGTCGTGCCAGAGGCAAGGCTGGTCTTTTTCTCTTGTCACCAGGTTATCAAGGAAGGGTGTGAGTATATTAATCAAGAAACCTTTATAGTATATCATACCACATGTACTGCTAGTATTGCTTTTGTAATTGATTATCTGATTATTAGTTGATTACTATTCAGTTACTAATGTTGATACATGCAAAGTAATGCACATTGGAAAGCATAATCCCAGCTATACATATAAAATGATGGGGTCTAAATTAGCTGTAACCACTCAGGAAAGAGATCTTGGAGTCATTTTCAGAGATGTTGTGAAGGCCAAGACCATAACAGGGTTCAAAAAAGAACTAGCTAAATTCATGGAGGATAGGTCCATCAATGGCTATTAGCCAGGATGGGCAGGAATGGTGTCCCTAGCCTCTGTTTGCGAGAAGCCGGGAATGAACTATGGGGGATGGATCACTTGATGATGACCTGTTCTGTTCATTCCCTCTGAGGCACCTGGCACTGGCCACTGTCCGAAGACAGGATACTGGGCTAGATGGACCTTTGGTCTGACCCAGTAGGGCCATTCTTATGTTCTTATGTACTATTCCATTTATCTCAATAAAAGGCTTAAGGCTGCATTTTGTTCTCAGTGTGAGTTTCATTGTCATACATCCTGAGGGTCCCTGCAAATTCTGTGTAGCCTGATTCTGGGACAAGAACCTTATTATCTTCTGATCAGATTAATTGGCGAGCCTGTAACCCATATCTATTAATCTCCCATAAAATCAGCCAACAAATGAAGGATGAATACAAACCTCATCACCTTCTGCTCTGAATGTAAGGTGCGTCTCTTTTGCTTTTGTCTTTCTCTAACATAGCGGTTTTTAAACTGTGGGTTGGGACCCCAAAGTAGGTTGCGATCCCCTTTTAATGGGGTCACCAGGGCAGGCATTAGACTTGCTCGGGCCTGGGGCTGAAACCCGAGCCCAAGCCTGACAGCTTCAGCCCTGGGTGTTGGGGCTCAGGTTACAGGCCCCCTGTCTTGGGCTGATGCCCTGGGGCTTTGGCCTTCCTGCCTGAGGGTGGCTCAGGCAGGGTCAGACTTAGCCCCACCACCACCACGGTCATATAGTCATTTTTTTTGTCAGAAAGGGATTGTTATAAAATGAAGTTTGAGAACCCCTGCTCTAACATAAACATACAGCTGTGTGTGTATATATAAATATTTTTAATTTTTAAAAAATGCTACCGCACACACTTCTCCCCCGGCTGAGAGGATGAGAGAACAAACAGATGACAGTCATGTATGCTATGTCACTCATGTCACTCAATGCACTTCTGGAAGATGCTCAGATACAGTAACGCCTCGCTTAACGTTGTAGTTATGTTCCTGGAAAATGTGACTTTAAGCGAAACGATGTTAAGCGAATCCAGTTTCCCCATAAGAATTAATGTAAATGGGGGGTTAGGTTCCAGGGAAATTTTTTTCACCAGGCAAAAGACTATATATGTATATATATGTATATATATGTATATATGTGTGTGTGTATATATATACACACACACACAGTATAAGTTTTAAACAAACAATTGAATACTGTACACAGCAATGATGATTGTGAAGCTTGGTTGAGATGGTGAAGTCGGAGGGTGGGATATTTCCCAGGGAATGCCTTACTGCTAAATGATGAACTAGCAATTGGCTGAGCCCTCAAGGGTTAACTCATTGTTAATGTCTACAAGGCAGCACAAATGGAGGGAGGGGAGACAGCATGGCAGACAGAGACACATGCCATGTGTATGAGAGAGAGATGCACACTGCTTCTTTAAGTACGCTGACCCCATTTTAAGTATCAGAGGGGTAGCCGTGTTAGTCTGGTTCTGTAGAAGCAGCAAAGAATCCTGTGGCACCTTATAGACTAACAGACGTTTTGCAGCATGAGCTTTCGTGGGTGAATACCCACTTCGTCGGATGCATCCGAAGAAGTGGGTATTCACCCACGAAAGCTCATGCTGCAAAACGTCTGTTAGTCTATAAGGTGCCACAGGATTCTTTGCTGCTTCCATTTTAAGTACATTGCCTTTTTAAGTAGATCAGCAAGCTGAGACGGCAGCTGCTGCTAGGAAGCTTCCTTCATCCTGAGCCCTGTCATGTGTCCTCCTTGCACTATGGAGATGGGGTAAGTGGGGTGCAGGAGCAGGGGGAAGGGGGACACCCTGACACAGCAAGCAGGAGGCTCCGAGGAGCATTTCCAAGGCAGAGGGCAGGAGCAGCACATGGCAGTGGTGGGGAGGGACAGCTGAACTGCCGGCAATTGATAGCCTGCTGGGCAGCTGCTGCACAGGGAACTTAGAGGAGCGGGCGGCTGATGGGGAGCTGCCAGTCCACCCTGGTTCCAAGCCCCCATCAGCTAGCTGCAACGGGCTGCTCTTCCTGCAAGCAGTGGACAAAGCAGACGGCTGCCAAACGACATTATAAGGGAGTATTTCGCAACTTAAAACGAGCATGTTCCCTAATTGATCAGCAACGAAACAACCAAACAACATTAACCAGGACGACTTTAAGTAAGGAGTTACTGTACTGTGGTGATGAGGGCAGTATAAGAACCTGTATAAGAGTATGGATGAGTTGGACATCCGTCTCTTTCCTCCCAGCTGCTAAAATTCTCCTGTGTGAACCTCTGTAGCCCCACCAAAAGCTTTCTTTGCTCCCCACATCCACAGATGTCCTGTTTTTTCACTTTGAAAAGCTGGATTAAACATTCTACAAGAGATTAGCACAATGGTCTCTTCTGACCGTAAAGTCTATGAGATTGTCCCCTCCCCCATCCCCAAAAAAACCCTAAATAAGATAAATTAAACATAAACTCTCTGTCTCTCTCTGACAGGCATGGTTCACAAAATAATACTATTTACAAAAGAAATGGTGCAAGGAAGTGTTGATTTTAAGGAAAACAGTGCTACATGGGTTTCACCATTTCATAGTATGGTTTGTCTGACGTGAAGCTACCAATGGCTGCCTGCAGGCTTGGGGTAGGGGAGGGGGAGAATGATTGACTCTGGTCCACAAATAGAGTACGTTCTATAAGGATGCTCAAGGCAGCATTGAGGTAAAACTTTAGGAAGTACTGCAGTAAAGACATTCTCTCCAGTCTCTTCCACACTGGACCAGGAGAAGCTGAAAGTGCTGGACATCATTTCGAGAGCAGTCCTTCCACCATGTTAAGAAGCATCATTGACTGGCCATAAATGGAGTCCCATGCATTTGTCCTCCGTGGAAAGAGTGTAAGGGGGTGAGACATGCAGGTCCTTTAGGATAGAATTGTGGGCTGGTCAGTAGTAAAACACAGAATATGTGAAAAGCTGTTTCCCAGAAAGTGGGAAAGGGCAAGACTGTCATCTCCTAAACATTTCATTTTATACAGTTTATTGAAGTGTGCCTATCCAGGACTGGAGCTGCATGCTTTTTAGGTACACATGCAAAATGGAGCTGAACCAGTATCAATACCAAAAACCTTCTAATTAAAATTCTTCCTTCTCGACCCGCTCAAACCTCTCCTAGAGGAAGACTTGGAAACCAGACAGGCTTTCCATCATGTTCTGAAGATCAACAAATGGAGACTCTATCAGACTGGGGTACATAAGTTCCAACACTGAAGATTCTTCATTGAAAATCTCCTGCCACTGGCAGTCTTGCTTTATACCGGGGGCTGTTAGCTCAAACACTTCTGCTGATCTTAAAGTCTACAGTGTTACATGAGGGGTCAGAGACAGTCTGTGAGATAACAAGGACTCCAGGCCATTTAGAGGCTATATGTCAAAACCAACACCTTGGATTGCACCAAGAAACAAATTGGAAGCCAGTGCAGGCTATGGGAACACGGGTGTAATGTGCTCCCTAAATGAAGGACTCCTGAGTAAATAAGCAGCCAAAATCTATACAAGCTGAAGTTTGGGTTAAGGACAGTTGTATGAAAATGATGAGGAAAGAAAGAAATGTGTGTTATTAGTAAGCATGGAAACTTTGTTGGGGGGGGAACAATATGGTAGAATTTGTGAAACTAGAAAGAAAATGTGAACAGCTGGCCTTCTGATTGTTGTCCATGGGCCCCTGATTAGGTCAGCTTTAGAAAGCTTGTAATTGGTTCCAGCAATTATCAGCAGCCCTGAGAACTGCCGTTCAAACTTCTGGAGCATTGTGACAAATTGAAGCGGACTGCTGCTGAAGGAGTATCGACTTCCCATTTCTAAACAGGGGGATCATTAGTCAAGAAAAGCATCTTTTAATTACTCCCAGGAAGAAAAAAAATCTTTTTGGTATGGATCCTGCAACAACTTCCATTTTTTCAGGTGTATTCAATATTAAATTTATTGTCTAGGGGGGTGATTTGCCCTCAATCCCTCCCTCAGTAATGTGGGTTTAATTTGGAGTGAGAAGTCAAATTAGAGTAGATCAATGTTGCAACAATTAACCGGATCTGAGGGTGAAATCAGGATTTTCCTCTCTAATTGCTATTGATACTATTTAAGCACACACTTAAAAAATTGATTTTGAATGGTGTAATACTGAAGTGGTTTGTGGATAGTAGCAGTGGGCGGGTGGACAGAATTTACTTGATAAAAGAATGTGAAGATATTGTTGAAGGTAAGTGATGGAAGTTGGCCTTTGGAATCATCATTAAACATACATTGTTTGTATGTGCCTTTGTCAGTGTTGTTTTTAAGTTGCATCAGAATAGTGGATTATTTTGTGGACCTTTACTTGTGTGTGTGTGTGCATGTGTATTAAGGCTGTTGATTAATCGCTATTAACTCATATGATTAACTCAAAAAAAATTATGATTAATCACACTTTTAATTGCACTGTTAAACAATAGAATCCAATTGAAATGTATTAAATATTTTTGGATGTTTTCTACATTTTCAAATATTTTGATTTCAGTTACAACACAGAATACAAAGTGTACACGGCTCTCTTTATATTATTATTTTTATTACAAATATTTGAACTGTAAAAATGGTAAAAGAAATAGTATTTTTCAGTTCACCTCATACAAGTACTGTAGTGCAGTCTCTTTATCGTGAAAATGCAGCTTACAAATATAGATTTTTTTGTTACATAACTGCACTCAAAAACAAAACAATGCAAAACTTTAGAGTCTACAAGTCCACTCAGTCCTACTTGTTGTTCACCCAATCACTAAGACAAACAAGTTTGTTTACATTTACTGGAGATAATGCTACCCACCTTTTATTTACAATATCACCAGAAAGTGAGAACAGGCGTTCACATGGGACTTTTGTAGCCGGAATTGCAAGGTATTTACGTGCCAGATATGCTAAACATTTGTATGCCCTTCATGCTTTGGCGACCATTCCAGAGGACATGCTTCCATGCTGATGATGCTCGTTAAGAAAATAATGTGTTAATTAAATTTGTGACAGAACTCCTTGGGGGAGAATTGTATGTCTCTGGCTCTGTTTTACCTGCATTCTACCATATATTTCATGTTATAGTAGTCTCCGATGATGAGTCTGCACATGTTGTTATTTTTAAGAACACTTTTGCTGCAGATTTGACAAAACGCAAAGAAGGTACCAATGTGAGATTTCTAAAGCTACAGCACTTGACCCAAGGTTTAAGAATCTGAAGTGCCTTCCAAAATCTGAGAGGGACAAGGTGTGAAGCATGCTTTCAGAAGTCTTAAAAGAGTAACACTCCAATGGAGAAACTACAGAACCCAAACCACTAAAAAAGAAAATCAACTTTCTGCTGGTGGCATATGACTCAGATGATTAAAATGAACATGCATCAGTCCGCATTGCTTTGGATTGTTATTGAGCAGAACCAGTCATCAGCATAGACACACGTCCTCTGGAATGGTGGATGAAGCATGGAGGGACATATGAATCTTTAGCACATCTGACATGGAAATATCTTGCAACACCAGCTACACTAGTGCCATGTGAACGCCTGTTCTCACTTTCAGGTGACATTGTGAACAAGAAGCAGGCAGCATTATCTCCTGCAAATATAAACAAACTTGTTTTTCTATGCAATTAGCTGAACAAGAAATAGGACTGAGTGGACTTGTAGGCTCTAAAGTTTTACATTGTTTTATTTTTTAATGCAGTTATTTTTTGTACATAATACTACATTTGTAAGTTCAACTTTCATGATAATGAGATTGCACTACAGTACTTGTATTAGGTGAATTGAAAAATACTATTTCTTTTGTTTTTTACAGTACAAATATTTGTAAAGAAAAATTAATATAAAGTGAACAATGTACACTTTGTATTCTGTGTTGTCACTGAAATCAATATATTTGAAAATGTAGAAAACATCCAATAATATTTAAATAAATGGTATTCTATCATTAACAGTGCGATTAATCACAACTAATTTTTTTAATCGTACGATTAATCGCAATTAATTCTTGTAATCACTTGACAGCCCATATATAAAAATCAGGGTAAGCTTTCTGCATGCACCATTCTTGCCCATATGACTGCAGGCCTGAGGATTTTTTTTGGCACTGTCTACAATGAAGCAATCCAGCAGGCATAAGAGAAGCAGTATATGCTGGCAGTGCTGCTTTCTGTGCACTTATTTTCACTAAGGCCAACATTTTCAGGAATGTTTATTAATTGATACAAGTTTTGAGTGCCCAACTTCTGAGTTGCCTTGTTGTGGATTTTCAGATTTTAAGGACCCTCTATTCCCACTTAAAAATTTACCCCAAAATTGAGATGTGTACAATGAGTGAACACTATACTGGTAGCTACCTTTGTGTACCAGCTGAAATGTATAAGCTCTCCTGATGCAGTGATAAGCAGAAACCTACAACTTAGTTTGTTTTTGTGTTATACTGCGTAATACACGCTTCTGAACATGGGTACAACAAATGTGTTGGACTCTGCAGTCCATTTTTCACATTCAGCTGACATAAGAATGAGGAGGAATATTTTCCTTAAAAATTTACAGCCTTTCCTTCAGCGTTGATTACAAAACATGTCGTAGCTGAAGTTCTTAGGGATGGTGGGGAAAAAATAAAGTTTTATCCCCTACATTGTACATACTTCCTCTTTTCCTACAAGCACTCTAGAAATATAGTATGACTTTAAAGTCAACACCAGCATCAATTCTCTTAGAGTTCCTCCCAGGTAGTCCATTTACACAGTGTTTTTTCTATTTGGCAAAGCTCAGGAAACATGAAAAGGTTCTTAATTCAGTCTGAGAACTTTTGAATTAGGAGCTGAGAGTTTCTGAAATTATCCTTTACCTTAAAATGTGAAATACAGTTTGACCCCCCACTCTCAAATGAACTGAGCCAGATGGTCTCAGAGAAAACATTATGCAGTTTGGCAGGGGGGGGAAAAAAGTCTGTTAAATATACCAAACTCCAGGCTAAAGTCTAAACCATCTCCTTACCATACAAAGATAATGGCCACTACAGAGGATGTGTTGGTCCCCTGGTACTGAAGGTTCCTTCGGGTTGACCAGAAGCTGATTTATAGGTTAAATAAGTTTGTCCTCCCTTTTTCTTCGAATATTAGTTCATTCCTGTTTGTGCACACTGTAAATATTGATAAAGGGTGAATATATCAAAACTGAGAACAGTTGGAGCCCTGTACCTTATGCTGAATGTGTAAAGATAGTCCACATCAGCCTTTCTTTGTTTTGTTCAGCTTGATCCTAAGATCACAGTATAGCCATGTCAATCTCAAATTTCTGGCATAAGGATGCACCATTACAAATGCAGCCTCAGGGAACATTAGTACCCATATATCCAAAATTGTCAGGTCTTATTATTTCTTAACAGCTCCTGGCCTGATGAGGTCAGTGTTTTGTCCCTTTTGAATGTTGTTTCATGCTTGACACCTTTCCCGTTTTCTGAGGGGGAGGGAGAGAAGGGGTAAAAAAAAAAAAAAAAAAGACTTTATTGTGATGGGCTGACCAGAGCCCATCTGCAGTTGGGTGGCATCTGCTCCCCACATGTCACTTCCCTCATTAACAAGCAATTGAATTAATTAAATGCTACTCAGAACACGCATAACAAGCTACCGGCAGTGTCCAAATTAGCACTGATAATCAAGGATGATTTCCTTTATTATCCTGCTAAGTGGTGTGCAGGCTCTGATCTCCCTGTCTGCCCTCATCTATTTACATACCCCCAGCTTCTGCCTTTAGAAGCTGAGGTTATCTTACCTAGTTAATTTGCCACGATCACCAAGCATGGCGGATTGATATTCCTGCCTCTGCTGAAGCAAACCCCCTTCTCTCCCCCTTTCCTCCCTCCCCAAGCCTGGTCCTTTGTATCTCAAGCTCACTGATAAATTAAAAGCCACCCCTGTGGTCTCTCAAGTGAGTAATAGAGGCAGAAATTTCATTTTGCAACTGGCTGATTTAATGATCCAAAGGGTAATTAATGGCCTGATTATCTTAATGTTAAATATGTCCGGCAGCAATTACTGTGACCTCCCGCTTGTCAAGGTCCGGGCTATGCTCTTCTTTCAATTAAGTTCTCTGGGGCTTAATGGTATGAATAAACTCCTCTGATTCTATCATTCCGGACTCTGAGATTTAAGCGAGCTAGGGGCTCGTTTGGAGTTTTAATCAGCCCGTCTTCTACTTGAGCGATCAGAGTTAACAATTATAACAAGGACAGTTTAACTTTCTTCTCCCCAACCCCTCTTCTACTTCCTTATATTCTATTTTATTTTGTTTAAGTGCTCCAAGGGAATTCTGTTGGCTGAAGCAGCAGCATTGCTAGGCTCGTCTCTCCCTATATAAATTATCATGTGAATGCTGCTGTTTTTCCATTTGACAGGCTTAATTAATTGGCAGGAGCGCCCAAAAATGACAGTGCTACTAATTGCAACTCAAAGTACATTTCTGTCATTGTGGCACGCTTGTCAGCGGGCATGCCCCAGTCCGCACTGCGGCCAGAGTTTGTTGACGTTTTCCATTTCAGTTTTCACATCTCGTCGGGGAGCGTGATCATATGTGATGGCACTAACGGACCAAGATGTGCCTTTGGGTTTTCCAGGCACACAGTTTGTGTGCAAGAATGACATTTACTGCCAATAAAGTTTAGACAGCTGTGCTTCTGTGGACCAAACAGCTGCTAGGGGACTTAAGATTTTACTTAAGATATTTTAGCGAGTTCTATTAGACAGGAGACTTTGAATCAAACTGTGAGTTGTAACTTACTCATTGTCTCATGACTGAATTACCCTTATTAACACATCTCTAAGAATGCTAGACTTTACTTCAGCTGTGCATTAGGATGCAAATATTTCATTGTAAGCATTCTGTCAATTATGCAGTTGCATAAATTAGAAGTATGTGAATACTGAATTTTTAAAAGATATACATGTAAATAAAAAACACTGATCTATTACGGCCTGTAAACGAAAGCTTTTCAACCCACGTCACTGTAGGAACGAACCAATTCTGACATGCTAGAATACAGTTCTTTCAGGTGAAGCTACTGTCACTTCTCAATAATTCTCAGAAAATGCACCGTCGGAGAATAATTCATCAAAAAAAGATTGTTATTGCTCATCTTCCACCGTCAGGAGGCCTGCACCTCACAAGAGGAAGCTAAGTGCTACAAAATGTTTTATTTTGGATCCCTCAGATGTTTACAAAATAGTACATAAAGGCAAGAAATGCATAAAAAATAATATTTTTAATAATCTTTAACTTTCTAAGCCTTTTTTTAAATGTTTTGTAAATCACTTGTCTTTTAACATCTTTGTATATATGTTATTTTATATCTCTAGCATGTACATGTACAGTGCACACATACATGACACATCCTCTGTGTGGGTTAGATCAATATGATAAATTATGGGGCCAATTGATAGATTGACATGCCTTCCTTGAACAGAGATTTCCAGTTGTGCTAAGTGGATAACGGCAGTGTTATATACACCTTCTAATTCTGTTTGACTCCCTGTAGCTCTTGATACCATTGACAAGTTGGTATTTGAGTTGATTAGGGATCTTGAAGGAAAGGGCCAAGCAGCTCTTCACTGGTGTCTTTCTGCATATAGGGGTATTGCTGAGTAATTGCTTGTCCTTTTTAAGTCTTTCACATTCAAGACCCCCTATGGTTCCATCTGTCACTCCTCTTTTGTGATATTCATATGCAGCCACCAGGGGAGATTGAGATGTTTCCACACTGCAGTGTCACCAGTTAGCTAATGATACTTTGCTCCCCATCTTCATCAAATCCAAATTCTATATTATTACTCTCAGGCTGTGGCTATGCTTAGCACTTCAAAGCGCTGCTGCGGCAGCGCTGCCGCGACAGCGCTTTGAAGCGCTAAGTGTAGTCAAAGGGCCAGCGCTGGGAGAGAGCTCTCCCAGCGCTGTCCGTACTCCACCTCCCTGTGGGGAATAACGGACAGCGCTGGGAGCCGCGCTCCCAGCGCTGGGGCTTTGACCACACTGGCGCTTTGCAGCGCCGCAATTTGCAGCGCCGGAGAGGGTGTGTTTTCACACCCTGCTGCAGCGCTGCAAATTTGTAAGTGTAGCCAAGCCCTCAGAGTTTCTAACAGGGATGAAGATCTGGTTAAAAATTAACTAACTGTGACCCAATCTGAAAGTAGGCAGGGCATAATTTTTGGAAGTAAAAGAGGTGCCTGTACCATCAGGTGAAGGTTTATACCAAACTTCCACCAAAAGTGGTTTGCGGCCTTAATGATCCAACTTTGGAAC
This sequence comes from Mauremys mutica, assembly GCF_020497125.1. NCBI lineage: Eukaryota > Metazoa > Chordata > Testudines > Geoemydidae > Mauremys > Mauremys mutica. Next base: position 79,257,816 of record NC_059081.1, on the reverse strand, counting down.
AGGGTTCCCAGCTGGCAGGGGTCTCTTGTCACCTATAACTGATCAGAAGACAGTTCCTCTCAAGTGTCCCGCTTTCAGTTGTCATGCAGACCTTTATCTCCTGGCTAGGCACCTGCACTGTGTTCTGCTTTGGGCCTAGTCTTTGAAGTCTGCTCAGAAGCTCCAAACAATGTACAATTTCAGCTGCCAGAATTCTGAACAGTGTGGACTGTAATGAACACACAACAGCTGTGTTACATCAACAATGACTCTCTCTTCACTTCCATGTGCAATTTAAAGTGAAGTTCATAACCTTTAAAGCCCTAAGTGGTCTGGGCCCTGGTTATTGAAGAGTCTTGCTTTTGTCCCATACCATATCTCACCTGTGTGGTGGAGAAATACTTGCTGTTGAAAGATCAGTGTAAACACTAGTCTATTGCCTAGTGACGGGCCATCTTATTAATGCTTTCTTTTTTTTTCCTAGTCTCACAATTTGCTGTGTTTTTCTTAAAACTCTCACCTCTAGAATTGTGGTACTCTCAGACTTAGTTTATTTAAATAAGTTTTTACCCTTCAGGGATGTGGAGAAAAGCTTGAAAACATAATCTTGAAGGCTCAGAAAACAGCAGAAAAATTAAAAGGACCCCAAATTTATTAGGCTTAAAAATCAGGAGGTGTTTTTTTAATCTCATAATTTTGTGGGTCTAACTCACAGCTTTGAATGGTTGAGGGTTCCAGTAGTGGATAGAGGTTTCTCATTTGAGGGGCCTTGCCTTTGAAATTCACCCCTTTAGCACCCTGTTAGTGACTGGGTTCAATGTCCTTCAGAGTACAACACAAGATGCATTGATTTTGTTTAGCATTAGACATTTTGGTCTGTTTTTGTGTTTTTTTTCTCTATAATTAATGTTACCGTAGCAATAGACACTGTGTAAATTAGTCATAGGAATATATTTAGAAATCTGCTAGGAATTACGATGATATTGTCAAACTCATTTTTTGCAGTTGAGTAAAGCTAGGATTTGAATCCAGGACTCCAGAAGTAAAAGGGAGAGGACATTTTCCATTGCGTGTCATCTTTTATCAATTAGAGAATTACATGATATGGTGTAGATACATAGTTTTTCTAGTTGTCACTATTAGCTAAGTAGACCTGTAAATCAGTGTGCAGAATTAATGAGGACCAGACTTCTGATGCGTGTCTATGTTCTAAAGTTCTCTCTGAGATCCTGGAGAAGTTCTGCACTGAACCTCATTTTGAGTTTAGAAATGGATTGGCCTTCACTGTCAGCATGACAAAGAAGTATCACTTCTACACCAACCATAGAGAGTGGTCTTCCAGTTCCAGGATATCAGATGTGCAGTGTTTTATCTGCTGGTTTAGAAGACAGTGAGTAAAAAAACCCCAGTTTAGAAGATACCAAAGAACAGAAAACCATTGCTGTGCCTAGTAGAAGCTACGTGGGATAATGCTGAGCAATGTTCCTATGACTGATAAATGGAGGAGTTAGTTAGAGTAATAATGTGACCTTCAAATGGGGAGAAACTGGATTATGAGTATTTTTAATGGTAATTGAAAAAAATGTTTCTCTCAAACTGATGTCTGGAATGGCAATGCCACCTTAAATAATCTGGGAACCAACCACCATAAATTAATATTTATAACTCTGAAAATAATATGATATCCACTAAATCAGTTTGGAAAGACATGAATGAATCAGAGCCTCTCATCAATATACATATGAAAATTTACCTTAGTTATAACCACAGAAGAAAATAGAACTTCATATTACCAGTATAACAACTATTCAGACCACAATGATGAATATAAGAAGCAATAGGAGTCATGTGGATAATAAAATTATTATCCTAAAATTGAGTCCTTCAGATTTCCACAACACAGAAAAATGAATAGAGATCTGGAATACATAAATGAATTGACAATGATGTATAAGAGAGAGCAGTTCTAAATTGCCCCACCAACCGCTTTACATGTTACACATGATGCCCAGGTCCAAGAGCGTAGAAAGCTGAAGATGGATCAGAGAGCATTCCTGCACATCATACCTTTGAATTAGATTGCAGCAAAGGACAGTTGCAAACTTTTATAAGAAGTTAGTCCAATAAAAGATACTATCTCATGCACCTTGAGTCTCAACCTTTATAAGGACATTATACGATCATCATCCTGAATCCAGACCAGGTTTATTAGTTAAATCTTGTGTGGAAGTACAAAATGAAGCTGTAAGGTAACTTCTTTCCTTAGAATTTCAGCAAGAACTGGAAGTTTGGCGATAACTTGATACACCTTATCTGATATTCGCAGTTCTGAACAAGGTACAAGGTGCATCAGTGATGAATGATTTTGAGATGGGTAACAACTAGGATCTGATAGAATACGTTTTCTGTATAATAATCAGAAAATTGCCGACATCTTGATGAGCTTCAAATTTGCAGTGTGAATTTAGAATTAATGATATCCAAAGTCTGAACCAAGATTAATGGCCTGAACTAATCACCTATGGGTTTGTCTATACAAACTGTTAGTTGGTGATAAGCTGGGGTATGAATCTACTCTACATCATCCTACCACAGACTGCCCGTGTGGACCCTGCCAACATGAACTAACTGCTTGTTAGTGCACCTTGATCTAGGCCTCTTTGAAATAGGAGTAGATCAATGCATATTAGCAAATTGTTAACGGGCATCAGCAGAGTCCACACGGATAGTTAGTCTGTGGTAGATGCTGGTAGAGTCACACCCCAGTTTGCTGCAAAGAAAATGTTTGTGTAGACAAGCTTTAGCGAAGAATAAAGCAGGGGCATTGCTTAAGGCCTGATGATTAGCTAATGAGTCTTTCAAGCTGAAAATATCATTATCACAATGGCCCTCCAATGTTATTCATATCTCCAACCAGTAATTTTTAGAATCCAGTGATCCAAAGTGAACCATGGAATTTTAGGTTTATGATGTACATTTCATCTGTTTAACATAAAATAAATATTATGACATTGGGCCTAGGAGCATGCTTAGTGCAGCTGATATGTAGATGCTCCATGGGGCTGTAGCATCAGGGCCGGCTCCAGGTTTTCTGTCACTCCAAGTGGCACAAAAAAAAAGCTGCAGCAGCGCGATCGCGCCGCTCCGCTCTTCGGCGGCAATTTGGCAGCAGGTCCTTCACTCCGAGAGGGACTGAGGGACCCACCGCCGAATTGCTGCCAAAGACCCGGACGTGCAGCCCCAATAGTGGCCGGAATGCCACCCCTTGGTATTGGCCGCCCCAAGCACCTGCTTCTTTAGCTGGTGCCTGGAGCCGGCCCTGTGTAGCATGCTCAATACAAATAGAATCTTTTGAGATCTTAGCAACAAAAAATTCTACTGAGCATGTAGAAAATGAAGGCTTTCAGAGGTTTATGACTATGCCAAATCTGGATGGCTTTTCACAGGGTCAGCAAAAGGTACCTTCCTGGCTCCAGGATCATCTGTGTCTCAAATTTCAAGCTCCTGAAGCAAAGCTAGAACTCTTCAAAGGAACAGTTGGGGAAAATATTTACTTTGACAAAAATAGCTTTACAGACCCTCCCTGGGTTACTCAATCCCAATTTACACAAATCTGTTCCATAAGTTCCGTAACCTTTGTTTGTTGTTTTTTGCATAATTGTCAGGTATATGTTCCTGACGTACGCAAAATTCAACACCTTGCTTAAGTCAGGGAGCGGCTGTACATCCTTAATCTCATTCTTTTCTTATGAAGAGCTTAATTGTTTTTGCTGAAACTTTTAAGAAAAAAAATCAGCCTGCAGTATAGCACAAGCATGGAAAATGTCTGACAAAGTTAAAGGCAACTGAAAATGGGTATTTACAGTGTAACGTGTTAGGCATCCTTAATTGTAGGGGTTCCTGCCAGCTCAACATTTAATACCTGTTATTTTTTAAATTTAGAATTCTTGAAAGAAAAGAGTTCAACTTAACACTATCAGTACTAAATCGAAGACATTTGATGGACGTAACCCTGCAACAAGAGGAAAAACCCAGTAGTGATCAGAAAAAGAACATGCCGAGGGCTTTTCTGCACAGCAAGCTGGTGTGCTGTCAGGTCATACCTCGGCTTGCTGTGCAGTAACCTGCTATGTAGACAAGCCTAAGTACCAAACATCAGCTATTGTGAAACCCTTAGAAAGAATCATAGCCCAAGTGTGATGTTTGAGATTTGTTGCATTTAGACACCAAATTGGAGCAAACTGGTGTTGCTGAACGTACAACTTTATATGTATCAAAGATAGGTAATAATTGATAGAGGGATTTTTTAGCTAGCCAGCAATGGTCAGTTTTTTAAGGAGTGGCTAGAGCTCATCAGAATACTCTGAATGAGAAAAATCTATTAAATCTCTTCCATATACTCTGTGCTGAAGCAGCTGCATTTCATTGCCCCTGTCTGAAGATCACAATATCTTCTTTCTGTATCTTGGGACGAGTCTAAATACAAAGTTGAACCAGTTTAACTAAAGGAGCTAAAATCATGTTGTTAAATTGGCACAAAACCATAGTGTTATATATTGTTAGCTTATTTGGGTAAATAATTGACTTAATCTAAATAGATTTAAGTGTGTCCGTAGAACAGATTTGCACTAACTAACTATCTAAATCTGTTTTTAAATCAATTTTAGTTAAACCCATGCAACTTTGTGTGTAGCCAAGGCCTCAGTAATACGCTGTTTTGGCTGGGAGTCAGTTAAGATACGAACTGCTCTTGTACATGACCCTAGCTAGAAGTTCTTTAGTCCTTGTGTTGGTTAATCAGCATTTTGTGTTTCAAGAGCCAAGAACTGCAGGCATTTAATCGTGGTCACACCAGATTGTTCTTCACCAGGTTGTGTTGCATTCAGTAGTTGTCAAGATAGTAAGAAGCTTTGTGTGAACTTGTGCCATACTGAAAATAGGAAGATGCCTAAAAAAGAGAGCTAGTAATGGCAATGGTAATAACACTTCAAAAAAAATTTTTAAACCCTGCAGCTTCAGGACCTTGCAGATGATACTCGCAGCTTTGCTGGTCAGCACCACAGTGACACTGGGCATAGAAGTAGCAGCAACAGCATGCTTCTGCTTTGGTCATAGTTACAGAATCTGCAGGGCTCCATAATAGTAACTGTGACCAACTTTCTCTCTCTTGTGATTTTTTTCCCCCACGTTTTTCTTTAAGACTGAGCTTTGTTTCTGGCTCTGCAGGTAGCCTATGGCAAGGGACTGGGGAGAAGAGACTTCAGTGAGAGAGAACTAAATGCAAAGGGCAGCAGATTGCAATGAAAAAGTGGTGCTGGCTTTTCACTGGACTGAAACTTTGAGTTCTTCTTCGAGTGATTGCTCCTATGCATTCTGGACGCCTTGAGTGTACTACCACGCCAGAGCCGTACCGGTGACCCCATCTCGCTCCGTTCCCTCGGAGCTCTGGGTGCCAGGGGTGACAATTAGTCGTCCCCGTCCGACCGGTACAGAGCAACCCCCGGTTCGGCACCGGGCTCCCAGATCCCACACGATCAGGAGGTCGTCCAGGAGCTCGAGCCCACACAGGACCCGCTTGTCCCTGGCCTTTCTTCTTCCTCCTCCCCAGATGACGCGGGGGCAGGAACATGCCCCTCCGGCCCTCCTCTAATCGAAATGCGACCAGCCCCTAAATCCAAGGAGGCTGGGCGTGTGGTCTTACTGGGCCGTAAGATGTACCCGGAGGGGGCCCTGCAACTTCGTGTAGCGAACCAGCAAGCCCTGCTTATCCGCTACTGTGGGTAGCAGTGGGCAAATTTACAGAGTCGCTTCTTCGGAACTCCCGTCAAGAGTTCGATGCCCTCCTGCAGCAAAGGACGGAGCTGGAGAGAGCTTCCCTCCAGGCCTCGTTGGGCGCAGCTGACTCCGCTGCCATGACTCTGGCCTCGGGTGTTGCCACGCGGCGCGTTTCATGGCTCCAGTTGTCGAGCCTTCCCTCGCAGCTGCGGCACGCTATACAGGACTTGCCCTTCAATGGCACAGGCCTGTTCTCTGAAAACACTGGCCCGAGGCTGCAGAACCTAAAGGGCAGCAGGGTCACTTTGCTCTCTCTCTCTCGGCATGCACACGCCGGTGATTCAGCGCCGACGTTTCCGTCCCCAGCCTCCGCTCTTACCCTGCGCCTTGACAAAGTCAGGACTTGGCCAGCGGGCGTGGCTTACACGGTCGTGGCCATCAATCTGGACCCCAAAGGAGCCGAAATTAGGGTCCTTCTAACCACCAATGGGGCAAAAGCCTACCCATCCTCGCCCCTCCTGGGGACCCCTCTCACGAGCTATTCCTCTGGCAAGAGGTGCGGACGCTCCTCTTCATCGGAGCTATACAGGAGGTATCTAAGGGCGAAACCTAATCCCCTAGGCGAAGGGAGGTCTCAGACCTACCCTAGGCCTGCGGGAACTCAACAAGTCACGATGCAGAGTTCCGCATGGTACCCAGGGCGACCGTCATCCCATCCTGGGATCCCGGAGACTGGTACGCCGCCCCCGATATGAAGGGCGCGTGTTTTCACGTCACCATTTCTCTTCCACACAGAAGGTACCCTCGGTTTGGGGCCTACCATCGTTATTCCCAGTATACGGTCCTCCCGGTTGGCCTCTATACAGCCCAGGGGTATTCAAAGTCCATGGCTGTAGTCGCCGCCTTTCTTCGCTACTGTCGCATACACGTTCTCCGTATCTAGACGAGTGGCTCCTTCGTAGAACCACTGGGCCCAAAGTACCAGTCATGTGGGCATCGACACGAACCTATTCCTGTGTCCAGGCCTGATGATCAATAGTAAAATCCACTCTGATTCCCATACAGGGAAGGGAATTCATTGGGGCTGTCCTGGACTCCAGACTCGCACTTGCCTAGGTTTCCTGAGTCACATGGCTGTCTACACGTTTGCAACCAAACATACCAGGCTTTGCCTCTGTTCACTTCAATCATGGCTCACCTGGGTGTGCCACCCGGGCAGAGATGGCATACTCGTGCTCGGCTCGTTCCCCCCGAGCAGCCTAGGCTCCCTCCACCGGGAGTCGGCGTCCTCCCCGGTGCATCCGGGGATGCTGTTTCTTTCACCCCTCGGGGTCCCTCATGACAGACAGCCCATCTCTCGGCTGGGTGCGCACCTGGCGTAGTTTCGCACTCACGGCCTTCGGTCAGCGCAAGAGCTGGCCTTACACATCAATGTCCGAGAGCTGAGAGCAGTCTGCCTTGTGTACCAGGCGATTCAGCTGGCGGATCGCTTCAGCAGATCCTTCCTGTCTCACAAGTGGTGGTTTCCTCCCGTCTTTATCTATTCTGTTTTCCAGAAGTGGGTCTTTCCCCGCATAGCCCTCCTCGCTCTTGCGAGAACGGGCAGAGAGAGAGAAATTCTCCTCGTTCCAAGGCCTCTCCCCAGGCTCGGTCTTGGAGGTTTTTCCTGAGGCCGTAGATCAGCCATCTACCGTACGCTTTCCACTGTCCCCGCCGGTCCACAAGGTCCTACTCAAACTCCGCAGGTACAGAGCGCCCCTGATCGGGATCGCTCCAGTGTAACCTGGGCAGCACTGGCACACCATGTTGCTACACCTGTCGGTAGCAACCCTCTTGGCGCAGACCCCATGACGCGGGATCACGGCAACCTTCACCACCCGCTCTTGTAATCCCTGCACCTCACAACAGGACTCCTGCGTGGCTAAACCGATCCGAGTTACGTTGATCAACCTCGGTTCTATGGGATTCTCAGGGGTGGTATAAAATCATCCATTCGGTTGAAGTATCTGGCCAAGTGGAAGCGTTTCTCATGCTGCTCCGAAACGCGCAAGGTTTCTCCCGCCGAGCTCCCGCTCCATTCCATCTGGTTCCTCAGGGCTTGGCGCATTTATACACTCCCCCAGTGGGGCCCCGCCATAAACCTGGCTCTTCAATCTGGTTCTACCCAGTTTTATGACTGCCCTATTCGAGCCAATGTCAACATGCTTGTTGATATAACTGTCCTGCAAGACAGTTTCCGGTAGCCTTTCCTGCGGCCACACGAGTCTCCGAGCTTCAGACTCTCACAATAGGCCCAAGGTATACTGTGTTCCTCAAGGACAAGGGCAGTTATTACCACGTCCGACCTGCCTCCCTAAGGAGGTGTCGGCCTTTTATATCTACCAGGATATCTTCCTTCCGGTCTTCTTTCCGAAGCCACTCTCTTTGCAAGGAGAGCAACGGTTGCCCTCCTTCGACATCCGTAGGGCGTCCGCAATCTATATCTAGCGGACAGAGCCCTCTCGTAACGCCCCCACAACCTTCATCGTACCGGCATACCGGACGAAGGCCATACCTGTCTCCTCCTAGAGGATTTCATCTTCAATGACGTTGTGCATCTGCACCTCTTCTGTTTTGGCCCATGTTCCATAGAGCCACCTTGCTGCACATTCCGCCAGGGCTCACGCTTCTCAGCTGCCTTCCTGGCTCGCATACCCTTTCGGGGGATGTGTTGTACACCTATCTGGTCCTAGGTCCACACCTTTGCCTCATTGGTCCCGGAGTCCAGAGCTGTTGCAGCCTCTGGCTTAGCAGTTGCGTTCTGCAACATCTAACTCCGACCCCACCGCCTATGTAAGGCTTGGGAATCACCTAACTGGAATGCATAGGAGCAATCACTCGAAGAAGAAAAGACGGTTACTCACCGTAGTAACTGTTGTTCTTCGAGATGTGTTGCTCCTATCCATTCCAGACCCGCCCTCCTTCCCCACTGTCGGAGTAGCCGGCAAGAAGGAACTGAGGAGCGGACGGGCCGGCTGGCGTATATAACCAGCGCCATGGCGGCGCCACTCCAGGGGGCGCCCAGCCGGCCCGCCGGAGTTGCTAGGGTAAAAATCTTCCGAAGAGCCGTGCACGCGCGGCGCGCACACCTAACTGGAATGGATAGGAGCAACACATCTCGAAGAACAACAGTTACTACGGTGAGTAACCGTCTTTTGTCATCCCAAATGTAGTGTTCTTGCAGGTCTCAAACTTTGTGAATTTGTAACATAGAATCATAGGACTAGAAGGGACCTCAAGAGCTCTTCTAGTCCAGTCCCCTGCACTCAGGGCAGGACTGAGTTATCTAGACCATCCCTGACAGGTGTTTGTCCAACCTGCTCTTAAAAATCTCCAGTGACAGAGATTCCACAACCTCCCTAGGCAATTTATTCCAGTGCTTAGCTACCCTGACAAGTTTTTCCTAATGTCCAACCTAAACTGCCCATTGTTTCTTGTCCTATCCTCAGAGATTAACGAAAACAATTTTTCTCCCTCCTCCTTGTAACAACCTTTTATGTACTTGAAAACTGTTATATGTCCCCTCTCAGTCTTCTCTTCTCCAGATTAAACAAACCCAAGTTTTTCAGTCTTCCCTCAAAGGTCATGTTTTCTAGACCTTTATTCATTTTTGTTGCTCTGCTCTGGACTTTCTCCAATTTGTCCACATCCTTCCTGAAATGTGGCACCCAGAACTGGACACAATACTCCAGCTGAGGCCTAATCAGCATGGAATAGAGCAGAAGAATTACTTGTGTCTTGCTTACAACACTCATGCTAATACATCCCAGAATTGTTTTTGCTTTTTTTGCAACAGCGTTACATTGTTGATTCATATTTAGCTTGCGATCCACTATGACCCCCAGATCCCTTTCCTCAGTATTCCTTCCTATGCAGTCATTTCTCATTTTGTATACTGCAGATGTTGCTTGCTTGTGCAACACATGCAGTGTTATTAACAACCCAAAGTTGAATCCTTGCAGAGAGGTGTAACCAGAAAATCATGATCACTATTATAGAGACAAGGTGGGTGAGGTAATATCTTTTATTGGACCAACTTCCGTTGGTGGGAGAGACAAGCTTTCAAGCCACTCAGAGCTCTTCTTCACATCTGGGAAAGGCACAGCTACAACTACACTGCATGGCCACTATTATGTCAGCTTTAAAAAAAAAAAACTTTTAAAATTGCAAATTAAAATGTGCTTAACTGAATGTAGCTAAAGCGTTCAATAGTCCTTGGACTCTCTCTGGATTTGGGGGAATGTAGTGAAAAAAAATCCCTATCTACTGTGCCCATTATTTAGATTATGCAGTTGGAGCTAAATACGAGAGTCTAAGAATTTTTGTCTGTGTTGAGCCTACAGAGTGAGATAGCAGGAAGAAGCCATCTCTAATGATGGGTTTAATAGATGATTATTCTATAGTCTAGAAATCTCCCCAAGTACAGATTTTCTCAAGAGATTCCAAGTACATCCTGAATTAAGCAAGGTGAGAAATTCTAGGTGAGAAATTTTTTGTTTTCACTTCCCATGCCAGCAGTAGAGCGGCGCACACAAAATTAAAACAAAAGGAGAACTTATCACTTGAACTGAAAGAGTGACCTCCAGTGAACACCTTCAGCCTACATTATCAGATATAACTGAGATGCACAGTTGGTCACTTTTTCAATCCAAGGAGCAAGACTTTTCAGCTATAACTCTCAAGAGCAAATATATACATATACGTGCACATACTCTTTACTTCAAGAGCTGAGCCAGACCCTCTGCATGCCTTTTGGCTGCTTTGTGCCACTCTTGCAGTGAAAAGTAGCCAGAAATGCAACATAAATGACCACCTAGGGAATTCCCTAGCGCAAGGGGACCAAACTAGCACACAGTCCCGCCGATGGAAAAGCAGCAATAAGGCTTCATTTTATGGAAGTGAATATCAGTTTGGTTGTAATTTTTTAAGTGTTTCAGAAGTTTTCTTTGCACAAACTCAGGGTTTGGGTTTTTTTAAAAAGCTTTTGAAACAGCTATGGTTGATTTTTTTCACAGTTCATTTTAAAAAGTAGCTAGTACACTTTATTTTGCTAGCCATAATTTCTGTGTAGCCTCTGTACTGCACATTTTATAAGCAGTACAACTATGCAAAACTGAATGGTTTCAGTTGGTAGGGGATTCATGCAAACCTATTTTTCTTTTTTGTAGGGAGTCACAGCTTCCTGAGTTTGGTTTTGAGCTTTGGCTTTGAATGAAACCAAAAACTCAGAGCAACAGTGCTGCATTTTGTATAGCTGTCTATCATAATCTTGCGAAAACCATCAAGTTCCATGTAACGGATGGGTAGAAACCATAAAGTGGCTCAGGTTCACTCAAAATTTGGTTTTGGTTTGCTTAAAGATTCACTATCTCGTCAAACCTAGCTTGAATTGTAGATTTATAAGGAAACCCAAAAGCAGGTGATGTCAACCAATTTAAAATTTTATAAAAAGCGACAGAGAGTCCTGTGGCACCTTATAGACTAACAAATGTATTGGAGCATGAGCTTTCGTGGGTGAATACCCACTTCATCAGATGCAACTTCATCATGCATCTGATGAAGTGGGTATTCACCCACAAAAGCTTATGCTCCAATATGTCTGTTATTCTGTAAGGTGCCACAGGACTCTGACACTTTTTACAGATCCAGACTAACACGGCTACCCCTCTGATACTTAAAATTGTATAGTTACATTTTGTACAACTCTGGATCTTTCATTTTAACTCTTAAGAAGCCTTGACTTAGGCTACTACTGTGCACTGAGCTGTCCATCGAAGCCAATGACAAAAGATGGATTCTAGACTTTGAACAAACATAAACCAAGATTGTAAAGTCATGAGGGCCCAAAAGGCTATTGCACCCCCTGAGAATCAGGCCCCTGCTGGACATCCAGTCAATTTTACTAGTCACTTTTGAAAATCTGGTCCACTGCTTTGAGTCAGTACATTGCACCTTATGAATTTATTGGATTATAATTTGATAGTATCCTTTCTTTTGTATTTCTTTATGTAGCATAAATCAAAAATCCCATGGAGCTACAACTTTGCAGACAAGATATTAGCCACTATGGTTTTTTTTTTCCCCATTAACGTACACTCTAAAACATGAAGCTTAATTTTAAAGGTCATAGAACAACATCAAGGAAAAGAGAACCTCTTTCAATTTCAAACAGGCACCAGGCAAGAGCTATGGACAGTCTCCCTGTCAAGACAGCTAGCTTTTTACTTTTCAGAGTCCTCCAACCTCACTAGGCTCATTGCTCTAGGGCAGATTTAATTAAAGTCAGCAGAGAATTTAAAAATGGGAAAGGGGGAACAAGAAAAAAAATGTTTCTTAATTATGCTGTGGAATTTCTCCCTCTAACATCTCAGGCAGCTCCTTTTGAAACCAACTTTTAGTGAAGTGTGTGGCATCCTCTACAGATCAACACTGGGACACTACAGCTGTGCGCGTACAGGTTTTTGATTTCGGCATGATTTAGCAATCGGGATTTTTGGAGGTTAAATTAACTCTGCTGTTTCAAATTCCTTTTATATACCATGAAGTGTCCATTCTACATTATTAATTATTCTATTTTTAAAAAGTCGTCATAATCTGTACATTCTTCACACAAATGTTGTGAGGTTTAATATATAATTGTTTATAATGTGGCTTAAGATCCTTAGAGAAAGGGCACTGTCTGGATTTAGAAGGAGAGTCTCAAAAGTACAAAGTTAGGTGCCCAGCTCCTTTTGATTTTCAGTGGCAGTTAGGTGCCTGATTTGTTTCTGCCTTTGAAAATCTCCCTCTTATATATAGCTGCTACAATTACTGCTACTATGCAAATAAATTAAAATATGAAGTAGCATATAAGTTATATTTCATAACACATATAATTGTATGAAACTATTCCAGCTTAATCACCCTTTTTAGGACAGCACAGGAGTCAAATCAGATAAGCTCATGAATGTCCCTCCATTTGTAGGTAAACAAACAATATTGATTTTGACATAGAAAAAGTCCCATGCAGTTTGTCATATCTTATTGATTAAAACGTTATGATCTGAAAGAACATAAAGCAAAAGTATCAACAAAATCTGAAAGATAGCCACTAAAGCTGAATGAATATATATACACACACGCGCAATTATTTATTGTAATCTAAGAAAATAAGCTATAAATCCTAATGTATCCATCCTACACACAAACACCATCATGACAGTCATATTGTATATATTGGTTAGCAAACTCTTTTCTTAATTAATATGAGACTTATTCTGGTTTTCCCTGCATCAGAGTCTGGCACTGAGTCACCACTGTTCTCTTTGCTATCAATTTTAGCTAATTAAGTTTCAGCTGATTTTTTGACCCAGTAGAAATATTGTTTGCTCTGTTATGTGACTCCAGGTCTTCTTGGGTGAAATAAACTCTCTCTGTATCATGGTTGGTGAATGATATTTTCACCGATAAGAAAGATGCCTTCATTTAGCTTAAGTTGTTGGTCCCAAATTTGGAAAAAATAAGAATCCATCTCTTTGTATTATTGCCTTTCTTCTTATAAGCTGAAAGTAGTACTTTTTTCTTTATCCTGGTAGTCATCCATTATGTACAATTACAATTTGTCTTTATAGCTGAACCACTTTGGTTATTTCTACTCGTGTCACAGTGATGAGATGGTCACCTCTCACATTTAGATTTAGTGTCTTTAAAATCATTTCTCAACCCCTCTTTCCCCCTCCAAAAAAAACCCCAACCCATGCAGTGGAGGATCCCCACTCTTCTTGTCAGGAAGTCCCAGCACATATGGCTGGTTCTTAAGTAGGTCCATCCAGGAGCACCGCCAGCTTTTTTGACTCCCTAGGTGGCGGAAGGTCCTGCCCCCAAAATGGCGCCCCCAACAGAGGCGGCGGAAGGTCCTGCCCCCGAAATACTGACGACGACCAGGGCAGCTGCTGCCCCCCAAATGTTAGAGCGGTCGCCTAATGGGTTGCGCCGGCCCTGAGTCCATCCCATATGATGTTTCTTAGGATATTTTCCTTGTCCCTAAAACATCTATTTTGAGGCCTGTGTTAAAAATCCCAAGATAGTCTTCATTCTCCTATTTTCAAGTTCTAAATTCTACACTCTGCAACATCAGTGTAGTGTTCAGCCAATTCAATGTGCTATCCATCTCTACAATAGTACAAGAATGGGACCTTCAGCCAGAACATGCCTAGCTGTATGCCAGACTAATGATGGAGGCCATATCAGTGAGGCCTGTGGTCTCACTTACCACATAAAGAGAATTTTAGTGTTGAAAACAGCTTGTTAGTAGATTTTGGCACCATAGAAACCTGATGGTTATATTCATTCCTTGAGTGCAAACTGGACTGGACACTTTCTCTTCTCGTTGGGTCTTCCTTCACATGCAGTCTACATGTCCTCAGTGTGATCTGCTTCTTCATAAGCTGTTAGCTCTATAAATTCATGCGAATGAATCAACACTTAAAAACCAAGCAAAGATCCTACATATTTTTCAGAATCTGTCATTACACAAGGAAAGAGATAGGCAAAACAATTTACAAATTGGAATTTTGCTATTCAAAATAAGTAAATAAAACTTCAACTCATTTGGTGACTCTAGAGTATCTTAGCATCAGTCCTTCCCAGGCTGGATTATCTTGAAGCCAAAGCTACCACTAGGATGGGTGTGGGATAGGAATCTAAATAGAATGACGGAGGGATTGGGCACCAGGATGTGTGTTCTGGGACCAAAGTGTAAGTGTGCACTTTGTAGGGGAAGGTGATTTAAGGGGAAACCAAACTTATGTTTTATTCCATTCTAGACATGTCATTAATGGACAGATAGCAGAAAAATTAAAGAGTCCCAAAGGCTGCACTGAATGACTTATGAGGAAGTATTAAGAGTTAACTATTTATATCTTGGCTAAGTGGTTACTATGAGGAAATGTGGGGACAGAATCGTTGGCCAATCTTTGAAGAGTGTACACACCAACAAGGAATGAATTGACACAGTAAAAAGAGTTATAGCTAGGAATAATGGGATTAAATTAAGAGAGGAAATATTTAGGCTGATTATCAAGAAAATCTTCCTGGCAGCTAGATCTATTAGGCTGTGGAGTAGCCTCCCATGGGAAATGATGGAAGCCTCATCACTAGTAAATGTACAATAGGGAACAATCCTGTACTAGCAAGGAGAGGCACTGAATGATCCAAGAGGGGTTTTTCTGTTTCTAGAGTATTGATTCTGTGATTAGGGATTTTAGAAACAGACCATCCAGACTAACGTAATACACTTCTTACATTTTTGTTTGGCTTGAGCACTCAAACAAAAGCAATGAAGTACACAAAAATGAGCCTGCAGCTGAAAGGCATGGGAAGGAGAGATACCACTGAAATAAAGGTCTAATTCCAATGCTGATTCCTCTCGTGCGCCCTCTCCCCCCATTGCATCCGCTAGATGTCCATTCCTGTAAGTTTTCCCTTCAGAACAAACCTATCATTTTTCACCACAGGATATTTACAGCTTCAATCAGTGCCAAATTCAATTGGCTTCTGATCTCATTGCTGGAAGTTATAGATGCAGATATTATTTGCACTGCGGTTAATTATGGAGCAATCAAACTTTGGCTTTTCCACTGTAATTTCCTCTGCCAGCTAATTTAATTAATCACCCCCAGCTCAGCTCTTCCAGCTGCGACCGGCAGGGTCATTAATTAGGCATGTGGCGGTAGCTCATAGACCAGTTCCTGTTAAGGGGCTGCTGCCCACTTGATCTCTAAGGGAGTGATAGCTTTTCCTAAGCATCCAGGCAGGATTAGAGGTGGGTGACACATTGTCTCCCCTCTAGAAGGAAAGGCTGTTCCCAAAAGGTGTTCTAGAAGCAAACAACACGATTGCTGTGACTACTGGCTTAGTTCACTGGCATGGCTAAGAAAAGGAGGGGGCTTTATCTCATGCAATACTTTAGGATTTTTTTAAATCATGTAGTTGATAGATGTGAGTGCACACTGTGTAGGTGTGGAGACTGCCTGCAGCCCCGCCAAGCGTTTACAGGGTCCATCCTCGGTATTCCTAATGTAGGACCCCCCCCAAAAATAGAATCTGACTGCTAAAAGCCTCTCTGCAGCTATACTTGGGAGCTGATCAGTTTTCAACAAATGCATCTTAAATTTCCTGTTACAGAAAGGCAAGGCACGTTTTCACTGCTAAAAGAAATATAATAGTAGTTTTGTCTGTTCCGTTAAAAAACAACATGGTAATAACCCAGTAGGTCTGTGTCTTGTTCTTCTGATCTGAAAATGATCAGCAACAAACTGGTTTTCTTTTTTTACATAATACTCTGCAAACTAATTTGTATGAATCACTTTGTAGTTGTTCAGATTAAGAATCACTTGCTGAATGTAAACAGGAAAGGCCAGTAATGTGACACGCTGGTCTGATAGGCTTCAAAATACCAAGCTCAAAGGCCACTTAAATCCTAGTCCCCTCCTTTGGGATCACGTATTATGATATATACCAACTACATATCTTTCCACCAGGTTCTGCCTTGTATCCCGATGCTGCTGCTTGTCTGAAATTCCAACTCAATCTCTAAAGCTCCTTGGTGGCCAGGCCCTGAAAACATTATTATAAAACACCCCAGCTTCTATGTGAGTTCTTTCTGTCCCCCTCAGATGACAGGAAAGCCCTAGTGTCCCCTTAATATAGTGTAATATTGTGCCAGCCTGGGTTATTGGAGCAAGTTTGATAGAAACACCCAAAATAGGTAAAGTTAACTGCAACTCTCAGGGAGCCACTGACTACAGCAAATAACTTGTAAAGAGTTTTAACAAACTTTGAATCTGCAGCCCATCTCAGTGACTGATTGGTATTTCTAGTCAATGTTCCTATCCACCATATGTAGGTCCCTGTTGAACTGGTTGGCAATTATCCCACTTCCTTCTAGAATAGACAGACTGTACTCAAGATAATTGTGTCTTAGGAATAATTTGCTATAGAACGACTAGCAAGTGCTTCAAAGTGCTTTCTTCCATTCACGATGTTCCCAAAAAAACAATCACACACACCAAAAGAAAACTTAGGATAAAAGAGATCAGTTGCCTCCATCGAGAGAATAAGTGTAATTGAGCCAGTTTCAATAGAAGTGTAATTGTTTGGATGTTCTGTTTCTAGAAAGAAGACAACATTTCTGATAAAAATTCACGTCAACACTTTCCCTGACGACTGCCTTACTTTGTTGAATCTCTCAGAAGCCTATCTGCACACTCACATAAGAACTTTGTACCAGAAATCTCCCAAGTCCCAGACTTTTCTTTATCTGGTCACAGACAGCCCTTTTCTGAAAGATGCAATTAATAGTCATATCTTAACTGAAGTCACAGAGAGTGCACACATCCCATTTTCTTATCAAGCCTAGAACCCAAAAGGAATCCATTAACAGCAGACACCCAAGTCACCACTGAGACCCTGGGTAAAACAGGTTTGTAATCGACATACCCTAAAGCAGCCTAATTCCTCTCAGAAAATTCTGCCCTTTCAGGTCTTCCTAGCTATGAAGTAAGGATGAGTTACTTTGTTTGTGGTGAGTTTCTGCAAACTCCAGCAGACAATAAGTAAATTACTAACTCAAGATCAATCCATTGTGCAATCTTTCTTCAGCCTTGTTGGGTTTATGACCTGAAAATTCTGCCATTAGAAGGATGGAACATGAGACTATTGGAGCCTGATTGTCACTGAGTATCCAAAACCTCAAATATCCCTGGATCACAAGTTAACAATGTGCCAGGAGGTGCAAAGGGCAGACCAGAAAACAATATTTTTCTTCAGCTGAGTAGCTGAATTACCAATTACATCTGTTCATGTAAAAGAAGTGCAACAATAAACATGGACTGGCACAGTCTCCAAACAGTCCATTAGGAAGAATAGAACCTGAAATACTCCGAGTTGCAGCAGATCATAGTAGCATTAGGAAATTCAATTTTTAAATGCTTCTGCCTCAGCAGAGAATAAAGTAAGATGCACGTTTCCACAGAAAAAAAATCTCAAAGATAAGGCAGTAATTTTGCTATCATAAAACTAGTTAGTCCATTTATATATGAAGTTGTGACGGAGCGATTCTGGCGGGACCCAACTGAGAGTGCCAAATCAGGACCAATTGCTTAAACAGGGCAGTCACAGCCCTAGGCTGGGGTTTTTCCACCTCTAAGGCAAACCAAACCAGCCAGACAAAAAGGACTTTGGTCTCACCCCACTGGCTAACCACAAGTCACACAAGCAATTTCCTTAGACACTCCAGTCTCCCAGTATCACCACCAGTGCACTCGTCCTGGGGATGAATGGTTATGAAAACCAGCACCCCAATAAAAGAAAAAGGTTCCCTCAATCCCAAAGGACCAAGCCCCAGACCCAGGTCAATATACACATCAGATCTTACCCACAAATCACGCTGTTGCCAATCCTTTAGAATCTAAAATCTAAAGGTTTATTTACAAAGGGAAAAAGGTAGAGATGAGAGGTAGAATTGGTTAAATGGAATCAATTACATACAGTAATGGCAAAGTTCTTAGTTCAGGCTTGCAGCAGAGATGGAGTAAACTGCAGGTTCAAATTGAGTCTCTGGAACATCCCCCGCTGGGATGGGTCATTCAGTCCCTGGTGTAGAGCTTCAGTTTGTAGCAAAAATCCCTCCAGAGGTCAGAAGCAGGATTGAAGACAAGATGGAGATGAAGCATCAGCCTTATATAGGCTTTTCCAGGTGTAAGAATCTCTTTGTCTTCACTGTGGAAATTTACAGCAAGATGGAGCCTGGAGTCACATGGGCCAGTCCCTGCATACTTTGCTGAGTCACAAGGCGTGTCTGCCTTCTCTCCATGGGTCCATTGTGTCCTTAATGGTCCTTAATGGGCCATCAAACAGGCTAGGCAGAGCTAACACCAGCTTGTCTGGGAGGCTTCCCCCAGAAGCACAGCACAAACTTGAAATACAGACAGCATAGAGCCAACATTCATAACTTCAACTAAAAATGATACAGACATATAGACAGCATAATTATAATCAGCAACCCAGAACCTGGTCTTAGACACCTTATATGACCCCCTTTACTTAGGATTTGGTGCCACTACAGGACCTTGGTTGCAACCCATGTTCTATATGGTCCCCATTTATATCAATAACGTCACACCCCCAACGCAAAATTGATGCAGGAAGGGATGACAAAACATCGCAGACTGCATCCCAAGAGCCCCCTTTCCTTGGGTCTGTCTCACTACAGCTAGTGTTGGGCTAGAGGCCGTACCAGTGTATAACCGAAATGGTTTATCAAAGTCCTGTTCAATAACATGAATGGATCTCTTTACAAACTTAAGGTATAACTTGGTTAGCTTTTGCAGCATGGTTCCTGTATGTTTCAGGTGATCTTGCCAAGAGCTAAAGAAAACAGCTACTTTATCCATACCAGCTTTGGCCAATGTTTTGAACCCAATTAACATTAAACCAATGTAGATATTGATGTTGTTCATAGTACAGGACTTTTGGCATTTAGCCATGAACGCAATATGGTAGTGTGCCTCAGTTTCCCCTTTCATACAGCACATCAGGTCTGGAATGTATTTTCCCCTGTGAAAAGTTCCAACACTGTTTACAGGCATTAACTGTGAAACATCAGTATAGCAAGGCCCTTTAACATAAAGTGTGTTTTCATGTATTCCTTTCAACATATTCAAGGGATTTTCCAAAAGATTAGGCACATTATACATTATTACAGTTAGCATTAGCAATAACAACAAATTGATTGCAAGTGTCCATCTACAAACATGTTTGTCATGCCACACCCTTGGCTCAATACCATTGGAGTTTGGGCCTTTTAGGGTTAACCTGTGGCTTCCCTTTGCAAAATTCAGTCTTCTCTTTCCTTCTTGTCCTGCAGGATTAAACCCTGACTTCTCTTGCTTAACAGAATTCACTGGCTGATGGGGTGGGCCCTCTGTGCTAACAGCTATTAGCAAGTCTTTCTTCTCCCTGCCAGCCAAGTAATTCGCATCAACACAGACACTAGCTTTTAACTTCTTAGCTGCTATGGATTCCACGGCTGGACTTTGTCTAACAGAGATACCACACAAATCCCAAGAGTCTGAGGGTGAGAGCTGGCTTGCTCTCCCCTGCCTCCTCAAGCATTTAGCCATAAAACTGTTCTGCTTTGAAAAACCAGTAACTGAATCTGTCCTCAGATCCTGAAGCACAGACTGCTCACTTACCGATTCAGCATGGAGACATTCCTGTCCCAACAGCATTGTCTCCCCAACAAGCTGGCTACACACAGCCAGGTGGTTATAGGGCTGCTCAACTTCCTTAACAGCTTCTACTCCACCTGAGACCTTTTCAAAGCTGCCCACACTGGATCTTTCAAAAGGAAAGTCAGTGGATCCATTCACAACAGAAAATTTCTGGCTGTTAGGAACTGAAACTTTCCTGATTAAATCACTTTTACACCCTTCAGTTGCAGTAAACTGCTTGCACAGGCTACCATGAGGATTCCTTTCCCTAGGAGCTTCTCTAAGCAGCAATTCACCCCTCACAGAAATTCTGCCCTTCCCCTCTCCACCTAGGGCTTGCTTTACAGGAACACTTCCCTGAGCAACCACAGCCGCTTTCTGGGTCTCACCTACACTTAGACTCACTTCAGGCCCCACAGGCGGATTTCTACACAATCCCCTTTTAGGCACACCTACAGACTTTCTAGATAACAGGTCAGAAGCAGTCTCCTTCCCTTGGCCATGAACAAGTTCAGGAATCTTTTCCTTCTTGCTACAAGTCGTCAAACTGTCAGTAAGTAACACACTTAAATCACCTTTATGCTCTCCTTGTGCCCTGGCTGGGGTATCACCCTGATCAGACAGAGTTGCTGCACCCTTTTCCAACCACACATTAGCAACTGGCAAACCACAAGCACCAGAATTGTCTGTTCTCTGGGATTTTGCTAAGAAACTAACTGGATGCAACCTAGTCACAGTGCCATTCTCCCCAGCAGACCCAAACTCAGGACCATTCCCTTCCTGGGCTTTAGCTGTATTTACAACCAACTTCGAGACAACTGAATCACCCTCAACCATCACAGGCTGACAGGCACCTTCTGTCTGCTCCACAGACACAGAAGAGCCGGAGACACATTCTCCTTTACCAGACACACAGCTTGGGATTTTACTTCCCTTGTCCCAGCACACAGGGCTGTTCACAGACAACTGCTTGGAGACTGGGGTAGCTTCCTTTATAGGCAAGTCAATACTCCTGACAGACACAGGCACATTCCCTCCACTGTCACATTTCTCCACACAGGAAACAGGTAAGGGATATGGACACTCATCTTCCACTATCCCTCCCTTCCCAAACTGCTGATTAGACAAAGCCACCAGCTCACAAGGCTGCCTAGGCTTCCGAACTTTCCCTACCAGGCACATTGCCTCCCAACAGATAAGCTGCTGCTCTTTTCACTACACTGAGCTACTTTTAGCAAATCACAGTTACCCATTTCAGGTTTACTTCTACAAGCTGCACTAGCCACCAATTCATTACCCATTACAAATTTACCCTCTCCTTCCTCAGTTAGGGCTCTAACCTGACCATTTACTTTAATCTGCTCCTGAGAAACATTTTCCTCATCCATGAGATCTTTCTGCTCTTGATCTAACTTCAGATTCACTTCTGAGACATCAGACAGACATTCAGAAACTTCATTCCCAGACACACTGCTTATTTGCACAGACAAACCGCTATTTTCCACCAGGTTAGAATTCCCCTCTCCATAGCCATAGCAAAACGGGTTAAACACAGAGAACTGCCCAGAGTAATACCACATATCAACACAGTTATAAACTGGATTTTCCAGAGGATACAGTCTCTGCCGTTCTTCCATTGCTTTTTTGACTTGGAGCTGGAGTCTAGCAGTTTCTTGTTGCACCTTGTGAGTCTCCTCCTCAGCAGCCAGCAGCTCCAGACGCCCCTTACGAGCTTTTTCTTCTCTCTTAGCAGCCTCTTTTGCTCTCTCAGCTGCCTCTCTCTTTCTCTCAGCTGCCTCTTTCTTTCTCTCAGCTGCCTCTCTCTTTCTCTCAGCCGCCTCTTTCTCCAGCTGGGCCAAGACTTGCTTCTCTTCCATTCGAATTTTTGCCAGTTCTTGCGCATAATCAAACTGCAGGCTGTCTCTCAAGGCTTGCAGTTTCCTTGCTTTTCCTGATGCTCTCTGTCTCATGGTCACTGATCTTTAACCAACCAAACTCTCAATCCCAAAGTTAAAATTTGGATAGCGTGGGGTTCTGACCCAAAGCTTAATTGACCTGGTCCTGTGGATCCAAGCACGACTACGCCACTGTGACGGAGCGATTCTGGCGGGACCCAACTGAGAGTGCCAAATCAGGACCAATTGCTTAAACAGGGCAGTCACAGCCCTAGGCTGGGGTTTTTCCACCTCTAAGGCAAACCAAACCAGCCAGACAAAAAGGACTTTGGTCTCACCCCACTGGCTAACCACAAGTCACACAAGCAATTTCCTTAGACACTCCAGTCTCCCAGTATCACCACCAGTGCACTCGTCCTGGGGATGAATGGTTATGAAAACCAGCACCCCAATAAAAGAAAAAGGTTCCCTCAATCCCAAAGGACCAAGCCCCAGACCCAGGTCAATATACACATCAGATCTTACCCACAAATCACGCTGTTGCCAATCCTTTAGAATCTAAAATCTAAAGGTTTATTTACAAAGGGAAAAAGGTAGAGATGAGAGGTAGAATTGGTTAAATGGAATCAATTACATACAGTAATGGCAAAGTTCTTAGTTCAGGCTTGCAGCAGAGATGGAGTAAACTGCAGGTTCAAATTGAGTCTCTGGAACATCCCCCGCTGGGATGGGTCATTCAGTCCCTGGTGTAGAGCTTCAGTTTGTAGCAAAAATCCCTCCAGAGGTCAGAAGCAGGATTGAAGACAAGATGGAGATGAAGCATCAGCCTTATATAGGCTTTTCCAGGTGTAAGAATCTCTTTGTCTTCACTGTGGAAATTTACAGCAAGATGGAGCCTGGAGTCACATGGGCCAGTCCCTGCATACTTTGCTGAGTCACAAGGCGTGTCTGCCTTCTCTCCATGGGTCCATTGTGTCCTTAATGGTCCTTAATGGGCCATCAAACAGGCTAGGCAGAGCTAACACCAGCTTGTCTGGGAGGCTTCCCCCAGAAGCACAGCACAAACTTGAAATACAGACAGCATAGAGCCAACATTCATAACTTCAACTAAAAATGATACAGACATATAGACAGCATAATTATAATCAGCAACCCAGAACCTGGTCTTAGACACCTTATATGACCCCCTTTACTTAGGATTTGGTGCCACTACAGGACCTTGGTTGCAACCCATGTTCTATATGGTCCCCATTTATATCAATAACGTCACAGAAGTGCAGAAAAATTAGAATAGAATTGGTCATTTTAATAGTCCTTCCATTAGCCCAGGAGATCTGATTCTCAGAAGTGGTTTAAATTTCACTAGAAGGCTCTTTCAGTCTTCCTCGATCATCTACTTCAGGTTTCTGTAAGCATCAGGATTACTAAAATAGAGATAATAGAAAATAATCTATACTCCCAAAGTAGAAGAAATGCTGATGTCATCTAGAAGAACATCTACTGCAAGAATTTATTCTAGAATGAGTTTCTGTAACTGGGGTAAGGAAAAGGAGATAACCAACATCTTATATATTCTATAGCAGAGCCTGAAAATGAATTTGTTTTAGCTGTGCAAAAATTACAAGTGTCAGCCTTACACTTGGTTTGATCAGCAGAATGCGATCATCCCATCCCAGTTCACCTACACATCTCACTTGTTTTTCTTGAGCAATAAATATCTTACATCTTTCCCATGCTATTGAATGCCTTCATTGAAGACTCACCATAGTCCTTAAGGCATTCATCAAGGCCTTCACTGAGCCACTGCATGAAGTATCCTTCTGCTTCTTATCAATCAAAACAGTTTACTTATAACTCTTTTCTTTGGTTTCCCAAAGTAATCAATATTTGCTCTTCCATAGATTGCAGAAAGTTGTCCCTCCCACATTGTGTGCTAATTCATCACATGAACAGGCATAATTTGGACAGAAAAGCATTAAAGATGTAAATGAGCAAGTGTCATTCCATAAGTGAATCTGCTAACTGCTCCAGATGTCAGAGCAAAAAAGTATTCAAGACTCCAACTAGATGACTCAAGAATTGCCATACTGAAACATACAAAGCAACAGGATGTATGCATCCTGCAACAAGAAAACAAGGTTTTCTCAGCATCTGTGTCTCTGTCATTGGCTGAAAAAGCGAGTGTCCCAATAGAAGAAATATGTAAACCATCAGTATCTACCTTCACAGAGCACAAATTTAACTTTCAGTATTCACTTGAGAACCCTTCGTTAGGAGAGTGCCACAAGGTGACGTTTCCACTTACCAGGTTTTCCAGGCTGTTGAGGGGTTAGATTTACTAGTTTTTTCCTGATCTTACTTCCCTTCCTGTTTGCTAGCATTTTAGCACTTCCCAAAAGTGTTGGATTAGTGGACATTTGCTAATCAAATGTCTTCTCCAAAAAAAAAGTCAGATTTACTGCCCATATTTGTAGTGAGAAATTGGCATCATTTATTCATAATTTTGCTTGAGTATAATTACTAGTTTATTAGCTTTGGAAGAACTTTTTCTGTGGTTAATGCAGTGGACGGTCCCTCCTGATAAGAGCACCCTTGGGAGACAGGTCTGTGACTTTTTCCTGTACTCCAGAACTCAGTTTAAGAAGGAATCTAAAAACTTCTTTTGGGGTTTACACCAATCTCTGACTATTAAGGGTTACAAGAAGGCTGTTCTGGGGAATAGATTCTCCCACATCCTGTCCTGCAAGGTTTTCTACACTTTCCTCTGAAACATCTGGTGCCAGCCACTGTTGGAGACCGAATACTGCACCAGATTAACCATAAATCCAATCCATTATGGCAATTCCTATTTTTCTGTTCTGTGGTAAAGGACTCAAAGGTCTCATCTCAGAGAAGAGAAAATGTAGGGGAAAGAGTGTCTTTGGGTGGGTAAAATGTGATTTTTTTTCCCCTCGAAGTATGGGAAACATTTATATTATTCTATTTGATATACAAATATTGGACCTAGACTATGGATTATGTGTATACAGCCCTAGTAACAATCGTGAATAAGGCTTCATGCTGTCCAGTGTGATGTATACCAAACTGTGCTGCAAGACCCATTTCACTCAGGTTTTCTTCTGAAATAATTCCCCCTTTCCTTCCTTAGTAGTAAGTGTCCGTACATCATCTCCCTCTAGCTGGCATTGCAAACCAGTATGTCCCTTCTGAAGACGATACTATATCCAACCAATGGGGAGTTGTGAAACAGAAACACCCTTCTCGCATGCATATTACCTTTAAAACAAACCAAAGAAGAAGAAATACCATAGCAAAAGAATTTTAACACTTTTTTTTAAAGGGTGAGTGGCAAGAGGAAATTATAAAGACTTGAGACAGTAATTATCAGTCACTGAGACAGCAAATCAAGCTGTCTGGGCCAATATACAGGAGAAATGTGCTGCAGAGGCTGGGTAGAATGGTTAGATTAGGCCCGCTTGGGTGCGATCTGTCTGATCAGTGTAAGGTACTGATTGTAGTTGTCAGTTTTCTGCTGTTATAAGCTCTCCTGTTATAAGTGCACCTCATTCACTGCCTTTTAAAAAGGTTCCCTAAACCTCCCTTCTGCTTAAAAAACACAGTGGCTGACAGTCCAAATGTTTGAAATAATTGGATTCTGCATTCTAATTCATCTGTAAAGTATTCGTTGATTAAATTAGCCTAATAGATATTATTTCTTACATGACTGCATAATTTCATCCTGATTGGATCTCTATGGCACTAACGAGTCCCCCAATTTACTATTGACTTGAGAATCACAGAAGGCTAGAGATAACTATCCTCTTGTTTCAATTTTTTTTTCCCAGGCTAAAAGTTAAACTGATTTATACTAAAAGGGCATACTGCTAAGGCTGCACTGCAGTTGTGCAGTGTATTTGATTCTTCAAGACCAGTGGTGGTAGAAAAAATATTGTTTTATATAATCTTGAGCCCTTGTATTTACTCAGTGGGTTGTTCTTGAAGCAGAAAGATTAACTAACCATTTAAATTCCTTTGGGGCAAAATTGGAATATTTTTAAATAAAATAAGTTTTTATCTCATCAAAACAATTTTTCAAATCGCAAACAAACCGCATAAGAACTGCCCACATGCAGTGAAATAAAAACGCTCCTTTAAAGAGAGTGTTTCAAATAAAGCAGCTTTATCCTTTATCAGTAAGATTATCTTGAGCTGCAATTTGAATTTAACTAAGAGAAGATAAGGAAAGCAAAAGCAGCCATCAAACTAAAATGATGTGGAGCAGGGACAAATTAAAAATAGGTACCTTAGAATCCCACTCTGTCAATTTTTCATAAGGAAAATGCAGCCTCTGATTGTACTAGTATCTTTTCTAGTCTCAGCATGAAATTAAACCATTACCCAACAAGTTCCAGTTCTGGAAGTACCTTTATGTTGGGAAGGGGTTAACAGTAAAATTTGCTTTCTCCCTTAGCCAGGAGCTGGAAACAGCTGGTGGGTTTTGTATAGCGCTGGTGAACTGAGCAGTAGGAAGAAAAAAAAGTTTTGGCAAACACTTGGCCTACCCAGGACAGAAGAGTTGGGTAAACTCAGGAAACTGTTTTCATGAGTAAACGGAGGAAACAAAGGCAGCTCAGCAGGAACAGAAGGGATACCCACTCCCTCTGAATAGCTCCCCTAAAAACAGGGCTGAAAAGGAAGAAGGCCCATTTGCTTCTGGGAATCCAATAAATTGTTTCAGGAAGTGAAAGTCTGTCCACACTAATGGAGCTGTGATTGACAGTTGGATCTCATTACGGTGCCCATCAGGGGACAAAGTGCATTCCAAAGTTATTTAAGAGGTTAAGTAGAAATAAAATGCAGGTGATAGCCCAAGGCCGAGGCATCTGTGACAGTGTTCGTATGTTTATATGGAAAGGCTCTGCAAAGCTTAAAATGGATAAAATAGCAAGCAAAATAAAATCTTATGAAGACTGAAATTTAGTGCTCCCAGCCACACAAACCGAGAGAGCAGGAAAGAAAGTCCATTTTTTTTCCTTCGGTTTGGAAATTTGTTTCAGTGAATTTTAGTGTTCGGAGTTCGTCTTCTTGAAAGCTATCCGACTGGCAGTCACTGACGTTCTCTAGCTGCAGAATAGCTACAAGATAGGTTGTGAGAAATGTGCGCTTCTTCACACTGCCTACTAATGAGTTTCAATCCTCACTTGGACTTTCTAGCATAGGGATAGGAGGCTAATTTGGGGCCCCTGGCCAATTAGCTCATGGTCAGTCAGTGCTAAGGTTGCAAACAAGGATATCATATGGATGTCACGTTAGGGGTTTTTTAATGTCATCTTTGTCCCCTAGGAACAGGACTAAAACTACTAACTCATTTAATACAGGCCACAGAACATATGATATGTAATGACCTAAGCCCGTTGTGGAATGCAGCAAGCTGGAGCCAGATCCTCTGGCATGGCAGAATGGCATATCTGCTGCAGCTTTATTTAAACTTTAAAATGAAGTTTTAATTAAGTTGAAAAATGATGAGTCCATTCAGTAAAATTGCCCCACTGTTATTTCCCTTGGCAATAAATTTGACATGTTTCGTGCTGTCCACATACTTTCAGTTTTTCATACCCACAGGCCTTCATATTGGCAATGCATAACTGCATTGTAAAAGTTGTTGGGACAGCTGGTAGTAGGAGACAGCTGGAGCTTTTGTCAGCAAGTGAGGATGGGGGAGGTAGTCTGGAATTGTAGGATAAGCACCCGAGTGTGATGATTCTGCTAAAATTATCAGCAGTGAATTAGTTAATATTAACATTTAAATTGTCATCTGTAGGTTTCAGAGTAAACACAGTGAATGGGCCAGTTTTCACCTTGCATAGCTATTGTTTCAGCTTGTGTGCTAAAAAAGAGAAGAACACTGAATAGATGTATACTCCCCATGTTTTCAAGTCTTTATTACCGTAAGGGCTGGACACTTTTGTTTTTGTTTTTGTTTTTGTTTCATGGCAACATGGATTTTGGAGAACAATTGAGAGGCAGAAAGTGGATTGCATACAGTGCAATGACTTTAATTCAGTACCAACCTGGACCAGTGAAAGGCTCAGCCCATCACTAAACTACTGAGCCATGCAGTCCCTGTTAAGTGAACTCCATTTTGCTTATGTGATAGAAATTCTATAATTGTATGATAGTTGTCCACATGAGTAGAGCAGGGCACCATTTTTTAGCAAACAGCAAATTTACCAAAAAATGAAAACTGAAACTATTTGAGAGGTCAGGTGAAATTTGGCAAATAGTTTCAACCAAATAAAAAACAAGGGGAAAAACTTGCAAAAGTCAGAATGTTGTTTCAACCGTTTTAACATTTTGTTTAAAAGGAAACAAAATGTCATTTCTCAGCATTACATTTTTTTTAAATTCATTTTTGTTTCAGCAAAAAAAAATGAAAAAATTCAGTTTTGCTTAGGCAGGAACCAAACATTTTTGGGGATCTTTCAGTATGGCCACCAAACCAAAAAAATCAGTAATTCACTCAGGTCTGTACAGGAGGTTAGTACCCTTCGTGGGGTCTCACAGCTTGTTAATATTACTGCAAGTTATAGAGGAAGATGGTAGCAAGAGTTTGCATTTGTTCATTGCTCTCCTTGGTAGCAATTCAGTCAGCAGGCTCCTGAGATTCCAGAGACTTTCCTCTGAGCCCCCATAAGCGTAAGGCTGCAAGAACTAGTGAGATGCAATAACCGTGTTAGGTTTCTGTCTGCTGATGGTGCTGTTAGCATGTGCCAGAACTTACTGCTACACTTACTGAGGCAAATCATGTAACATTTAGTTCAATCAGATCAGATTTGATCAACTGCTAGCACAAATGGCAAGTAGTTTTGAAATGAAATATGTAAAGGCCCATACAGTGATATAACAGCATGTTTACATGACACCCTTGTCAGATTCAGATCTCAAAGACTGCTGAAAGAAAAGAAGGAAGGTACGAGGAAAATGTGCTCCGAATTATTAATCTAAGGTGCCTTGTACTGCCTGTACGTATTAGCATCTTGATCCATGTCAATGCAGTGCGATCGTGAACTGATGAGTCTGGCATGGCTTTGGACATTAGAATGCTGACTTATGTGCATCTTACATTGCATTGAGTCAGAGTTAAAACCAGAATCCTTATGTGGCCTTATTGAGCATATACTTTATGTAATCCAAAATACAGTGTTTCTTGTATAGATATAAGCACCAAAGGGTATCAAAAACAGTGGCCGGAGTAGAAAATGTATTGAGCGGGCGGAAACCAGACTGGATTTTTTTTTTCTTTCTGTACTTGATTTTTTCCTCGCTGACTGTGATGCCAAACTAAGCCATTATTGGGTATCTGGCACTTTTGGGTGTCATAGTGAGAAAAAAGTGTGAGATGATGGATCTAATATGAGTCACTGTATTGATAGAATAATACATGGTGCATGATTAAATACAAGGATGTAATTTAACCAAGAGATTCACGGATGGCTTGTGAATGACGGTGAAACTCCCAAGTATGAAGTCTGTAATAAATCTGGTTCTGTACAGAATTAATGTGGTATTCAGAATTATTATTTACCATTTGAAGGACAGACACAACTGTAAAATAACCCAGTGTGGTGTTTCACAAATAAATTTCTGGGTTAAGACTAATGAGAACTCTGCTTTGGAAATCTAACTGCAGGATTGATTTGTGATGAGATCAGCTCTAAAGAGTACATTTATGGAATGATAACCTGATTGGTGGCACTGCCTCTTGAATGGCTGAAGGGGTCTAATTGGCATATAACGCACTATAAATTTATTAGCATGTTCTGCTTTCTCATTGGTAGGCCCTTTACTGCTAACCACCAGGAAATTACCAATTTTCAGGAGTTAGTCACTCAAGTCGCACTGCATCTGGGTTTAAAAAAAATCTACTTTGCTGCTATTATAAATCATGGGGTTATAGCTTGTACACCAATAGTCCTTTGAAAATTAGTCACTTTGCTAGTAGACTCCTTGAATAGCATGGCAGGCTAAGTGTTTACTGTTAAACTTTCCTCCTTCCCTTCTTATTACTTCCCTCCCCCATCCAAGTTTTGCACAAAGACCATTAGAAGCTAACTAATCAGTTTGGCAGCCCTTGGGCTGCAGCTGCCACGGACCAATGTACGCACTTTGTAGAAATTACAATTTTGTGGCAGTTCATGTTCAGGGCTTTGATGTACTTATTGATACATTCAGCCCTAGGGCACATCAGGCAAAAGAAGACATACCCACCCTCTTATTTCAAGAGCATAATAGAAATATTCAGGAGCAGACATAATTATTTCAATTACTTCTCTCTGGTTTTGAGACACACACTCAAGAGTCACAAATTAGAAAATAATATTCACATGTTTTTTTCTAATTGGTAACAGATTAGAGACATTTTATCTTTTTTTAAATAATTTCCAAATGTGCCCTGAAGAGACTATGCGGGCAAATGGCAACAACAGCCAAGTCTTTTAAGCAAATATTGCTTTGGAAATTGGAACAGAAGAATCCATTTTGGTGTACATCTGACATTTCTTGTAGATACTTCCATCAAGTCTCTTTATAATAGGAACTTCTTGGCCTTATAGTTGGTGTGTATCACCTGTGCATGTTTTCTTTTGCTTACAAGCTGTTAGATTTTATGTTAGCTTTTCATATTTTACTGATATAGGTTCTGAGCCTATTGCTACTAAACCATAAAAGCTTAAAAGTTACCAGGCATGGCTAATGATTTTGTATGCCCAACTTCAGTCACCTTAGAGAGACCTGACTTTCAGAAGGTGCTGGGCACCTACCCACTGAAAATCCAGGTCCCTCTTAAGTGTCTCCAGTTGCACACCCAAACATTTTGGCCAAGGGACTATTCTAACTTTGTAAAACTAAGCAGATTTTTTATCCTCTCTTCTCACCTCTTCCCCCAACAGCACAATCTAATCTCCCTCCTCACCTTCTTCCTGGCAGCATGGTTACATTGGCAGCATAGTGACAGCCCAAAGAATACCCCAGCGTATAGCTGCATAGTGGGCTCAGGGTGGTGGTCACCAAGGGCCATGATCCTGGCAATTTTTCATTGATGTTAGACTAGAACAGTAGCAGAGAGCCTTCAAAATTCAGTTGGACTGTGGTGATTCCTTATGGGGCATCTAGGAGAGCATTCTCAAAGACTGGTGCAGGTTTTTTAGTTGTATTATTCCCATTAAAGTAAATGGGAATCGCACAACTGAAATCCCAGGTAACTCATTCAGAATGAAACCCCTTCCTTTCTTTTTCCTCCAGTGCCTAAAAGCGTGTCAACATCTGTTAACTTACTGTGAAAGTTCTTCACTGGAATTCAGCTGAATTCCATTTTCATGGCACTTTTTCGAAACAGTGTGTGAGATAGGAGAATTGGGCAGTCAGAACTAGACAGGCATTTTACACAAGGCCTTCTATTTTCCTCATTGCAATTAAGGGGGAGGGATAGCTCAGTGGTTTGAGCATTGGCCTGCTAAACTCAGGGTTGTGAGTTTAATCCTTGAGGGGGCCACTTAGGGATCTGGGGCAAAATCAGTACTTGGTCCTGCTAGTGAAGGCAGGGGGCTGGACTCAGTGACCTTTCAAGGTCCCTTCCAGTTCTAGGAGATAGGATATCTCCATTAATGTATTTTAGCTTTTATAAATAACTCATTAACGGTTACTATGTTGGTAAGAGGCTAAGATTCCTTTGCTTTTCAAGTTATTGTTTGTTAGATTTTTGTTTCTAGAGGAAGTACTTGAGATGCTGTACACTTTCAGAAAATGTTGGATGATACACTTTCCCAACGCCAATTTTAAATTTTACTTCTGGCCTGATTTTTCAAAGGTGCTGAGCACCTGGACTTCATTAGCTTCTAATTTAGCTCTTAAGTTATAGGGGGAATATGATGTGTTGATGAAAAGAAGGCACTCCTTCAGTTGACCTACCACGCCAATAGATAGAGCTTTATCACAAAATGATGTGGCAGACAGTGATGTGACATTTTAAACATTGTTAATACACCACCAGACTTCTTCTATCATTTTTGGCTCCAGAACCTTGGATTAAATTATGATGGAGGTAAGAGAGGCCTAGAGTGGCTGAAGAAGTAGAGATGAAAGGTGACATGGTAATCTGGACAAAGAGAGATTTGGGGGGAAAGATAGAAGAGACTACAGTGTCTGAGAGAGGAAATGAGAGAAGCTCAAAGTGGTAAAGAATTGGAAAGGGAAGCAGTGATGATTGAAGGGTCTCAAATGGAGTCACTGGAAAGGGAGGTAAAGACTATAGAGGTCAGTTGCAACAAAGCAAGGAGAACTTTCTGCATTAAAACTTTGATTACCGTTTATAATTTGGATATTTTTGTGATGTATTCTTTGGTTTTCACGCACTAAAACTTCAGCTGAAATTGTGCCTGTTCTTTGCTTCTGACATTGACAATATCAAAACGTTTTTGTATTTGCTCGTTGCTCTGAATGCAAGTTTTTTTTCATAATCTGTGCTCAAGTACTGAGTTTTAGTACTGAAGTTTTTTGTTTAGCTATAATTTCATATGTATGAGCCGGTATAATCTTTTTTTTTCTTCCTCCCAAAGAGTGTTTTTATTTTCTATGGAGGCATAACAAATAAATCTTCAGTGACGATTTCACTGGTAAAATATTTGTTTTTAAATTGTAATGTTATAACATGGTGAACAGTGTGCAATGTAGTTGTAGCTGTGTCAGACCCAGGATATTAGAGAGACAAGGTTGGTGAGGTAATACCTTTTATTGAACCAACTTCTGTTGCTGAGAGAGACATGCGTTCGAGCCACACAGAGCTTTTCTTCAGGTCTGGGAAACATACTCCCAGAATCACAGCGAAAGGCAAGGTGGAACAGATTGTACAAGGAGTCAGGTGCCACCGGACTCCTTGTTTTTGTGGATACAGACTAACATGGCTACCCCCTGATACTTGGCACAAGAAGTTAGCACATATTGTAGGGGACTATCGAGGTAGAGTGGCCCGTTATGCAACATGTGGTGCACCTTATCCAGTGCACTGAATGCCCTGATAACAACTATGTGGGTGAAACCAGACAAACACTGCTCTCTTGAAGGAACTCTCACAGGAAAATGATAAAAGACAAAAACACACTCTCTCACCTGTGGGTGAACACTTTTCCCAAAGCGATCACGCCATATCTGACCTAACAGTCCTCGTCTTCAAAGGAAACCTGCACAACACTTTCAAAGGACAAGCCTGGGAGCTTAAATTCATTACTCCGCTAGACACTAAAAATCATGGGCTGAACAAAGACACTGGATTAATGGTTTATTACAACAATCTGTAATCCACTAACCCCCTCTTTTTGTCCTATGACTGCAGAGGTGTTAGCGGACTACTCTACCTTGAATGGTCCCTTACAATGTGTGCTAACTACTTATATTAAAAAAAACAGGAGTACTTGTGGCACCTTAAAGACTAACAAATTTATTTTAGCATTTATAAATATCTCCTGTCTGTGTGTTCCATTCTATGCATCCGAAGAAGTGAGCTTTAGCTCACGAAAGCTCATGCTAAAATAAATGTGTTAGTCTTTAAGGTGCCACAAGTACTCCTGTTTTTTTTGCGGATACAGACTAACACGGCTGCTACTCTGATACTTATATTAAACAATCTCTTCCACCTTGCATTTTGCTGTGACACTGGGAGTACCTTTCTCAGACCTGAAGAAGAGCTCTGTGTGTCTTGAAAGCTTGTCTCTCAGTAACAGAAGTTGATCCAATAAAAGATATTACCTCACCCCCTTGTCTCTCTAATAGTTAACAGGGTAATTTTCTTTTTTTGTAGCCCAAATGGTTATATAATAGGTTGTTTTAGAAATTAACATTAGCAAGAGCTTTGGATTTTCCAGTGATTTTAAACTTTCTATGTAAGCGCCCACATGTACACAATATGAACATCCTCCTCTGTTTTGTAGTCTTCAAACAAAAATTGTATACAGATTCTGTAGCTCAGGTCTTCCCATGTCTTTCCATTCCCACTCAATTCAACCACTCCTGTGCAATCCGTTTAGCTATAGGCATGTCCCTGGTTGAGACTTTTTTTGTGTGTGTAAATCACAAAAGTTTATTAGCTCTTGGGTGGAGCCTGGATTTTTCCCTTTCATTATTTGTAAAGCATTGGTGCACTCATAGCTGTGATACTTATCCACTTTATAATATTATGAGCAGAAGAAAAGCTCCATTTCTCTTCTTTCATCTGTTTATGATGCGATATGTTCCAAAGCAGATCACATCAGCGACTGTTATGGTATCCCTAATGCAGTGTGATAGTCGCATCACAGAAAGAACTGCTGTAAAGTACATTGCTGATGTACATCCCCGCTATATGCCACATTACACTGGGTCTCTGAGAACCTCACTTGACTACCTCAGTCTGCTTCTCACCTGGCACAGATTTATTGAAATTTATGCATTGAAATATTTGTCACATTTTTCTACTGCTTAAATATTGTACAAAAAACTCTACAATGATATGAACAAGAAAGCAGAAGCCTGATGGATTTTGGAATAATTTACATTAAAATAGTCACTTTTTCATAAATAGATATGATGAAAAACTGCCTTCATTTGCACAAAATGTTGTCATGTTCATTTTGAATTGAAATGTCCATTCAAAGCAAGTCTCCAGTTTTTAGTTTACCTTTAGTGTGACAAATTAGCATAAGAATAGAAATTGGTATGCTGCTTTTTAAAAAAGAGAAAGAATGCATTTTTTTACAACCCCTTGAATGGAACTTTAAAAAATACTTCCACTTTTGGCAAATTAATGGAATGCTCCAACACTAAGTGTTATATATTAAATTGTAAACTGAAATTTCCAATCAGTCTGCATTTAAGAAATGACACAATGGAAATTTATCATTTACATACTTAATAGATATCTAGATAAATCAGATTATAAATGTTTGATGAAATGCAGTGGGCATACCATTGCAATTAATACTCTCTTTATTTACATATTACTGAATTCCAAGGCAGTCTTGTCATCAATTTTGTGGACTTTCAAAAGGAATTCTATAAACAGAGAAACAATGTGGAACAATATGGAATTCCAACAAAATTAATCAACATTATGAAGGCATTCTACACCAACTCAAAATGCTGCATGTAAGCCATTCAGCATCAAGACAGGTGTAAGGCAGGGGTGCATCCTGTCTCCTTTTTTGTTTATGCTAGTCATTGACTATGGATTAAAACAATGCAGCAGTGATAACATATGGCCTAAAATGGAACAATTCAAGGACATTTGATCTAGAATTTGCTGACAACATCGCTCTTATCACTGAAGATGCCAACCGACTACAAAAATGCACAAACCAAGTAAAAGAAGTAGTGGAGAAGATAGGTTTGAGATATGATGCAAAGAAATGTAAAGTCATGTTAATGGGGACTACAGGGACAGAAATCAAAATTGAAGAGGAGAAACTGGAGAAGGCGGACAGTTTTACAAACCTTGGAAGTACCATCTGCCAAGATGGTACTAGTTCCAAGGAAATAAGAAGAATCAGGAAGGCAAACGCTGCATTTGGAAGACTCAAAATCTCCCTCAAGACAAAACTGAATGTGTTCAAAGCAATTGTTGTTGCCATCACAACATGTAGTGAGATATGGCAACCAGGGGCATCCCTAGCCATTTGGGTGCCCTACACAGTCCCCCCATGGGGGGGTGCTGTGTGGGCCCCAGGCTCACTCCCGCCCCCGGGTCTGGAAGGCAGGAGCTGTGGGGACCACTTTTGGGGGGCCCACAGGCCCAGAGTGGCCCAGGGGATTAGCGGGGGGGCATGAGCAGCCTGCTCCGCTTCCCGTGCCCCAGCCCCAGCTGTATCTCTCGGGGAAAGGGGATCCCACCACACACACTCACCGGCAGTGGCGGAAAGCGGAGCAACCTGGCCTCAGCCTGCTCTACTCCGCCAGCTCCCAGCCACGGCGCTCCGCTTCCTGCCGCCGGTGAGAGCCAGGGGTGGTCCTTTCCCGAACCCAAGTGACATGGCTGGGGCCAGAGCAAGGGAAGCGGAGTGGGCTGGGGCCGCGTCGCTCCGCTTCCCGCCGCCGATGAGTGCAGGGGGCAATCCTTTCACTAGGGGAAGAGGTGGAATGGGGGCGGGCCGGGGGAAGGGTAAGAGACAGGGTGGAGGGAGTTGTCCGGGGCCCCACACTCCCCTAGGGACAGCTCTGCCCCTTGCAGGGGGGGCTAGTATGCAGCACAGCAGCTGCCTAAGGCACCATGAAATTTGGGGCAATTTGGTGCCCCAAATTTCATGGTGCCCTACGCAGCTGCGTATGCCTAAGGATGGCCCTGATGGCAACTTAACACGAAAGATACGCAAAAGCTGGACGCATTTCATCACAAATGTCTGAGAAGAATATTGGGAATAACATACAGAGATAGGAAGATGAATGAAGAAGTCAGAAAAATTACTCTCAAACCCTAAAAATAAATCAGTGGCTGGAATATGTGTTGAGAATGGAAAAAGAACACTTACCAAATACCACCCTTGAAAGGAAGCCAGAAAGCACAAGAAGAAAGAGGGGAAGACCGCGAATAACATGGAAACGAACAGTTCTGAACAACGTCAAGAACCTCAACATGAAATGGGACGATATGGAGAGAAGGGCAGTTGACAGGCAAGGATGGCAAATGTGGGTAGCCCAGTGTGCAGCAAAGCACA
Source organism: Mauremys mutica (assembly GCF_020497125.1). NCBI lineage: Eukaryota > Metazoa > Chordata > Testudines > Geoemydidae > Mauremys > Mauremys mutica. The sequence goes on along the minus strand of NC_059081.1, from coordinate 79,221,141 downwards.
GGATGGACTAAAATCTAAGGAATCACCAAGAATGTACTCCAGGGTTTATAATTTGTTGGTGTATCTGCTGTAAAATAACTTCAGTGACTTTCTTCTTCTTAAGTAATTTTTAGTATGCTTAAAAGTTGCCAGATTGGCCAGGCTCTATCTATAGGGGCTGCTACATAGTTTCAGTGTAAATTTCCCCGTGCTGCTCTGACAGCGTGCCTCAGCCCTGTTCTTAGCGGGGGGTCATCTCTATGAGAGATGAAATAATGTACTCTGTGTCCCTTGTATACATCCATCGCCTCCTAGTGATGACACTGCCTGCAAGAAAAGCAAATATGGGAGGCAGGGGGCGCTCAGGAATGTGTGGTGGGTGGGGACATCTGTCTGCTAGGAACTGCTCTGGTGGCACCAACTCGTTTCAATTTCTGTGCATCTTCAAACAGCTATTGGAAGATCACTTTTATTCACTTCTGTTGTGGTCTGGGTTTGAATGATTCCGTGGCCCACAAGCCACCCATCCCTCCCCTTCCCTCCTCCCCTCCCCCATGTTTAATTTCATTTTATTACAGATTTTTCCAAGCTGTGCATTGAAAAGTGTTACGATTCGCTGTATTTTTTCCTTTCTTTACAGCTGTTGGTAGTACAGGTACAGTCTAAAAATTACTAATTGTTTTGGCTTCGATGAGAAGATACAAGCTCTGGAAGGCCTCGTGGTTTATGAAGTGCATGTCTGACAGAAAATATGGTTAGATTTGAAACAGGAAAAGACTTAACGTATTTATAGGGTTTATAGTTGTCACACTTACAACCTTGTCATTTGTCTTTGATAACTTAAGAAAGCTTTCCTTAGTATCGGCTGTGTTCCCTATACTATGTTGTGTGACTTTTATTTAATCATATTCAGAGTAATCCTCAGCTGTGATATATTTTATCAAATGTTCCTTAAAAATTATTAGGTTTAGTGGTGTGTGCTGCAATGAAAACACTACATTTACTGCTGATTTATATAGTGTAGCAGAGTCCACAATTACAGTATATTTATCCAGTTCACTTCATGTCAGTAAGCCTTGATGTCCTGACCAGGCTGGTAATTAATGTTATACAGTAGTAACTCCAGCAGTTGTCTAGCACCTGAGGGAAGCTCAGGTTATTTCATGGCATCATTGAAAAACAGAGCTTGAAAATACATGAAATGCAGCTATTTGAAAGACCTGGGTAGTGGCAGAGTGTCAGAAACGAAGTAGATATGTGGGGCTGGTGTCTTCGGAAAATCAAAAGGATGATTATTAAATGATAGGTAGCTTTCAATAGGTGATTAAACCGACAGAATGATTCAAGTCGGAATGCTTGTATAAGAAATCGCTACTATTAGGAGCTCCTGAAATTTGTAACACAAGTTTGTAAGGGTCTGACTGAAGTACTAAGTATAGTTGTGGAGTTACTGATAGAAAAACTTTCTGATTTGTGGGCCACTGAATCTCTCATGAATGATTTTTTGTTTAGTTAAATATCAGGTGAAACTTCCAAAACATCAGAAAATGTGTCTTTTGCATCCTTTTGGTGTGAAACCCTCTTTGTTTAAAAATAAATAAAGTTGGGGGGGGAGCATTTCTATGTGAAAAATAGGCCTTTTATTAATGAGCAATTGGGCCTGTATTCATATTCATTATGAAATGAGAATAAACTTGAATTTGGAGTAGCTCTGTAACACTGCATTATGAATGTTACACCTCTCCTGTCTAGTAAACTGGAAATAGATTGAACACCATCCTCATCCAGACAGCTTCTCTGCCCTCAACAGAGAATAAAAGCATTTCTCAACAAGATTCCCTGCATTGACTGGCCCTGAGCTCACTGGCCAAGTATTGTAGGCCCTGCTTGTCTGCTTACTGCCGCAGTACATTTGGATGTTGTCCTGTCCACAGCTTTTCTACATGGCCCTATTTCATTTGCCTGGTGTATCTAACTGGAACTTGTAAGGAGTAATAAGCTTAATAGGTTGACTTTATTTATTTAATTATCCTTCTCTGTCCTTAAAGTTCATAAAACACCCTGCAGCTTGGCAAAACACTCATAATATTGATCAAGAGCCACAGGAATATTTATTTCCTCTGTGCCCTAGTGCACATAAATCCTTGTCCTTTGCTTCCCTTTCTCGGCATGTGGGATTTACAGTGGCCAGTTTCTTAAAGGCTTTTGGTAATTAAGGAATAAATATCCATCGGTCTTTGTTTGCTGTCTGCGGCCCCCTTGTTAGCCAGGGGCCTGCATCCCTAGCAGGCCTGTGCTCCTTCCCCCTTAGCAACGCAGCCTAGGAGAGAAGGCATGCATGTGAGGAAGCAGTCAACTGCTAAGCACTTACTTTGCAATAGAGTGGGGTCTTCTCCTGCAGAGAGAGGAAGCCCCCTCTGTTTTCTCAGCATATTGTTCCTAGCTCCTCTTCCATGCCTCTCCTCCCAGTTCCTGCTTTGCTAGAGGCAGGAAGACACTTTGGAAATTCCTTGCTGCTAGCCCATTCTTCTTACCCTCTCTTTCCCCCCTGCCCCAGTCAAAAATTTTAAAAAATTGTAACTGCCTCCCCCCTCCTCACCCTTCCAACCAAATGTCTTTGCTCTGTTGCTTTTCCCTACCAAAACACTGCATTGCAAATTCCAATCAACCCAGGTGATAATTTATCGAATACTGAAACGTAATGTCTTGAACAGCTTTCTGTAAAGAAAATCTGCAGCATGATCTAATGCCAAGATAGTTTATGATGAGGCTGCAGCTTTGCTTGTATGATGTATGTTCCCTACATACTGAATCACTAAGTTAATGACACATCCTGGGATACTACAGGAGACGCATGTAAAGCCAGTTTTAGGTGGTGTTGAAGGGGTGGGGGTTTACTTCACTTTCTTGGAACCGACGCATTATCCTTGTCAACCTCTGACAGGCTGGCAAGGCTGGACTACTCATGCTGAGATAGCCAGGTTACAAGAAGTTAAACATTAGTAAACTTGTTGCCTTTAAATATGCAGCCATAAATCGGACAGACACCCAGTGCTAAGGTTTGAGTTATCAAATATATAAAAGATAGTGAGAGCCGAGAGACTGTCTCAGATAGAGCATTATCTATGACAATGGAGGTCTATGACAATGGAGGTGTATTGTTTACGTATTTTTGTAAGGTTGGGGGATGTAGGTTGGGAGATAAAAATACATTTTAAAACGCTGACTCTGCAGACTCACTCTGTATTTTGGCTGGTACCTGAAATAGGCGTGATAGTGATTTCCTGATGCAATAAACCGCCTCCCACTTTTTGTAGCATTTCTAATATAACCTTGCAACATTCCATTCACCTACTTACTTGGGGTGAATAATTTTAGATAATGGGTGACTAGAATATAATTTTTTTTTCTTATCGGTTTAATAAGACGGAGCTCGTAGATTTTATGCCTGGGCTGGTGAATTCTCATGGCAAGTTCTCCAGGCTTTTCTCTCATATACTGTATTGACTAAACAACGAATTGTAAATTCCCATACTAACACTATTTCTGCTTCCAAAGTGCATGTTATTTCGTTATCTTGCTTTCGGGTTTCTCTACTTAGTACATTTGAGGACGGGAAATGAGGTTGGACGTAGAAGTGAATGTATGGAGGGCGAGTAGGAATGATGCCAGCAATATTAAGCTTTTACCTGGATCTGTGTCAGGTATATAAATTTGCATTCCTGAGAGAAAAAAGAGCCAAATGATGCAGTAGAAGTGAGTCTGGACTCTTAAATGAGTATTTTATGCTCCAGCATGCAAGTACACAACACAATCAAGTTCATGAAGCAAAATAATTGTGTCTTAAACAATTTTGCTGTTTCTGCCCTCTCATCCTACCTACTCTGTCCCCCTCCCTTACAATCCCTGGTATTTATGTTTCCATAATAGTGATCTGATGTGGCTGGCAGAGTAATTTAAATAATTGGACATTATCCTGAGGAGCAAGCACCTAATTAGATCAGAATAAACCGAGGGTTGAGTTTTGTTCCATTTCTCATAAACTTTGGCTCATCTACAGTATCAGAAACATGGCACCATTGTCATTATTCACACTAAAGTGGATTAGAGTTCAGTGATGATGGAGACACACTAAAGTAAGGAAATGGATGGTGCTTAGTGGATCATCACTTCCTTGACACAGAGGAACAACATGATGATGATTATTCAGTTGTTATCAGACCTTTATATAGACAACAAGGCTTTAAGTTTATATCAGTAAACTAGGTTCAAATGGATTGGTATTCACCTGAATAAAGATAAAAGGTACAAGCACCACCTTATTTAATTTACTGTACATCTGCTTGTTTGTTTATCCATTAATTTGTAGATGATTATTAATCCACCTATGCACATGTTTTTTAAAAAAAGTACAGTGCAAGTAAGCTATATTTTGAAGGTCATTGAAGAAAGGCTGTGTCCTTCTCAATCACTGCCTGCTGGGAGAGGTGGCACATGCATTCTCCTGGGTCAGGCAAGCTAGAGAAGATCCAGACACATCATGTTGTAACATCTCCCAGGAGCTGGCCTTGGCCTGCACTCTGATCCAGAGAAAAGTATGTTAATGAATTTTGGAAGTCACAGTAAACAAGCAAGCTAATTTTGTTTAAGATTAGGATTTGGCATGCTAGGGCTACATCTGGGGTCCCTAGCACAAGCGAGGTTACCCAGAAAAGGGATTAACAGGGTTACACGTGAAAAGAAGAAAAATATTTACTAGCAAATGTTCAGTTGCACATTTATTTTTAGGGATTGGTTCAGTGTCTTTCTCCTGATTAGTTGCTCTTTCTCTCATTTCCTCTCACTCTTATGCAGTTGATTTATTTAAAGGTATGTCAGCACAGGCTGAAATGAAGTACTATGCCTCCTCTTTCTGCTTATTGCTGACCGTTCCAATCATTCATTTTTTAGCTCATTAGCTAACGGGGGATGTGAACAGTGGTCCTCCAGGGGATTGGAATGAGGTTAAGTGATCTACTGCTGACAACTCTGCTCTTGGACTGGCCTTCCTTTGGGAAAATGAAAGCTCAACCAGGACAAGCTGTGGATCCCAGAAATGAAATTGTGACATCAGAGAAACAGTTACAGTATTTATGTCTTAGTGTCATAATTCCTAGGGTGAGCAGGTACAGTGGAGCCAAAATAGTCTTCCAGGAAAATCCTGAGAACTTTCCATTTTAAATTAAATCACGCACACCAAAGGGGAGAGCGCCTGTATTAGGGGAAATGCAGCAGGAGAGGATGTCTGTGAGGCTTTCTGGATTTTCACTCAAAAGAGTAATAATTCTGAAGTTTGAACGTGCCGACCCAGGGGAGTTTGGGGAACACACTGCCAGCTCCAGACTATGATCAGCCAATAAAGAGAGTTTGCTATAGAAATCCCCAAATGGAATGTCTCACTTGTGCCCCATTTTGCCCATTGGTTGTGATTGGAACCTCACTTGCCATCAGAGGTCAGAAATGAGCTGCCCCAGGGTGTGCTAAACATTGAAAGCCTTTTTATTTGTGTTTGCACTGATTGCTCTTCGCATGGCTTTCCGCTAGAACCCTCACGTGGAATTTTGGGAATCCTTAACCAGGCCTGTCATTAACATCATGTGGTATTCAGATGAAAGTTTGTGTTATCAGGAGTGTACTTAAATAGCTATTGTCTGTCTAGATATATAACAGGCTGACATTTGCTAGCCAGTATATTCCCCAATAACTACTGTCTAGAATTGTTTTTAAATAGTCTTGCAAACTAGAAACAATTATTGACATTGAAGTATCTTCCATCTGAGGATCTCAAGGTGCTTTACAGACAGTAAGGACAAGATTCTGCAAGGCTTACACACCCTGAATTGTATCTTACTCCACAAATAGTCCCACTAATGTCAGTGGGACTACTTATAGAGCAAGGCTTTACTCAATGTGAGCAAGGGTGGCAGAATCTGGCCCTAATTAATTCAGAGACTCAGTACCCATAGGAGGTAGGTGAGTATTATGCCTATGTTACACATGAGGAGATTGAAGTAACCTGCTCAAGGTCACACAGCAAGCCAATGACATGACACAGTGGCAGAGTCTAAGATAGAATGCAGAACCCTGTTCTTGCCACTCTCCCATTTCCTGAATATCTTGCATTACCAGTAACTCTAGCCATTGCCCAGCTCTGCAACAAATTTACTAGGGTTGTACAGAATTCTGATCACAGCATACAGTAAGAGTCAGAGAGTCAGACAGTGGTTTGTCACCAGGTTATGTAGCAGTAGAAATCTTTGAGGGGGACCGGTTGTGTCCTGCACTATGCCTCCCCCCCTAAGCCAACAGGACAGCGAGGGTGGATGGTCTGTTCCCATCCCCACAGACAGACCCTAGTAATGGATTACCCATAATAACCTAACAAGTTTGTGGTCTGTCCTCCTTACTCTTTTTGAAACAGGGTGATAATGTGGTCCCAGTTTGGCGCTTAATGGCTTATTCCTGATTCCCCCAGGCAGTCCTAAAATGACACCATCTCTTTGTCCGATAAACCTTCCCATCACTCTCAAGAAGCTTTTTTTCCCCTTTGCATAAGATACACATTTTTAGAAAAGTTAATGTTTCTCTGTAAAAACTGCTTTTGGAGCGTATGTAAATGCTGTGGAGGAAAAATAGACAAACTGTTAAAAAAATAGTGTAAACATAAAATCCATTCTCATGAATTTTGTAAAACTTTGGCAGCGTAAGGCTCTGAAAACTTACAGCTGATCCTGGCACGTTTAGTTGCTGCTTCTGTACACACTGAGGTATCAGCTCTCATGGCTCATACTGAAGTTATGCTCATCTTTAATAAAAACAAAACAAAACTCCTTTTTCTCATAGCTGGATTTTGAGTAGAATAGAAGGTTTGTTCAAAACCGCTTCTTTCTCTGAACAGAGAGCAACTTCTGTTCAAGTCATGGTTCCCACAGCTGGGATTGGGACCGTTACCACCTATTGCAGAAACAACTACAGGTTGCTGTTGCTGACGGTCCTCAGTCCCCTTTCAGTCCTTACATTTAAGATTTAAAAGTTTTGTTATGGAGCATATGGGTAGAAGCAGCTTTTGAAAAAAAATTGGATGTATGATTTTAAGAGAGATAAATTGACTGTCCCCTGACCTAGGCAGTGGTCCCAAAATAATGCTGTGAAATTCACTTCATCTGGGAGTCCTGCCCATTTTGTAAGGGTAAATTATATATTTATAAAATACTCAGTATATTATACACACTTTTATTTTTAACAAATATTAAAACATTTTAAATGAGGCTTTCCAAGAACTGTACCTGCTTACTCCATTGACTTGGAAATGTAAAAAATAATAGTTTTACAACCATCTGTGGTTATTTTTTAAGAGTGTATAGAATAGCAAAATGGCATCATGTGACACAACTCCACAACATTAATGACATTTTAGGCAGCTGGAGCTATGCTATTCCGTCCTTCTCACAGCATTGGTACTTGTTGGGTTTGATTTTATTTGTACACAACAGCACAAGATAAATGGAGTATTAACTTTCCCTGTCGATGTATGTTTGTGTCACAATTTTAACATTATTCAAAAAAATTTTCTCATATTGAGTATTTTAAAATAGAATGTACTTTTAAGCATCAGCATCACAGGATACTTTTCAGCACCCATGATGCTTTCAATATTATTCAGAGTGTGGTGGCCATTTGAAGGATTGTCCAAGCCATAATTTTTGGAATAAATTGAAAAACGTTTTCTTTATGGGGAAAAATGACTGTATATTGCATAGTTATAGGCTGAATTGTCATTTGTGTAGAAAAGTGCATGCTTTGGAAAGCTTTGCATGAAAGCATCCAGCGGGGTCAATGTAAGGTCACTCTACATGTACCAGGAAGTGATGCAAAACTAATCCAGATTTGCTGTTGGAACTATCTGTTTACATAAGTATTTAAAAACAGATTAGGGCTAACCTGACACTAGATTACTGGGAGTAGTGTAAACACGGCTGAAAGGTGTAAACAGAGCTTTTCTTTCTGTACTTGAGAGGAAAAAAAAATGTCACCAGTAAGTAGTTTTCCTGCTATGCGCTGTATGTGGTTTTCACAGGGCAGACAGATCACTATGTAGATACCTGAAGTATTAGGCAAAGGGCACCTATAAATGGGAATTTGCCTGCGACCAGATCCCCCAAAGCACATCAGTGTGTTTTGAAAAGATTTTAATAGAAATTGGAGTTACTTGTAAAATGTGGCATTATCCTACAATACAACTGTATCTAGGAAGCTTTTTGGTGCTTACTTGGTACAGTGAGAGGAAATGATGCTTCAAAGTCCTGAGATTTTCCTTAAAAAAACAAAAACCTCCTGAACCTCTGTCCCGTTCTGAAACAAATTGGGATGTTATTGTTCAGTGGCCGAATCTTCCAGCCTGAAAAAGCAAGGCAGTATCTTTCATTGAGTTCCCTTTTCTTTCTTTAGATGCAAGCAGGAGTCAGTTTTTTCATGGGAGTGAACTTGGGGGAATTTAGTGCTGCCAATGGCTACGTCTAGGCCAATGCAGGCAAATTCTGTGCACACTTCCCCGGTGTAGCTTTACCAGCACGTATCAGTCCTGACCTGGAGCGCCGCTTGGCTGCTCCAGTCTTGGGCCTCTCTTGAGTAGGTTTTGCTGACCTATGCCAAACTGCCTGGCACCAAACTTGTTCCACTTGTGATCCAAGGCATGCTTGAGTCTCAGTTCCGGGAGGTGAAAGGCTGGTAATAATAATAATAATAATAGGAGATACACCAATCTCCTAGAACTGGAAGGGACCTCGAAAGGTCATCGAGTCCAGCCCCCTGCCTTCACTAGCAGGACCAATTTTTGCCCCAGATCCCTAAGTGGCCTCCTCAAGGATTGAACTCACAACCCTGGGTTTAGCAGGCCAATGCTCAAACCACTGAGCTATCCCTCCCCCATGAACTCAATATGTACATGAACTCAATATGTAATGTAGCTCTCTGGCCAGGTACAACCAGGTGAGAAATGTTTAGGGGTCATAAACTTTATCACAAGTATAAGGTGCAAAGGAAATGTTTCTGAGAGAAGCTTTTTTGCTGACATTTACAAGAAGAAAATGTTTTCTTGCTAATTAGCCTCTCGGAATGACAGTGTATTTTTGGATCGTTTGTCTCCAAAGGCGAATATATATCACACACGGGCAATGGAACCGGGTTTTGAATGGCATGTTTCTTTTTGCTTCTCTAGGGAAGAAAAAGAGCGCTGGATACGTGCTAAATATGAACAGAAGCTCTTCCTTGCCCCGCTGCAGTGCCTGGAACTTTCGTTAGGCCAGCATCTGCTCCAAGCGACAGCTGATGAGGACTTGCGGACTGTCATCCTGCTCCTGGCCCATGGAACCCGGGAAGAAGTGAATGAGACCTGCGGAGATGGGGATGGGCGCACAGCCCTTCACTTGGCATGCAGGAAAGGAAATGTAGTGTTAGTTCAGCTCTTAATTTGGGTGAGTACCTGCCTTGTGGTGTTGGGTATGCAGTGCTGAGTTACGTTTTGCTCCTCTCTATTGTCTAGCAAACATTATTTCAATATGGCCTTTCAAAATATTGCTAGGAGCATACTCCAGTGGGGTGCTCAAAGTATCTCCCTCTTTTCCTTAGTCTGAATGTTTCTATTCCTTTCAAATGATGGCACTTAAACCTTCTTGGAGACCACTTGCAAAATGTGTCTTTCGCCACATCTGTTTAAATGTGGTAAAAACTGGAGCGAGGCATGGGAGATGGGGAGAGGGATAGGTGCACACACACTGGGAAATCCACATAAAATGCAATGGTGAGAGATTATTTGCGTGACCAGCAGCAGGTGAGGATCTTCCAGTAGAAAGCTGTATGTGCATGAAGCATGTTTGTCATGTTCACATTTACAAACCCTTAAAATAAGGAGCGTCTATCTTTGAGTATTTCTCTCTGTCTGTCGCACCCCTCCCCTTAAACACAGCTGTAGTTGTGCTGTTTTTTTCACTCCATTTTAACGTTTTGTTAGAAGCAGGGTCTCAAATGGCATCTATTTTTTCCACAGTATGGCGTGGATGTTATGGCCCGTGATGCCCATGGGAACACGGCTTTAGCCTATGCCAGGCAAGCCACAGGCCAGGAATGCATTGATGTTCTCCTGCAGTATGGCTGCCCTGATGAGCGCTTTGTCCTGATGGCTACTCCCAATTTGTCCAGGAAGAACAATAACAGGAACAACAGCAGTGGAAGAATGCCCACCATCATCTGAGGAACCTACTCATTTCTTCACTGACCTGAGTAACATCCACAGCCTCATATTGCTCCATTTTCTTCCCAGCTCTGACCTGTGAGTCTTATACCTCCCCATCTCCCTTTTCCCCTCAATCTCTGTCCTCTCCAGAAAAATCACATCTGGACAATGTGAAGGGACCAGAGGAGAAAAGGGGGCTGCAGAAACCCTTTATTTTAATAAAGGGTCTTGAATAAGGAAAACTGAAAAAGGGAGGGGTTGTGAGAGAGAGTGGTTGTGAGGTCTCTAATTATAGCACATGACATGGGACCATTTTACTAGTAGTCTTCAGGCAGAGGCTCTACAAGTGTTGAAAGAAGGGGTGGAGGGAGAAGAAAGGAGGAGGAAGAGGAGAGGAAAGAAGAAATGGTAACTTTCCTTAACTGACGGTTAAGCACATCAGTACATTTCACCTCTACCAAACGGAACACTTGGATTTCATTCTCTTCTCCGAAGAGCTTGACGGCATAAATCAGAAGCAAGCACAGAGTTTGTCAGGTTTGAAGCTCCTATGATGGTATGTGTCAAATCAGTTGTAGCTAATCTGTCCAGGGAGAATACTGGCTTCATTACACTTGTATAGTTGAGTTCTTCCAGCATTACTGCTGTTTAATAGAACATGATTAGTCATCACGGAGAAAAAAGCATATTAGCTGAGGAGGTAGTTACATGGCACGCTTCGGTGATTGCTTGGATGTGATTGCAATATTCTTAGAAGCATCATATTATCTCAGACATGTTCTTTCAAGCCCTTGGAGCCCTCCTTTCTAAATTCACTGTCATAATTTAGTATCTGTTTAATTTTTCAGTCCAAAGAGAGGAAATCGGTTGCTGAGTGTTATTTGACTGCAGTCTCCTTGGTGTAAAAACAAAATGGAAAAAATAAATAAGAATAACTATGAAACACAAAAAGAAATAATGAATACTGCTAAGGAAAAACATTTCAAGTACATTTAGTAAAATAAATAAATGTATTAAAGGCTACTATTTTTTTCAGTCACAAGAAATACGTTGTGTCATTTTGCCAAGTAAGTGTGTTGAGTTTTTTTGGTCACTCTTGTGATGCATTGCCTAAATTATACAGATTTTGTATTGTGTCTTTAGATTATGTGTATGTAAATCTATTTGAATAAACAAGTTCATAAATATGCATTGATTTTTGTACAGACAAATGACACCTCTGTTAATTTATAAACTATAATGGATGTGAACTAAATAATGTGCAAGTACTTAGGATCTGAGGTTTACAAATAATTGCACATTGAAAATATTCCCAGCAGTGAACTGTATTTCCATTTGTTTGATGCAAACCTTTGAAGAACATATCGGAATGAGATGATGGCATATTTGGCTTGCAAAAAAAAGGTGTACAGTATCTATTAGGAAGAAAAGGAGGATGTCTCTCAGTAGCGTAAACATATTTTACATTAGAAGCTATGATGCTTTCACAGACCGAGACAAAGCCTGGGGGCGGGAGGGGAGATCAGATTTGTCTAATAGCTAAACTTAATGTTGTTCTCTGAGGTGGGCATGGCCTGGCTCCTTTGACTCATAACTTGGCTGCTTTGTGAAGCAACAATGATATGTGGAAGGAGTTTGGACAGTTCATCCATCTACCAGTTTTAATACTTGATTCAATATTTTGGTAGCACTAGACTGATGCTGGTTTCTGAAGTTTTCTAAAAACTGAACTTGTGGCACAGAGAAGTAGATGGCAAAAAGAGAAGTGATTTTTAAGTGGCATATGGTAAAATGAAGGTGGGAGAAAGGTGTTTTTCAGCGAAAGTTGAAATCTGATCTTAATCATGTGGCAGAGGAACAAGTGTATGAAGTTGGTCAGGTGCACCACAGCACACTCATTTGCTTATCTACCTGATCTTCATGTATTTCACGAGTTTCTGTACTTCTTGGGGCTCTGTATGTCTGTTCAGATCAGAATGGGAAGAGAAAATAATAAATTTTATGTGGACAAAATTGGGAGGGGGGGAGAGGAATGTAATATCCCATGGGTGTCCAAAAGAGGCAGGTTTGGCCCAAAAGCCATAGTCCCCAAATGATCAAGTGAGAGAAGCACCAAGGGCTCAAGCAGGTGGACATTGATGGGCTTTCCTGGTCCTTTATGATTTGTTGCAATAGGGACATTTAAAGGGGAATGGAAAAAGCTTTTAATGTTCATTTTACCACCTTAAGTCAGCAGCATCATACGTGCACATGTGCATTCAAAATGATAAAGCTATTTTTTGGGTGGTGTTTTTTTTTTTAAAGTAGTTTACATAACGGTGCCATCTTTACTCACACTGCCATCTGGACTTAGATATTGACAGGTATCTTCCTCCAGCCTTGGATGACTTCACTAACATCTACAGTTGAACATGAAACTGCACACTCAGCATTCTGCTGCTGGGTGTTGACGATCTTACCGTCGGTAGCAGGGGCCACAGTAACCTGCTCTCCAGTCTCTTGGCACGCTGGTGAAGTAGGAATTGAGAGTCTGATTTCCAGAAGTGCTAACCAGCCCCACGCCATTTAAAATACTTAGTTTTAAAACAAGTTGCCATTTTTAAGCCTATAACACATGCTTTTTCAAAGCTGGTATTCTTCCAAGTTTAAAATGCTTTTCCATTCACCTTTCAATGATCTCTTTAAACCAGTCTTCCTAGCATTAAACATACCAGCGCACTAAGAAATAAGGGGAACCAGGCTAAATTGTAACAAGTTTCTGACACTGTAGAGGTCCATCACATCCTTCTGTGGTAAAGGAAGACATTCAGAAATTGTAGCAAAGGAATCTTTAGAAAAGGAAACTCTACTGTATCATAGGAAGGATGGTCTATCCAGACAAGCAGAATATTAACACACTACTTTAGATAAAGCAGTAGCACAGTTGTGTTTAAATTAGCACATATTTTTCTTAGACATATTAGTAAGGGATGATGATAGCAGTGCAGACCAGTGCTTTGGTAGACTATGAGAGAGCTTACCTCTTTCTAGTGGCATATCCCAAAAGTCAAGGGATGTCTGCAGGGAAAATATACAGCCCATCCACTTGGTGGCATTCTCTTTGAAAGACTGGGAAGGCCACCCAGACACTGTCCCTGGGGACAATGTAATGCGCACTAGATGTGGAAGGCTTGTCATTGCTTTGATAGATGTGGCGTACTCCCTGACAAACCTACATTTTTGTGCTGTCTAATATCCATACCTGTAACGAATTCCCCCCTCGCCTCCCATTGAGATGGGAGGAGTAGCCAAGGGGTTAATGAGCCACAAGTTACCATATCTGAGCAGATTCAGGTCCACGTCTCCCAGGAAGTTTGAGGCCTCAGGTACTTATTCAAGGAAGGCTGGTCAGAAATGGCTGGAAGGGGCCTTTGGTCTTTAGGCCTCACACCGTGAGAGGCCATGTGACAAGATCAGGCCAGTGTGAACACCATCCCCTGCTTGTTGCTGGCTCTCTGTCTTGTGCAGTATAATATGCACTGTACTTAAAGAAACAACAAAAATCTTCTCGCCTGGTGTTCCAGTCTGTCTCCTAAGCTTCAAACTAAGAAAAGTCTCATCTTTTCCTTTGTAAGATAGACCCCATTTTATCTCCTTCACACACTAGGGTACAAGGTGCCCAGAGTTGATGCTTAACAAATATCTCCCAGATATCCAGGACCAGCAGAGCTAGTCTGACTCTGATTGGCAGTAGAAGCTGACATTTTTGACACTAAGCGCCTATAGGTGATGTGGTAGCATTTTGCAGAGGGTGCTCCTGACCCCACCAAGCCATTGAAACACAAAGGAAACAGTAAGACTTCTAGACTCCACAGTAATGGTTTACGCTGATTCTTCTCTTTTAACCTGTCCACTTCAGTTCCTCACTTCTGCTTCTAGCCTCTCTTGCGATTCTGGAACCCACTTACCAGAATGTTTACGCCCTTTGAGCGTGTTAGGAGCAACTTAAAAACAATGTCACCCATTCAACCCTTTTCCTGCTCCCGTTATCTTCTTTCCTATCTCCTCTGCAGTTTATCCACAAGTAATAAGACACTAAAATCAACGCCATCTTTGCTATTAGCATTGGCATTTCCATTCTATGTATTTTAATCCAATTGCTGTTGAACCATAGAGATGACCCTGATGCGCAACACCTGGGTCTTGATGTTCCCAGAGTTTGGAAGGCTGCGTTTCATCTTGTAGACATAGGGGCCAGATCCAAACTTCTGGAAAGTTTAGGATTTTCCAGATCAGGGGGTTTGGTCAGAGCTCCTCTCTGTTTAATAGATTTCAATTTTATTACTAAATGGGGGCAGAAGAATGTATCTTGAAAATGTTGGTGCATTCTGGTTCACATGCCATTTAGGAAGCTGTTTATTTGTTGGGAAAGAGAGAAGATTTTTAGGCATTGCTACCTAGGTACAGTGTATAACTGCTGTGTAAACATTAATACTGTTTATTTTACTGTCTTTCCCCCACCTCCTTCAGTTATACTTTGTAGGGAGCAAAGAGCTTCCCCTTCACTTGATATGAGATTTGCTCATAGGAAGGGGAAGTTGGGTAAAATAGGAAATAAGTCGGAGAAAGAGTGTGAATATATAATGTTAAATACACTCCCCTAAAAACTGTATCTAGCTCTACAATGTACCATTACTCATGGGGCCTACACTGAGGGTCCAATTTGTTGCTATTTTCATCTTTTATATTTATACGGTGATCAGGAAAGATGAAGTAATATGTGGGTCTAATAATGTAGCAGTAGCTAAGACCAGCACAGATTTCAGAAAAGATTTCTAAATAAGTGGATTCCTTCACTACTGTTTTGGGGAGCTGTGTTTGCCCCCCAACAGGGAACATGTGTTCATTCAAGCTATCACTACTCTACTTTGAGAATGCAAATGTAGGGGACCAAATTTTGAGCCGTTTAGCCCTTGCTTGGGAAAATGCTGATAATTCCCTTGTTCATGTTTTATATTAAAGCACCTTTATTTTCCCACAGTGGGCTATTATCGTCATTAGTGTGTGGGATCTCTGACCTTTGCTTCATTAGTCTCGGACCCCGGATTTATTTTAACGTCTCTTATTCTATTTTTGTAGATTTGTCATTTAGAAAGGGAATCTTTGGCATTTTATCTGTTTGTTCCACTATAAAAGCACTCCTGGTCGCAATTCTTTTTCATGAAAGAATAAAATAAATCTCAAGTTTGAAGTTGTGTTTTTCAGATCAGGGTTTACCTCTTGCATATTGAACTACAAGAAGAAGAGTGGTTAAGTAGTTTTAGTTTGAAGGGATCTCCCAGCTGGAAAAGATATAGATTACAGGGCAAATTATAAAAAGCCATAGGCATGTAGATTTGTTATATGACCATGTTCTGTTTGTTATCATGAACCAGGGGTTTTCAAATCTTTGGTGCTCCCATCTCATGGAAACTAATCTTTATTTGACTGAGTCCAAGTCACATATTTTAAGCAGAGGAGATAAAAGTTTTCATCAGCAATTAGTAATTTGGGGTGCCTAAATTGAGAATTTCAGAGGGCTGGGTGCTCAACACTTCCTGAAAATAAGGCCCTCAGACTGGCACCCCAAAATCACTAGTCACTTTTTTGGAAATCATGGCTTTTGTTGTTTTATTTCAGGTGACAGCAATATATGGGTGAATTCATTCCCTATACTTGTCCTCTGAGCATTTTAGAGACTTTTGTTTAATGGGCAGATAAAACATTTAAAGATGTTTATATTTAACATGTTTAGCTTTCTTATTTACATCTAACATTTCTGGCACATCCACACGACAAAGGTGAGATTCACTGACTCTCAAAACTTTAGTCTTCTCTCTCCTCTCTTGGCCACCAACCTGTGGGTGTTTGTATTGAACGCCTACTGCTCATAGTTCTAACAGCTCCAGAGCTAGTCATTTTCAGTGTAGTGTGTATGTTAGATTAAAATGTGAGGGAGAAAGTGGTGTCGGGTGTTATAAAGCTTTTATTGGCATGAGTTTGGAATGACGGTATCATTGACCAGCAGTGATTACACCATCAGGTACCTTATGTGTGCCACGTATTTTACAGAAAAACTGATCAACAATTTCCGGTTTCTGCAAATATCAATGGTACAATTTTTCTTGTATCCTTCCACATTTAAAGCTAAGTTATCTAAGTCAAGGTGGAGGATGGGAAAAATGAATACATTTTAGAAACCTCTTAAAAATTATCTAAAACTTTTTGTGTCATAATATTGCAGCTTTAGTCTGAAATCTCATGTTTTGTCACAGCTATGAACAGATACGCTATCTGATTAGAAAATTGGGTCTGTCCTTGCTCCTGTCCAGTAGCATTTAATCTTTTCCTAGTCCTGATGGACCACAAGATATGGGACCTTAAACCTGCCACTGGTGGAGGACTTAATATTGTCCAACCTGTAGATAAGGCCAGTGTAATTCTCAAAGCTAATTCCACAGTTAGGGTTGGGGGAAATGTGTGACAGGTTCATGGGGGGGTGGAGAGGTTGGGAAGCAGCTCAGTGATTTGGAATCTTAGAATGAGACCCAGTAGAGTTGGATTATTACTGGGCAGAGTGCAAGAGAAATTGGCAAAGTTGCAAGATAAAGGCAATGGATGGATACTACTAAATGTATGATATACAAATATTTTGCAGTCTGTGTATGCATATGTTAATATATACATATATGCTATATATAACACATGTGATATAATTTTATATATAGTGTGTGTACATATATTTACATATATGCAAATCTATAGTGAGTGCCAGGTTTTCAGTTAGGTGTACATAACTGCACATTTTCACACTCCTAATTTAGGTGCATGAGTATGTGCATGCATGAAGCAGGTGTTTGCAAGCATAAATGAGGCATGCACAGATAGATGCACAGAACTGTGGCTGTCCGGTCAACAGTAGACACTGTGTATGTAGATATAATTATGCAGAAAGAGACATGCAGTGGTACTTCTGGGTGCCCACTCAATGTATGAGGCTCTTAGTTCAGATGATAGTGAGGCAGGCAACTGGTTGCGAGCATCCATTCAGCTCATTCAGAAAACTTCAAACTAAAGGCGCACACAGTGTCTTTATCAAAAAACCCCAAGCTCACCACTCGTCGCAGGATATGCCAGCTCTACCGTGATTAAAAATGGCATAGTCAGCCCGCAGGGTTAACCACTGCGGTCTAGGCAGCCGTAGTGGTGTGTTTATAGTCTGTGAAAGAGGAGTAAAACGCTAGGGTGGGAAAGGGATGCAGAAGTTGAGAGGGACAGCGGACTCACCAGTCAGAAGCCCATTTTGATGTATATAATTATGGGGAAAGTGCTGAGAACTTCAGCTGACTGGCTGAATTGAACTCTGAGAATGACAGTCTGACCTTCTGCAGCTGTTTTAAATAAATGCCATGTGACATCTTACTGCCATATAATGTGTGTGTATATAGGATAGTTCAGGAATCCACTCTGAGGAAGCTGTTTAAAAGAGCACTGTCCAGGTTGACCCTTAGACCACTCCCTGCCCTTCCCTTCACATGTTCATTAGCTAAATTGTGGCAGTATATTAGTTTCTGAAGAGATTGTACGCATGGACTCTAGGGTATGTTAAGGCACTGCGTAATAGTGGGCAGTCCACAAATATTAGATCGTGATTCGCACCCTTTCTCTCAGTGACCACTGCAGTTTGTAATCGTGGTAGGGGAAATACGTTAGAGAACTCAAAGCTACTAAGGTAAAGATGCCGGTTCTCTGCAGTGAAGGGAGGTATGTTGGAGAAAACAGCTGTGGGGGTGGAATATTTTTTAAAACTTTTTTCCCCTTCTTGTACCTGAACATCTTCTAGGACAGGCTAATTCTTCTTTTAAATGACTGATGTATTCCAGGCTTGAATTGGATTCAAGATGCACACTGCAGCTCTGCACTGCGTCCACTGGGGTCATTTTGCCAATCCACAGATTGTCCTCTGAAGCACAGCCCTCTCCTCTGTGGAAATACAAGGCTTCCTGAGCCACAGAATGAGGGACACAAATTGGTCCAATCAACTTTATTTTTTTTAGGCTAAAGAAAACTTCAAGATAGTTTTGAATTGTTACACCGTTTGTACAGACTGCACAAAGGGAGAGGGAATATGTGGACTGATTGTCTTTTTAAACACTTGTTAGGGAGTTGTGCTGTGTAGAAAAGATTCGATAGCTCTTTGTAGTTTCTCACTTCGTCTCTCCTAGGTTTCATGTTTGCCGTGAGCCCAATCCTGCAGCCTTTCAGTGGCGATCCTCCCATTGGCTCCAGTGGGATTTGAGCACGACCTTAGGTACTTCACTGAATCAGAGCCTGAATAAGGGCTGCAGGATCAGGCTGGAAATCACAAAGGGCTAAATTCTGGACTCATTGAAGTCAAGGGGAGTTTTTCCACTGAGATCAGAATTTGGCACTCAAGCATGGCTTATAAGATGCCTTTCTTTTGGAAGTCCCATTGATCACCCGTTTGTGGTGGTTAAACGTTTGTGTTTTATACCTGCCTGAATGCAGCCCTTAGATTTCTACACTGTTTTACCGTTCTGTCCCATTCAGCCGTCAAACCCTTTAGTTTCCTTGCATTGTCACATTGGCATGTTTCTTAAAGTGGGGTGTGGGGGAGGGGGGAAGGGAACAGGTGAATGGTGATGCCCAAGGAACGTTTCTTGGGCGGAGGCAGGAAATGCCTAGCACACGACAGACTGTCTAGTGTGTGGTTTCGGTTTCTGTAAATAGTCATGTATAAATGATGACAAAGCAGTGTGGAAATTATTAAAAGAAACAAAAAGTCTCTTCTGTTGTTGTTTTTTATATTACCTCATTCAGCAAGTTTGTTTTACAATGACGCAATGATGCTTTATTTATATTGTTTGTACTGTAATTAAAACAATTGACAGACATTTCACTTTGCTTGTTGTTTCCTATGATCTTGTTTTGATTAAATATGCCAGTTTGTGTTATGTTTCCCCTCACCCCGTGCTCCACCTTGAGATTTTTGTGTCGGCTGTACAGTATTCTGAGTTTTTAAAAAAAAACTGTAAAGTAATGCCGAGAGGGACTGCCATACTGTATAGGTCTCTTTCTAATAAAGACAACAAAACATATCTGTCGTGGCTTTGGTTCTTCGCTTCGTCTTCACCGCAGAGGATGTTGGGAGATAACTACTCAGAACACCTGTCAGGCATGGTCCAAATATACTCAGTCCTCTTTGCGCACCAGGAGCTGCCTCTTGAGGGCCCTGCCAGCCCTACATATCCAAGATGCTTCTTTTTTCCTGTTCTGAATGATACGAGATGCTTTAATTTTATTAGAATTCGTTGGAAGGGTCAGCTAAAGTAGCGCACAAACGGACAACTGGTTGACGTAATTTATGTTGAAAGTCCTCTGACGATATTCCTCACAAAGGCTATTGAAGAAGCTCAGTACGCATGGGGTGAAAGGCATGGCTCAAAAACTATCTAAGAGTAGTAAGTGGTGAGTTTTCATCACGACAAAAGGTTGAAAAGCGCAGGCGCACGAGGGTCCTTACTGGGACCAGTCTGTCTGTTGTTTTCATTAATGCTCTGCATTGCGGGCGGGCAGTGAGGCAGCAAAACTTGCAGACGACACAAAATTATTTGATTAGTCAAGTCAGCGGATGACTCTGAGGACCTAATCAAACTAGGTGGATGGGGCAACGCCGTAGCAGATTAAATTCAATATTGATGAATGCAAAATAGTGCAAGTTGGAAGGAAAAACTGGAATTACTCATGCACTTTACTGGGCAATAAGTTAACTATCAACTCAGGAAAGGGACCTGGGAGTCATTGTGGACAGCTCAAAGAAGACTTCTGTTCAATGCGCCACTGTGGTGGAACAATCCAATAAAATGTTAAGATGCATAAAGAAAGAGGTGGAAAATAGCCTGGGCAATATAATGCCATTATATAAATCAATGGCTCGTCCTTATCTGGAATACTCTGTTCATTACCAATTATCCCATCTTAAAAAGAATATTGCAGAAAGAGAGTGGCCCAGAGATGAGCCAGGAGAATGGTTAAGGACATGGAGAAGCTTTCGTGTGAAGGGAGATTGAAAAGATTGGGATTGTTTACCTTAGAGAGAGAAAAAAGAGGAGACATGATAAAATTGTTCAAAATAATGACTGGTATAAAGAAGGTGGCATGTAGTATCCGTGTCTCCTGTCAGTTGTCATACATTGGTCTAATTTCAGTTGTTGGACTTTGTGTCCGGGTGCTGAGTGGTGGTGGGTGCCTTGTGATATGCAAAAGGTCAGACTAGATTATCTAGTCTTAAACTGTATGATTCTAAGGTGGATTTATTTTCTCCCAGTGTCATAACAAAAGACTAACCGGACATGCAATGAAATTGAAAGCCATCAAATTCAAAACTGATAGACAGACAGACATTTTCACACAGCACATAGTTAAGTGTGGAACACATTGTCACATGATGTTAATGAAGCCAAAAGCTTAGCAAGATTCAAAAAGAGATTGGACATTTGTATGGATATCAAAACTATCCAGAATTATAGTAATAAATACTAAAAAAAAAAAAAAGCTTTAAAAGGGATATAAAATTATATGCTTCAGGGCTTACACCAATTCCCTAACCATTTCTGGTGTTAGGTGCCGGGGAGGGAGGGGAGATTATTCCTCTTCCCAACATGCAGTCTTTCTTGCACCTTCCTCTGAATCATCTGGAAGTGGCCACTGTTGGAAACTGGATACTGAACATTTATGCAAATCTATAGTGAGTGCCAGGTGAACATTTCAGTTCACTCAAACCTGACATTTTTCACAGACAGGTTGAAGACTACCTTTTCCTTGTTATGTCCACATATTTTTCTCCTCGTCCTCCAACGTATCAGGGCTATCACGGTTTTCCTGCCTACTTGGAATAGCAAATAACTGGATGGTATTGGCCAGCAAATGCTGACTGTGCAAAAGTAACTTCTGTGTCATGCTGAACCCTGTAGCAGTCTCCTTCCTTTGACGGAGCTCTGTGTCCTACACATAGCAACACAATAGTACAAGGACTCAAACACCCCATGTGATAATACGGTACAACCCCTATTTTTTTTTTAATTAATTGGGGACTGAGAAGATCCTAAAACAACATCTCCAAGTTACGGTACGCATGGTGCATAAGTGGCAGTACGGTGCACTGAATTGCTTTCTTGTCCTTCACACTACTCCAGAGCAACTTCTAATGCATTGACGGCATTGGGATGTGAAAGGATGGTGACTTGTTCTTCACTGACATCGCTTTCATTATGTGATTTTCCCCCCCCTTGGGAAAAATGGTTCTTATAACTGGTCAATGGTAAGACTTGGGTTCATAAAATCAAGGTTTACTGTATCACGCATTCCTTTCAGGACAGTACTGGATTATTTTTTTCACACTCCCTGAGGAAGGAGCCTTGTAAAGTGACCTACTCTGCTCCTAGGGCAAAGATTAGCCTCATGCCACCTTGCTGAGAAACCTACTCCCCTAAATGAGGGGTGCCTAAAAGATCCCCAGCGCCTACATTTAAAACAGCGTCCGTCACTACAAATACCATATGAAAAGGCCAATTACAAATAGAGTAACGCAGAGTAGCCATGAAAACCTGGAAGACAAAGTTCAGGTGAAAACACCATTCTGTGTGTGCCATTACAATGATTTAATTAGTATATACATAGATTTCAATATTTTACATAAATGTTGCCATTACATTGTATTGTGTATAAACATTTCTATCTCTGTTTTACAAATAGATAAATTAAGGCACCGGAGATGGCCAATAAAGATTGTCACCGGACCAAAGTAGCACAATAAATCAGTGGCAGAGCTGGGCCTAGAAAAGAGATCAGCAGATTCCAGTTCTGTTATCCTGTATACCGGAAGTTTGCCATTATGCTCCTAGATAGCAAATTCAATAGAAATATAAGCCCGGGAAGCCATATGAAGGCTTGAGTAGATCTGAGCCAAAAATGTCCTTGCTTTGGTAAATTTCCTTTAGAATTCTTAATTTCCCACTCCCACTATTTCCAGGTTCTGAGATTCTTCTGAATGGGTTGTAGGTAGCATGATTTCCAGCTGATGCAGTGCTGTACAGCTATAGTGCTGCTGTGTAACAATTCCTACCACTGACAGCTGGAGTGGTACCCCCGAAAGCCCTAGATTGGATGAGTTACTAAGAAAGGGCTGTGGAATTTATTAAGAAAATGCATTTACTTGTGGTGAAACCACTAAATGTACTGCAGTAAAACCACAAACCACATTCCCTCTGTGACATGCTGGGTGAACCCACTAAGCTGTAATTTATCTCTTCTGAAGTCCAGTAAAGCTCTTAATTGGCCAATAAATGTGGTCACAATAACTGCACTTGACACACAGTGACACTGCCTGCAATTAGCACTTATTTATTTGCATATGATATTGACCGATCTCCGGCGCAACTCGTTTTCAAGATCTGTTTGTTTTGAAGCCAGGAAACATCTCATTTGCCACAAAGGAGAGAGAGAAACTAAAACAGCCAAAGAGTAAAAGGCAACACCATACCAGCAAGCAGGAATGATAAAGGAATCTGGCCTTGCAAAGCTAGCTGCTGGGCATGTTACAGCATTTCTGTAATTAATTTTATGCTGGCACTGAATGCAATGCATCTTCTTAAAAAAAAAAGATTACTAATTGGTGCTGAGATTCTGAATTCTTCTCTTGCAAGGAAGGGAAAGAGGCATGTGGATTAAGACACTAAAAATTAGCCTGATCAAACTGACTATGATTTGCTACAGCAGTTGACAATACCTCAGACGAACCTTGCTGGGTCAGAGTAGGCCTGACACCCTACTGACGTGCTGCTTGTATGAAATTGCTTGATTGAGGCAGGACCTCTTGAGGGTTTTTTCTCTCCTACATTTATCCGACAGGCCAGGTGCAGTTCAAACCTTTTTTATCGATGAACTATGTCCTTATCTTGAGGGGTGCCATCCCTTTTGGGGGGAAGGGAGGCTGGCTAAGGGGCAGATAGTGTTCTCAAACCTGATAGCTAAGCTGCCATTGCCAGCTGTCATGGATTCTACCTCATTACCCGTACTCAGTTTCGTGACAAATTCATCAAGGGCTGAACAGCAACCAACACTAAATAGGTTTCATCCAGGCAGAGACACCCATGGCTGTGATTTTAAATGGCAAGCTCTGTTATGACGACAAATTCAACCAGCTCTCTCCGACTTACTACCTGATTTTTTTCCCCTCCCTTTGTTTCTTTGCTATTAAAGCATGTGGGACAGCTTAATTCTTTGGAGTCCTCCCCACCCCTCCTCTTCAGAGATGCTAGAAAGTCCCTGTAAGGTGCTGAATGCCGTCAATTTCCGTTGACATCAGTGCAACTTGGTGGGACTCAACATCTTGCAGATTAAGGTTGTCACCTGGGACATCCCACCTACCCCTGACCTCACAGCTGTGTTAGCAACTCCCCTGCCATATATGTAAAAACTAGAATACATCAGGGAAAATGTAGACAAAGAGAGAACCCATCATCATAAGAGTCATGAAAATCATATGTGTAATCTATGTTCTTTATTTGCATATTCATTATAATACTTTGCCGTTCTATGTGGTGCCTCCCATCTGATGATCAGAAATCTTTGCTCTGCTGTGTTGTACATGTTTGTTAGTAAAGTCGTCATGCTTCTGTCAATGGAGACTGCACCGAGGAGACGCTATGACTGCAGCGTGTGATGAATCCAGATAAAATCTCTTTTACTGATGGCTCTTCAACATTGTGCTGTCACTAGGCCATACATCAAGATTCTGCCATTGCTGGCAGCCGTCACAAAGGACTCCCGTGCCCCAAAGCTTTAGGTTGGATGAAGAAGATGGTGTGAGGGAAGAATTTGGAGCCAGGCAGAGAAAATTGAGCATGCGTGGGGGTGGAGCGGGGTAAAAAAAATAAAATGGCCAAAAAAATAGAAATAAAATGCCGTGTTTACCCTTCTGAATGTGCAGAATTTTGTGACTGTAGCCCTTGATTTCTCAGACTTTGTGGCCCGGAAAGTGGGTGTGTTGCCAAATTGTTCTGGTCAGAAGCAAAGCAGTGTCATTCTACCTTGCACGCCACAGTGGGACTGAGATCTTGAGGCTTCGTACTTTCTCCTTTATTTAATGATCCCCAAGATGGATGGTCTCCTGTGACTATTGACAGATGAAGAGGACTTGGGGGTGCTATTCCTGCCACCCCCCTTGTGAACCCCACCCTCCAAAACAGAAAGCTATCATAACACCCAATCTACTGCTCACAGTGCACAGTTCCAACTGGTAATGGCCAGGCTGATTGACTGCAGATTTCCCTGTAACTGAACTTAATTAGCAAGCCATTCAGGTCTGAAGATGGTTCCAATTTATTTATTGGCTGATGGCATCCCACAAGTTGGCCTGACCAGTTAATATCCACAAAGCTGAGGTTTTGTGCCAAGTGAATAAATAAAACCGGATTTACGCATTCAGCCATGCAGTGACTTGAACAGAGCTGGCAAACTCTTCTTAAGCCACTGGGAAGCCTCTGCCCTTAGATTTTAGAAAGCGATGGGCTGGAGTGCTGGACAGTAGCTGCAAATCACAAAATCATGTTCCAGTGACAAGGGGTAACAACCAAGGGTAGAGAAGGCCTCGTAAGAAAAATCCCACCACCTCTCTGTGGTCAATTAGAAAAAGAGGTGCATGAACTGTACAGGCTGGGAAGCAACGTTCAGAGTCACAAGACTTAGAATTCAAAAACTCACCTAGATACATGTGACATGACCATGTGTTATGACTTATCCTAATGGTGGGGGGAACTGAACAGAGCTAAGGAATTTCTCTGAGTTAGCTTGCTGTAGCGGCTGTGATGCTCAGCTGAATGTGAATGGTCAGTGATGTGGTGTACGTGGTTAGGTAACTGAAAGGAGAAGGTGGCATCCTGTTTTCTGTGTGCTGCACCTTTCAATGTAGAGCAGTCTCTCTGCCAGCTGCAGAGGCAGCTTGAGGAAGTTACCATGTTGTTTTTCAGTTCAGAAGCATGACTGAGTTACTGTGATCTCTTTTGTGGAGACTTTGTATTTGTTCTTTCTTTGGAAGTGTTTTTTCTGATTCAAAAGTAAAAGTCATCTAGCCAGAAAAGGGCTCATTTTGCTTGGAAACCATACTACTTAACAAACCTGATGAAATTACTGAGTAGCTTTGTTATGTAGAAGACACTTCAGTCAATAATACCCTTCTTGTCAACACTGTCAATGGTCACCTACAACCGAGCTTTTGCCTTCATTGGTCCTGTACTCTTTTCAGTTTGTTTGCCTTGGATAAAGATGACATAAGAAGTGAGGGGTTTTTTTTCCTTTAAAAAGGAAAGAAGGAAAAATAGCAGCAGACGTGGCATTCTTGATCTTTGGTTTTCCTGGAAGCAGCTGTGACTCTCTTGGGGGATGTGCATTGTTAGTGCTCTCACTGCAGTTTAAAAGGCAGGTGGTTTGAATCTTTAAAACACTGGTTTTGTTAACAAATTCTACATCAATGGCTAATTAACATGTTGGGGAAAGGATGTCGTCGTTAAACAGTCTGCCTAAAAATCCCTTCCCCTCTCGATTGCTTCAATGTTCATTGTTTTTGCTCTTATGAGGTCATGTTTTCATTAGCTCTCTAAGCACCAGAATCTTTCAGCCTGAAACAGGACCTACATTTCTAATGGAAATGAGAAAGGGACAAAGAGACTTTCAGGCCGCCTTTAGCCATCATAAAGAAGTAAAAAAGGGCACAGCCATTTTTTTTTCATTGCACTCACCTTTAAATCTCTTGCTGAACCTGTAAAGTAATCAGCTAAATCAAATCAAAGAAGTGGCTCGATAGAGTTGTATCTCCTGGTGAAGCTATTGTAATGATACCCGATGGCTCATTATTGAGTTTATAACAGAAGCCATTACATTTCACCCAGTCACCCCTGTGTTGAGCCCAGTAACTTGAGTTTAACCAAAGCCTACCTTCTGTTTGGCTAAAGTATGTCTTCCTGGAAGGCCTCCCGTCCTGATGTCGAGACAGCAAAAGGAGAATCCACCACTTCCCTTGATAGTTTGTTCCAATGGTTTATTTCTCATTTTTGTCTGGCTTCAGCTTCCAGCCATTGGGTCTGGTTCTGCCCTTGTCTGCTAGCTTACAGAGCCCTTTGGGGAGGCGACACAGAGGGTGACTGTCCGTCCCCCCACCCCAGCAGCTGGTCCATGCAGGGAACAGAAGGGGCAGGTCCAGAGCCTCTTTTCATGCTGCCCACTCAGGGCCGGTGCAAGGAAGTTTCATGCCCTAGGCGAAACTTCCACCTTGCGCCCCCCAGCCCTGTAGCAGCTCCCCGCCCCTCCTCCGCCCTGAGGCGCCTCCCCCCCAGGGCAGCTCCCCCCTGCCTGAGGCGCCCCCTGCCTGAGGCGCCCCCCCCCATGGCAGCTCTCCACCCCTTGGCCCGGGGAGCCGTGAGGTACCTCCCCACCCCAGCTCACCTCTGCTCCGCGTCCTCCCCAAACATGCTGCCCCCGCTCTAATTCTCCTCCCAGGCTTGCGGCACCAAACAGCTGGTTGGCGCCACAAGCCTGGGAGGTGGGAGAATTAGAGCGGGGGCAACATGTTTGGGGAGGACGTGGAGCCGAGGTGAGAAGCCCTGTGGCAGCTTCCCCCCCCACCAGGGCCGGCTTTAGGCCAATTCAACCAATTCCCCTGAATTGGGCCCCGCCCCTAAGAGGGCCCCGCACCCAAGCCCCAGTACGGCGTACGGGCAAGAGCTGGCGCGCTGTAACGGGCTGGCCCGGCTTCCCCAGGGGGCAATTTAAAGGGCCTGGGGCTCCCAGCAGGGGCTGGAGCCCCAGGCCCTTTAAATTGCCACCGGAGCCCCACTGCTGGAGCCCTGGGGTAGGGCTGTGGGGCTCTGGGGGCTATTTAAAAAGTCCAGGGCTCCTGTTGCTTCTACTGCCCCAGCCCTTTAAATAGCTGCTGGAGCCCCGCTGCTTCCTGGGCCCTTTAAATAGCTGCGGGAGCTCTGGGGTAGCGGGAGGGCTCCAGCTGCCCCTGCCGCCCCGGTCCTTTAAATAGCTGCAGGAGCCCCGCCGCTTCCCCAGGGCTCCCGCAGCTATTTACAGGGCTGGGGCAGTGGAAGCAGGGGAGCCCTGGGCCCTTTAAATAGCCCCCGAGCCCCAGGCTGCTGCTGCTACCCCGGTGGGGGAGGGAGGAGGAGGGGGCACTCACCATACAGGGTGGGCTGTACCCCCTGTACCCACATCCCCTGCCCGTGGCCAGCCCCTGCTGTACCCCCTACCTGCACCAGCCCCACACCCCCTGCCCTGCCCGCTGCCAGCCTGTCTGCAGCCAGCCCTGCAACCCCTGCCTTTCCCGCACCAGGCCCTGTCTGCAGCCAGCCCTGCACCCCCTGCCTTTCCCGCAGCCAGCCCTGTACCCCCTGCCTGCAGCCAGCCTGTCTGCAGCCAGCCCTGCAACCCCTGCCTTTCCCGCACCAGGCCCTGTCTGCAGCCAGCCCTGCACCCCCTGCCCGCAGCCAGCCCATCTTCAGCCAGCCCTGTACCCCCTGCCTGCAGCCAGCCCCTGTCTGCAGCCAGCACTGCACCCCCTGCCCTGCCTGCACCAGCCCCTGCCCGCAGCCAGCCCTGCCGCACCCCCTGCCCTGTCTCCAGCCTACCCCTGCCACACATCCCTGCAGCCCTGCCCGAAGCCAGCCAGCACCACACACACCCCTGCTCGCATCAGCCCTACACGCCCTGCCCTGCACCCCCTGCCCTGCCTGCAGCCAACCCCTGCCATACCCCCCTGCCTGAAGCCAGCCAGTCCGGCACTCCTCTGTCTCCAGCCCTTCCAATCCATACCGCACCCCCCTGTAGCCCTGCCTGAAGCCAACCAGCCCACCACGCACCCCTGGCTCTAGCCAGCCCTGCACCCCTTGCCCTGCCTGCAGCCAGACTCTACCTCCAGTCAGCCCCTGCCCTGCCTCCAGTCAGCCCCATGTCCACTGGTGCCCTGCAGTTCCCAGGGCAGTAACCCTGCACACCTGCTTCAATGAGGGGGGCAGGGAGCAGCTGGGACCCGCACATGTGCACACCTGAGGGTGACCAGACAGCAAGTGTGAAAAATCATGACAGGGGTGAGGGGTAATAGGATCTTATATAAGAAAAAACACCAAAATTGGGACTGTCCCTATAAAATCGGGACATCTGGTCACCCCAGGGAGTGGCGGGGACCCACACATGTGAAACGGAGCTCATTTCTAGTTCAGGCCCGTCTTTTTAAAAAAGAACTTTAGGGTTAACACGTCCGTATTTTCCTGGAGATGTCAGGCTTTTTGGTTCTTAAATCGCCGTCCGGGAGGAATTTTTAAATTTTAAAAATTCCTCCCGGACGGCGATTTAAGAACCAGGAAAATACGGATGTATGGTAACCCTATTGGTACAAAAAAGCCATACTGTGGCACATCCCTTAAATCAGAACTTTTTACAGGGAACCGGTTGCTAAGAAATGAGAGGCTTTTTTTTTTTAAGTCATCCCTGCCGGGGCCCCGCCAAAAATGTTTGAATTGGGCCCCGCACTTCCTAAAGCTGGCCCTGCCCCCCACACCCACTCTGAGGCACCCCCGCGGCAGCTCCCCACCCCCTGGCCGGGGAGCCGTGTGGTACCTCCCCACCCCAGCTCACCTCTGCTCCGCGTCCTCCCCGAGCACGCAAGCCTGGGAGGCGGGAAAAGCGAAGCAGCGACAGCGCGGTGGAACCCTGGGCTGCCGGCGGCGCGCCGGCTCAGATTCCTTCTCCCTCCCAGCGCAGCGGCCGCTGAAACTGCTTTAAACATTTTGGGGGGGGGCACCGCTTTTTGGTGCCCCCAAATCTTGGCGCCCCAGGCAACCGCCTAGTTCGCCTAAATGGTAGCACCGGCCCTGTGCCCACTGCCTGCGAGAGAGAGCCTGGCTGTGGTGGCAGTAGGCTGCTCCCCCAACGAGGCTCGGCTTCTGGGTACAGGAGCCAAGCGAGCCTCTCTAGTTTTTCAGCACCTATTTTAAGTCGTGGGCACCAGAATGGTATGTAGTATCCAACCGCCGATACGCTCTCACTCCCCAGTTCAACACCCAGCCAGGAGAGGGCGCCGCAGAGTGCCACGCAAACAGGAGCAAAGATGATTTGAAGAACTTGATGAAGACAGGAAGGAGAACACATGGGCTGGTGGGATGGAGGTACAGGGGGAGCTGGGGAGGTGTGGGGGAGATCTCAGAGGTGCTGAGGGGTCTTGGGGACATACAGAGGTGGTATGGGGGCCAGAGAGGAGCACTAAGAGGAAGGGTGAGGTGAAAGTACTGATAACGCAGGATGGATACGTTTTTTGGGGGGGTGCTCCTAGATAACAGTATTGGGTGTATTCTAAATGCCTTGCTGGAGAGTGGGGGAGGGAGATAACCAGGGTGAGCGAGAGAGAGCAGGGGAAGGACACGATAGACATCCAGGAAGGAGAGATTGTTAAGAAGGGGAAGTGAGTGGGAGAGAGGGCAGGGTCAGGGGGGATAGAGATCTCAAGGAGCGAGTGCCAAAGGAGAAGAGACCCCAGGAGATGAGGCCCAACGTACTGAAAGGCAGGTTGGCCTTGTGATTCAGGCACTGTGCTGGGACTCAGGAGATCTGGGCTCAAGTCCTAGCTCGGCCACAGGCTGCCTACGTGACCTTGACTTAATCCCTGCTGCCGACACGCGCCCTTTTGTGCTTCAGTTTCCCCTCTTCAAAATGGGGATTACGCTTTCCTGTCTCGCCGAGGTCTTCTGAGCCTCAGCCATTAATGCTGGCCGGGGCTACCTACTCCAGTGATGCCGGAGAGGGGAGTCATAAAAAAGTCTCTAATGAAACGCTGGCCCGACCCCAGGAGGTGAGGTGGGTGGGGGGCATCTGGGGATGGAGATGATGACAGGTTAGGGAGGGGGGATGAAGCCAGGTGTCCTACTGTGGTGATTTGTGCAATATAAATACACATGTGGAAGGCAGGGGAAGATTTATAGGGCAAAAAGATGAGAAAGAAAAGGTCATTGGCAGGAAAAAGAGAGAGGCAGATAGAAACAGAGAAGCAAAACCCTTAAGCATGGAGCGATGGGAACAAAAACCAGAGGGAGTCTGGCTATGTCCATTGTCCTGTCAGGTGCCAGAATTACATACACTGTGCCTTATCTGACACATCAAGAGACCTCACGGGACAGGAGTCTCTAGGCCAATTGTGCTTGGAAGCCCATTGTGTCCTGGAAGTTTGTCAGGTGTCTTTTCTCTGTGTATGGAAGAGGAGAACCCACTTTGGTCTGATGTGTATATGTTTTATAAGGGTGATGCTGGCTAGTTTTTACATACTCAGGGCATGATTTTGCTGTGCTCTGTGTAACTTCCCAAACATGTGCCGTCTTTCCCAGATGTTGCACCCCTTTTTAAAGATAGATACTATGTTTGCTCTTCTCCCGTCTTCTGGCACCGCTCCCGTGCTCCACGAGTTCTCAAAGATAGTAGGAAATAGCTTTGACATCTAAGGCATCACCATCACATTTCAGAGGCCCAGCCCCTGATTTGTGCAGGGGCAGGCCGGGTCCCTCTGAGGGATGGCTTCTGGCAGCTAACTCCTGCAGACTTCACTGCAATAGTTACATTCACACCGGTGAGGGATAGGTAAGAGGCTAACAGAATGGAATGGGCCACTGAGGAAGAAAAGCAGAACACTGGGGGACTGACCAGCCAGAACAAAGTGCCTATGCATGGGGGGCATGGGGTGGGATGGAGGGGGTCACCTGGGAGAGAGGGTGACTCCTGACCACCAAGGGAATCCCTTGGCCTGCTTAGGGGATAGGAGAAGCCCTGGGCCTGTGAGGGAGGAAGGTGGAACCGCTGGGTGCGGGGAGCCCTGGGCCTGTGAGGGAGGAAGGTGGAACTTCTGGGTGCGGGGAGCCCTGGGTCTGCAGGCGAAACGGGGGAGCCCTGGGCCTGCATGGGAGGAAGGTGGAACTTCTGGGTGCAGGGAGCCCTGGGCCAGCAGTTGTGTACTTCAGGCGTCAGAGACCCACACACCTGACGTGTGGAGGAGTCAGAATTTACTACTACTTCCTCCTCCTCCCCACCCCTCGTTTTCTGTTTCTTTCCTTCTCCTTCTCTGAACTCTTAGGCTGGGTCTACACTTAAAAGTTCAGTTGTCAAGAGTTACCTTGGTCACGGGAGTGAAAAAATGACACCTGCGACGGGCATTGCTATGTTGACCTAAACCTTAGCGTACTCACAGCTAAGTTGATGGGCTAATGCTTCCATTGACCTAGTTCCCATCATTCGTGGGGGATGGTGTTCCTGCACAGGTGGAAAAACCCCTTCCATCAACGTAGGCTGGGTCTCCACTACGGGGTTATGCCGGCAGAATGTAGACACAACTCTAGTCTTCTTCTCTCCTCCCCCCACCCACCTTGATTTTCTTCTTTCTTTGCTCTCCTCCTGCTTTCTCTGCAGAAAAGCTCTGTAGGGGCCTTATCTAAAAATAATTTAAGTCTGTAGGAGTCAACTTCAGTGAATCCTGTTGGAAATGGTTCCACTCAGCCACAGCTGCTGAGCCCCAAGCAATCAGTTGAGCAGTCAGTATGTGCTGTGGGGAGGAGGCTGCACAGGTACTTTCACTCTGGAAGGTGGGTATCAGGTTGCTCTTTCAGGTCCTAAATACACTGCCCTAAACCAGAATGTCAAACTAGTGCTGTTGGGTCCATTCGGGTGCGAGGTCCTTCCCGAGACTGAGGCGCCACTGTGCTAGCTGATGTACATGTCCATAGTACGAGACTGTTCCTTCCCCATAGAGTTTGTAGTGTAAATGGACAAAAGGCGAGAGAACGAACAAGTGCGAAGAGATGACGTGACTTGCCCAAACTTCTTCATCAAGTCAATGACGGAGTTGGAACTAGAACCCAGTTCTTTTGAGTCCCAGACTTCTGGCCAGTCAGTCTCTGACCTCTGCCAGGACTTCCTACGAGGATGGCTTTCATGATGTGCACTGAGAACACCACAGGTCGTGGAACCGTTGTCATATGGCAAGTGGTGGCTCAGTAGGAAAAGCTCTGTCTCCCATCTCCAACCTCCTCAACCACCCAGTGCCACCATCAAATGAAAAATCAAACAGCCACAGCTACATTTTAATGGAAGAGCTGCCCACACTACAAGCAAGTACAATGGAAGCAAGTAGAGGTGAGATATTATGAGAACAGAAGAAATTGTAATAGAGATGCAGTAATCACTTAGTATGTAGAATACATGAATCCTGAGGCGCAGGCTAGAATGTATTTACGCTAGACACTGTTACACGGATAAGCAATAGCACACACAAGAGAGAATTCACCAACGAGGGGTACAACGTTGGTATAGAGGCTTTACAGTAAAAAGGGGGTGAGCATTGTAGAAGGTACGCATGTGGAATGAGAGGCTTGCTAGTACACTGCTACCTCAATATAACGCCCCCCGAGATAACACGAATTCGGATATAACGCGGTAACCGGGGGTGGGGGGAGGACAGGGCTGTGCACTCCGGCGGATCAAAGCAAGTTCAATACAACATGGTTTCACCTATAACGCGGTAAGATTTTTTGGCTCCCAAGGACAGCGTTCTATCGAGGTAGAGGTGTATTGCCTTATATTTCATCTGTGTTTGCATGCACAAACAGCCACCATACACTTCTGGTGTAACGTTGATTTAATTTTAGCTTAAGGAAAGGCAATTATAAGAGAGTACAAAAGTCATAGAGGTTAAGGCCCGGAGGGACCACCAGAAAGTAAACGCCCCTTGGGTGAGAGTGAAGTGAGTGCGTGTCTTCTCTTTGACGGTCTGCATTGATCCAGGGCCGCCCGGGGGGAGGGGCAAGAGGGGCAATTTGCCCCGGGCCCCACAGGGGCCCCCACGAGAGTTTTTTGGGGCCTCTGGAGCGGGGTCCTTTATTCGCTCCAGGGACCCCGGTGCTGCTTCTGCTCCAGGTCTTCGGCGGCAATTTGGCAGAGGGGGGTTCTTCCGCTCCGGGACCCATCACCAAAGTGCCCCAAAGACCCGCGGCGGGGGGGTCCTTCCGCTCTGGGACCCGTCACCGAAGTGCCCCAAAGACCCATGGCAGGGGGGTCCTTCCGCTCTGGGACCCGTCACCGAAGTGCCCCAAAGACCCGCGGCGGGGAGGTCCTTCTGCTCTGGGACCCGTCACCGAAGTGCCCCAAAGACCCATGGCGGGGGGGTCCTTCCGCTCTGGGACCCATCACCGAAGTGCCCCAAAGACCTGCAGTGGGGGGGGGTCCTTCCACCCCGGGACCCGTCACCGAAGTGCCCCAAAGACCCGCAGTGGGGGGGGGTCCTTCCGCTCCGGGACCCGCCGCCAAAGTGCCCCAAAGACCCGCGGCGGGGGGGTCCTTCCGCTCTGGGACCCATCACCGAAGTGCCCCAAAGACCCGCGGCGGGGGGGTCCTTCCGCTCTGGGACCCATCACCGAAGTGCCCCAAAGACCCGCGGCGGGGGGTCCTTCCGCTCTGGGACCCGTCACCGAAGTGCCCCAAAGACCCGCAGCGGGGGGGGGTCCTTCCGCTCCGGGACCCGCCGCCGAAGTGCCCCAAAGACCCGCGGCGGGGGGGTCCTTCCGCTCTGGGACCCGTCACCGAAGTGCCCCAAAGACCCGCGGCGGGGGGGTCCTTCCGCTCTGGGACCCATCACCGAAGTGCCCCAAAGACCCGCGGCGGGGGGGTCCTTCCGCTCTGGGACCCGTCACCGAAGTGCCCCAAAGACCCGCGGCGGGGGGGTCCTTCCGCTCTGGGACCCGTCACCGAAGTGCCCCAAAGACCCGCGGCGGGGGGGTCCTTCCGCTCTGGGACCCATCACCGAAGTGCCCCAAAGACCCGCGGTGGGGGGTCCTTCCGCTCTGGGACCCGTCACCGAAGTGCCCCAAAGACCCGCGGCGGGGGGGTCCTTCCGCTCTGGGACCCATCACCGAAGTGCCCCAAAGACCCGCGGCGGGGGGGTCCTTCCGCTCTGGGACCCATCACTGAAGTGCCCCAAAGACCCGCGGCGGGGGGTCCTTCCGCTCTGGGACCCGTCACCGAAGTGCCCCAAAGACCCGCGGCGGGGGGGGGTCCTTCCACTCTGGGACCCGCCGCCAAAGTGCCGGGTCTTTGGTGGCAATTTGGTGGCGGGGGGCCCCCACTGCCGAAGACCCCAGGCCCCCTGAATCCTCTGGGCGGCCCTGCATTGATCTCAGAAACAATTGGCTGCCAGTCTCTGTGGTCAGAAGAGACCTTGGAGATTTAAAGGTGCAGTGCACAGAAAACAAAAACAGTTACATAACTGAATACACCACAGGAGCCACCATTCATTATGTGGATGGTGTTTGGGTACCACTCAAGCAGTTCTCTGTTGATACTGAGATTGGTTCGGTATTAAAAGACCTGCTTTTTCCCCCCCGGTTTCCTCAGCATAACTGTGAAACCTCCTTCTGAATTAAGAGTTATTAGAGGGAGTAATTGGGATCACCTTACTTTACAAATGTTACTTTGCAAAATGAGTCAGGAAGACAGATCCATCTCAGCTATTATTCATTAAGGAAAGTCCTTTATAAATCCCAAATTAACAATTTCTCTTAGAGAGACTTGCTATT
The DNA here is from genome assembly GCF_020497125.1 of Mauremys mutica. Classification (NCBI taxonomy): domain Eukaryota; kingdom Metazoa; phylum Chordata; order Testudines; family Geoemydidae; genus Mauremys; species Mauremys mutica. Next base: position 79,186,191 of record NC_059081.1, on the reverse strand, counting down.
ATCCTTCTTTCGTGGCAACTTATCACAGCTTTGGAAATGTTGAAATATGAAAATAATAGAGGGGAGAAGGGAGGAATATAGCAATTTAGACCTAGGAGCAGGGCATCTGCTTAAACAAATACTGATGTGTGTTAAAAAAAGACCATTAGCCTGTTGGAGGAATGCAATGTGTTTATCGATAGACAATATTAAACTAGGAATATAATGATGTTCACAAAGCACAAGTATGTTTTTAGCAGTGAAGAGGTTATTTGTAAGTGCTTAGTGCATCATGTCACTATAGAACTGCCAATGGTTTTACGAAGTTCCTTTATATTGTATATTCATGCCCAGATCCTCAAAGGTAATTCCATTGATTTCAATGGAAGTTATGCATCTAAATCCCTTTGAAGCAAGGTGAGGATGCACTACATGGGTCTAGAAAGCCATTGTTGCTGGATCCACTAAGTTACTTTGCCAGTTGTTGATAATGTTCCCTATATGTTTATGTAGCGTTCTATTTCTGCTGAGCCTCCAGTAATGTTTCATAATTTGGTCCTTTACATATACAGTAAAACTATGTTTATCCAGAATCCTTTGGCTGTATAGCATTTGGAGTGAGTGAGTTATTGGTGAAGAGACGCACAGTCTGGGGTTGTTACTAGGACTTGGATGAGAGAGTTTCAGATTAAAAGGGTTCAGATAAACAGGGCTTTGCTGGACTGTATCAGTTCCATTTCCTACGGCAGGAAGGAGGAACCAGCCCATTTTGCTTTAAAGATTTTTTTTTTCTTCATTGTGATTCTTTTTTCAGGCATAGCTCTCAGACATTCTTGTTTTACTAGGTTGTATTATTGTTTCTGTGTCACAGCTTTCACAGGCAAAACTCCCATTGACATTCATCTTGACTCAATTGGGAATTTTGCCTGTGTAAGGACTGTGGGAATTGGCCCCATGGAGGATCTGTGACCTCAACGTTCTAGTGTTTCAAAGTCAAACAATGGGAGGAATCCTGTTTGTCACATGTCACTGATGCCAAACCCGTCCGCTTCTCCTTTTGGTGATGAGCCGAATCGGCCAGCGGATAAACAATTATTTAATTTGCATAATTACATCACCATTTTGATATCTCTGTTTTTCGTAATTGTTCCTGTTCTGAGGATATGATGTAGTGAGGCTGTCCCTGAAAATGCTTGCTGGTAAGTTGCAATGGTACATTTTTTCATTGTTCTCTTGATCAATTCTAAATGCTTAAAAGGCAGCAGCAGTCATCCAGAAAAGCATATGGAAAGTACAATAGCAAGCTATGGCGTTGAGGAGTGAAAGCGTGTAAACCTTTGCCACCTATTATCAGGGCCTTCTCACACAAAGCATCATGAAAAGTCATCTTAAAAAATAATAATAATTAAAGGAAAAGCCCATATGTGAGGCAACAACCTTCAGCTGATTTTGGAGGAAGTTCATAATAACTCCACTCAGGTGACTGCAGATAAGCCATATTTGTTCATAATGTATGTTTAACTTTTGCATTTCTGGGTTTACGAAACAGCAATGTTGTGTGTTCTTATTCGTTTTTCTCTCTTTTGTCTTGCTGTGGAAAGAGAACAACAACAGACACTTTGAAATGTGTATTTACACCCTTTAGTCAATCTACTCATTGTTTATGGGAACCCTCAGTTTGTCTTTTGAAGTATCTCAGTTACACTGTTTGAGTGTTGAAACTACGCCCATGGAAATTAATGGCAAAACTGGCATTACTGCCAATGGGACACGGCTCAGACCTTTTGGGCCCAGATCCTCCAAGGGATTTAGGTACCAAACTCCCATTGTTTTCACTAATTCAATCATCCTGGTGGATTGATATAAATTGCCCATATTTTTCCTCACGTTTTTAGAATAGACTCTAGCTTTGTGATCATTTCCCCCTTGGAATGCAGGGACTAATTCCAAACATCCGTTCCTTCACAAATGGTGGTGTGTCCTATCATGACTGGAATGTGACGCTTCCACTAGCAATGGAGAATGTAATTGGAAGTTTAGTCTGGTTATCCAAAGCTAAAGAAATATCATTAAACAGACACTCATTTGATGCAAATACATTTTGTACTTCTGACATTTCCTGTAGACAAAGAGGGCTGATCCCAAGTCGGTGAGAGCTTTTCCATCTATTTCACAGGGCTTTGGCTGTGGGTTTGGTTCTCAGCTCTGCCACAGATTGCGTGACCTTGGTCAAGGCACTTAGCCTTTCTCTGCCTCAATTCTCTGTCAGTTAAATGGGGATGATAACGCCTTGTTTCCTCCACACTTTATCTGTCCTAAGACAAGTAAGAGAATTCCAGCCCCACAGAATTTACAGCCTAGCACAACATGACCCTGAGCTGGGTTGCTCTTGTGACCCAAACAATAACAATGAGGGCAGATCCTGTTCCCATTTAAATCAGTGGAAGTTTTGTCCCTCAGTTTGATGAGAGCAGCATCAGGACGTTAATCTCTGTCCTCCACTGCTCCCAGTTTCCAAGATAAAAACGGCAATGTTTTCAGGGACTGCAGTTGCACCTCCATGGGTCCTGGGAACTGTGGGTTTTGGGTTGGTTTTTTTTGGCCCTTTGATCCTGTGCGTCTCCAGAAATGTGCAAAACTCTGACTCCTTAACCGGTGCACATGCAGCAGGATCCCTGGGCAAATGCAGTTCTCTGTGTATGGCTATCGCCGGTACCCTTGGCCTGATTCACTACAGCATTACCTGGGGTGCCTCCGTTGAAATCAGCGGAGCAGAGCTGGTTAAGTAACACAGCGCTGCTGCTGCTTCCTCTGTGCTGTAGAATTGAAGGCAAACGAGGGGAGGAGGAGGGGAGAGAGACTTAAGAGACACGTGGCTCAGAACTGCCTTGGAATCATCCAAACTCCATGTGAGACCCAACTCGAAAATACACCTTGTCCTGCTGACGCTTTGGCTAAGTTCGGTCCCAGTGCTGGGGGGTGAGAGAGTAAATCACCAGAGAAAAGTTAAGTAAGTTTGCAGAGCAAGCTGAAGGGAGGTCACTGCAGATCGATTGGCAGAGTTTAATAGGATCAGGTCCGTGTAATCCTGTTTTATCTATTGTAATTCAGGAGACCCCGAACTAGAGGGGAAGGGGCTTTAGAAAGATCAGCGGTCATACCACAAAGCCAGGGGCTGGTGCCATGACAAAAGCAGGAGAGGGGATGAAGTGGCTTGAAATAAATAGATTAGAGTTCGCTCTATGGCCGAGGCTCAGCAGGAAAAAAGAGCAACCGAGGGCCCTGCAGACTCGGTTCTCTAATGCCTTTGCATGGCCCTTCCTCTTTCCCCAGGGCCGGGCTGCGCTTGTGGGAAGGCCGGTAATTTTCCGAGAGGGGCAGGATTGGGTCCCTCTGCAGCGGACACCAGGAGTACATGCACTATTGAGTGGGGAAGCAAGCCAGAGAGAACAGAGAATCCTTGAATTAAGGAAGATCAGAGGGAAACATTCTGAATGGCTGGATCAAAACGAAAGCATGTGCCTCCCTCCTAAATTCGGTGGTGGTTTTTTACTCTCGCTCTCTCTCTCTGTTTGCCCCGAGGCTCTTCTTACAGGTGCTGAGATCTGTGCAGGGAGGGGAGGACGTGCAAACATCTCGCTGCTTGGTGAGAATCTATCACCCTTATTTATTACACTTCTCCTGCCCTTGAATGATAGCGCCACGTGAGTTTCCTCCGAGCCCAAACACAAATAGCCACTGCCTGCTCAAGAAGCAACTAGCCACCGGGGTGGGGGTGACCTGCATTCACCGTAGCAGCCAAGGATCTGAAACCAATGCAAATCCCAGGCGTGTCTGGTCTCACCAACTGAAATTCCTGAAGTCCTCGCGTGGGCTGGTGCGAGTGCGGGATTCACGGGTGGTCCTGGGCAGGCACTAAGAGACATGACTGCGTGCTGCCTGCGCTGCACAAGGTAGAGCGAAACAAGCAACCACCCAAGCGACACTTTTGCTTTTGCAAGCGCGTGAGGGTGGGAAGAGCCGCTGCAAACTGTGGCGCGCAGCTGGGAGCCTAGCACCGGGTTAAATGAAGAGCTGCAGTCTGGGCATTTGGGAAACAAGCCGTTGGCTCCATTGCTGCGTATGCCGGAGCCAGCTGATCTAGAGTGGGGTGGGGGTGTCGTGCTCGTGGGGCTCCCGAATGGGCCTGTCTGTTATGCAACAGAGTCCGGATTTAGATTCTGTCCGTGATCCCCCCCCGCTTGTCACATCCAGGGGTGGTCCTGGCTGACACTTTCTCCCAGGGTAGGAAGATGATGCCAGCACCTATGCAAGGGGTGCGCTGGGAGTGTCACAGCCGCAACTTCCGCTAGCGGTGCCTCAGGGGGCCACTGACTCGGTGACATCTGGCAGATGGCCGCCTCCACCCCCACTGAGCCCCTGCACAGGGCAGCGTCTCCGGCGCCTCGCCCCCCCCCGCTGCAGGCCCTGCAAGCAGCGCCATGGCCAATGCCGCTGCCTCTCCGGCTGGCCAGCAGAGGGCGGTGGCGGGCGGTGCAGGCGGCAGTGACATTTGGGGAGGGCACCTGGGCTTGTGGCTTGGAAGTTAAGGTCCCTTGGTCCGGTCCAGGTGTCACTCGCGGGTTTGAGGGAAGGCGGTTTGTGCCTAAATTACCCGAGTCTGAGAGATGGGGGGAGTAGGAGGGTCGAGAACTCAGTCAGAAAGTTGTGTGCTCGCATGTAATCAGGGGCCACCCCCAGATGGCTGGGACTTGGGCAAACCACTAAGGCTGCGTCGCCCTGGCCCTGGCCCATGCCAAAAAAATTGGCTTTGCAACACGGATGCGATCCCCGACACCGGAAGGCACCGTGACCTTTAGCAAGAGAGCGCGAGGTGGAAGTCAACACCGATTTGTGTGTGTGTGTGTTTCTGAACGGGTGAAATAGGCAATCAATTTTTATGATGTAATTTATAATTCATACAGGTTGTCTCCATACATATGGTGTTGCTTTTGTGTGTCAGTGTTTCAGGTACTTTATTACGGTGACAGTGTGATTTGCATTCATGTTCCGTTACCCTGCTCATATTTCTCGTGTTTGCACCAGAAGGGCCGAATTATGAAGATTGATCTCGCCGGCGATGTTTGGCTACATCGCAGCGCAGAAGTACGTAAGGGTGGCTTGGTCCAGATCTCGCTAGCCGGTCACTGTTCGCCGGGCGTTTAAAAAATGCGGATATATAGTCACACCCGTTCTTATTCTTAAATGCAATGTCATGTGTCCTCTCTCTTCAGTCCAGAGACTGCTGTCTGACCAAATTACTCAGTCCGCCTGCAGAGCCACAAACTTTCTCTCGAAATAGTCCTCACTATAATATTAGCTTAGCCCCAGGGGAGGATTTTTGATATTTTCAGGTGGGTTTTTTTTTAATCGATATAAAGTAATGGTCACATTGAAATAAGATTCATCTTTTTTATTTAAAGGAAATTGATTTCTTAGGGGGACAATGATCACTTTGCAAACTGCTCGTTCTCGGGAAAAGGCAGAAGAATGGTTCAGTTTTACTTCTGTTTTGGCCCTTACGTGCTGTTGCTCCGCGTGGGTTTCAGGTGCTGCTCCAACCTTTCTGTTTGGCCACCGGCTTAACCACACGATTATTTGCAAACGATCTTTCAAATCTCCAACCGATTGCGTTGTCCGGTGAAGGCCAATCGGGTTACTCCCCCCCCCTCCAGGTCTGAGAAGAGAATCGGCGACCGATAATAGTAAATTAATTGCGAAAGCATAATCTCCCCTCCCACCCCGCCTTTGCTGGGGTCTGGGATAATAAATTCATCCCGCGTTCCCAATGGAAAGCGAACAGTTCTACTTTTATCTCGAGTCTGCAGCACAAAAGGACTTTTGTAAATTGCAGGATGGCTAAGCAATCTGCATCCTTCTGACAGAGATCACTGGCAGACCCCTGGGGCAGTTAAAAAGGTACAATGCTGAGTATTGCCAATCACAGCTGAAATAATTAAACCAATTAAGTCAATACAAACAGAAACAAGATGGAAGAGAGGGCTGACCCTTCGGAGGGGGGGAGGTGTCTCGGCTTCTTAGAACAGATGTGTTTGCCCCAGAGACATATGTGTAGTGGTAAATTGCATGCAATATAGGGAATAGCATGATGAGTTTACAATAATACAACATGTAATGATGATCATCAAAGCTATGAAAACACGTGGGGAAGCGCAGTCAATGGGGAACCTAGAGATCACCCCCAAGGAGAGATGAGAGGTCATGTTAATAGTAATAAAAAATCCAAACCTGCGGGCTCAAGGAGTAAAGACATAGCTGTGGTGTGTACGCGGGCAGGGGCGTAGCAAACCCAACTTGGCCCCAAGGATTCGAGCGGTAGCAGACCCACCACACAACCCTTCCTGCGCACTGGGACAATGTCAGTGCCTGTCCTTTGGAAATGAGGGCTCGCCGGTTAGCCCTTCCTCCTGCTTCCCTGACATCCGTGCAAGGAAAGTTGCGACGTTTAAACGCAGTCTGCTCGTCAGCTAAGCACAGGTCTAGCGTGGCAAAAATACAAAGCCAGTCTCTTCTCAGAGCTTTGGTTTGTGTGTGTGGAGTATTTTCTACCAAAATAATCCCCGCCCCCTGTTTTCCTAATGAGATGATTATAAATACCAGGAGTGTATTTAAAATGAATGCATCTGATCTAATAGAATCGCCTCGTACCAAGAAATTAGAGGGATTGTGTGTATGAGCATTAGTGGTAAATTTTACTTTTTGGGGAAATTATTTTATAATAAAGTGTCAAATATGAGGGCCCGATGAGCTGCGAGTGGCTCGGAGAAAACTCCCAACTTCGGACTGGTGCAGCTCGGGCCCAGGTTTCTGCTCGGTGACGGAGGCGTTGTAATTGTTTGAGCTGCAGATGTAGCTGGAATTTATTGTAACAACAAATATAGTGATGTCAAAGCCCAACCTTGGATTAAAGCAGGCAGCCAAAGGGGAAGTGTATTAATTTCAAACAGCATCACAGGCCAGTGCCTATTAGGACGAGCGATTCTTCAGGCCCCCCCATCAGAATTAATCATTGGGAGTTAATTTGAAGCTCAGACAAGTTGCTGTTAATTTAGTGCAGGGAGGACGGGATGGAATAAAAAGCTGAGGTGCTGGCCAAGCCTCCTGGGTCTCATTAATCAGCGAGCTGAGACGGCCTGGCTTGATTACAATTTGCAAAAAAATTCATTAGAGCCTGGGCGATTGACAATTTTTCTCTCTGCCTGTGATCTGACTCATTAGGCAGCCAAATGAAAGCCATGATAGTGGTGATGATGACAGCTATCAACCCCCCTCACTTGTTTATCTTCTTTTCTTCTGTCCCTGTTTCCACTTCAGGGCAGCTCAAGCCCTGGATCTCCCTTTCTCTCTCTCATACTTTGCAGCTATTTTATTTGGGTGAGTGGGAAAAAAAACTTGATTAGTAAGTAACTTTGCTAAGCGTTTGGCAGCTGCTTCCTTTTCTTGTATTTACGGTCGCGTGTGTCTCTCCCCTCCCAGCCCCCGTGGCGGAAAAGGGGTAGAGAACATCTGTTCTTTCCTAAAATGAACCCCTCCCAGCTCTGGAGCGGAGTAACTGACCCCAATCCGAAGCGCTCGCCTCATGCTCGCATTCCTCCCCGCTAAGGACGGCTGGAAAACTTCTTAAGTGACTTGAGCTGCTATTTTCAGGGTCGTCTAAGAAGGGACAAACGGTAGCCCCATAACTGCCTGCGCTTCCCTTTGCAGAATAAAGATTGCGCTGTAGTGCTTCTGGCATCGCTTAAAAAAATACCTAGAGATCATGGTATATACTGGAAATGTAGGGTTTGTCATGGGGCTACGCATTTTGATATTCCCCAGGCTTTCATTTGACTTCTCCAGGGGGTGTAGTCAGCGCCTACATTTCTCTGCTTGATCTGGGGGTGTCAGTGAGTCTGTCTTTGACAACTCTGTGGGGACAGCACGTGGGTTTTATATATGGCCACACATATAGAAGCCGCACACTCCAAATTCCAGGCAGACGCACACCAGCCCCTCGCCTAATGAGCACAGGTACCTGCTAGCAATTACTTTTTCCTTCTGCGCCTGATTCCCCTAAAACAACCCACCTCCATGTGAGACACCACTCACAGTCAGACTTGATTCGTTCAATGCCTCTGTGGCTATAAACTGTTTTCTATGAGGCTTGATTCGTGTCAAAGCCTCTGAATCAATAGATTGTTTTTTAAAGGACCGGTCATTATCTGCGAGTGCCGAAATATTTGGCCTTGTCCTTTCAGTGGCCATGATTCAAATGTAGGCTAGCTATTCAGGACCCTCTCCTGGCTTTCTCTGTTAATCCGTCTAGGCCGTTTATCAGTCATTATAAATAACATAGTCAGTCGTGCAAAAGCGGGGGGGGGGAATCGATGTTGATCAGGCTACTTACTTGGAATATTTTGAGAGCAGTTTCGAAGGGAAACCACTCACAAGACGCTGTGTCCTGACAAAGCTTCATTTCCAGACCGTTCTAATGCAATTTATACCCCAGCATTAAAAAAAAAACGATGAAGTGCAACTGATATAAATTATGTCAATATTGGTATTGACCTTCTGGACCATTTGATTTACTCGCTGACGCTTAAACTGGAAGTCTCAGCGCTATCTGCATAGCAAATTGCTCCTTGCAGCTCTCCGTAATGGCCCACTTCCACAGCCTGTTAGGAGTTGGCTGCTTTTTTGGGGTTGTTTTTCATTTTATTTCGCAAATTAACGCTTTTAATTCCTGTCTTTCTATTTATAGATCGCCTCTGTCCCTGCTACCCACGGCAGATGCGTTATAGGTGAGTTATAGAGACAATGCTTTTGTTTAAATAGCTGTAGGAGGAAAGGTGGTATTTTGCGTTCACTGATTGTTAATAATCAAAGTCTTTTTGTTAGCAAACAAGCTTTCGGTGAGGGGAGGGAGGAAGTGGACGATCAAGTATATGTTTAATAACCAGGCAGAAACGAGTTCTGGTCTCGTAATCCCATGATCATGTGGAAAAGAAAAAATCCCCATTGCGATGGGTTTATTTTGGCCGAGCTTTCAGCGGAATGCTGTCATTTTTGTCATGTCCTTGCAGATCATTGCATGGTGCACATACCAATTAGTGTGGCATCATGACAACTTGGGGGGGGGGAATAGGGGGATTTGCTTTTAAATATCACTAAAGACCCTCCACCGTTCTGACAACTTTGCGGGGTTGCAGTTTTTCTTCCCCCTAACCGGACAGATCGTAGGACAGATACGGATTTGGCCCTGTTAATTTCCTAGAGCGTTAATCAGATACAGCGCGGCGGGTCAGATAACAATACACAGAGTCAGTCCCACTCGCAAGAGTAAAGTGCCTGCATCTCTCTCATTGTCTGACACTCCACCGTAACCCTGCTCAGGGCTGGAGCAGGAGTAAAATCAGAACCGTTCATTTACAGACCTTTCAGCACTGGCTGGTGTTAAAGCTCCAGGTAGTTTGGTGCATGGGGGTGTGTTGGATATTTACGGAGGGGGCAGAAGACCTGTCTGATCCTTTTCAATTCAAGCTACCTAGAATCACAGGCCTGGCTACCGCCTTCCCTTCTGGTCAGCTCCCTCCTGGACTAGGTTCTGCAATGCCACCCTGTTTCTATAACATCCTTTTCAGCAGGGTTTTGTTTACAATTTATTATAGAAGAAATTCGCTTCCATAAACTCAGCCATCAGCTGTGGGGGGTGGGGCAAGCTTTGCCTTCCCCCCTAGTTAAACTTTAGGTATTTTGCTAAATATTTCCTATTGACAATAAACCTGACCCAGACTCAAAATGATACGGTCCTAGGAGGGAAAATGCTCCCACTCTCACACAAGAAATTCTGTACAGAAGGCGGTTGGCTTTTTTTTTCTTTTTCTTTTTGATTTTGTTTATTCACAAGACTGAGTTTCTTTTTAAATTTCATAACTTATCAGGAAAAAAGCTACATTGAAATAAATTAAACACAACAGAGAGGATCGTGCTTTTCAAACATGGCTTAGTAGAATATGCAACCAAATCGACAGAAAGCCAGGCAAAATAATAATAATAATAATAATGAAAATAATTCACCCAAATGTCTGCCACTCAGCCAACCCAAAAAGGGGAAAACAAACCTTAGTTTTGTTTCATTTTTACCTTTCAAAATGATTTAAAAAAAACCCCAAGACTCAAAAGATGAGTAATATGCATTGCAGTTTGTTGTTGTTGGTTTTCTTCTGGAATGTAAGAATTCATGTTACTGGTTATTTGGTCCCGTAAGAGTCAAAACACAGCAGCTGAGATCCAGCACTTTATATACAAAGTAGGACAGTATAATAAATATTTATTATGTCTCTTCAAGGGTTTGATATTCCCGCTCCAAAACAAAACACAGTTTTAAGCCTCTTAGTAATAGATTCTTGCTTTACTTGATATGTCGAAAGGTTCAGATTAAAGTTTGTGTTTGTTTTTTAACCCGATTTGGAAACATTGATCAAAACTTTTGGATGGGGAGGGGGGGAAGGGATAGTGGAAATGTATCAGGGTCTGGCTTGTTCCAGCTGCTGGTGCTGACTTCTGATGGCAAATCTGCTGACATGGACTGGGATGGGCACCACGATCTTGGGGTTTCTGGAGGGTTCTCCTGTCTTCGAGTTGGCGTTGCCGGCTTTCACCCTTTTCCACTTGGCTCTTCTGTTCTGGAACCAGATTTTGACCTGCACTTCACTGAGTTTGAGGGCATGAGCGATCTGGGATCTCTCTGTCAGGGACAGGTACTTTTTGCAATGAAATTCCTTTTCCAACTCGAGCAGCTGCTCGCTGGTAAAGGCTGTTCTCCTCCGCCTGTTTTTGCCAGTGGACGTGGTGGTGTTGGAGTTATTTGTGCTCTGGGTGTTCTCTTCTAGTGCGTTGCCAGAGTCCTCTTCTTTATGGGCGGCTTGGCTTGTGATGTTGTCATCAGAGCTATAGTCTAGGTCGCTGTCCATCGAGAAACTTTCCTCTTTGCCTTTAGAGTCGTCTTCCGCTTTGGAATCATCCTTGGCCTGAGCCCGGACAGCCCCTACTGAAAGGGAACCAAAGGCATTGCGTTACATTTTGCACGGTTAGCTCTGCAGCTGTCTAGCTTCCCAGCACATTTTTCCAGCATCTGCTGAATTAAATCCTCCTCGATTTATGTCTCTGTATTTATCTACGGGAGGGAGCTCTAGCGGAGTTTGAAGAAAGCAAACGGGCTCATAGGGAGGAAAGAGAACCCCGATCTTGGCAGACACAAAGTAACATTTCGGGACATGTAGCTGCTTCCTTTAGACTGAATTTCACACTGCCCGTTTCAACACTTCTTCACTGGCCGGTATGTTCTCGTTGGAATCTCATCCCCCATAGCCCCGCACCAAACCGATTTAATGAAATGTTACCTTGTGTCACAACACAAGATTGAAGAGCCAGTTCTCTGCAGGTACCCACCGGGAGCCATGTATATTTCACTTGCCAATATTTTTGTAACAATGGGAGGAAAACGGAGGACGGGTCTTTTCCCTTTCTCCGTCTTATTTTTGAGAGGTAAACTGCATTTGTTTGGGAAGTACTTAAAACTTCTCCTCTTTCGATAGCACTGTGAACAATGTATAGAAAGGGTTTCAACCGCGATTAGTTTCCCTTTGGAAAATACATCTTTTTCCATGGGAGGGTTCAATATTTCAGAGATAAGACTCTTTCCTGCGTGCGACTTTTTTTTAAACCCGCTTAAAATCAACTGTAAGATCAAACTGGCCTCCTGTAGCACAGCCAGCGCTGTTCTAAATAGCGATTAGGCAGAATTTAGTCATTACGTGTGACAGATTTTAAGTTTTCAGTTTGATAAGGTTGCGTTTTGCAGTGTTATCTCATCCACCCTCGTCGAGCGCATTCCTTTGGAAATAATGTGGGGGACTCCTCACCTCCCCCAGGATTTGAGTTGGGGGGAGAGAGGGGTTTATTTTCCAGCCAAAAAAATCTGGAGATCACCTCTCTCAAGGGAATGGACGTGCTACGTTTGTGAAATTTACAGGGTTATGGCACAGATGGGGACACGCACCAAAAAAAACTCTGCCTGACAATAACCCTTCCTCCCACCCTGGCTTCGCTGAAAGGGAGGAAGAAACTTGCTCGAACTGCGCGCCCAGAAGCGTCGCGTAGCCACTCACCCAGGGACGCCTGCACGGCTTCTGCGGCGGCGAAGGACAGCAGGGCGCTCTCCTTGCCCAGGAAGGATTTCCCCTCGTCGGTCTCCTGCTGGATCCCTTCGCCTTTGTCGAAGTTGCCCTGGAGAGCTTGGGGGGCGAACTTGCGGGCCGCCTCCTGGTGCTGCGGGGACGCGGAGAAGCTGCCGGGCAGCGTGGCCATGAGCGTGGAGGTGAGAGCCATCCCCTGGGCCAGGCTGGAGCAGAAGCCGGTGGGCAGGCTGGGGATCTGGTGGTGGGGGTGGGAGGGCGGCAGGGCGGGCTGCAGCGAGGCCGGCGGGGGCGGGGGCGGCGGGGGCAGCACCACCGGCCGGTAGGGCATGAACATGGGGTAGCCGGTGTAGACGAAGTGGCCCGGGCTGGGCTGGGGCGGGCTGCCTATGAGCGAGTCGATGCTGAAGGCCGTGCTGCTTCCCAAGGGGCGCTGCATCATCATGAAGGAGGGCTGGAAAGCGGCGCTCATAGAGCTGCTGGGGGCCGGAGCCGGCGGAGCGGAGCGGCGGGAGCAGGCGGCCAGTGCCCCGGCCGGATCCAGGAGGCGCCTGGCGGTCCCGGCTCCGGCTCCGGCTCCGGCTCGGGGGGGTGCAGGGCAGAGCCGGAGTCAGGCCAGGGGGGGCGCCGGGGCCGCTCCGGTGCTGCTGCTGCTGCTGCGGGGCAGCGGGGGCATCGCCTCGCCGGCGCCTGGGGCCCCGCTGGAGGAGCCGCTGCCGCTGGAGGAGCCGCCGCCGCCGCGCGGGCCGGGTGCTGGGTCGGAGCGCGCGGGGCTCTCGCCGGGCGCCGCCAGCACCTTTAAACCGCGCTCGCCGCGTCCCATTCACATGTTGCCCGCGTGCGAACCTTGCCCCGCCTCACGTGGGCGCCCGCCTGGCCGCCCATTGGCCGGCGGCGCGGGGAGGGGGCGGGGCGGGGGCTGGGCCCCGCCTCCCCGCGCGAGCCGAGGGGGCGGGGCGGGGTCAGGGATGCCGAGGGCCAGGGGAGCGGAGCCCTGAACGCTGCGCCCCGCGCCCGCCCCGCTCCCAGGCCGCGGCCCCGGGGTGTGCAAGCCCGAGCCTCCCTTTCCCCCTCCCGGCCGGGCCGGGGTCTGAGCCTGGGTGTGGGTCACAGCGGGCGGGCACGCTGGGACCCCCCCTCCCCCTGCTTCAGTTTGTTCCCTTTTCCCCCGGAGAACTGGGGTGACCAGTGTGAACAATCAGGAGGGGGGGGGGGATAATAGGAGCCTCTATAAGAAAAAAGATCCCAAAATCAGGCCTGTCCCTATAAAATCAGGACACCTGGTCACCCTACGGAGAACAGATGTTAAAATATAAATGCGCATTGGTCTTTTGGAACCGTCATCCACATTTTCAGGGCACGTACCCACCCGCAATAACAGCCCTGGTAATGACGCTAATAAAGGGCGAGGGTTTTTTTTTTTTGCTTTTGAATGTGGTCGGTCCTCAGGGAGAAGTGGGGGGCTTGAAATGGTCGCCTGATTATATGGCTGGAGCCTGATGGAGGCTTTACGATGTTTGTCCAAATAAAAGCCCACCTTTAAAAAATGCACCAAGTGATTTTTTTTAAAGGACAGTAGATCCGCTTAGTTAGTAGGAAAACGAAGATTTAATGACGAGCTGTAGCCCCTATTGGCATAAAACTATCTTTCACTGGGCTGATTTGCTGTTATTAAAACGTTATCGAAAGTTGATTTCTCTCTCTCTCTCTCTCTCTCTTAAAACTAAGATTAAAATATAAAAGATTCCACGGGAATCTAAACGGGGGAAAATACAAATCTAACCGGTGCACAGGCCGAACAGAGCTACTGAACAGATTCCCCCGATGTACCAATGTTTTGCTGTTCAGTTTTAACAGCTGCAATAGGACAGAAGTGTGTGTGTGTGGGTGGGGGGGGATATCCTTTTGAAACATTAACCAAGACAGCGATCAGAGAGATGGGTGCTGTTACCCTAGTGATGGGAGTCTTTTCACCTGTACATTTAATTGGAAGATAAAGGCAAATCGATATTTATGAATTTATCGACCCAACTCTTTGCAAATCTGTCTGTCTTTTTTCTCTCGCAGACTCCTAACTCTATGGCCCGGTAGGGAATATCTCCATCCCAGTATAACTCTTACAGCGAGGTTCCGTGATGGGGGGGCGTGGAATCCACTCTGCATCACACCAGGCTGTCTGTAATGATGGAGACCTCGCTGTACTTTATCCCAAAGGGGGGGGAAAACACCCCCCAGCAAATTTTGAAGACATCTGTAAGTGTACCGGGAGAGCCATCCGAATGCCTGTATATTTGGAGAGAATCCATTCGAACGCAGTGTGTCTATTTACATCAATTCGTTATGGGTGCAGAGACAGAGGGGGCATGACTCTGGGGGTAGCAGGAAACACGAAACACTAGTTCAGAATCGACTGATGTCATCGGAGTCAAAATCCAAAGAGAAACTCCGGAGGACGTTAAATAATCCCACTCGTTGAAATACCAGAGCAATCCACTCATTTACTGGCGTGTCAGAATGGTGCTGACAGGACCCTTAATCTTTCCGAAAGTTGTTGGGTTTAGCTTTCTCTGCTACTTGTCACAGATGTGCCCATCAGCCGATTTTTAAATCGCCAGGCGAGCAAATATTTCTAATCAATCAAGAAACAAACATCTGAAATCGTACTTTCAAGTATCATGGTGGGAACTTTCGATGTCTCGGGGAAATTGCCATCATTCTGGATTTAGATTTCACTCACCAGACGATTTAAAATCCCTCGAAGTACCTCCACATTTAGAATAATTTGATGGCATATTATTTGCATCTATAAAGTGCTACCGGAGATACCGACTGCAGAGGCTTGTTCAATAGGGATTCCGGCATAGTCCCATCAACGGGAGGTTTTATTTACTGGTGTGCTTTTCCTAAAACTGTACGTGTCATAAAACTATCCCTGAGTTTTGTAGTGATTAACAAGATCGATCCCAGACACCTTCAACTATCTGCAATGCGTTTAAAGCTTGAGGACTGCAGATAATAAAATCCTTGACAGTTTTTAGTCTGCTCTTTGTACAGATTAACCAGTATCTCTCTCTCTCTCCCCCATTAGCAGAGGGCCGCAGTCTATTCTTCTCATGCACTGTATGCAAGCCAATTTGCATATATTCCTTTGCAACTTCCATCAGCAGAGGAAGAGCAGAAATCATTTCTGGAAAGCCACCGCCGCTTCTCAAGCCAGGCACAAGTTTAGCTCCGCTGGTAAAGCAAGCACTCTGTCCGTACGCAAAGTTTACAGCACACCAGGTGATGAGAACACTCCTGACACCAACGTTAGACCGAGTAGCGGCCAGGATTAGTCAGCATCACAGACACCAGCTAAGAAGTCTCTATAGCAACGCTAGATTTTGTTTATTTCAGCGCACACATGTTTGCACGTAGGTGTGTAGCGCCTGGAGTTAACAGCATCTCAGTGGTTGGGTTTATGGCTGAACACAAGCAGGGCGAGGGAACGTTAATGTGGAGTCCTTGTAATTTTCGGTGGAGGAAGCGCCCACCTGGCCGTTTGCTGATGTTGCTGGGAGTGGAGAGGAAATAAGGGAAGGAAACACAACCCGCAGGCAGCATGTGAATGTCAGCTCCCAACACTCTCCCTTTTGCTCGCGGCGTCGCGCTGCACGTCTGGCTCGTCTGACAGAGCAGCCCCATTTGCCCGGGGAAACGTGTTGGCTTCGCAGGGAACTACTCTTATTTGGGGTTTCATTGCAACGCCCGGATCAGCCAGTCGTTATTGCAACCTTCCCTGGTAACGCGTTGGGAAATAGCCCGGGATGGTTTTCTCCAGGGGCAGGGCGATTGCATTCACACCCAGCTAACCTAGGCGAGTCCCTCGAGTGTCCAGGATGGGCTCACAAAGGGCTTCTTGTGTAAAATTCCCCATCAGACACACCAATTTGCAAGTGGCAAAGCATTAAAGCCTCATCTTTTTAAACGATTTTATTCAGGCTGCTGCTTTTTTTTTTAATCTGAAAGCCCAAAATAGACTCCATGCGGTTCTAAGTGAAGTCAGCCTCTGGCTTGGCTTTGAAACAGCTCCTGCAATTATGTAAAAGAGCCATTCACTAACACGGTGGAATTAAAAGCGAGCTCGCCTGCTCCCTTTTCACGGGCAAGCCTCTCATGTTTGGCGTTTCAAAGCCCTTCCAACACGATGTCTTGCTCGAGGACAAAAGGCAGAACAAAAAAAAGTCCCCCAACTTGTAAATTGAACGGCAAGGGAACTTTAAACAATTTAAAGCCCATAAATAATGATAAAGAGACCTGGCAAAAAGGCAAACCCATTCAATTAATAGCGTTTCCCAAGCAAAGAGCAAGTGCTTTACAAAATGCAAGAAAAATAAAGTTTGACTTCTATTCTTCTGCCGCGGTGGAATTTAGAAATGGAGGCAGCAAACTCCCCCCCCCCGCCGCCCCAGTCTGCTACAAACATGCCTGGGGGATGGGAAATAAACTATTTACTGGTAAACTTCTAACCAGGAAGTGTAGTTCCTCTACTCTTGTTTTGGCTGCAAAGTTGAATCGCGGGAACTTGAAACTTTGCATCCACTCGGATGACTTTTTCTTTTCTTTGAAAGAAATTGCCCTACACGCTCCGGGTGATAACCTGGGTACTTGCAACTTGCTGTTGTGTTTAACGAGACTTTGCCATGCTGGGGCCACGTTTTCACCGCCTCTCATTAGCATTTCTACCCTCACCCAAAGGAGAAAATAACGCTGGGCTCTGTGAAAGTCACAGTGTGTTTACAAGCTGCGGCTGTCCCGCGCGGGGCTGCTTGGCTGTTGGGCTGTAGACAACGAGCCCTGCAGCCTGCCAAATCTGAGCCCCTATCGCTGCCTCGGTATTTCACTGATGGCTGGGGTAGGGTTGGCATTTATTGATTACGGAGTTACCACCGGGGTAATGAATAACCTTCTCTGCCCCCCTCTCCTCCGTTTTATCTTTCCCCCCTTTATAATTTTCTCCCGACTTCTTACTGTTCTCTGCCAAGCTGTTGCTTTACCACATACACACAGCATGAGCAGAGGCAAGAGGACACATGCAGGTCTCCCGAGCGGTAAATAACTCAAGTGCCCGTCCCCTGTGTCAATCGGCTTGGTACAGCTCGTGGCTAGCTGCAAAGTTGGTGGAGGCAGAGGGTTCATTCAAAACACACAGTCCGTGCAAGGGCTGGCAGGAAACTCTCTCGCAAACCAGAGGGAATGGAGCCTATGCCAGGGTTGTTCAGACCGAGCCCAAGAAAGGACCGAAAAGAAGTGTGGCGTGACCAGCTGGTCAATGAAAGGGCTGGCTGGGCTAGAGGAGATCGGGAGAACCCCGAGTCCGAAGGAGGATGAGCAGATACTCAGATGGCTAATGCTACACTCTGGAGGTTACGAAAAGAAATTAAAATCCAAGGCGAATTGAAGTCACAGACCCTCTCCCACAGGAGAGCGGGGCTGCCCTCACATCTGGGCTGCTGAAGCAGGCAGAAGAGCTGGTGTTTGACACCCGTCTCTGGCAGGTAGGAAGGCTTGGGAAGCTCACCCTGCGGGTTTCCAGTGGCCAGGTGAGTCCTTATCGCCGAGCCCTAGAGATTTGTATTCCTGCCTCCAAGCTGTTAAACAAAGCTACTGATCTCCTGTGAACTTCAAACGCAGAGCAGTAGCCTCACTTTTGTATCTGCTTCCACAGAGTATTGTTTCAGAGATCACAGCTATGCTAATCCCTGGTACCTGTAAACAGAGGGCGGGGACAGGAGACGGGTGAAAGGGGTGACCGAAGCACTGCATTGTGTGCTTGTGTTTGTGGATTTGTGACTCCCAGTGGCAGCCTATAAGGGCTGTTTAGCAACCCCCCACAACTCTGATTAATATTCCCCGCCAGCTAATTGATCTCCTAAGACCAAACGCTTTTGAAGCTTACTAACAAATCTCAGCCTTTGCAATCGAAATGGCCCAGTTGGGTCAAAATGCCTTGAAATTACTCCTCAGGACAGAACAATGAAACAATCCAACCTTGTTGAGCTGCTTGTCCAAAGGAAGAAGGGGAAAAAAATTGGCCCCTGTGCCCAGCCAGTTCTTAATTACATGACAGTCATTTATAAATAATTGGATCAAATATTTTCTGGGGAAATGAAAGAAAAAGCAAGACAGATGTTTGGCATTTGGCTAAAAAGGAGAGGGGGAAGAAGTGAGGAAAATGACAGTAAATCAAGGTTGAATGATGGGTGCTAAGGAGCCGGGTCAGGACGGAGGACTAACTGGCATGCATGCATTGCTTATTGCTTTTCCGAATGAACTGCAGAGTAAATGAGCTCTGGTATTGCTGCGGACCCCTCGGAGGTAGAGCCCATGCTAAGGCATCGCTGTCACAGAAGTTTATAAAGCAGGCCAAAGCTCAGCTGGAGAAACCCCTCGGGAACAGCAGCATGTCAGGAAAGGGATTCCCATTTTCCAGGGGGAGCTGTGTTTTCATTCCTTCCCCAGCCCCCTATTATTGTTGCATTTGGAATGCAGCTGCACCTAGAGGCTTCAGGAGAGATCAGGGCCCCATTGCGGTAGGCGCTGTGCAAACACACAGACTGAGTGAGTGGCCCTCTAAACTGACTGTCTTAGGCCCAAAGACTTTACCATCTAAACAGACAAGTTAGAGCGAGGGAGAAGGGCAGCAAAACAGAAGCAAATGACTAGAGTCACAAAGGTATTTAGGCTCCTAACTTCCATTGATTCCTTTGTGGGTCACTTTGGGGAGCTGGGCCAAGGTGGCCAGAGTTTCATTCTATAGTAGGATTTCTTTTCAGGGTGAAGGTGTATCGTCTTGATACATCAATTCATCCCTTTACAATCACAGATTGTGGGGTAGGGGTCTCAGCTCCCCTCTCTCTCCACCCCTGCACCCATCGATTTCAATAGGAGCTTTGAATGCACAAGGGAAGCAGACATGGTGGAGTCCTCTCAAGACCTAAGGATCTGGGCCCTATGCTCCCATGGCTTGCAAGCTGTGAAGCGCAGCAGCTTGCTCGACATCTGCCTCCATGTTCTATGCACAGGCCAAATAAGCTTTTCCTTGGGAAGCTGTCATGTAAATTACAACACACAAGGCAAAATGACAGTGCAACCCCTGGAAAAGGGGGCATGGCTTGAAAAGATGCGAGAGGAGTTAGGGCCATGTACTGTTGCCGCTATCCTGGAAAAAACAATTTAAAGGCCAAATACTGCTCATTACAAGGGTGGGACTCAGAATAATTCTGTCCAAATCCAGTTAAATCAATGGAGTTAATCTCAAGCTCAACCCCTGTAAATGAGAGACTTTGGTCTTCAGCTACTCCACCAAGCGGACAGTAAGTCAATGCTGTGCTAGGTAGGGCCGTCTCTTTCCCGGCCCTGCAGTTGGAGCAGGCTGTCCCTTGCTTAGTTCACAAGGATCTTGCAATACATGCCCAGAGGACCACAAGATTATTGCAGTTTCCTCATAAAAAGTTTTATTCAGGGCCTCCCTCACCGCTGGTGCACAAGGGGGCTCATGGGACTGAACAGCCGCAGTTGGGTGACCCCTCAGTGGGCTGCCCTTTGCACTCGTAGCCTGCAAAGTTGTAGATTGGCTCAAAGGTCCATTTGTTGATTTATAGCCCTTATTACTGCAGCGTTGGCTATACCGATATCCACCTGGATCATTTCTGTTA
Organism: Mauremys mutica; assembly: GCF_020497125.1. NCBI lineage: Eukaryota > Metazoa > Chordata > Testudines > Geoemydidae > Mauremys > Mauremys mutica. The sequence continues at coordinate 79,166,279 of NC_059081.1, read as the reverse complement.
GCCTGCAACTTTCAGGGACCCCAGGGTCACGTCTCAGCTTGGCCGGTGGTGAGTTACTATGCAGTAACAGTAGCTCCTAGAGGTCCCATTGTGCTGTGCAAACACTCAGTAAGAAGCAGCCCCTCCTGCAGACAGTTCAAAATCTAATCTAATTTTACAAGCTAGACTAATATAATCTAATTTTACAATCTAAGCAAGATGGTCAAAAGGTGGAGAGAAAGGAAAGATTCCCAGACAGGGAAGTGAGGTGCAGAGAGATTAAGGGTTTGGCTACATGGTGGAAATTGAAAGGCGTAGCTATAATAGAATAATTATCCTGCTACAGCTATGCTGATATAACCCCCTATTTGGACACTTTATTCTAAAGTGACTTTTAGACTCTTCCAGTAGAATTACACCACTTCCAAAGTGGAGCAGCATCTAAATGCCTTGAAAAATCTGCGCCAAAGTGCCTCAGACGTACTCATCTGAGACTTGCAGAGGCTTGGAAAAGTTTTCTTTTACTACTCATGTCCATACGCCCTGCCCCCATGCTCCAGCTGCTGCCGTGTGTGGAATAGTTCAGGGCTCTGCAGCTTCCCCAAGGCAGGGGCTGTAACTTTTTGATCTCTCCAGTGAGTGTTTTCTAGCATGCCCACTGCTGGGTCCCTCAGATGTTTTCTTTTTCTCTTGTGACTGCAGGATCTCGCCATGTTCATTTTGTGCGATCATTTGGTGACCTCAGCCCTCTCTATACGTCTTGACAACAAGAAGGCGTATATGGCCCATTTTAATTAACAGAGGCCTCCTAGTCTCACAAACCTTGGGCTGCACTGTCTTCTGGCTTCCACCCTGTGTTGCCCCGCTGAAGCCATCGGGGCTGCAGAATGTGGGGTGCTCAGCACTCTGGGAAATCAGGCTGCTCATTGAGGTGCCAAAATATGGAGTTAGGAGGTTACATTAAGGCGGCTGTCGAAAAGCTCATCCATAACTTTAACTTCAGCACAGCTACATTCAGATGCGTCAGAAGTATCAGTGTAGCCTGAATTCAGAGGCATCAGTTCTGCACTCCACTCTGGCCTCTGTATGCTGCGGTGGCAGTTTGCAGAGGTAGAGGGAAACAATTCCCCAGCCTGGCGCAAGTGGCCCTGTGCTGCTTTACAAGCCCAGCGCAGGGATGTGTCGGGGGGTGGAAGGGTGTGTGTCCATAGGCACCATGAAGGAGTCTGGGCTCTGGTGCAGCCTGTAGACAACCCCGAGGAGGGTGCTGGAAGATAGAGCAGCACTTAGGGCCCAGTTTGGCTCCTGCAGAAGCCCAGAATCAGCGCAAAAGTAGCGTAAAAGTCACCTTTGTCGTCTCTTCTCCCTAGGCTGCTCTGTCTGCGTTTCCCATCTCAGGAGGTGCAGCTATCCCAGAGTGTTATTCCTCATAGAATATCAGGGTTGGAAGGGACCTCAGGTCGTCATCCAGTCCAACCCTCTGCTCAGAGCCGGACCAATCCCCAACTAAGTCAATTGCCTTATGGTAGGCTACCCAATGCGGAAATCCGAAAGCCCAGAAGACAGCATTACGCTGCGAAGAGCAGAAAACGAAATATTTATGAACATATAATTGGTTAGAAAAACTTCCAGGAAAGGACATTGGATTGTTGGCATGCCAGATAATTAGCCCTGGTAATCCGTCAGCACATGGCACTGTGCACCAACACGCCAGCTCTTGCATTGTCTGACCCCTTAAGAATCTGCCCACAAACAAGTGCACTGGTCAGACAGGAGTATGAGTTTGGATTTGTGGGGAGGGATAGCTCAGTGGTTGGAGCACTGGCCTGCTAAACCCAGAGTTGTGAGTTCAATCTTTGAGGGGGCCACTTAGGGATTTGGGGCAAAAATCTGTCTGGGGATTGGCCCTGCTTTGAGCAGGGGGTTGGACTAGATGATCTCCTGACATCCCTTCCAACCCTGATATTCTATGAGACCAGGCCTTTGTGCACCACATAATTAGCTCATTTTTCTCTAGCCAACCGCTGCGATTTCTGATTGGGGAGGAAGTGAGCCAAGTGTGAAATGGAAAGCAGGAGGGCCAAATTGCGCAGAGGATACCAGGATGCAAGGGAGCATGGGAAGGCCCCTAAACTTGTGGAATGCGGGGAGCCTTTCCTTATTCCTGAGCATCTGGCAGGGCTCTGTGGGTTTAGGGTGGTGGGGTTGAGGCAAGATGGGGGGAGGGAAGCAGAGGTGGGCAGCAACTGCAGTGCTTTGGGGCCCAGTCTTACTTTCCATCTACGTCTTCTACACCCTCCGCCCCCAGGAAGAGGCCAGTGCCAGGGCAGATTGTGGGAAGGAGAAGGGTGGCATTCTCCAAAGTGCTGCCCACACAGCACGACTCCCCCAATTATGGGACCCAGATGAGCTATCCTGGGCTGGGCTCTGGGCTAGGCTCCTCCTGGCTGGGTTGGCTTCTTACCCTGCCTGTGTTCTGACTTTGGAATTTGCAGGGGCTGCCCGGGCTCCCTTCAGCTCTCATGTGCCCAAGTGCAGGATCAGCCTGAGCCGTGGTGCTGCGGCCTCTCTCTCAGGGCTGCGGGCTGCAGGCTCCTTCTGCAGAAGGGGCCACGCCTGGCTGTGGTTTCATGCTGCAGCTCCATGACCTCCCTAATGGCCAGTGGCGCTGAGGCCGGGCAGGGGAACGACGTGGCGGAGCGTTACAAGAAAGTACCAACTCACTGTATGTACATGAAATGACCCTTCCGGCTGCTCATGGGCTGCAGGCGAGTATGGCAGGGAAGCTCCTCAGAGAGCCGTGCTGGCCCAGGCCCCGAGGAGCGCGGTATCCCTTTCCCAGGTATCACGGGTTCTGCAGGGTTTGGGCCTGAGTCCCTTGCAGAACTGGTGGATCCACGCACTCTACAGGCCCTGCTGCTCTCTCCTCTGTGAGGCAATACGTCCCTCCTCCCTGAGGGGAGCAGGAGGCACCAAGTCTCATGCGTGGAGCTGTGGACCCTTTCCATAGGTTTTTCTGCTGTGATGGTCACATCTAGCCCTGAGTTAATGCTCTGTGTAAATGGAACTGCACAGAAAGGCAGAGAGAACGGCTGGGATTATCCCCTCCCTCAGCCGCGTGGGCATTTCTGCTGCACCAAGTCAGCCAGCATTAATGTGTATGGCTGTCCCCACCCCACGGCAATTGGCGGCCCTGCTCCTCTGCAAGGTTGGGGTGAGGGACGTGGAGGCTCTGCTCCTTCATGTGGATAGTTCTGGTGGCCGGTGGCTCTCCTGGTTCATGGGTATCCCAGCCACTGTGTGGCCCAGGAGCTGGGGTAAATGCTACTCCCCTGGGCGAATGAAACTCTGCAAGTCCTTACTCCAGTGTCCTCTCAGGGCTCACTAATAGTATTGCCACGCACTTCTGAAGTCTCCCGTTAGCATAACTGGGCTTTGGATCAGGCCATAGCATGGGACTAAGCCACCCAGGGGATGCTTTGGCCCTCAGTTACGGAAGGTAGTTGTATCTGAATAAGAGACTTCTCCATTACAACCCGGCTTCTCTTTTTCCTGCCCTTGCAGCTGCAGTGACGTGACAAAAGACCTATAACATCAAAGAGTCTTGCCAGGAAAGTGATTGCATTGCCACAAGCCCAGCATTGGGATGTCACAGGAGGGTCAAAATAGCCAGGCATCGCTGCAAATCCCTTTGAGTAGTGCGTAAAAAATGGCAAAGGGTAAAATTTTCAAACGCACATGAATGACTTAGGAGCCAACGTCCCATTGCATTTCAGTGGGATTCAGGCTCCTAAGTCACTAAGGCACCCTTGAAAAGTTTGCACAAGTCACCCCCCATAAAAGCAAATGTAAGTTAAACAGAAAAATCCTATGTTTCCATAGGACACAATTTAGCAGAGGAGGTTGAATTTGAGAGGAACCTTAGAAGGCAAGAAAAAAGTGACATGAAAGGGAGCACGTCACAGTAAGTAACCAAGGCAGCTGGACCAGGGCCGGTGCAAGGATGTTTCGCGCCCTAGGCGAAACTTCCACCTTGCGGCCCCCCCCACCTGTGCCCCCGCCCTGAGGTGCCTCCCTCGTGGCAGCTCCGCCCTGAGGCACCCCCCTTGCGGCAGCTCCGCCCCCCGCTCTGAGGCACCTCCCCCAGCCCAGCTCACCCCTGCTCCACGCACAAGCACGAGCACCTTGAGCACGCCGTCGCTGCTTCACTTCTCCCGCCTCCCAGGCTTGCGGCGCCAATCAGCTTAGGCGCCGCAAGCCTGGGAGGTGGGAGAAGTGAAGCAGCCACGGCGTGCTCGGGGAGGAGGCGGGGCAGGGGTGAGCTGGGGCGGGGAGTTCTCCTGCGTGCCGCCCCCCCTCCCCTTACATGCTGCAGGCGTCCCTCCCCGCGCTACCCTGCCCCAGCTCCCTCCACCTAAATGCCGGCGGCGACCAGGGCAGCCGAAGATCCAGCCACCGTGGTCACTGCTGAAGAAAATGGCACCCCCCCAAATCCCAGCGCCCTAGGCGACCACCTAGGTTGCCTAAACGGTTGCACTGGCCCTGAGTTGGACTAATCATGAGCTAATATGGGAATGCCTGAGCACTGTACAAGGGGGAGCACAGTCCCATGGTGAATACCAACTTCCTTTCTGGGGAGCGGATCTTGCCCGTTTTGAAAATCCTGGGGGCGACTGTTTCATGTAGGATTTCCATTGCTGCCTCCTTTCCCAGTTCTCAGCTGGGGAGCAGGATCAGGATTTACTGGGAGCATGGCACTTTTCCTGTACATTCCTGGGAGTAAGCAAGCCTTCATCTGACCACCCGTCTCAGAGTTAAACAACAAAACAGGGCGGGGGGGGGGGATTGTCCTTGCACGTGGGGTGTCTTGCACCAGTCATCAACCCTGCATTACAGTGTATGCACTAAGTGGGGTAGCACAGGATTTTGTCTCTGTGATAGTCATTGGTTCATTAAGATTTTAGCCATTTTTTCCCCAAGAGGGGGCATTTGGGAAATGGTGATGGAGGAAATGGCTAGAAAGGCAACGTGCAGTACACAAGAACTAAAAGCCCCTTTAAACGTAGACAAAACTCAGTGCTACAGGGCGGTACACACTGCCACGTCTGGAATTGTACTGCGCTTGGAGCTTTAACTTTGTGCCACACACTTACATGGATGTAAATGAGGAGTAACCCGATTGCAACCCAGGGAGTCACACTGATGTGATAGGAGATTTGGGACCTTTAGCTTTCCTCATCCAACTACACAGAAACCTTACAGCCCCTGACTTCAGAACTCCCCTGAAAGAACCGCGCAGGCAGAGCCAACTCCTTCAAGTGTGGAGACTCCCCTTGTTGGGATATGAAGAGCAGCGCTGCCATGGGCCGATCTGTACTGAACACGCATGTGCTCTGTAGTCGGCAAGTCATTGGTCTTAACCATGGGTGTGTTCCAAAGCCCATTGAGGCCAATGGAAAGACTTGGGTTAGATTTAATGAGCTTTGGATCAGGTTTTGCGGCCCTGCTGACTTAAACTGCAGGATTGAAGCCTAAGGGACCATCTGGAAAGCTTTGTTTTATGTTTTTTGGTTTAAACAAACAAAAAAAATTATCTTACATCATCATTCAGGGCTGTACATTTTAGGATTACGTAACAGCAGCTTTTTATTTTTAAATCTGGTAAGTTTAATTCCTGACATTAGGTAGATATTTTTTTTAAAAAGTCAAATACTGCAAAAATAAATTAACAAATTATAAAGCAAAACTAACTTACAAAGGCCCTAACAAGGCAATCATTTAAAACAAGCTCTGCCTTCATCTGGGAGATGTGCTGAAATTGTAATTACACAGTACATGCATTTTAAAGCTCCTCACACTAATATGTAAACTACATGCAATTAAATCAATTTTAGGGGGAAAAATAACATAATGTGCCAGGGCAATGTTTAATGATATGTAGGTTACATGTGATCCCTGAGGACTTTAAAATAGGAAAGAGACACAGATAGTATCCTTTAGTCCTTAGGATTTCATTAGGAATTTTGCCTGATTGAAGATTGCAGGATTATACCTGCATTTTCACCACTTCACCCTAATAGCACTGGCTACTCAGCTGATGGCTATTTACTCCTGGAATGGCTCTGTTGTGATTTGCTATGCTCAGTTGGATATGGAGAAGTGTTTTTGGTGTCTAGCATGTGGGAGAATTCCCGCTTTATCCCCCTTCTTTCTCCTTAGCCACTTCCCTTTTGTCCTCGAAGGGCAAATCCTGCAGGCCTCACTCCCGGCAGTTTTGCCTGCATGAGGGAGGCAGGATTGGATCCTGTGCAGAGGAGGCTGCAGCAGGCTGTTCTGCACTGATTTCTGCAGGGCTGATTGTGACCAAATCACAGTTACTGTGACAGGCCTGCTAATTATCCCCCTGTCAAGTGCAATCAGGCTGCTGCTCTTTGACACTGGGAGATCTCACAGCAGAATGTGACCCCCGAAGCAGGATCCCTGCAAAACTCTAGAGCAGTGTTACAAATCAAACGCGCCACCCATGAGTAGTGTTTCAGAGTGAGCTGGGCATTTCCATCCTCCCCATCAGTGGTGCTGGAACAATTGGAATAGTGGAGGTGTTGAAAGCCATAGAACTGAACTGTAAATCCTGTATATGATGGAAACCACTTCAAGCCAGGGGGTGCAGATCCAGCACCTATGCGCCATCAAACTGCTTGTCAGCCCCTTTGATTGAAATCTCTCTCTTTTTGTTCTTCAGGAAAAGAGAAAACATTCGATGCTTAATCCAATTAGCTCGTTTGCATGTTTCTCTTTAACTCATTTCAATCTAGTGCCTATGCTTCAACAACTAGCTAATTTCTCCCGGATTGCTTTCCCGATTTGCATAGAAAGCTGATCTATGAATTCTGTGCTCAGTGGTGTCTTTTTTGGGGAGGGTTGTGGGTTTCCTTCTTTACATGGCTCCTGGCTACAGTATGCATTGGCTTCGTTATTTAATTCATACTTGCTGCCATAAAAGGAAACCATAGATGCCGATCTTAATGAAAAAGATTTACAAGATTAAAAAAAAAAATCAGAGGATGGCAGAAAAATGAGAGATGGTTTGAATAATCTTGGTTTATGTTCTTAAATTAATTAATTCCGATGATTTGGTGACTCAGATTTGGAAATATATTTCACTGGATTTTTTTTAAAGTAGTACAAGTAAAAATTCTGTAAGAAAAGTAAAGCAGAGGTTAATAAAACTGTGCTTTGCAAAATTTTCCCTCTTTCTATCTAGATATACCTGTACAAACACATGCATATTCACTCACTCCTGCATGGAATAGAGTTGAAGAATCTGCTGGTTTAAAATCCCGAATAAAAAATCTAAAATATTCCCAGGTCAGAGGGGCACTGTCTCATTAAAACCACCATGGTCCTGAAACTGCAATGCAGACATTAAAGTGCAGTATTTTTCAATTAGAGCTGACGAATTCAATCAAAATTCCATAGATTAGGATGAAATGAGGCATGGGTCATTTACAGGGGAATTTAATTGCAGAGCCATTAGACAAATAGTATATTTGCCATTCTCACATTATCCATCATTTTAGACATCAATAGAAGGAACAGCATCTTTACTAATACTGCAGCACTTCCCAATCTCAGCCTGTAAACACTCCCTTTCCCCATAGCTCCTGATTAGATCTGATTTCATTTAAAGCCATGGGGGATTATAAATGTTCATGCAATCAGGTTCATTAGGACTCCGAAATCTCATTTCTGATTTGTATTGCTTTGTGGATCACCCGCCTCAGTGCAGCTTGTGGAAAGCCTCTGCTTTTAAAATCAGATGCTATTTCATTACAATGGCCAGCTTGGGGGGTTGCTGTTGCGGTTAGCGATTTACCCATTTAGCACCAGATCATTTTGTAAGTATATCTCCCCCCCCAAAAAAAAATGAGGACCAGCTCCTGAACTCCAATGGGAGTTGTGCCATTGTCTCTCCTGGGGGGCTGGATCGGGACCCTGGTCAGTAGAGTAGGGTGTATGTGGTGTGTGTACACACACACACACACACACAGAGCAAATATAGGAAAGGACATTGGAACACTCCGGCCAAACGGGGATCCTGCCTGGGCCAGGGCGAGTTTTGTTGTTGTTGTGTCTGTAAGGTGATTGCTGTGTCTAGAGCCACTCGCTGGGAATGGGCCAGAATCCGCCCCTCCCAGGTTAAAAACCTGAGCCACAGTGTAAGTAAGAGTTGGCCAAGATTGCATTGCAACTCGCCGTTGGTCCTAAATATGCGGGGTGATAAGGAGACCCACGGAGACCGTCGCTAGATAAGAGTCCATTGAATAGATCTTATTTAAGAGGTTTGTTTTTTAAAGTTTCCTGCAAGCATCCAACTATTGAAATTTACTTGGCGACTATAAAAACCTTTAACTCTCCCTTATCGCTGCTCTTTATTCTGCCCAACGACGTATATTTGAAAAAAGCCAGTTCACCAAAGCTCAGTGCAGAGTATTTTCGTATTTGTATTGTTGCAAGGCACACACTGGATAAACAACTCGTGCAAAGGGTAAGGGAGACTTGTTAAGGTCACTGACATTTCGTCCATAATAGCAGCTTAATATTAACTGCATTTCATAAAACACACAGGCGCATCCAGAGAGAAGAAAAAAAAAAAAAAACCACAACAAAAAAACCCACCACCAGAAAAATCCTCATTTTACCCAAATGTATTGTGTGCTCATTGCTGTGTTAGCTGCCTCAGTAACTTAATTGGAATGAAACGTGAAAAATGTGTCATTTTTGAAGAATTTATGCATCACTTCCTAGAAATCTCATTGTGTTAACTAGCAGCCTACTGTGTTCTGTTTAGCAGTCATAATCGCATTTTTATGTGTCTCTGTATTATAAGTTAATGTGACCTCCTGTCTTTAGCTGATGAAAAAAATGATCCCTTCCCATAACATCTGCATCAAAACCAGGGGCTGGTAGGAAAGTACTGAAATGTGCATTTCAAAATGTTCCTAGGAAACTTGCTAACTTTGCTCAGAGATGGGAAACCAAATATGTACAGAAAACTGCCTACCACATGAATAATGACACAGAGAGTTAAAAACCACTGCATTGAGCATAGGCAACAGCAGATATTGCGTTTTCAATCATGTTTATTGCTTACAAATTACGTTACAAAAGAAAGCTCCTTTTTTTTAGTGGAGTGCTTAAGCAAACATTTCTAGAATTGCAGTAGCACTGAAATGCCCAATCTCAAAAAGCGATGCCTGAAAAGCCCATGTATTTACACCCCAGGGTTAAGTGTATAATTCTGCTAAAGAACTCGTGTAACACACGGTGGAGAATGATGCTGTCATTAGAGCATCATGATCCAGAGAGGCTGCTTAGCCCTGCATTTATGTACAAACTCATAACCTAGCAAATGTTCGTGATTAACACAGAGACGGCACTAACACAAGCCAATAATCAATATTTGAATTACTGAATGTCTTGGGCTGGGCAGTCCAGTCCTATATTCTACTAGGGCTAAAGAAGACGGCTATGTATATACCCCAGAGGAGAACAATCCACCCCCCACCTCCAACGCCCTTAATTCGGATGAAACGCAGGTAACTACCACAAGCGAGGCTAATAGTGCGACTGTTGTGCATATGGCGCCACCTGGAGGATGTAGGGAAGATGCCTTTAAACAGCACAGCAATCAGCAATTTCACCTGATTCAGCAAGCTGGGCTATGCTATTCTGGAGGTCGCCTTCTCTTAGATATTCTGCAGTGGCTGTTGATGCATGTAGCTCTGAAGCTGACACAGGTTTCCTGTTCTATACCTGGATTGGCACTGATGACACAGGAAGAGATATTTAAAGAGACCGAGGTGGGAAACCTATTGGCTTCTGGATGTACTGGTTGATCAAGACAGGAGAACTTTGGTAATAAGACAGGGGGGAGATCTCCCTTTTCCCTTGCTAAGCACACATTAAGAAGGCCATATTTCTTATCTGTGAAGAAGGCCAGTTTACCTTCTCATTATATGTTCTGTTGGCTTCTACGCTGGGCTGTCAATTTACTACCTTGTCCTGTGCTTTCATTCTGAAATATGTTTTGAACAATACATTTAAATATGTACTGTTTTATTGAGTATGCCTCTCTGAGAAGTTGCCCTGCTAAATATGTGACAGTTAAAAAAGTGCCAGTAGGATATGTGAATGCTACAGTGAAAATGTTTTTTTCTATATGCAACCATGCAGATGGACTATGAAAAATAAGACAGAGATGAAAATTAGACCTATCTTTGCTAGTTTGGATACAATGGAGCCTGGCTCTGACACCCCTTATGCCCAACCTCCCTCGGATAAACCCATCCCGAAGCAAAAAACAAACAACCCCCCAAAACAAAACACCCCACCGAAACAATCAACCTTTAAAGAAGGTTAATGAAATCTTACAGATCAAAAACAAACACTCTCCACCAAGCAGAGTTTTTGCCTTTAGTAAGGTGCCAGAGATGCCATGAAGTCCACCAGAGACGTCAGGATTGCTATAGATTTGACGTGAAAGGTGCTCAGATAGAATGGTGATGGGTAGCAGTATGGGCAACACCTGTTGAAGTTCTGGATGCATATGAATCGCTGGGACTATGTCAGACAAGCGCGTGTTTAGGTACTTTGCAAAATCTGGGCCTAATTCCTGTTGACATTCCATTCTCTTGTGCATATATGCTTCTGGCAACAGCCCCCGCTACCACCTAAGCCTTTCAAGTGTGGAGCAGAAATTTGGTAACGGGGGCTCTTCAGTCTAGCAAACAAAGGCATAACAAGATCCAATGTCTGGGAATTGAAGCTAGACAACTTCGGACATAAAATAACAAGCACGTTGAGGCCAAATCAGAAAGGCTGCAAAATGTCTAGCAAGGGACATAGAAGGCAATAAAAAGAAGTTCTTTAAATACATTAGGAGCAAGAGAAAGCTGAAGAAAAGTGTCGATCTTCTACACAGTGGGGAAGGAGAGCTAATAACTGATGACACCAAAAAGCTGAGATGTTTAATGCCTACTTTGCTTTAGTCTTCACTAAAAAGGTTAACGGTCACCAGATACTCAACGCAACTAATACTGTATTAACAACAAAGGCGAAGGAATGCAAGCCAAAACAGGGAAATAACGGGTTAAAGAATACTTAGAGAAGTTAGATGCATTCAAATTGGCAGGGCCTGATGAAATTCATCCTAGGGTATTTCAGGAGCTAGCTTTTGCAATCTTGGAACGGTTAGCAATTATCTTGAGAACTCCTGGAGGTCCCAGAGAACCGGAGAAGGGCATACACAGTGCCTATCTTTAAAAAGGGGAACAAAGAGGACCCAGGGAAGTATAGACCAGTCAGCCTAACTTTGCTACTGGGAAAAATACTGGAACAAATTATTAAATAATAAATTTGTAAGCACCTAGAGGATGATAGGATTACAAGGAATAGCCGGCATGGAATTGTCAAGAACAAGTCATGCCAAACCAGCCTAATTTCCTTCTTTCACAGGGATATTGGCCTAGTGGATGAGGGGGAAGCAGTAAATATGATATATCCTGATTTTTAGTAAGGTATTTGACACAGTCCCATATGACAGTCTCATAAACAGACTAGGGAAATTTGGTCCAGATGAACTTATTATAAGTTGGATGCAGAACTGGTTGAAAGACTGTACTCAAAGAGTAATTATCAATGGTTTGCTATCAAACTGGAAGGACATATCTAGTGGGGTCCTGCAGAGGTCAGTCCAGTACTATTAAGTATTTTCATTAATGATTTGGAGAATGGCGTGGAGAGCACACATAAAATTGGCAGATGATACCAAGATGGGAGGGGTTGTGAGCATTTTAGAGGACAGGATTAGACTTAAAAATGAGCTTGACAAATTGGCGAATTGGTCTGATTTCACCAAGATGAGTGTCAATAAAGACAAGTGCAAAGTGCTTCACGTCGGAAGGAAAAAATCAAATGCACAACTACAAAAATGGGGAATAACTGACGAGGTGGTAGTATTGTTGACAAGGATCTGGGGGTTATAGTGGATCACAAACTGAATATGAGTCAACAATGTGATGCAGTTGCAAAAAAGGCGAATATTCTGGGGTGTATTAACAGGAGTATTGTATGTAAGATATCGGAGGTAATTGTTCTGCTCTACTTAGCACTGCTGAGGCCTCAGCTGGAGTGCTGTGCCCAATTCTGGGTGACACACTTTAGGAAAGATGTGGACTAATTGGAGAGAGTCCAGAGGAAAGTACCAAAAATGTTAAAAGGTTTAGAAAAACCCGACCTATGAGGACCACTGGGCATGTTTAGTCTTGAGAAATGAAGACTGAGGGGGACCTGGTAACAGTCTTCAAATATGGTAAGGACTGTTATAAAGAGAACGGTGATCAGTTGTTCTCCATGACCAGTGAAAGTAGGACAAGAAATAATGGGCTTAATTTGCAGCAAGGGAAATTTAGGTTTGATATTAAGAAAAGCTTTTTATCTCTAAGGGGTAGTTAAGCTCTGGAACAGGCTTCTAAGGGAGGTTGTGGTATCTCCCCCTCAAGGCAGTTTTAAAGAACAGGTTGGACAAACACCTGCCAGCGATGATCTAGGTTTACTTGGTTCTGCCTAAGCACAGGGACTGGACTTGATGACTTCTCGAGGTCCCTTCCATCCCATTTCTATGATTCTATAAGGCAGTGTTTCCCAAGCAGTTGGGACACCGCTTGTCTAGGGAAAGCCCCTGGCGGGCCGGGATGGTTTGTTTACCTGCCGCGTCTGCAGGTCCGGCTGATTGCGGCTCCCACTGGCCGCGATTCGCTGCTCCAGGCCAATGGGGGCTACAGGAAGCGGTGAGGGCCAAGGGATGTGCTGGCTGCTGCTTCCAGCAGCTCCCATTGGCCTGGAGCAGTGAACTGCAGCCAATGGGAGCTGCGATCGGCCAGACCTGTGAACGCGGCAGGTAAACAAACCTGCCCGGCCCGCCAGGGGCTTTCCTTACACAAGCGGCGTCCCAAGTTTGGGAAACGCTGCTCTAAGGCATTAGTTTTTATCAGCTAGGGTAATTAACCACTGGACCAACTTACCATGGGTTGTGGTGAATTCTCTGTCAGTGGAAATCTTTAACTCAAGATTGGATATTTTTCTAGAAGACGTGTTGTAGTGCAAACTGGAATTAATTCTGGCAAGTTCTCTGGCCTGTGTTATACCGGAGTGTAGCAGGGTGGTCCCCTGCTCCTGCCCTGAAGGGCTTAAAACAGCCCAGGAGAGGGCTGGGGCTGGGGCAAGAAGCCTGGGCTGATTGGGGAAAGCAGGCCCAGCTGTGGCTATGCCCCAATCAGGCCCAGCTGGTCCCATAAGAGGCAGTGAGCCAGAAGCCCATCAGTCTCTCTCTAGCTATAGAGGGAGATGGGCCTGGCTGCAGGGAGCTAGACACAGGGTACCTGAGTGGAGCAGGGCTGGGGAAAGGCTGGGGAGCTCCAGCCTGGAAAGCCCCAGGCTGCGGCCTAGCATTGGGCTAACAGGTACTGGGGGTTGCATAGGGCAGCCCAGGGGTAGGCCAAGGCAGCAGGTCCAAACCCTCCTTGCCTGTGATGAGTGGCTGATACTGCAGTCTGCCCCAGAGTGTGGGGCTAGACGATGACTGGCAGTGGCCTTATACTGAGGCGAGGCGGGGATAGAGGGTGGGGGTTCCCCGGGGAGGGGAGACCCTAAGGCTGAGGGGTTACTGCCAGGGGGCAGCACCCCAGGTAGAAGGGCACTGGGTCCAGGGAGGGACACGGGGGGTCAGAGGACAGGCAGATCACTGGCCTGCAGAGGGCGCTCTGGAGCTGGAAGAGCTAATTCCCAGAAGTCACCAGCAGGAGGCGCCACAGGGGCAAGTCCACTCGTCTACACGGAGGGTGGACTAGATGATCACAATGATCCCTTCTGGCCTTGGAATCTCTGAGTTCATCCCCACTTACTGGGTGAAATCCTAGCCCTACTGAAATCAAAGGGAGTTTGGCCATTGATGGCAATGGGGCCAGGATTTCACCCACAGTGTAATGTTTCTTTGCCTTATTTGCTGTAGGCTGGGATGCTTTCGAAAGGAGCCTAAGGGAGATTAGTGCAGAGTTCCCACTGGAAGACATAAAATAATGAAACTCATTGGGAGCTGGACACCTGACTGCCTAAAACACCTTTGAAAATCCCTGCTCCGGTGCCTGGATGTAAGAGGGTTAAAGAGAGCTCAACGGCCATTAGTCTAACACTCCATGTTTTGGTCAGAACACTGTTATTTTAAATTTATATTATATAGATTTAGAAAGGATCCTAATGTCTTCCCTTAGTTTTCAAACGAACACTCCCCAGCTGTCCTGTTAGTCCATACCAGCGTGATCGGAGGGGCCCCACCATGTGACTAGGGTCAGTGCATCGTGACACATGCTCAGAGCAGAGCTGCACTCATATGTGGTGCCAAGAGCATCTTTGGAGATACTGCAAGCTGCCTGTGGTAGGATGGAGCTATTTTAATTTTAATATAGGGATCAAAGAAAAAGTTCGTGTGTATGTAGAGTAGCCAGCTTTCAGCCAGCAGCCTGTTCTTTAAAGGACAATTGAAATGCTAATAGGGTCTAGTCTCTATTTAGGCTTGGAAGAATTAGATTTTTATTGGCAAATGTCAATAAATGCGGATTCCACCATACACTTACAAAGTGATGAAAAAATATTTCCATTGATAATAATCAAAATTTACAGCTAGGCAAAGTAAGACAAATGTTGCTTGAGAACTTCTTAGAGTCAAAGTCCAGCGATTTAGAGCTTTGAATTAGGCTTGTTACAAATGGACTAGCAAATGAATAGTAAAAACAGGGATGCATTCCAGATTTAAGGCTTTGTATATTTTGACGTGTGATGTTGACAATTTGTGCTTGAGTGGCTTATAAAGCTTTGACTTTTGGAATCTTATCAGCCACTGTCATTAATTAATTGTCTGCTCCTGCATAATTTCCTGCAACTTTGAACATTTTAATTGATAAAAACATGCTTCAAGTCCATAATTTGGTTAACCCTGAAAATTTACATCGATAAAAATGCTCAAAAATAAATATTGATATTATCTATCAAAATGATAAAAAAAAATAAAAATAGAATTCTGCCAAGCCTTTCTATATTATAGGTTATCCTCATCAGTGCCAGCATTCTGCCAAAGGTTACAGCAGAGACTCTATTAAGGGCCAGATTTGGCTTTCTTTACTCATGAGAGTAATACCACTGAAATCATTAGGACTGCACACGGGTTAGATCCTGCTGATGCTTACACCCATTTAACATTATGCATATGCGTCGTCTCATTGACTTCAATTAAGTTTTTATAACACGTACTACTCATGTCTGTAATATGCTTATAACAGTTATTACTCATTTGTTAACCCTTTATAGACAATTGATAAGCGTAACCTTAACATATAATGTGGTTAAAAAACATTCTATACAAAGTTTCAACTGAAAGCAAATTTTTAAGTTACAGTGTATATCCCTGAAAAACAGTTATTTATAATGGAAATGACAGATCCTGAATTCTAAAGGCACACACAAAAGATACCGTAATACCCGGCTGAGGCTCGGGTAGTAAAACCCCCGCACCTCAAAGCAGTATTCCTTCAGGCTCCAGCAGCAGGTAGTTTTGTAGGGGTTTGGGCACAGGTAATGAGGGGATAAGGTAGTGGCATTTGCTGCCAAACTGGTTCCGAATGGCGAAACGGCACAAATGTTGCAGACACCTAGGTGTGCATGCCAGCATGAAAAAGGATTCATAAAAGGGCAGGTGCATCTGTAAAGCAAGAGAGAGTAAATCTTGAATTCAGTTTTTGGATAAGCTAGACAAAACAGAACATTTTCAAACTGAAAATCAATGGCACGATGAGATTAAGTAAGGTAACAGCATTACCGAAACAGCATTATCGCATGTTAAGAAGTCTAGGTATTGGTAGGATTCTCTGAGATGAAACACAGCTATAAAAGTAATTCCCATCCGAAAGGACACACACAACATTTCTGCAGGTACAACACCTCATTGTGGAAAACAGTTTTATTTGTTTGTGATTTTAAATGTACTTGACAGCAGAATTCTTCATAAAGCATTAGCGTGCTGACGCGAAGTACAGGAGACATGGAGCGTCTAAGATGGCTGCTTAATCCTTGGTAGAAACAACTGCAGAAAGCACAGAGAACAGGCCTTAGATGCCATTTTTCTTTTTCTTACCAAGTGTGGCTGGGGTAGATCTACAAGGATCGAAGGCTGCAGCAGCAATCAGCGACTGCCATTGTAGTGCTCATTGCCGCATACCTATATGCTGCCATCCACCGGTTGTAAACATACAAGGGTGAGATTTTAGCTGGGCTGAGGCCTGGTCTCCCTGGCTAACAATTTGATGTACACCCAGAAAAGGAAGGCGGTGGGGGAGATTTTAAATGTTGTAGCCCTAGGTCTTCACAGGAGTTTGGGCCCCATTGACTCTGTGGGGCAAGGCTGGGGGTTTTCAAAGGATTGACAAAGGCCAGGTTTGCGCTTTGTAAAGCCCAGCCTTGTCCCACAGCATCTAGCTTGGCTCTTATGACCCGAGGACACAAAAAACACAGGCCTGAGCTTGGTGAGCTAAGCAGGAACTCTGTTAGTGGAAGGAAGCAATAGAAATAGGGGGGGACGTACTGCAGCCATTCAAAGCCGTTCACAAATACACCAAGCGACAGATGCTAGATCGCTGCTGTGGTTACAAGAGCAGTGCAAAGAGACCGAATGCTGCCATAAAGGGGCAGCTGATGATTGCCCTGGTATGGGGCATTATGCCAGCCCCTCCTGGCCTCCTTAAAAACAACGAGGCATCCGGTGGCACCTTAAAGACTAACAGATTTATTTGGGCATAAGCTTTCGTGGGTAAAAAATCCACTTCTTCAGATGCATGAAATACCCATGAAAGCTTATGCCCAAATAAATCTGTTAGTCTTTAAGGTGCCACCGGATGCCTCATTGTTTTTGTGGATCCAGACTAACATGGCTACCCCCTGATACTTGCCGCCTTAGGCAGGGGGCATATTGGGGCTGGCTAGGAGCAGGGAGGGGGGGTCCAGGTGAAAGGGGACATGATGGGGACTAGTGAGGGAGGGGCCAGAGTGCAGTTTGCTGGCGGAAGGAACAGTCCCTAGGGAACAATTCTGGCTGGTGCTAGCTAGAGCTGTGCGGTGGCTTCCCAGGACTGGGGAGGGTGTAACGGTGGCTTACAACCACTCTTGCCTTCCTTCCCTGACCCAAGCCAAGTGTGAACTCAGAATATTCGAGGACTGTCCCACGGTGGCAAGACTGAGAGGGGATGAGAGCACATCTGCAGGGAAATCGGAGGTTTGATTGTAGCACGGGCAGGCATACCTGGGTGAGCTTTCATCTAGCTAGCACGGCAAAAATAGTGCCCGTGAAGCTGTGGTGGCACAAGTGTACCTATTCGGGGTCCCTGGGTAGGCATGTACAGCTCACACTGTTGCATCTACACTCACACGCACCGACTCCGTGGGTGCTCCAGGGCTGGAGCATCCACGGGGAAAAAATGGTGAGTGCTGAGTACCCACCGGCAGCCTCCCTATCAGCTCTCCTCCACCCCCCAAGTGCCTCCTCACCACCATGGGCCCCATGGATCAGTGCCTCCCCCTCCCTCCCCGTGCCTCCTGCCCACTGCAATCAGCTGTTTTGCGGTGTGCAGGAGGTTGGGAGGGAGAAGCGAGGATGGGGTACGCTCAGGGGAGGGGGTGGAATGGGGCGGGAAGAGTGGGGCAGGGTTGGAGTGGGGCGGGGGTGTGGCATTGAGGGAAGGGTGGAGTGGGGGCGAGGTCTGGGACATAGCTGGGGATCGAGCACCCTCTGGCACAATGAAAAGTCAGTGCCTGTGTCTACACTGCTGGTTTTATCGCTACTAGCTAGATCAAATCCGGTGCGGGTATCCCTAGCTGAACTGCAATATCATCTTAGACTGTAGTGTAGACGTTCCCTGAGGAGACAGAGCAGAAAAGCAGGTGGCCTTGTGATTAAGGCTGCATCCTGGAGACCGGGGTTGTGTTCCCAGCTCTGCCACAGACTCCTTGTGAGACTCTGGGTAACTCCCTTACAGTCTCTATGTCTCAGTTGCCACTCTCTTGTGAGGCTCGCTGCATTCAAGATTGTGTGGTGCTCAGATATAGCTATCATCCCAAGACCATATGCCAGAGATTGCTAGTGCAAACTATCTAGAACTATAACAGGGTTCAAAAAAGAACTAGATAAGTTCATGGAGGATAGATCCATCAATGGCTAGTAGCCAGGTTGGGCAGGGATTCAAAACCATGCCCTGAAGTGTGCCTAGCCTGTGTTTGCCAGAAGCTGGGAATGGGCAACTGGGCTTTCACTTGATTGCCTGTTCTGTTCATTCCCTCTGGGGCACCTAACATTAGCTACTGTCGGAAGACAGGAGACTGGGCTAGATGGACCTTTGGTCTGACTCAGTCTGGCCGCTTTTATGTTCTTATCTAGGGATCATGGTGCCTTGAGTTTCTGCATGCCAATGCCGCAAAGGTGCAATGAGCATCTCATGTTCTAACACTGTCTCTGCAGCCTTCACTCTTCAGAACTTCCTCTTTTCAGCATTCTCTCACAAATCTCACCAGGAAGGGACACGCCCTTATTTCCAGAAACAGCAGCAAAACGGCTCACACTGAATTTTTCCCCTGAACATTTACATTTTGTTGGGTGACTCCAGCACGCGTGACAGGGACAGGCTTGGCCATACTCCTCTGTATGCCCATGGCAGAGACAGCACTAGAAGTGCAAGGGCTTCCCCCACTCTTCACACCAATGCAACCTCAGCTGGGACCTGGAGGAATCTCTCCTAGGAATGAGATTGTCGTTCAGATTTCAGTCCTTGGCTCCCCTGCTACATAAGGCCAAATGGCTTCATGATGTGGAAACCTGCACACTAGTAGCTGACCTGAGATCACCTATTTATTTCACAAACAGCCATCAGAGGGTAACAACTTTTGATCACTATTAATCTTATTCTAGGTATGCCTGGCAAGGGTCCTGTGGAAAAAATAGTATGTAATCGAGACTGTATCGTAATGCATGTGTGCAAGAGGGGTTGAGTTAACGTTGCCAGGCATTGCTTAACTATTGAATGCTTAACTTTGCAACCTTAATGGTCTTCTAATGTAGGGTTTTTGTGTGTGCAATTATTATTTCTAGTACAGTAATGCTTAGAGAGGCAGATCGAAATTGGGACCTCATTGTGCTCGGTGCTGTACAAACAAGACAGGCCTCACTCCACAGCACTTCCAGTCTAAGTAGACAAGTGGTGGGAAGGGACATAGAGCGGCTCGTGCAAGGTCCCGCAGATGGTCAGTGGCACAGCCAGTCTCCTGAGTCCTAGGTAAGTGCCATGCCCATTGTACCATGCTGCCTCCAGCTTGGGTCGGAAATAGAACTGACTAGAGGACTCAGGCTGTATTTCCCTTTACTCTCAGCTATGCACTGCCCCGCCATTATTTTTGTTACTCTCCAACATTTAAAAAACGAAATAAACTGAAAACTAAAGCTATTCTGAGCCTTTCTCTTCTAACAGACATTGAGCTAAGGCCGGCTTTGTGCAGACTGTCAATATGGAGAAAACTGGAAAGCACATTCAAAACAAGCGTTCCGTTGTTGGCCCTTTTGACTGTAACTTTGTATGCTTGGATTTGCATTGACCATCGCAACTCATTTCTTGTCATCAGTGCAGGACCTGCAGGGAAGTGATGTCACAAATGCACGTATCAGTTACCACGTTGGGCCGTCTTGTGCTCTCACGCTGGTGTAAATCAGGAGTAACGCTTTTTGAACTGATGGCATTAATCGAGTGTAAAACTTAGGTCTGGGCTATATAAAACGTTCCCAGGGTAAACATTCTTTTTTTAAGGTCAGTTTGAACATATTTTAATCTTCATTTTGGAGTTGCTCTTTTCCATTTGCTCCATCCGCTGGAAACTGTACTTGGCCTGGATGCCATTTGGCTAGTTTCATTTTTAGAGCAGGCTCCTATGCAATTGGGTGCAAAAGCAGGGGCTCGATTTTTCCTTGCCTTGCACTGGTCTGGTTATTGACATGTGTGCAGGGCAGGTGGAAGAGGCAGCCATTCTGATGGTGGGAGTGGTGTGGGAAGGAACGTGCAGTGCTCAAAGTCTCATGGTGGCGTGGCCTCAGGCTCTGTGGGACATCAGCCCATGTCTTGGGAGGCAAAACTACGCCACTGGCTATAGGCATATCTAATAAACCAGCCCAGAGCTTTCCTACCTGAAATATCTCCTCTGGAATAGCCTCCCGCCACTGCTCGGAGATGGGGACTTGAGAGTAGGAATTGAAGAGGATTTCAATGATCTCTGGCACAGATGCACAAGACCTCAGCACCTAGAGGAACAAATGCAGAGGTGATGTTGTGAGGTTTCACTGGGGGTGCCGTACACGCCTCAGGGCTGAGGCTCTTCAAAAACCCAAATGTGGACGACTGGAGGTTTCACTTTTCATTGTGTCACTAAATGAAAGGATCAGAGGCAGGGCCGGCTCCAGACCCCAGCGCGCCAAGCACGCGCTTGGGGTGGCGTCCCACGGGAGGGCAGCAGGCGGCTCCGGCGGACCTCCCGCAGGCATGGCTGCGGAGGCTCCGCTGGTCCCGCGGCTCCGGTGGACCTCCCGCAGACGTGCCTGCGGAGGCTCCGCTGGTCCCGAGGCTCCGGTGGACCTCCCGCAGACGTGCCTGCGGAGGGTCCGCTGGTCCCGAGGCTCCGCTGGACCTCCCGCAGACGTGCCTGGGGAGGGTCCGCTGGTCCCGAGGCTCCGGTGGAGCATCTGCAGGCATGCCTGTGGGAGGTCCACCGGAGCCGCGGACCAGCGGACCCTCCGCAGGCCCGTCTGCAGGAGGTCCACGGGCGCCGTGGGACTGGCGAGCGCCAGAGCGCGCCCCCCGGCGTGCCGCCCTGCTTGGGGCGGCACAAATCCTAGAGCCGCCCCTGATCAGAGGTTTCGCCAATGACAGCCCAATTGTCTGTGTGAGCCACTTAACCAAGGCAGTCCTTGGGAATGGTGCACACAATATTAAAAGAAGTTCTGCTCTGTAGCAAGTCCCTAAATCTCCTTCATATGCAAAAATCATTGGAAGGCTTGCTTTCATTGTGAGGTTATTTTTGCTGGATGCACCATTTGCTTTTTGTTTACACTCTTTGCTTGTGCATAAGCCAGGATAATATTTTCTTTATGGTTTGAGGTAAAATCAATGAAATGCAAAGCAATAGCAAGACTACTTTGATGACAAAAATACAAAGTTGATATGCCATGGCTCTGTGATAGATAGATAGATACATAGGGCACTGTCTGTTTCCTAGCCTCCACAACAAAGCTAGTTTCAGCCTATCCTAACCCTTTTCCCCCTTACCCTCCTATAGACATCATACACCCATCACCACAAAACATTTCAATCACTCCACATTTCATTACTCCAGGCAGCAAGATCCCAGTGAAAGGTTACCGCCTCTCAAGTCAGATTGAATTTGAGCACTTTCACAGGCCATCAACAAGTCACCCCTTTACAAAGCAAAGTACTCTGGGTAAAATTTTAAAAAGTGTCCAAATGACGTAGGTGTCTAAGGCCAATGGAACATTCTCAGCAGGATATAAACCTCTCTGATCACTGAACTAAGTTTCCAACATATATTTAATTAACACAAACATGGACGCCAATAAGCCCCTGCACTTTTGAAAACTTTACCCTCTGTCTGCATGTGACCAGCATTTCTCATTAAAAGATGATTTAAAGCCAAATGATATAGGACGCTAAGGGCCTGATGCTGAGAGGCACTCAGCACCTCTCAAGGCCAGGTGGCAAAAAATATATGGGGTGTGATTCACCACTGTGTAACTTAGGCTATGTCTACGCTGTGGGCTGCTACAGCCGTGCCGCTAAAAGGCGCGCGGCGTAGCTGCTGTTTGTCAGCAGGAGAGAGTTCTCTTGCCGACAAAGCGCTGTTCCCACCGATGCTTTTCGTCAGCAAAACTTTTGTCGTTCGAGGGTGTGGTTTTTTCTGTCGTTCAGGTTCCAGCATAGACGAAGCCTTAGCGGAGGCGCACCAGCCACAGACTGGACTAATGAAGTGCTGAATTGGGCACATAAAAAAATCACCCTGTACGCAGTTGTTCACATGAATTCTTAGTGTAACTGCACTGACTCCAGGGAGGAACATCACAGATTTTGAGACAGATGGATAAATCGAACAACCTTACCTTGCCTCCTTCCCAAACCCAGAACTATTTGTTTATGTCAGGGGATGTGATGGTCCTTTAAGTTCCCAATGGAACGACGGTAATTAGCTGCCTCCCAGGGTTCAGGTCATAGCTGCAGGTCACCTGGTCCTTAGATCAAAGGCCAACAAGCAGCTAAATGGGGACTGAGCTCCAGCTACTTGCTGGGAGCAGGTAGGCACCTGCCCAAGGCCCCCAGCTCAGGCGAGAAGGCCCTAGAAAGGGGCCAAGCAGTGGGACATGGTTTAGCTGTTTAATTTATCTTGGACTTTTTTTGGTTTGTGAAAGACACTGACATTCTGCTGCAGTTTGAGAGCTTTTACTTGATGCCCTGCCTAGCTTAGAGTTTACTAGCTAGATGCTCCCAGCTCTGATGGTTCTGCCTACACAGGTGTGAGCACAGAGTGGCCTGTGTACATGGGACAGAGTTCATAAGACAGAAGCCTTCTAGGGCCAGGTTAATATCTAGGGTAACGCCATTTTCTTCACTGGTGTTACCCAGAGGAAATGTTTAGTCCTCAACACGTAAGTGAATTGACTGCATGTTGGCAGCATATTTCAAGTTTGTACCCTGCTTTGGGTGCTGTATTCAATTGACAAGTTTCTAAAGAAAATGATGTAAACTTACCGCAAGAAATGTTTCCCTCTCGAAATGGAAGCTGACAGTCACTATTATCGCACTGGAGAACATTTCCCAAAGTGCCTCTGTTGATTTAGGCTCTTCAGGCCCATTTTCAAAAGTGACTTAGGAACTTCATCTAATTGCAAATCAGTGGAGCTCAGGTTTCTAAGTCTATTTTGCAACGCTCCAGTGACTTGCAATGAGGTGTAAGTTAAGAACATAAGAATGGCCATACTGGGTCAGACCAAAGGTCCATCCAGCCCAGTATCCTGTCTACCGACAGTGGCCAATGCCAGGTGCCCCAGAGGGAGTGAACCTAACAGGTAATGATCCAGTGATCTCTCTCCTGCCATCCATCTCCACCTTCTGACAAACAGAGGCTAGGGACACCATTCCTTACCCATCCTGGCTAATAGCCATTAATGGACTTAACCTCCATGAATTTATCCAGTTCTCTTTTAAACGCTGTTATAGTCCTAGCCTTCACAACCTCCTCAGGCAAGGAGTTCCACAGGTTGACTGTGCGCTGTGTGAAGAAGAACTTCCTTTTGTTTGTTTTAAACCTGCTGCCCATTCATTTCATTTGGTGGGCCCTAGTTCTTATATTATGGGAACAAGTAAATAACTTTTCCTTATTCGCTTTCTCCACATCACTCATGATTTTATATACCTCCATCATATCCCCCTTAGTCTCCTCTTTTCTAAGCTGAAAAGTCCTAGCCTCTTTAATCTCTCCTCATATGGGACCCGTTCCAAACCCCTAATCATTTTAGTTGCCCTTCTCTGAACCTTTTCTAATGCCAGTATAGTACTAAGTGCCTAAGTCACTTAGGTACTGTTGAAAATGTTCCCCACTGTCACGCCACGCTATGTGAGTGGGGCACTATTAGCTTGTTGTTCCCGTTCCTACATCGAGTAGAGCTGCTCACCACTCACTCAGCAGCCAGCTGAGTGCTGCCATCGGCCCTTTGAAAGAGGCTTTGTCCTCCCTTCTTTAAAAGAAATGTGTGAGTGAATTTAGTGCTCAGGCAAGGTGCTGGGTGTCTGGCCTCAGAGGGCTAATTCCTCTGCTTAGTTACAGATCAGGGACAGTCCAGGAAACTGCACTGCAAGTTTCAGCCCTCACTGCCCCACCGTAGCCAGAAGGATCACTTCAGAGGAGGCTAAGAGAGCAAGTCAGTCTCTGCTGAGATGGCCAACGGGAGGGATAGCTCAGTGGTTTGAGCATTGGCCTGCTAAACCTAGGGTTGTGAGTTCAATCCTTGAGGGGGCCATTTAGGGAACTGGGGTAAAAATCTGTCTGGGGATTGGTCCTGATTTGAGCAGGGGATTGGACTAGATGACCTTCTGAGGTCCCTTCCAACCCTCATCTTCTATGATGCCAGTGATGTGAACTTCTCTCTGCTGGAAAGTTGCCTGAAACCACCAAATCTTTTTCACATAGGCCACTGCACAGCCCTGGGATGCTAATTGCCCTCCGCCATTACTGGCCTGGATTAGAACTAGCAACCAGTTGGCCAACCTTACTGTAGCCCTTTACTGATCGCCTTGGAAAAGCCTCGCCAATATTTATGCTGGCTAACTGCCTCTGCCTCTAGCCAACGCGTGAGACTGTACCTTCCCAAAGGCCATAGGCCAGATTTTTTGGGAGCCGTGGTTCAGCAGTGTCTGCACTGTGAGATGTGGCCTCCATTGTTGCTTGAAGGCTGCAGTCTGTAGGATACAGGACAGGGGGGAGGCTCCGTTGTAATCAATGGCATTCACATCCGCTTTATTCTGCAGCAAAAACTGGACCAAGCCGTGACTAGCATTCTTGCAGGCTTTGTGGAGAGGACTCTTCTCCTCTTCATCTGTGGTGTTGACATCTGCTCCGTACATAACCAGCAAGCTGCACACCTGCAAGTAGCTTCCTTGCTCCTCTTGTTCTTTTGCCTGTCCGCAAGTCACGCTGAGTGCCGTTTCTTCCCGACTGTTCTTCCTATCCGCACTAGCGCCGTACCTCAAGTACAGGAGAGCGTGATCATAGAGGCCATGTTTAGCTGCTATGTGAAGTGGTGTCTCCTGTGTCTCTTCACTTGGTAGATCAACCATCGCACCATACTTCACCAGCAGTTTGGCACATCTGTAATGAAGTGACACGGCCATTTACTGAAGGAGAAATGGAAGCTGAGTTGCATGACTTGGTTATTATTGGGCCATCTTTTCTACCTCCCATTAGCGAGACCACTAAGATTAGAGAAAACAGATCTACGAGCCCATAAGCTCGAGTGGCCGCCACTGACTTTTGATGGGACGTGTGCTCCTAATTCACTTAGGTACTATTGGCATGATGGGACACGAGGTTGAAGGAATGGAAACAATGTGGTTAAGGCTGGGGTGGCTCACCTTGACGGGGTGCCCACGCGAATCCAAAACACATGAGCGGCCTTTATTTAAAAATGAACTGAAATGTAATGTAAATTGTTTTTTCTTTAAGAACAATGCACAGAAAAATCGGCAGCGTCTGCCCGAGATGGTTGCAGTGCGGCAGATGCAAGGCAGCCAGCACATGCTGGGCCACCAGAAGGGGAAAAAATGTTTTGTGTGTGTGCTTTTTAGAAAACACTCTTATCCTGCTACTTATGGCCAGTGCAGAAGAGGAGGGAGTGGGGGATGCTTGGCAAGCCGGTGCTGTGTGGGCATCCCGTGTATCGAGGGTGGTGTGCAAGAGCAGGGGGAAGCATAGAGATGAAACTGGTAAAAGGAAGCAGGCGGACATCCTGGGTGGGCTGGGATGTGACCTGATAAGAAGTCTGAGACGGAGTGCTATGTAGGCCCTGGAAAGGGGGAACAAGAAGGTTAAGCTTGCTGCAGCGAGGAAAGGAGAGACAATGGAGGTGTCAAACAGGTGTAGATGCTGCGGTCAAATCAGTGGGTGAGACATCTGTGTTTTGAAGGGGGTGGTGGTCAGGCCCAGGGTTCTGGCACCATCCCACCCAGGATAGGGAGCCCAGCATGAGGCTGCATCATCATGTCGCTGCATCTGGAAGGGGCTTCACCCACAAGGGAGCCCACTCGGAATAAGCACTGAGGGTGATGTGTGGGGGGAGCTCTCGGAGTCTGATAACAGCATAGCACTGGCGACTTGACCTTGAGGCAAACATCCCTTGATCCAGTGTAGAGCCCCCTCTGTTCTTCAAACAGCTGTGAGTCATCAGACCTGGTAAGTCTCCTCCGGAGACATCCAGTTTCCAGCCCCCTCTGCTGGGCTTTTCAGGCAACCTCTCAGGAACCCCAGAGAAGGAGCCTGAAATGAGCCCAGAGGCTCTGCATCCTGGCAGGGATGGCTTCCTTGCTTCCCTCTCCCTTATCTATCCAAGGTACTTATACGGCTTCCATCACCTCAGTGTTTAAAGCATTCATCTTCACCACACTCTCATGCTATCCCCAGCCAGAGGCGGAACTGCAGCAAGGAGAGGCTCAGTGATGGCCACACAGGACGGCTGTAGCGGCGTAGGGAATTGAACCTGGGTCTCCCTGGCAGAGCTACACAGCAGCTGTGGTTTCCCTGCAGAGCCAGCTGGGGGGGAGGGGACAGCAGGTTGCAGTGCGGAGTAGGGGGCAGACAGGAAGCTCATCAGCAGATTGGTGAGAGAGCAAGATTCTGGGTCTCCCTCCCCAGAAAATACTCCATAGGGAGAAGGGGGGATCTCCTGGCCCTGCCAGAGCTTAGGGGAAAAGGTCTTGTTGCCTCAGGCAAGACAGGAAAATCAGGGGTGGGGGGGGGAAGGTGAAACTCAAGGAGGAAGCAGGAGCATGGGGGAGGGAGGGAGTTAGAGAGGATTATGGAAATGAGGTCATGCATATTCACTGAGCATGCGTATTGGGGTGGTATTTGCATAATCCTCCAAATCCACAGCCTTATCAACACTGGAGCAAGGTGAGAGCAGCCCGCTCCCTGCATGCCATGGCTGCGCCTAGCCGTTAGCTCCTCTATCCAGCTTTGGGGACTGCGGTTCACACCGCCACCGACAAGCGCTTTCCGGGCGCAGGGGAGAAAGGCGGTCATCTTTGGCTTATGTGAAAGAGTCTTCTAGCCCCAGCTGTTTAAAAGTTAAAGCTGTGACTCTGGCTGATTGCTGCAAGTGCAGCAAACGCTGGGCTAAGGTCCCGGGCCTTGGCCACACGAGGAGAAAGGAAGGGCACCGGTTGGAGAGGTTCACACTCAATACCAACCCCAGGCAGTTGACAAATGTTGGGTGTCAGTGCCTGGTTGCAATGCCTGGGCCACGATGGGGTCTGGCTGTATCAGTGTAGCCTGTGGTTTCTTCTCCATATGGAAAGATACGATGCTTCAGCCAGTCCTCCCAGTGCCATCCCTACAACTGCCCCAAAGCCCCAGCTCTCAGCAAGGTCTCTGGGCACTACATAGTAGGTGGTCCTGGAGACCCAGCGTCTACTGGTACAGGCAAGGTTACAAGGTGGCCACTGCGTGTGGATGTGCCAGAAAGGTTTTGTCAAAATCAATGTTGCTCTGGAGACACATTAAATTATTGCAAGGACGCATGAGACCATCAGCCAGTTCATGCAATCAATGTGTCTGCAGTCGTTTCATCTCTCGGTGTAGATACCATCCCCAGAGTGTGATGCAGACTATCCATATAATCCAACTCTTGTCTGACAGGTATGCCTTAGGGCAGGGGTCTGTGTGTAGGCGGTAGGCAGCGTGGAAAGGAAAGGTTCTTTAAATAGACATCAGCTGTAAGTGAATCAGAGAATGAGTCTCAGCTGAAAACATCAAACCCACTCTCTGGACCTTGGCTGCCAGTGGTCAAGGCGGTTCACACTGGTATCGAGCCAGAATAACTACAAGGGAAAGAAACTTCTACAGCTACCTAATGCATTGACTCGGGCTGCTTTGAGACGCATGGGGTGATGCACATGGGCAGGTTTGGCATTAAAAATGCTTTCTCCACCCATTTCTGACTCTGCCATTTAAGTGACCAAAACTACCACCCGGGCCTTCTCCTAGTTTCAGAAACATGTAAGGTGCTGAAACATATTCTCTGGCTCTCCAAACGTAGCATAACTTTACTCATGCTAGAATGGTCTATTTCCAAATTCTTGCAAGGGAAATCTCATCAATGGGAGAACAGATGTTTTCATTCTGAGGTTAAACCTTTGAGCTGGAAGTGAATTGGGGCATGAGTGGCAATTATCCAACAAGAACTGCTTTTCCCATTTGTCTTCTTCCTTGGCTGAGCTCTGCAGTCTTTCCTGAGTCCCTCCTTATTCAGACAGAAATCACACTGATGTCTCGGAGTTTTGCCTGAATAAGGAATGTAGGATTTCACCCCTTGTGTGTACTGCAAGGGAACACTTCCTTTCTTGGTTCAAGCCCACCAAAGGAAGGTGTTTTGTGAGCAGTGTACAGAATTGCTTGCTACCCAACTTTGGGGACTGTCCCATGTGGCAGCACCTGCCATTTCAAGAAGAACAGGGTTTGTGTTTAAACAAAAACATTCCTGTAATACAAGTAATCTGGGAAATTTGCAAAGGAGTGATCTCAGGCCGGGGGAGGCTGTCATGAAACCTTGGCCATTAAAAGGACACCCCACCCCCCCTTTACAATATTCTGTCACAGCACAGAATGCCTTCTGACAAACAGAAGGGGGTTAAAGATAAACAGTCCACACCAATGGTTTTTTAGTGCAAGTAAGTGAATGTGATAAGCCAGTCTAAATGAATCAAAATTACTGCTACTTTTTCTACTAGAAGTTGACGTTGTAACCGTTGTAACTGTGACATGGTGGCAAAACAATGTCAAGTTCTGCAGTACATGCAAAGGGCAGTTGGCACCAATGCCGGTACAACTGGCCATGCTGTGATTAGGATTCCGATTAGGTAATGAGAGGAGGGAGGAGGGGAGACTCCCAGGTAATAATGCAAGACCTTGAAAATATTCTGGGATGTAGGTTTCATGATAGAGACGATGTGACAGTATTGACAGCTGTACAGCAATCCCTATCTCACGGCTATTGCCCACATCTGATTTATTTGGTTCTGCGCAGATATTTACTCTCCTTTGTGGCTTGGCCTGTAAAAATCCTGTCTAAAGTTTCTTCTTATATATCCTGTGCCCCTGCTTTCTTTGCTCAAGAATGCTGCTACAGAGTTTAGTGATATTCAGTGGTGATATTTAACTGAAATGATCCTTGCTCAGGTCCAGACTGACTCATGCAAACTTCAAGCAGGTTTTCTTCCCCCTAAGCTCTCCTTATACGTTGCCATTTGGCTTTGGCCGAGAACAGTCTGACTTGTAACCATGTTAAAGACGGCCAGCCAGACGCCTAATGAAAAATCTGTTTGGAGACCCTTCTGACAACATATGTAGCCACCTAATTCTCCTCTCTTCTCTCATTTTTCTTTCATTCAGTGGTTATATTTCCATGGAAATTAGATCCCCAGCTCATGCAAATTGACATAGCTCCTTTTTTTTTTTTTGGTTTTTGAAGGTGGCCTGTAAAGGACAAATTAAAATCGGACTAACCTCAGCACTGTGGTCCTGGTTTAGGAAAGCCCTTAAGCTTATGTGTATACCAGTGTTTGGTGCATGTTATGTGTCCCCCTCTGTAACCAGTTCACAGCCTGCTAAGGCCCTGGTTCTTTAGATCAGCCTATAGAGACTCACATATGTAGCTCTGAAGGTCCCTGGTCCAATAGCCACCATCTTGACTAACAGTGGAGATCACATAGCAGGGGCTCATGGGGACTCGAACGGCTCTGGGCCTGAGAATGAGTGTCTTCTCTCCAGGGGAATCATGTAACCCACTGGTTAGTGCACTATGTACTTGCCACTATGCCTGAGCCACAGAGGATATGGGTCTGTTGAAGCTCTCAGCTTGAGGCTCTTTCACTTGTGCTTTCCGCTTTGGTGGTTCCACCTTCAGTCCCCATGGTTGGTTAAGATGGGGACGTTTCTGCGTTGCTTAAATGCTTTCCTGAATTGTGGGTGATGAGCTTAGTTCTTCCATTGAACCTATAAGGGGGACATTCAGTACATAAATAAGTGTAGTATAGACTAGCCTGTAAAATAACAATTCTTCATCGTCTCACAAAGTCAGATGGCTGGTTCTGAGAGGCTGGGTGATTCCGGAGAAAATTCAACAATGTTTATGGCCTCTTATTTTTTAGTTATTTTCTTAAACTCTTTCCTCCCAAAGTTCACTACCATACAGACACTGCCTTTCATGTCCTTCTAGGCAGTTTGCCAGGATTCTTAGCTTCCTTCTCCACTAGCTGGAGAGACACTTTGGGCATGTCTACACTGCACACGAAGCGCAGGCTCTGACTCACGTTTGAGCCCATGCCCTCCTTCTGTCCACACATGAATCAGTCTGACGTGGGTCAGCAAGCACTCAGGACACAGGTCCTTGAACCCTGCTAAGGGGGGTGGGTCAGAGCTGTTGACCCTGACTTGGGTCTAAGTCCTGTCATTCTGCTCTGTGAATGCAGGCCAAGCCACAGACCCAAGTTAAAAGGTCTGTATAGCGCAGCATGGATGCGTTAGCACAGTTGTGAGACCAGAGTTGGGTCCAGGCTTACAAGGCAGTGTGGATTCTCAAGTGTGGTCTTGGAAAACTGAACCCACAAGCTTGGGTCCGACAGATTTGGGTTTACAATGCAATGTAGACATACTCTCAGTGCAACATTAGCTTTGGGGGGGTTAACTTTATGTCCATCTCTGAGAGCGCTCGGATGCCCATGTAATTACCTCTGAGGAGGAGACAGAAAGACAGCAATGAGGCTAGTTATGGTTATGAAGCTCCCTGGAGACCCTGCAGGGTGCTTCCTGCACATCAAGGCGCTTCTGTTCTGCTTTTGTTTTATCTTAAGTAACCAAGTTTATTAAATTAAAAGTATCTCTGCAAACAGATGTGAATAGAATGCACTAGTACGGCAGAGGTCCTGTTTATCTCAGTGGCTGCCTCTCTCTTTGTGTCTTCCTCTTACAGTTGAGACCTTCAAGTTGATAGTCCCTTGGTTTGTTTCTCTGGTGGCTGGAGACAGGGCATTTGAGAAGAAGGTCCCTGACTCCTGAATTCTGTCCCCACTTTTTGGTGTGACAAAACCCAGCTCTGACCAGCCTTCTTTCTGGCCACACTGTATATTCAGGCTTCTGAGGGGGTTGCCAGAAGAGTGCATATGGGAGAGTTCCTTTGTAGAAGGCGTTGTTAGGTTTGCATACGTTAGCATTAGTGGAGCTGACCTATGATATTGCTTTTATCGCAAATGTGTGGTGATCGGTCCATGTTATCAATGTAAGTAAATATATTCGTAGCTAGGCGACAGGGCCTGTATGCCATCTTCTCCTCCTTGACCTCTAGGTTACGGGGGATGGTGGATGTTGGTGGCCTGACATATACAGAAGGTCAGAGTAGATTGTCTGGTGGTCCCTTCTGGCCTTACACACTACGACTCTATGACCTCGCTTCTGCTTTTGACACCCCTTGAAATCTTGTTCTCTTTTGGCTTTCCTGACTCCTTCCTCTCCTGGTTTTCCTCCTACCTCGCCAGTCACTCCTTTAATAACTATTTTGGTAATAAAAGTGAGTGACACATAAGATTGCGGGGAAGTAGAGCTGGTCACCATTTTTTGACTGAAAATATCTTCCACTGTGAAAATGGGGTTTAAATCGAAAGGAAGATTTGTGTGGGAAAATGTCATTTGATGCAATGTATGCAGTGCTGTTGTAGCCAGGCTGGTCCCAGGATATTAGAGGGAGAAGAAGGGTGAGTAATATCTTTTATTGGACCCACTTCTGTTGGTGAGAGAGCTTGATGAAGAGCTCTGTGTCAGCTCAAAAGCTTCTCTCTCTCTCACCAACAATAAAATACATTACTTCACCCTCCTTGTCTCACTAATTGGAGGCAAGGAGAATTTTCATTTTGTTTCTATCTGAAAATTTTGTTTAGGTTTTTAAAATCAAAATATATTTGAAATGTAGAATTTTCATCTCCTCTTTCTGACGAGGTGTAATAACATTAAAAAATTTCCAAGTTTTCTTCCCTCAGCACACACAGCTTCTCCAACATTGGAAAAGTTAGAGAGGGAGAAGGGTGGAAAAAAATCAAGGAAAAAGTGGAAAAACTCCATGACATAATTCGTTTTGTGGTGAAAAAGAGAAAATAAATAAACAAATAAATAAAAACCTGATTATTTTAAAATCTAAAATAAAAAATTCAAACCATTTCCAAAAAATTGCCACAGAAAATCAAAATTTTGAATGGCAAATTTTTGTTTACAATTTTTTTTCAGAGGAAAAATGGATTTTTTGACCAGCTGTATTGGTAAGAGTAAATGTTTTCCTCCTGCTCCTGTTGTTGTTACCCTGATCCATATTAGCTAACATCCCTTTCACATATCGGAACTCAGCATCCTATTTCTCCAGTGGTTACTGTTACATCTTGCCTTTAAAGAAAACGTATGTAAATTAAATCAGCCAAAAGTAACTACAAGCCAGTCCAGCTAATTAATAGAACACGTATGGACACATCTAGGCTGGAAGTACAGGGTAAATGCTCTGAGCACCCTGACAGAGGAGAGGCTTATCTGCCTCTTACTGGTGGACATCTGTCAATAACAGAGTCAATAACTCTGAAATTCAGTGGTTTGCTGATCCTGCTTCTTCTGCAGAGGCTTGTTTTAGCCATTGAGTTGACTGCATCACCTGGAACGTCTATTTGCTGTGTACTACAGCTCTCAGCACAGAAGCATGGACAGTGGCTTTCGGGGTGCTCTCCAGAAGCAGAGGCAGTATTCTTCTTGGTTTTGTTGAGATGTTTCCTGTTCCTCCTCTGGGACTAATCTCAGGAATTGTTCTGATGTAGGACCTTGGTGCACAAAGTTGGTTGGAGTCTACAATTCTTTTTCCTCCAGCAAGGGGTGGGGGTTAACTATTGGGCATTCTTGGTGTAATATTTCTTCTCTTCTAGTTTCCTGTTGCAGAGCTCTTTGGAAACGGCTTTAAGGTTAATTATTTCTAGCTCAAGGGCCTTGTTAGGCAGAAGAATAAAAAAACCTTAGTGCCAGTCTATGAACCGATGGATCTTAAGATGTTGTGGAGTGTATTGCAATATTCCAGCAATGCTAAATATGAGTCCCCTGAATTTGCAAGGGGGTATTTAAATAATTGTTTTTGCTATTTGTAATGACTCTTACTATGCATTAGCAGAAGAGTATGATGTGGTGTGCTTGAATTGATGTTTCAAAAAGAAAGGTTACAATGAGCGACTAACTAGTGGTGGGCCATTCTCTCTTAGTTCACCAGGTTTCCATGAGCAAGAAGTGATACACGTTCTGTTGTAGCACTGCTACTTGACAGGCCTGTGCAACAGCTGAGTCTTAAAAATGACTGAGTTGTAGTTTGTTACCAAGGAATTATCCTTCCCCTTTAATTCAGGTAGCCCTTCACCAGCCCTTCACTTAGCCCAAAGGCCATTTGAAATCACACATGGTTTCAGTGGATCTTTTACATTCTGTTTCCTATAGCGTAGCATACAGGTCATCTGTGATACCCCGCTCTTCCTAGGCTGAAAATTTCACACATGGATCTTTAGCAGCAGCTGCACCCTCTACCCTTTTGATTTCTTGCAAACATTATTTTATGGAAAACTTGGAAGCATCAAAACCGCCGCTCCCAGGTTGCTGCCAGGTTCCTTTTCAGCCTGAGGAATTCAGCTGCCTTAACTTGCTGTCTTTTTGCAAAGATTCAGTTTACTTCTGACACCCTATAACAAGAGCATGAGACACACAGGATGACAGTAAGAGGCTGTGTGTTATTTCCTCGCCCCAGGACCTGGTGGCACCCTGTAACAGGGATCGCAGTTCAATGACTGCTACTCCACTCTCCATGCAGGTTTCCCAGGGGCTCTGCCATTGGCACCTCACCCCTCCCCTTTATAGACCTCAGAATGATCTTCAGCTCTTCTATGTTGTCAGCTACCATATGCATGCTGATGTCTCTCAGATCTGGGTCTCCACTCCTGACCTGTCCGCACCTAACCATATCCGCACTTCAGCATGTCTCTCCAAAACCTCCCCTGGGCCTTACGACTGACTTCAGCTTAACATGGCCTGAAACTCACCATCTTATCCTGCTTCCCAATCCCTCCCCACCATCTCTGTCATTGCAGTTGCCACCATCCTCCTCCCTGTCTCTCAGACCCAGAGCATACAGGTCATCTGTGATACCTCCCTCTTCCTAGGCCCTGTGTATAAATCGTGCTGCTTCTCCCTTCTTAAAATTGCTAAGACCTGACAGCCAAAGCTGCCATCCAGGATCTCACCATCTTGATGGCTACGACATCCTGCTCCCTGGTAACACCCTTCACTAAGAGATAGGTACCTGTCCCAAGTGGCACAGAATTGTTATTTACTTATCGTTGGGCCAGGTCAATGGGGAAAACTCTTACGAGATTCACAGGAGGCAAACAGCCCTATGAGGTTTCTTTTCTGGATTTCCTTGGTATTATCCCTACTGCTGGGAAGAGAGTGTAGGGGTGCTGTGGGTTCTGGAAGGCTGCACTCTTTCCAACCACGGGGATCTCCAAAAGCCACCATGGCAGAGGAGCTGTGGTTGTGATGGCACCAACCATCATCTGCGATTGGCAAGGCTCCCTACCACCATGGGTTGGGGTCCCAGAACATTAGTACAACACAGAAACACCCTCTCCCATTGCTGGCCTCCAGAGCACGGAGCTGCTCCAGAAGCACATCTGTATGAAGCAATGGGGTGGAGTGATGCATTGCCACAGCAGAATCTCTCTTCTCCAGTCCCTGTGGAAAGCAGGAGATGTGTGAATGTAGGGCCTCGCCGCATGCGCAGGTTGATCTGGAGCCCGCCAGCCCATTGCTAATGTTCATGTTCCTCGCTGAAAACAAAGGATCTTTTCATTTCATACAATTGTGTCTCCATCTCAGGCTGAAGCAGACAGAAATTTTCCACAGATCCCAATAGTTCAGCACCAGCGCACCTGACTCTTTCCAGGCGCCTGTTTTTATTTTCTCCTGGCGCCACTGACAAAGTTTAGAAGCAAAGAACCTTTTCTCCCCCTCAATTTTAGTCTCTTTAAAAGGAAAAAAAGGAAAAAATCAACTCAATTCTCCTCTTTTTAATCATCCCACCTTTAGCAAAAGGGAAAAAACGACTGAGTGCAGTGAATTTAGAGACTCGTCTTACCCCACCATGTTAATTATCTCTGCTGTAAAAAGGAGGTCAAGG
Source organism: Mauremys mutica (assembly GCF_020497125.1). NCBI lineage: Eukaryota > Metazoa > Chordata > Testudines > Geoemydidae > Mauremys > Mauremys mutica. The sequence goes on along the minus strand of NC_059081.1, from coordinate 79,131,088 downwards.
AGAGGAACTCTCTACTAAATAGGGCGAAGTTGGCATGCATGGCTCCTAAAGCGAAGAAGGTAAGAGTGAACTTTACTGGAACTTTTTTTTTAAATCTCTTCAAAAAGCTCCTAGATTAAAGCTCTGATATGCTTTTTTTTGGTTGAATTCTCATGGATTCTGAAGCTCAAATGGCTGGAAGGAAGCCCAGGTAATTTTTTTTTATCCCAGTCACTCAGAGGCTCAAAGGTTTTAAGTCCTGCCCCCATGGTGAATTGCCGACTATATGGGAATACAGAAGAACCCGACACATAGGTGTCCTGGCCATTGTTATCAAGAGGGAGAAAAATAAAATAGCTCTGTATGTAGGTCAATGACCTGCTCTTTACTGTCAGTAAAAAATTAAGGATGACCTAAAATCTACTACTCAAAATCAGGGACAAGTAGTCTCTCTTAATCAGACAAAATGTTTATGTTACCAAAAGCTTGACCTCCTCAGGGTCTAACTTTAGCAAAAGTCTTTGCAATTGAAAAGCAGTGGTCGAAACCTCAAAACCTGTCTGAAATGTCTATTAATTTTTGATCCTGCAAGGTAGTTGGCTTAGTTATTGTAGAGGCGCCCGGTAGCGCTGCTGTAGTTAAGGGTCTGCCAACATTTCCATTATAAAGCCCCAATACTGAAGGGCTTATAACTCTGCTGTTTCCACATTGTCTCTGTCTGATTACAGGTTGGCAGCTCAAATGCCATGTCACCCCTGCCTCCCCATTCCTGTAAAAACAGGTACATTGGCTAAGGTTGGAGAGTGACTAAAAGAGCCAGGCAAAAAATCCTGTGCGGGAGACTTTTATCTTTTATGCCAGCAAGTAAAACTGTCACCCTCCTTCCCATCATTTTTATGGCATGGGAGAGTGAATTTGGCATCTGGGCAAATAAATAGTTACGATTGCAAGGCTGTGGTTAACAATTATTTTAGGTCATAGGCTTGTGGAGCAAGCTTTCTCTTTCAAGAGAGAAAATGTTAAAAGGGAAATTTAGGGATTAATCCTGCTCTGATAGAGATGAATGGGGTAAAAATCAGGTCCTTTATTAGTAATTGTGGCTCAGTGTGTCACAACACAATATTCATCCAGCTACCCTCTTGGAAAGTCATTTTCGCTTTGTTTGTGTCACGCAAGAGCTTCCCTGCATCATCAAGTTATTCTTTGGTCCACCCATAGATTTTGGTTGGATCATTAGTATCTTTCGGTGCTTTGCCAAGATTCACATTTATAGGAAAGCTTGAGAGATTTATGTTTGAAATCTGCCTCCCCTGAGCGGATACCTTCTTTCCTCAGGAGCCTGACTCACAGACCTGTCCAACATCTGGCCCATCTTATTTGTGTTCTGTAGCGTTACCCCAGACTCTCAACCTAGTTTTGTTTAGCGTCTCTACCTGTCTAAAGGGGACTGGTTTGAAACCAGGGTGGCACTTCCTTGAAGCCGGCCGGCAATGAAGTTCACTACACTTGTAAGCTTTGTTACCAAGATATCGAGGTAGCCTAGCTTTTTAAATAAAAAGCTTTCCAAGTTTTTAATGATTCAGACACTTCAAGTCATACTGGGCTGAAACTTGACATAGGTCACAGCCGGATGAATGTTTCTTTAAACATTTATGCCAGCATCTTAATCTATCCTGCTCTAACACATGGCACGTGTATTCTTCCTGAGGTTCCAGCCATTACTTTATTGCCATGTCAGACTAGAATCAGTGCAGTATTTGTTGCAAGACAGAAGGGGCCACAACCCTGATGAAGTTGGTATCTCCTCCTCACAGGGCCTCACAGAAGCTAAGGGAATTCACTCCCGGATGCAGTGTTTCCACCACCACACCCCTGTGGGAGATATTCCAGCAGAGGGCTGCTTAAAACCCTGCCAGGACCCCTATGTGCACTGCTTGCAGAGACTACCCTGCAGATGCACTGAATCATCATCATGTTCCATGGTATCCTGGCTACTCTCTCTCCCTGCTCTGCCGACCCCCTGCAGAGGGGGAGTGGGTGAGGGTGGGTATTGTGGCTGCTTTCCACACTCACAGCCTTCACTCTGTGGACTTTCTGCCTCTGGGGGCTCTGGGCACGTGGCAGAAAGTCCGTGGAGTGGAGGCCGTGTGATGGGTGTCTGCCCCACACAAAGTCTGAGGGGGTGAATGTGGGTCTGGAGGGGCCCATTAACCTAAGATTTGTGCAGCCCAGCTGGGCAGGAGCTGGGATGGGATTATGAAGCCAGGAAGTGAGAGCAGGGAGGAGGTCTGCAGTCACTCTGCAGAACAGCAGTTTTTAACTTTTTGAGCTGAGCCTCACCCCCCCAAGTTACAATTTTTGGTTGCATCCCCGAGACAAAAACAGACCCGAGCAAAAGTATGCTCAATATAGCTGCTCACAAAGCTAGCAGAGACCTTTGCATAGCTTTAATTAAGTTACCTGCACCTGTAAGTTTCAAATACACAGCTACTTTCCAATGGCACAGCCAAGGCTTCCTCAGCCGTGGGCTGCTTCTACCGTCTAGCCAGGCAGTACCACTCGGGCAGGGCCAATACCTGCCCCTCACCCCCCTCGGGAAGGCACGTGAGACGGTCTCTGGGGGCAGAGCCAGCGTGGGGCGCAGAGACTGCTTGGAGCGGAAATGGGTGTGGCCACAGTGGATGCTGACGCTGACCCACAGGCTGGGTGGCTCACTGAGGTAAGTCTGGGTGTGGGGGGGAGGTGGTGCTTCCTCTCCACCCCCCATAGAGGCTGCCCCAGTCCCTGCCATGTGGGGCTGGAATGAGCTGCCTGGTATTGCCACTTGCTCCCCAAAACGTTCCTTCATGCCCCCCTAGGGGGGTGTGCCCCACAGTTTGAAAACCTCTGCCCTAGAGGGAAGAGAGTTGGCCAGGGACAGGAGGAGGTCAAGCCCTGGGGTCCTGCCCTGGACTAGAGAGTCTGACGAGATCTAGAGAGGTGAAGTAGCCACGGGGAGTGGAGGAAGCTCCTGGGGTGAAGCCAGAGATAGGCAAGGAGATAGAGAGGGGAGGTAGGGAGGAGTCCAGGGAAACAGCAGCCAGCTTGGAGACTGAGCAGACCTGGATTGCCAGTGAGAGGGTCCCTGGGGATAACAATTGGCCCAGGTTCCCAGTAGCACAGGACCTGGAGTTGGAAGAGGAGACCGCTTGAGACAGTGTCTGCACAGCTTGTCCGGTGGGACTTTGTCATCCCAGAAGGAAGAACTATATAGGGACCTGCCCAGAAAGCTGAGTCACAATGGAGTAGGACCGAGTCAAGGAGAGAGAGGGGGCCACAGTGCGAGTAAGCGTCGGAAGCAGGTGCCAGAGGGGGTGAAAGCTAAATCCCCAGACCCAGCCACAAGCAGGCACAGTAGCAGCGAGTGGGGAGCCCGTTACAGGCTGTGACTGTGGAAAACATCCCCAGCCCCTTCCCTCACTCATTCCCCCTCTACGGGGGACCCATAGGTGGGGAAGACAGGGGGTGAATTTAGCTTAGGGCTGGGCTTTTGGCGAGCAACCGTGTTGAAACTGTGAGCATTTGCTGGTGTCGTGTGAGTATGCACAATGTCTGTATGGCGTGGCAATGCTGTGAGCAATACATTCGCTTGTCTTCACCAGCCGCCATGTGCTATAGGGCTGGGTGGGGGGTGGTGTCTCTGATTTGCGCTGACCCTCTGTAAATGATCAGTGAAGTCGCGTTTCCATAAAGTGTGGTCAGACCATCCCTCCTGAAATTTCACTTCTCTGTGGAATGACTGCTGGTAAAAATTTCAGACCTGGTATTTCTTTTCAGATTACTGCAACTTAATTATTTTCTCGTGCCAGTAAACATTTTTTCACAATTAATAATAACAAAAAACTTGTACTGTGTTTAAACTTCGGTTATTTTTATTTATGAAAATATTTTTGGATAGTGGGTCAAAAAGATTACTTTTTGTACTTTTTTTGTGGGCTTTATTTCCCTGTTTGAAATTCACAATCAATGAAACGTGGTCAAAAAAATCCAGGTTTGAAAAATGTTGACCTGCTCTATTTGAATCCTGCTAGCACCCTAGTTCTGGCTACTGGCCACAGACAACAAGGGCATGGATTGTAAAGGCCCTAACCCTGTCAACACTTATGCACATGCTTTACTTTATTGCCAGGAGTAGTCACACTGAAATCAAACACCTGTGTAAGTATTTGCAGGATTAGGGCCCAAGACAAGAAGTGGTATAAATGGGGTGGAAAGAGAGATGCAATCATAGTATGCACATTTAACATATTTAAATGCCTCAGCTATATGCAAGTGCTCTATCACCTATCTTATTAATGGATAACTTTTGGTTGTAGGCATTATGGAAGAAAATGGGTGTTGATTTTACAGTTCAGTTGGGGGGGGCAGGGTGTTCCATGGAAGCAAGATACAGGTAGAAAAGGAAGAGAAGTGCCATAGAAATGGCCTCTGAAGAGCTCTGGGCAGTAACATGGTAGGTGTGGTAAGGACTGACGCAGGACAGATGAGATTTGCTCAGCCATGCTCAGGAAAACGGCGGAGGTCACCGTCTGTTCGGTGACACAGCCAGCTATCTTACAAGGGACAGTGAACGTGAGTCAATGGAGTCTGGAGGGCGGAAGTTCATATGGATGAAGTTTCTGTCTGTGGGAAGTCTGAGGAAGAATTTAAGACTGAAGTAAGTTCTTAAGGCAGTTGTGTGGCTGCTTGGCTAAGGTGATGAGGCGTGTACGCTGAAGCAAACCCAATGGCATGTTTTAGGGCATGTGCTTGATAGAGGATGAGGAAAGAGCCAGAGGACTCCTAGAGCCAAGCTATAGGACTGTATTAGAGCTGATGCTGTTTCTAGATATAATGAATGAAGGCAGATTTATATCTAAGGCCAAGCTGTTTATGTGACTCTAAAGCCCTAAGGATGTGGGCCAAGACACCAGAGGAGGGATGGTGCAGTGGTTAGGGGGCTAGCCAGAGACCCAGGTTCAAGGCTCTGCTCTGCCACAGCCTTCCTGTGTAACCTCAGACTCTGTGAAATGGAGGTAATACATCCCTACAGTCATTTCAGCAGATGCCAACGGCTACACCCTTGGTGAGTTGCTACTCTAGTGGCACAGATATGGCTGGCAGTTTATGGCCTATTCTAGGTACCTTTGTCCCCCAAGAGAGAATGTTTGTCTCTGTAGGGGTGTGCAAGAGTTTAATATGCTACTTGTACAGTCTTGATCATTTCAGGTTGCCCACAACCACAAGCTGCTCTTGCCATTAGTAACTAGAAAAGACCTGGCCTCTGCCCGACCACCACCAAAGACAAAAATGATTAAAATAGCCATTACTGCTGGCACACCTCCCGCCCCCCCCAAACGGTGTGCAATAGACATTGTTGGCCAAGTTACTTGCCACGGTCCCACATCTAGCTCATGAAATCTATGCTCTGAAGCTGAAAGTCTGATTAGGTATGGTGATATTACTCCAACAGTCCTTGCAGGATACATGAAGGATACCAGGGCTTTAGAGAACGCTGGGATTGAGCCCAAATGGCAGTGTGGTGGCCCAGCACAGGGAAGAGCCTAAAATTTAAGATAGAATCACATGAGTCTTGCCGAATGACCAGAAAGATATCTCAGAGAACTTAATATCTTCCATGTAAGTGCTCCAGACACTGCATATGCCTTTGGGAAAGAATAGCACCAGAGCTGCATGAAAGGGACGCACCTACATGGAGTGACAATTTTTTTACATCTGTAGACATTCTAACTAGACCTACAACTCTCCAGGTCAGAACATCTTGTCTCATGTGGCATTCTGGAAAGAGAGTCCCTGATAATGGATCACAGTTTGCTGGCTCTGAATTCCATGCTTTTGGGATACTGTGTTATTTCATGCATATGAACTGACCGGTGGAGAGAGCAGTACAACTAGCTACGAGCATACAAAAAGTCCCTGTATTAGCTCTGCTGAGTGATAGGGCATGACAGCTGATGATAGGTCAATGGTAACACTTGGATCAAGTGGGGAAAAAATAAATTTAGGCCTCCTAAATGGCCTGGCTTAAAGTGCACAAGGCTGAGAGGTGCCAGATCTATGAAGTTTCAGGCTGTCTTCCTTAGCTGCTGGCATGTAGCTCAAAACATACCCACATTTAAAAGAAAGACACTTAGTCTTGATAAGACTGGATAAGGCAAAACATTGGCCACCATCCATTGTCACCAGATGTAGCTGTGCTCCATTCCTGGGCCCCATGTGAGTCCACCTGACAGAGACCAATTAAGGTCCTCACTAGAGGTGGCCAGGATTCTTAGATGACATGTCTCACTGTTGGGAAAATACCAATTTATCGGGAAGATTTCTCAGCTCCATGGTGGAATTTCTGGTGTATGAGAGATGGCAAGCACTGCCTGACAATAGCTTAGTGGCACTCATTTGGGATGTGTGATACCCAGGTTCAAGTCCTGCTCTGACACCACCAGAGCAGAGACTTGGACTTGGGTCTTCTATATCTCCGGTGAGGGCACTGACCAGAGGGCTATTCTGGGGTGGCTCACTGATGCGCCATGAAAAAATTCAAAAGGTCTTGATTTTATCCAAGTGCCAACTGCTATAGTCATCTAGTCTGACCTCCTGCACAGCACAAGCCAGAGAACATCACCCAGTGACTCCTGCATCAAGCCCAAAAACTTCTGGCTGCGCTAGAGTGGATCTTTTTGAAAGACAACCAGCCTTGATTTAGACTCTCTAGCTGATGAGCTCCCAGTGATGGAGAACCTCCTGTGTCCCTCAGAAGATTTAGTTGGGGATTGGTCCTGCTTTGAGCAGGGGGTTGGACTAGATGAGCTCCTGAGGTCCCTTCCAACCCTGAGATTCTATGATTCTATGAAAATGCCAACACCCTCAAACTTTTTCATGACTAGAATTCCTGTTTCCCCCCCAGCCACTGAGTCCTCACTACAGAAGGAGCAGGCAGCACCCGCAGCAGGTTCCAAATCCAGCTAATTTGTGAACCTACGTACATCACGGCCAGGGTGAAGGGAGATAATCCTGCAGAGAAGAGTCCTAACCATACTGAACAGGAGTCTCCACTTGTTTGGATTTGATAAGCGCTGTGAGTCACCTGGATAAAAATCCTCCTCAAGGCTAAATTGTGACTGGATCTCGACCTAGAATTAGTTAAACATTATCTATTGTTAGAGATTGCTTATGGGGAAAAGAGGTGGGGGGAAGATGTGAAGTGGCGGGTACTGCTTCTTTACATTTGTTGCAGTAAGCTGGAAGCAGCAGATGGGCAAAGCTTGTCGGCATAAGTTCTACAGCGAAGCAGAGTCACTTTATTGGAATACAGGAAACAAGCATTTTTGCTGAAGTTCCTTGTTCAGTGTTAGAAGAAAGAGACTGATTTTGTCATTGTCACATGGCAGTAATAGGTCTGGTAAAACAGGTGTGCTGGATCTGCTAAGCTGGGGTCTACAACTCTCATCCGTTCCCTCCCTGCTGCACATCGTTCCTGCTGGCTAGGTAACGAGAAAGGCCCTGAAAGTGGTTGGGGTTAGTTGGGAAGTGGCAGCTGGCCTGCGCAGTGAGCCAGGAGCTGCAAAGAAGCTGAATGCAAACTGGAGTCCCCAGGAACAGTGTGCAGAGCTGTGTGTGGAACAAGGCTGTGGGTGCCAGGTGTTACAGCTGGGTGCAGGTCTGGGTGAGGCTTATGGGGCAGCAGCAGTGGCTGAACAGGGAGCCAGTGCAGTGGGGCCCCACTGAGACACTAACTGAGCCTGGCCTGGAAACCTACAAGCTCTTATTTGCTGGAAAAGAGACTGGGCTGTTTTGGAAGTTTGCCTGAAAAGGTTTGTGCCTAATTCTGCTTTCAGTTAGTATAGAATAAATCAAGAGTAATTCCACTGAATTGAATGGTATGATAGTAGCATGGACTTGGCTTGAAGTCAGAAGCTGGCCAACAGGGCCAAATTCGGCTTGAATATAAACAGCAGTGAGAAGTTATGTCACGGGTCAGAGAGGGGTAACACTATCACTTGTATTCAATGGGCATGCAGAGTTGGTACCCCTGCATGCAGGTAAATCTCGATCGGTCACATGATGTAAAGCCAATGTGACACCAGTGCGGGAACGGCTTCAGTTTTTTCCATCAGAATGGAAATTACAGCCTGGAGGGGTTTGATCTTTTGTTGTCCATTGCTCTTCCTGCTATACTCAACTCTCATTCCCTTGGCATGTAAGTTACCCGTTTTGCACAACCACCGAATACCAAATCAGTGGAAGCGACATAGCTTTACCACTTTCATCCACTTGGCATTGGGTGGTCCATGTTTATTCTTCTTTCCAGGACTGTGTCATATGTAGGCTGTGGTTATTAGCATTGTTTTTAGAGTGACTAGGCAGCAAGTGTGAAAAATCGGGATGGGGGTGGGGGTAATAGGAGCCTATATAAGAAAAAGACCCAAAAATCAGGACTGTCCCTACAAAAATTGGGACATCTGGTCACCCTGACTGTTTTCTATGTACTGCTGCACCTTGGTATTTTTGAAAGGAGTCTGCCTGGCCTGTAGAGGCGACTGGTGCCTGCCGATAGTGCGGGGGCAGAGGGAGGGCGGCCGACTTCAGCAGTGTTACTGAGCATGCTCAGTACAAACCAAGCAACAAATCGGTGGAGGGGAGGGCACATGATCCTGCATGACCCCCCTCCCCATGTGTGTCATCTGCCTGGCTGACTTAGTGAAGCAAAGTTGATACAGGATGTTAGAGGCGAGAGAGCCACACGTTCACACCGAGATCTCTCCGGGAGACAGCGTTGCAGTTTTCCTTATTCCAAGATATGAAAATCAAACTTGTTTTGTGGGAAAATGGAAACATTTCCCGGTTTTGCTCAGATGTACTCCCTCTAAATCAACGTTTTGTTCTGTCAGCCTGAAAGTCTGACTGGTCTTGGTGTTGCATAATCTCTCATCATCTAGATAATGCAGAGAGGTATGATAGATGGAGTTAAGCTGATATTGTGGTCTACACAGCTGTGCATTGGACTTAAAGAGTCTATGCCTGGAGAGGTTAGCCAAGCCAAAATCCAGCTCCCTGTTGCTATATTGGCTCTGAAGGGCTAACAAGTAGTAAAAACCTATTCCAGTCATTAACAGAGTCAAGAGAGGAGATGCTGACTATGCACAGGATGTACATCTGGCGTGTAAGAAGCTGTTAATTTGATGCAAGTTCTTCTGACTCGAATTCCCCTTGAACTCAGTATTATAGGGGAAAGTCACTTTGCTTGGGGCAGGTTAGTGCTGAGCAATCACCAAGATGCTATAGGTTCTATAGGAGTCTTTCTATAGGCTCCAAAGGGCTCTGGAGCAGGTCCAGGTAGAGAAGAATATATGAACTGGTGGAGAGAAGAACTGCACAGGGAAGGTTAAATGAACATGTCATAAACAGATAGTTAAGGGTTAATGCCTCTTTTACCTGTAAAGGGTTAAGAAGTTCACCTAGCCTAGCTGACACCTGACCAGAGGAACCAATGGGGGAACAAGATGTTTCAAAAAGGAAGGAGGGAAGTTTTCCTTTGTTTTAGTTTCAGTTTCAACCGGAGTGGAAAAGATCAAGGAACCAGCCTCTTATCAGAGTAGTAAGTTTTAGAAAGGAATTAATAGGTTTATGTTTATTTTCTTTTGTAACTTGTCTTTGTGGAATTAGGGGAGTAATCAAATTTGGGTATTCTTGCATGTACTAAGTTTTTTGCCCAGGGGAACATCCTGTGTTTTAAATCTGTTGTCTGTGAGATCTGCCTGTATGCTGTCTCCCAGAGGTTTTTTTTTCTTTTACCTTCCTTTTCTTTAATTAAAAGCCTTCTTTTTAAGAACCTGATTGATTTTTTCCCTGTTTTTTAGATCCAAGGGAATTGGATCTGGACTCACCAGGGATTGGTGGGGGGAAAAAGGGAGGGGGAAGGAGTAATTCTTCCTTGTTTTAAGATCCAAGGGATTTGGATCAGTGTTCACCAGGGACTTGGTGGAGGAGTCTCTCAAGTCTACCCAGGGAGGGGAAGGTTTTGAGGGGGAAGACAGAGTTTTCCAGATAACTCAGAAATCTGGATGGTGGCAGCGAGACCAGATCTAAGCTGGTAGTTAAGCTTAGAGGTGTTCATGCAGGTCCCCACATCTGTACCCTAAAGTTCAGAGTGGGGGTGAGACCTATGACAGAACATTACAATTGCAAGGGCGGTGGTGGTTAATAATGGGAGAGAAGGGTGTGTGTGGGTACATGCTGCCTGGCACAGCCCTCTCCTTACCCCAGCGTGTTCTGGTTGGTGCACAGATGCAGTGGTGCCAAACCTTCCTCGCTCAGGAGGTTGGGGTTGGCTCTGTGCTCCAGCAGCAGCTCCGTGCAGTCCGTGTGGCCCCCCTCGCAGGCCTCATGCAGAGCACTCTGGCCTCCTGGAGCCATGTTGGGGTCTGCCCGCCAGAACAGCAGGTGACGCATGCAGGCAGTGTGTCCATTTCTGGCAGTGATGCACAGTGGGGTGGTCAGTTCCCTCTTGTATTCTAGAGTCCACAGGCCTGTAGGGCAGAGAGAGAGAGAGAGAGGTGAGAAGGATGGACACAGGATAGGGACTCCTGACATCCAAGCTCTGCCACATGCTTTCTGCGTGACCTTGGGCAAGCCCCTTAATTTTTAAATGCCTCAGTTTCTGATCTGCAAAGTGGAAGCCATGCTTCCCTTCCTCCCAGGGCTGAGGATAACTTCATTAGCAGCTGCCCAGCTTTGATCATTACAGTGCCAGAGGGAAGCCGATAAATGACTGGGGTGAGTGGCAGACACAGATGTCAGAGACTTTGCCCTTTCACACCAGATAGACAAGGTGGATGAGATGGGATCTTTGATGGACCAACTTCTGTTGGCTCGAAAGCTTGTCTCTCTCACCAACAGAGCTTTTATTCAGCTCTGGGAAAGGTATTCACAGATTGAACAGCTAAATACAGATTGAACAGCATATGTGCTGCTAGCTGCTTCTGCTACGCTAAGGGCCCATGCAAGGTGACGTGGCCTGTTATTGTATACAAGACATACAGTAAATGTTATACTTTTCAGCTGCACAAACTAAGGCCCTGTCTACACTACAAAGTTATGTCAACGTAACTTACATTGGCATACAGCCCCGGCAGTCACAAAATGGCTCGTGTGCACTCCTGGTGTCGGTGCTGTGCAGCCTCGCCAGGAGCGCTTGTATCAAGAGTATTGTCAGTGTGGGACATTGTGGGATGGCTCCCGAAAGGCAGTAACAGTTGATGTATGCAGCGCTGTGTCTACAATGATGCTGCGTCGGCCTGTGTACATTGACCATAACTGTACACCACTCGGGGAAATCGTGTAACTAAATCAACATAGTGTCAAGTATCAGGGGGTAGCCATGTTAGTCTGTATCCACAAAAACAACGAGGAGTTTGGTGGCACTTTAAAGACTAACCGATTTATTTGGGCATAAGCTTTTGTGGGTAAAAAAATATGAAGAAGTGGGGTTTTTTACCCATGAAAGCTTATGCCCAAATAAATCTGTTAGTCTTTAAGGTGCCACCGGACTCCTTGTTGTTTAAATCAGCATCGATGGGCAAATTACATTGATGGGAGCCAAATTTAAGTGAAGACATTTCCACAGCGACGTAAGGCAGCTTATGTCGACCTAACCAGCTAGTGGAGACCAGGCTTGACAGCGGGAGCAATTAAAATACAAAGCAAAACAAAGAGAGTTGGCACCTGTGGGCCCCCTCCCTTCTCCTGCCTGGCGCACAGTGGGCAGGAAAAGGAATTTGAGACAGTTTTGACCTGCAGAAAATGCCTGTGCGTTTGCAGCTCTTTAATGCACATTGCTCTCAAAAAGGATTCCTGGCTCCTCATTCAACACCATTCTGGTTTATTTCTTTCCCCCTTTTTAGTTCTCGGTGTGTGCAGCCGTTGCCCTTTTGCTGAATAAAACAGAGCAGTGCACTGTACATTTTTTCGCTCTCTGAAAACTTTGGGGCTTTCAAAAGGCCCGTTTAAGGTTGTTAGCCACTCTGAGCAGTGGTGGCTATAGGGGAAAAGAAAATTCCCCAGTGAATGCACATCAATGGGCAGGATTTCACATGGCAGGAATACCGGCTTATAATGATGGAAGAATCGATATCGTGCCTGTAATGAGCCGCAAAGGGTACCTTATTCAGAGACTTAACTTCTTCCCCGGAGCCCATGCTGAGAAGTTTTAAAAGACAGCTCATTAATTACCCACCTGCATCTAATACAGATTTGTAACCTGTTGAGGGCCGTGCCTGGCCCCTGGGTGTGCAGCTTACTGTTCATCCAGGGGGAAAGCCTGCGTTAGCTGGACATATAGCGGGCCTGAAGTAACAGCCAAAACAGGAATTTGATACTACAGTCACCCTGGACATGTGTAGCAGGGTGGTTACCCCGCTCCTGCCCTGAAGGGTTAAAAACAGCCCTGGGAAGGGGCTGTGGCTGGAGAAAGCAGCTTTTAGGCTGGGCTAATTGGGGGAAGTGGCTGCAGCTGGGGCCACTCCCCAAACGAACTCAGCTGGCCCTATAAAGGCAGAGAAGCCAGGGACAGACAGAGAGTCTCCCTCTGCCTGTAGAGGGAGAAGGGCCTGGCTGCAGGGAGGTACAGACAGGGTACCTGAATGGAGCAGGGCTGGGGAAAGGCTGAGGAGCTGGGGAGCTCCAGCCTGGAAAGCCCCAGGCTGCGGCCTAGCATTGGGCCAACAGGTACTGGGGGTTGCAGAGGGCGGCCAAGGCAGCAGGTCAAACCCAACCTTGCCAGTGGTGAGTGGCTGATACTGCAGTCTGCCCCAGGGCGTGGGGCTAGATGATGACTGGCAGTAGCCTTATACTGAGGAGAGGTGGGGGTTCCCCTGGGAGGGGGAGACCCTGAGAGAAAGGGGTTACTGCCAGGGGGCAGCACCCCAGGTACAAGGGCACCAGGTCCGGGAGGGACACGGGGGCCAGACGACAGGCGGATCACCGGCCTGCAGAGGGCGCTCTGGGGTGGAAATCGAGCTAATTCCCTGAGTCACCAGCAGGAGGTGCCACAGGGGTGAGTCCACTCCTCTACAACATGACAACTGCCCTTGCACGGATAGAGTTTGGATTTGCAAAGAACTACATGTGTGTATTTCATTCAAGCGGCTGGCTTCTCTGCCTCGTAGCTCCTGTGTGAAGCTAGCCATCAGAGATGTGCTGGCTGTTCGGTTCCACCGCCCCCTGCTTGCTTTATGTACACACAGTCCCCTAAAGTCAATATGCCGTCACACACAGCAGGTCAAACCCTGCAGGCTGCCTTCTGTAGATCACGAGCTACATATGTTTGGGGGCAGGTACACCCTCTCTCTAGGTACTCCAATAGCTCTAGAATACCCAAGTCGTGCCACCAAAACATACATAAATAGATTTCCCCAGCATGCTGGTGAGGCATTGGCAAGGGAAGTATTATCTCCTCTTTAGACATGGGCAACTGAGGCAGAGAGATGAAGTGTGGAGTGATGAAGTTCCAGATCTCACAGGGAGTCTGGGGCATAGTGGGGGTCGCCCAAGTCCCAGGCTCGTGGTTTCCTCTAGTGGTCTAGTGCCACATAACCAGCCTTCCTCCCTATGCACAGGTAGAAATCCTGCAAATTATTTTATCCCCTTCCCTTCAGTTGTAGCCTCAGGAAATTAAAATCCAGCGGCCAATGATGCATGTATGGTGTAACTCCTCCCCCAGACCCTTCCATTGCAGGAAGGATGGAGGCTATTGTTTCAGACCAAAGTTTTGGATGGGAAGATTTTGCGATTGCGTTGACTGCCTATTTTGGGACTGCGTTTGTCCCAGCTTTTCCCATCCCTTGAACCAAAGGAGGCGCCGGGTAAGCGCTATGCAATGTTACTGATCCCTTTCGGTATAGACACAGTGACACATCCCTAGTATCCAGGAAAGCCTTTAAAGAACTGCTTAGACAAATGTCTCCCCTTGAGTCTCTGGGATCGTTCAAATCCTATTTCTGACACCACTCCCCAAGCCAGGACACTTAGCACTTCATGGCAACAGCAGAGAGGGAATTCAGCTTCATCTGCTTCAGAAGCCACTTGAGCTAAAGGGGCAAGTACAGGGCCTGTGACCTCCGACTGAGCAGTTACGACTCTAGGTGGAGACGCAGGTTCATACTAGTTTGTTCATAGGGGCGAGGGCTCAGCCTAAAAGTCAAACTCTCGGTTTCTGCATATTTTAATATGTACAGTGTAATAAGCGCAATTAAAAATAAACCTAGTCAAAGCAACTTAGCCCCATTCTGACTTGAATGACTTTTTTGTCTATTGAGGCCGTTTCAGTTACACTGGTAGGATCCCTGCTTTTTCAAGCCCCGCCTCAGCAGCCATATGTCTAACTTCAAGCAGGGGAATAGTTCAACTTCGCCTGCTTTAAGGATAGACACAAACTGAGCTGCCCTCTGCAGTGTGGCCTAGCGGACAGACTGGAACTTGGGAGACCTGAATTCTATTCCTGGCCTGCTGGGGGACCTGGGAGTCAGCCTGGGGAATGATCTCACTGTGTGCGGTGCTTAAGGTTGGGTAGAACGGATTGGAAAATGGAATTTCCATCCTGTGGGAAATGGATATTTGTTTGTGTCCTGAACTGGGGCAAAAACCTGAAATAACGAAGCTTGTGGCACACTAAGGAGTTTAGCAAGACATTGACTTGGAAAGGTTGAAACGCCATGGAGAGGCAGTGGTGCATCATGGGAAATGTAGTCCAGACAGTGAGCTGGGCTCTTAGAGAAGAATGGGAGCATAAGGAATCCAGAAGTACAACTCCCATCAGGCCCTGTGGCAGCTCAGGTGGTCACAGGGATTAACACTGACCTGAAGGAAAACATTTAATTTCAATTTTCTCTAATGGAAAATCCTGTGAAAAGCCCTCTCCTTTTCCACGGGAGATTTTGTTTTCAGTGAAGCCCCATTTTCTGACACTCTGGTGTTTTGTTCAGTGTTTTTATCCAGCCCTGGCGCTGGGTATATAGTTCCATTGCCCATGATGGGCTAGGTTCAGCCTAGGCATTATGTAGGTGCACAGTGGGAGGGAGGGAGCCTGTGCAGAATGGCATTGTGTGCTCTGGGCATTGCAGGCTCTGCTCCCTCTCTACTTCCCTAGGGCATCCTAGTGCTAATGAGGGGCTAAGAATAGGCACAGCCTGGGTGTAAAATGCTGCAGGGATATCGCACATTGCACGCTCCCCCTGTCACTGCAGAGCTCCAGTAAACCTTCCGTCTCCCCAGGGCAGGACATCTCCAGAGCGTCCCCTGCTGCAGTGTCACTCTGCACCCTTTTATCCTCCTGCCCCGAATGCACAGCTGCCCGTGAGCGGCACAAACCGGTCCCATGGGACTATGCTTGGCAGTAAGCACTGTGGATGCGGTGTTCAAACATGCCAAACTGACCTATTATTAAAAACAAGTTAGGCACGTTAGGCTCCCAAATCACTGAACATTTGTACCCTAGATCTGTTAGTGAGAATTTGCAGAATCAGGCCCTTCATTTTCCCTGTCTAGAGCACTTGCTAACAGCGAGGCACTGCAAACATTTAGCACAAAGGCTGCATCCACGGAGCATATGGTATAATCATCTCAAAAGAAATCAGACTCCTCTGCAACATATTAGCAGGCTACTTAAAAACAGAGCGTAATTCATTTAATATAAACACACCGCACCTTTCTCTCAAGCAGTGTTAGTAAGTGCCTGTTTACTTTTTAAACTGGTCCTTGAAAGCAAGAGTACCTGACAATCCAAAAGAGGCCAGGCTTTTCACTTGCCATTCCAGCTCATTTTTAATGATCTCAAAAATCAGATTGACGTCTTCATAATATTTATCAGTCAGGACCTTGATGTTTCTCAGGTCTCCCGTGACCAGTGCTGTATAGTACTTTTCCACTGGAGCATGAGCCATTAATGGATGCTCTGATTCCACTTTCTGAAGGATCTGTAGCTTCTCTATAACGGGTCCTGGCAGCTCATCCATTGCAATGCACTGCAACTTATTTTAGTACAAGACCTAGCTGTGTGGATAGATGGTCTTTTATAGTTATTTCCATTGTCCTGTTACCATTGTCCAATTATAATCCAGTTAGGGCTCTATTGTTGTATTTATAACTCCAGTGGGGTCAGATGATAATGGTTACTTGATACAGTAAGGGTCATATGGACTTCTGGATACAGCAACAGCAAGCCTGCCTAGTTTTATATATATACATATGTATGTACGTAATCACAAGGTGATAGCTAAGGTCAAATGTTCACAGTGCAGCTTTGTGTCAGCACCTCTGTGATTAAACTCCTGTTTTAATTCCAGACAGCAAGTTGGCGGAGAAAGAGACCCGTTTAATCTGGGAGGAAAATTTCCCCATAATAAAAGAAACCACTCACCCCAAGGCCTCTAACTTCTCTTTTTCCCTAGCTGAATTAATTTATATCACTTGTATTCTTCTGGAGTCTGTGTAAAAATACATGTTGTAAGTGGTTTAGCTGGGAGACTGATTTTTTTAGCACTATGATCCATATTTCTGGCGCTATCCACTGTCATATGCTTTTGAGCACAAAAGAGCCATTAGGTGCAATTGGGTTTCACATTAAGTGATAATACGCTGCTGCAGAAGCCGTGCTCAGAATAGCGTCTTCTGAGTATCTCAAAGCACTTTATAAACATGAATGAATTAAAAACTCTCAGCACCTCTTGATCTAAGGATTAATATCCTTGTGCTATGTATAGCAAACAGACAGAACCTAATCCTGTTACCATTGAAATTAATGGCAAAACTCCCATAGACTTCAATGGGGTTGCAAAGGCGTGAGGGTCGGTTCAGCTGCTCTCACTGAAGTCACTGGGAGTTTTACAATGGGAGCGGGATCAAGCCCTAACTAATATACTCCAGCTCACGCAGGGTGACTATGCAGAGTCAAGAACTGACGATGGATCTCATGACTCCCAGTCTGACGGCTTAAGCACAAGAACATTCCTCTCAATTAATAGGTTTCATATCATCTAAAACGTTAAGATCCATGTCCTAACTGCCCCCTCCCGAGTAAATATCCAAAGAAATCTCCTTGAGAAAACACAATGACCTAAATAAATTGCAACCTAATGAAGCCAGCAAACCATGTACAAAAATGGAGGAGTCGTGGCCTTGTGCTGCAATTCTATTACATTTCCCAAACTAACGAGGGTCGCTAGTGGGATGGAACAGTTGACAGAATATGTAGGTGAGGATGGACGTGTTTTTGGCGTTTCTGTAGAGGGTGTTCTTTACAATCTGACAGCTTTCCATTGTTTCCCCGAGTTTGTCACTGTATTGCTTTGTTTTCCTTTTACCTTCTTTCCCACAGACCCATGTGTATCTCCGCGTTCATCATTGTGCTATCATGTCTGCAGTACAGACGCCACTATAGCCCCTTGTGCCACCTCCTCAGTGCTACTGCAAAGAATCAGAGGACCTTGTAACGAAGCACGTTGCGAAAGTTGCATTGAGCTTTACAGTGCAGCATCTTGAAAGTTGCACTAGACCCCAGCCAAACTCCCAGATCTGAACACTTTCAATCTTTTGAGGGAGGGGTGAATTTGAAATCCGATCCGGACCTGACTTTTATGCCTCAGCCCCTCCTGCTAGACAACTAGAACTAAAATAGAACATGGATTTATCCTAACTGGGAAGGCTTCAACTCCTCAATATGTTATTTTTCCTTTTGGCTTTGAGAGAGGGACTCTTCCTGAACCATTAAACGCCATCTCCACGTGTGTCAGCACCTGAAGTTTATCTAAGATCATCCAAATCTTTAAACATTTTTCTTGGTTTTCCTTCTCCGTCCAAATCCAATCAGATTCTTCCCCTCCTCCTGTCCACCCTTGCCTCTGCAACCTTCGGCTGATCCTTACCCTCCAGTGTCTCTTCCTCGTCTTATCCAAGCCTCTGTGCTTGTTGATATTCCACCAGGCAGGGGAGGTCTCTGGCTATGTGCTCTATTCGTCCTCCTATTCATGTTCTATATTACATGGTTGACTTGAATGATGCACCATTGTGATATATGCAGATGTCCCAATAGATCTTGCTGATCCTTCTGCGCCCCAAATGTGTCTTTGAGCAAAGGCAGTAAAGTTTTGGGGTAAGGAAGGAAGGTAGGGGCAGGAATGAGTGTATCACTTTAACTGCTTTGAACCTGGATGTAGTCTGGGCTGGGTTTGAGATTTGGATTGGTGTTTGGCATGGTTCATATCGTCTCATAATTTCTCCCAGCAATTAACCTGGGTGGTTGCCATAGAGGAAATCTGGATTTTGCTCCTGATCTTTTATTTCCCACCCAAGGAGCAGCTGGGAATGCTGGGAAATCAACATGTTCTACTGTAGGAAGGGAGTATCTTCTCCCACCCCCCATGCAAGTTAGGGAGCAGGGCTGATATGTTCAGTAGAGAGCCTAGTCCTCGGCCACAAGAACGTGAAGTGGGACGTGTTGTGAATGGAAAAGAGGGGTGTGAGTAGCACAGGAGTGGAAAGAATGGGGGAGAAAATCCCCCAGATGTACACAGCCAGAGACAGCGTGTTACAATATTCAGATCCCCGTTTCATCCCTCTCCCTTTTTATGAGCCATTATTTCCATCCAATTACTCAAATGTTGTGGTCAGCGCAGGAACACAGTTATAATAATAGCAGCATTACTAACATGTGAGGCTAAAATTAGCCACGACTGGGAGGATTTTAATAATCCCTAAGTATCCCTAAGCGGTGCATGTAACGAACACCAGTCTGTCTCAGTTACTTCACTCACATGCTAGCTAAGGCAAGCTGGTTTTCCAACTGATTAGAAGCTATGGTATGAAGCTCAGGATGAAACCATATTTTCATGGTTTTAGTTAATCTTAGCAGTCATAAAATTAGCACTGATTCCTAGCAGGTGGATTATTGTGGATTTGTTGGTCACTTTCTGAAGTCTGTGCACCTCTGAGTGAAATCTTGGATCCATAGAAATGCTGCTGGCTAATAAACAGTAATGAGCAAAGAAGGCTCCCCAGCTGGATTGCTAAAAAAGCCAACGCTATAAACCTCATTGCTCCATGAGAGAAAAGACTGTAACGAACCAGCAGCTTTGGATCTAAAGTTGTCCTAATTTGTTAGAAGTACTGAAGAAACTTCATTGTGGTGACAGAATTTGGATGTATATTCAATAGATTTTCAAGAAAGAGAACTTCATACAGACACTATGGGTGAAATCCTCACCCCATTGAAATCAACGGGCATTGCACCATTGACTTCAGCAGAGCCAGGATTTTACTCCATATACCTAATTCGGGACACTTTGAGTTGCTTGCTTTTGGCCCATGCACCATCTTAGTACACTCTTCCCTGGGAATCAAGTGTTACCGGGTTTCTTTTGTTTTCTATGAATGATATTCAATGGTCTGAAATCACTGTATTTTTAAAACCAAAATCCATTTCAGAAAATAAATAATCCTGATCAAAACTACAGTAGATATTGTCCTATGCTCTTTAAAATATGCCTTTTTATACCATTTGCCATGTGCCGATCTCAACATGCTTTACAAAGGAGGTCAATATCAATGATCCCTTTGTACAGATGGAGAAACTGAGGCACGGGATGAGGAAGTGACTTGCCCCAGGTCATCCAGCAAACCAGGGGCAGGGCTCAGAATTAAACCCAAGTCCCAATTCAGTAACCAAGACACTAGGCCGCACTGCCTCCCCAATAGACCACAAATATATGCTCTATGTAACTTGGAGAAGATGTAGGCATTCTGTGTACTTCATCATTAAAAGTACAAGATTCTCTTCCTGCCTGCACCATGGGAACATGTGACGCAGCTACTAGCTTGCGTTTCAGGTCAGCATGCAGAATGTTAGTGATAGTGATCTCTCACTCATGGAGACTTGATATTTGTTCTTTCTGTGTTGTTTTTCTTAACATAAAATAAGTAATCTAGACTGAAACAGATCTCTTGCTCTATTTTCTATGGGAAAATTAATTTTTGTTATGACTTGGTCAGAAATTACATCAGTGATGATGAAATATCACTCTATGATCTTGGACAAAGCTACGTTATTTTGGTTACCTTTATATGTTATGTTTTGGATGCTCTTTTCTACTGTCTATTCGTACGCAGAGTAGGAACTGCTGTTGACAGAGGGTTAGTTTCTGATTAGTTGATGGTGATGAGCAGAACTGAGCAAAATATGCACTTTATTTTGGGCATTTTGTGGGCTAAACTGAAAAAAACCAAAGCAACAAAATACCAACCTCTCCAAAAAATCTGATTTGATTCAAACTGAAATGATTTTTTTTGTCAAACTGAAAAATTTTGTTTTGAATGGACCAAAACATTTTTCAAGATTTTCATTTTGGGTCGCCTGTTTTGGGTGTTTTTCATCTTTTTTGGTGGTTTTTTTTTTAAGTTGGTCAAATTTGAAATCAAAGCAAAAATCAAAACCAAAGTGTTTCAAAACAAAAAAGTTAAAAAGAAACATTTTGGCTCTTCTGATTGAATTCAACCTGAATTTGGCAAATAGTTTTGGGACCTCCAAATGCCTTTTTCATTAAAAAAAAAAAGATAAAAGTGTTGTCCAACTGAAATAAGTTACTTATGTCTCATTCAATTGAAACCAATGACACTACTTGTGGAGTGAAATGCTTCCCTATCTGACTCAGGGTATCGCAATCTGTTCCAAAGTGATCTTCCTGGTTTCAGTGTTTTTTGTCATTCTTCCTTACTTTTAATAGTTTCACTTTATTATTTTGGGTGGGCAGACTAACAAACAGGTTTTAGTTTTAGGGCCTGATCCTGACAATAATTATGCAGGTGAGTAACTCTACTTAATGGTCTGTCTCAGATCAGTAAATTACTCAGGGATGTATTTGCAGGATAGGGCCCACAAAGGTACAGCTCACAAGCATGCCCCGTCCATTAGCAATAGCATTACAACCATTAATCTTTAATATGTTTAGTATCTTACCCTTCTTTCTGAATATGAATGTTTGTAGAGTACACCTCATTTAACAAAACATTAAGCAATTTTACTTCTTCAGATCAAGTGTGTCTATTAATAATGACTCAAATTGTCTGAGCTGATTTCACATTATTAGGAAAACTCATTATTGTCATGTGAAAGAGCACAATATGCAAAACTAAAAAGAGTAAATTGAGAGCATGTTTACTAATTTATTACCCTGAAGCTGCTACATAACAGCTTTGTTAGTTTATAACATTATATAGGCTTCAAATCATAACTTCCAATACCGCCAACCCCAAGGATTCAAAATCACAAGATTGGCTTAAAAATCAGGAGATTTTTACATATACATTTTGGGGTTTTTAGAATCCATTTGACTTTCAAACCTTTAGGGTGTATTCTGGTTAAGTTTTGAAGGTTTGCTCCACAACCAAGAGAACTAGACATTTTTTAAATGAAATTTAAGATTCTTACATATTTTAAGAAAAGTTCCAAATAAGCAAGAGAAACATAATAGTCGCAAGAGGTGTCAACACTGATTAATAGTGTCATCTCGAATGATCGTGTATTAACTAATTTAAAAGTAAATAGCTAATTGTAATTGAGAATGGGAGTATTTCATTCACAGTTGTGTAAATACAGAAAAACAAACAAACAATCCCTTCCCCCACAGGAGATATGCAAGTCAACTTTCATTCCAATTCTTAAAAGAGGTAAGATTCTCTTTGACTGTCATCTTAGCTCTGATATTTGTAGTCCAGGAAAGTACTAGTAAGTGCTGACAGGAGTTTTTGTGGAAACAAGAAATTGAGCAAATACTGGAAAATATTCATCATGCAAATCATGCAGTCATAAATATGAGCATTATTAACATACAGTTAACATTTTAAAGTAGAAGAATCTCTTCAGAGCTTACCTTCTAGCATTCTTATCAGAACAGTACTTTTATTAGTACTATTGTTATCAACACTAACGGTGAGGTAGGAGAGCCTGCATTTTATAGGCTCCTAGACTTCTCTTCCCATCATGCTTTGCTAAAAGCAGGTTGACTGAGGCTTCCCTTTTCCTTGCTCTTTCAGAGAATCATGTCTGCTCTAACCATGTCTTAGGTGTGTTCTCCAGGTAAGGATGAATTTTTCGGGTCTGCTTCCTCACTTTGTTTTTTCTCTCTCAGACCATTCTGTCCCAGATTGATAACCCTGTGGAAGAAAGAAGGGACCCCTTCTTTTTCACGGCTGCATTCTTAGACTGTGAACAAACAAAGAGGGAGGGTGCATTTATCTTGTTACAAAGCATGGCACCTTTTCCGCTGGGGCCCTTTTCTCATTCCCAGAGACAGTTTGCTTTATTGCAATAGCATTGATATGTTTATAATTATTGTGCTGCTTATTTACCTGTGGAAATTACTCATGTGACTTAAATATCCAATTAAAACAGCTCATATTTACATATCGGGTTCTTGCACTTGATTGCACACACGCTATAGGCTAAGAACTTACCACCAACATTGTTAGGAAATGATGCTGAATCATAAATAAATTTGAGACAACTGCAATGGAGAAAAAGGCAAAGTTTGTCCAATAAATTATTAATTATAAATTATTTGTCCAGCTCAAGCATAAACTTATTGTTCTTCAGACTGATTCTCTGCTGTCTTGTATCTTGTGATTTGGGAGCATTTTGCACACTATGAGATATGTAAATGAAGGCACAAAGTGCAAGGCAGGGGAGAATGAACGCCCTTGGTTAGACTCTGGATCTGACACACAATTATGTAGGTCAGGGAAGAGCAGAGAGGACTGTGAGGCTCTCCCGAGAGACCAAGCAAAGCTAAGTGAATGGGCAACATGATGGCAAATGAAGTTCAATGTTCATAAATGCAAAGTAATGCACATTGGAGGGAAAATTTAAATGGCTCGTACACCTTATAAAGTAACTGTCTTAATTCAGGAAAGAGATCTGTCATTGCAGACTGCTCAGTGAAGACCTCTGCTCAGTGTGGTTAAATACACAGGCCTGGTCAAAATTATTCCAGTGGAACAGCTTTCCGGTGGAAAATGCTGATTTGACTAAGTTGCCCTGTTTTGTGGGAACATATTGATTTCATCAACATTTTTGAAGGGAAATTATCCAAGCATTTAGATAAGGTCACAGTGTTTTGTTTTGACTCGTATCACGTATATCATACATATACATATAAACAAATTTTAACAGAAAATTCCTGTTCAGCTCCAATAATAGTGTATTAGTGTCCTCTGCTGTCTTTTAAATTTGGTTTGGTGCAGGTAGAAAAATTATAATTCTTTGTTTAATTAGAAATAGACATTCAGATATGGATTTAGTTTTTCACCGGCAAAAGAAAGACCTTCCTCAATACCTATGTACAAATTTCGTCTGAATCCACATCAAATCAAATTTCCCATGAAGTTGATGTTGGCAAAGAGACCTTTGCCAATTATTTTTTCCCTGTGGCACGCAGCTGTGAAATGGTAAGGTGAATAATGGTGTGTGAAGCTATGGCAAACTGGCCTTATGTCATATGGCTTGTGAAATTCCATCAGTTACAGTAGGTTTGCATGTTAGCACACCCCATAGTGCTCTCACATATACAATGGTCTCTCGCCACTTCCCAACGATAGCTAAGTACAGTAGTGATGTCTCATGTTACCATGTCTCATTCCTTTCATAAATTGTGCTGGAAGATACTTGTACACCAGGAAGTATCGTAAATAATTTAAAGTAAGCTCCATTGGTCAAAATCAATGCCCAAAGTATTCTATGATGCATTATCCTTGCTCTCCTAAACTGTGTGTTCCCACAACATCTGATAACTCGCAATGGGGCTTCCAGTCATTAATGTGAATTTTCAAGGTTTTACCGCCTTGTTCAAAGATGCAGCATGACTGTGAGGGCAGAGCTGAAACGTCACCTTTGAACACAGTTGACTTTAAATATGAGGGGAGCAAGGGCTTGAATTCCTCTATGTTAGCAACTCCCAGTTTGCTCCCTCTGTCTCTCTAGCAGCTTTTATACGCCCTATTTCTATGTTCCTCACAATTGTTAGTGACTTTATCCCTGCAACACCCCGTGAAATGGAGCGTTACTTCTCTTCCTATTTTGCAAAGGCCCAGAGGTACTCAGACTTCTAAGCACCCATATCTCCTCTTGAGGTCAATAGGCGTTGTGGGTGTGTGGCACCTCTGAAAATCAGGCCCTGTGGGACTTGCCCAAGTTCACATATGCAGCCTGTGGCAGAGCTGGGAATTGCACCCAGTCTCTTGATACCAGGCCAGTGTCTCAACCACTGGTCCATCCTGTCGGAGAAAAACTCAGTTCTCACTCTCTGGTTGGGTGCAGCAAAGTCAGATACTTTATTTCTTTAGCAATTGCATGGAGGGAGAGAGTGCGCTAGGACACAGGGTTTCTCCCTCCTAGGCAGGTCTCTCCAAAGATAAACAATTCCAGCAAGCATTCATACCTTTTGTTACAGACAATAATAAGCAACAGCTGCATTTTTTTTATACATAGGTCATCCTGATAACTTATTTTTCTCACTTATTTTGACTCTAGTCCACATTCTATCTTACCTACACAAGGTCGCAACAACTTCTCACACAGTTCTTTCCCATTCACCTCACACAATCCTCACTTCTACAAATCTCGCGTTATTAGGGTTACAGCCAGCCTGACTCTTGCTCACAAAGGTGACTGTTTGCATTGAAATCCCCTTCCAATCCCTGCCAGGCCTGGCTCTTCTTCCACAATCCTGACTAGTCTTCATTGCCCACAACCTCTGCACTCTAACCCCACAGACTCCAGGCTCCAAAAGCTAATTCAATACAGGGCATTTAAGCAGCGGATTCTCCACACTGGTCCCCCCAGGCCTGGGGACTGGGCCTAATCAGCAGTCCTCCCAGACCTCTGACAGCACTGCTTCTTCTCCCCAGCTGCTCTCTGTGCGCCTGCTTCATGGCTCTTTCTCTGAATGCCGCACTTCACGGGAAACCAACTTACCTAAATGGGGAAATTCAAAAGTCTGATTGTTCTCTAAGCTAAGTTCTGGCCATTCCCTTTGTATTCCTCCCTCTCTGCAACTTTGTCTCGTATTTGAAAAAAAAAAGAAAGATATAAAACAGTTTAAAAACAGAAGAATCGGGAAAATAATGAACCCCGCCCGAGTGGATTAGACAATGACAGGACATGCTCAGTTGGCTTCCTTGGACAAGACTCATCCTTTTCCTCTCTCTTATGCCACATGACTATTAGAGTTGCAGAGACTATGGCCATGGTGCCTCCAGCATGGCCAAAAGTCCTGAATGCACAGAAGCCATCCTGAGCACCATTGAAATCCCCTTCCCATGCACTACATCCTGAGTCCAAGTCTCTGCCTTCCTCTGAGAAATGGGTATAGGTCACTGTTGGAGCTAGTTCTATATTGTACTTTCATAGAATATCAGGGTTGGAAGGGACCTTAGGAGGTCATCTAGTCCAACCCCCTGCTCAAAGCAGGGCCAATCCTCAGACAGATTTTTACCCCAGATCCCTAAGTGGCCCCCTCAAGGATTGAACTCACAACCCTGGGTTTAGCAAGCTAATGCTCAAACCACTGAGCTATCCCACCCCTCACTGAGCTATCCCACTTTGTTCTGTTTCCTGGCTGGATAAAGAGGCTGTGATGGTCAAAAGTGTGCCCATTCTATTTTTCTCACTGTTTCCATGGAAGAGAGGCTCCCATGTTGATACAGAGGCATAACACTTTTGTCTGCACGTTGTCCTCATACACACGATGCAACGATAACTTCTGGTTGCTTTAATTTTAAGAAATGAAGTAGTGTTCGCACTCTGGTATCAAGATTTTCTTTAAAGGGTTTAAGTGTTTAATATCAAACTCAAAACAGCTGAAACGGAAGGCAAAATAGTTGTGTGGCGGTTGTTTTGGTGCAACACTGCCCCCTAAGGGTGAGAAAAAGTAGCTGTAAAAGCAGCGATGTAATGAATTGTTCAGTGTAACAGAGGAGACTGGGAATGTTGGGGTCAGCACCATGTCATAGGGTGGCTCGCCCCGCTAGGGCCAGAGGCCTGGAAACAATGAGTCTGGGCTAATTAGCTGGCCCACCACAGCTGAGTGGGGATGTGGGTATTAATTAGCTGGCTATAAAAAGGAAGCTGCAAGTTAAGGTGGGGATGTTACAGACAGCATCAGGCAGGAAAGCCTGAGACAGAGGCTGAACCAATAGAAGGGACTGCAAAGATGTCCAGCTGGGGAGGCCTAGGAGAGACTCAGACCATCTAAGAGAGAGACTACAGAGCTATCCAGACAGCAGAGAAGCCTGAGGCTTACAGAAGCAGGAGCTGCTGCTAAAGGAAGCTGAGACTAATGGCTCAAGAAGCTGTTGAACTAGCAAGGGAGACTCATCTTGGCCTAGCTCCCTGAAGAATTTTCTGAACAGATTCAGAAACTGTTGTACTGGGGACTTTTAACGTTTTGCCTGGGCTCTGTGCTAAGGACCTTTAAACCATTGTGCAAGTGGTCCTTTCAGAGTGATTTATTAAATGGAGCTATGCTGAAGTTAGTTAGGCCTGGTCTACACTATGGGGTTAGGTTGAATTTAGCCGCGTTAAGTCGATTTAAAAATGAATGTGTCCACGCAACCAACCCCGTTCCGTCGACAGAAAGAGCTCTTAAAATCGACTTCTGAACTCCTCCCCAGCGAGGGGAGTAGCGCTAAAATCGACCTTGCTGGGTCAAATCTGGGGTAGTGTGGACGCAAATCGACGGTACTGGCCTCTGGGAGCTATCCCAGAGTGCTCCAATGTGACCGCTCTGGACAGCACTTTGAACTCCGATGCACATGCCAGGTACACATGCCAAAGAAGTCTGGGCTGGATGAATGGACGGTAAGGTGGATAGAAAACTGGCTAGATGGTCGGGCTCAACGGGTAGTGATCAATGGTTCCATGTCTAGATGGCAGCCGGTATCAAGTGGAGTGCCCCAAGGGTCGGTGCTGGGGCCGGTTTTATTCAATATCTTCATTAACGATCTGGAGGATGGTGTGGACTGCACCCTTAGCAAGTTTGCAGATGACACTAAACTGGGAGGAGTGGTTGATACGCTGGAGGGTAGGGCTAGGATACAGAGGGACCTAGACAAATTAGAGGATTGGGCCAAAAGAAATATGATGAGGTTCAACAAGGACAAGTGCAGAGTCCTGCACTTAGGACGGAAGAATCCCATGCACTGCTACAGACTAGGGACTGAATGGCT
The DNA here is from genome assembly GCF_020497125.1 of Mauremys mutica. Taxonomy (NCBI): domain Eukaryota; kingdom Metazoa; phylum Chordata; order Testudines; family Geoemydidae; genus Mauremys; species Mauremys mutica. Next base: position 79,103,806 of record NC_059081.1, on the reverse strand, counting down.
GGGTAGCAGTTCTGCAGAAAAGGACCTAGGGGTTACGGTGGACGAAAAGCTGAATATGAGTCAACAGTGTGCCCTTGTTGCCAAGAAGGCTAATGGCATTTTGGGTTGTATAAGTAGGGGCATTTCCAGCAGATCAAGGGATGTGATCATCCCCCTCTACTCAGCACTGGTGAGGCCTCATTTGGAGTACTGTGTCCAGTTTTGGGCCCCACACTACAAGAAGGATGTGGATAAATTGGAGGGAGTCCAGCGGAGGGCAACAAAAATGATTAGGGGGCTGGAGCACATGACTTATGAGGAGAGGCTGAGGGAACTGGGATTGTTTAGCCTGCAGAAGAGAAGAATGAGGGGGGATTTGATAGCTGCTTTCAACTACCTGAAAGGGGGTTCCAAAGAGGATGGATCTAGACTGTTCTCAGTGGTAGAAGATGACAGAACAAGGAGTAATGGTCTCAAGTTGCAGAGGGGGAGGTTTAGGTTGGATATTAGGAAAAACTTTTTCACTAGTAGGGTGGTGAAGAACTGGAATGGGTTACCTAGGGAGGTAGTGGAATCTCCTTCCTTAGAGGTTTTTAAGGTCAGGCTTGACAAAGCCCTGGCTGGGATGATTTAGTTGGGTTTGGTCCTGCTTTGAGCAGGGGGTTGGACTAGATGACCTCCTGAGGTCCCTTCCAACCCTGAGATTCTATGATTCTATGATTCTATGATACACAGGAAAAGCCCCGGGAACTTTTGAATTTCATTTCCTGTTTGGTCAGTGTTGCGAACTCAGCAGCACTGGTAACCATGCAGTCCCCCCAGAATCGTAGAGCATAGAATATTTCTACACTCCCCCATCATCTCCGTCTCTGAGGTTATCACAGACTAGAAGGTGAAAAAAACGCACTCGCAATGACATGTTTTCCGAGCTCACGCAGTCCTCCCGCACTGATAGGACACAGCTTAATGCATGGAGGCATTCGGTGGCAGAGGCCAGGAAAGAATTAAGTGAGTGCGAAGAGCGGAGGCAGGATGCGATGCTGAGGCTAATGGGGGAGCAAACGGACATGATGACGCGTCTGTTGGAGCCGCAGGAAAGCCAACAAGAGCACAGACCCCTGCTGCATCCACTGTATAACCGCCTACCCTCCTTCCCATGTTCCATAGCCTCCTCACCCAGATGCCCAAGAATGTGGGGGGGGGGGAGGCTCCGGGCACCCAGCCACTCCACTCCAGAGGATGGCCCAAGCAACAGGCGGCTGTCATTCAAACACTTGGATTTTTAGTGTGGCTAAAATAAGCAATGTGGTCTTGTCCTTCCCTCCTCCCCCACCGCACCTGGGCTACCTTGTCCGTTATCTAATTTTTTTTAATTAATAAAGAAATAATGCCTGGTTTCAAAACAATAGTTACTTTATTTCGAAGGGGGGAGGGTGGTTGGCTTACAGGGAATTAAAATCAACAAAGGGGGCAGGTTTGCATCAAGGAGAAACACACACAACTGACACACCGAAGCCTGGCCAGTCATGAAACTGGTTTTCAAAGCCTCTCTGATGAGCAGCGCGCCTTACTGTGCTCTTCTACTCGCCCTGGTGTCTGGCTGCTCAAAATCGGACACCAGGCGATTTGTCTCAACCTCAACTTGCCATAAACGTCTCCCCATTACTTTCACAAATATTATGGAGCACACAGCAAGCAGCAATAACAATGGGAATGCTGGTTGCGCTGAGATCTGACCTAGTCAGCAAACAGTGCCAGCGAGCTTTTAAAGTGCGTGATGGTGAGCTGAGTGGGCTCCGTGCTTGCTGTGGTATGGTGTCTGCACGGGTAACCCAGCAAAGAAGGTGCGAAACGATTGACAGCTTTTGCTTTCACGGAGGGAGGGGCAACTGACGACATGTACCCAAAACCACTCGTGACAATATTTTTGCCCCATCAGGCATTGGGAACTTAACCCAGAAATCCAATGTTAGACAAAGAAGCCAGCAAAACTCAGTAACTTGGAACTTAGAGGCCTGAGTGCTGGGATAGCGAAAGATTCATGTGATTATTCCTGTTAGGGAGTGGATGGCATACTTAGCTCCGTTAGACAGGCTTTTGTCCAAACTCTAATTTACAAAGAGAGGCAGATTCCAACCGAGTTAAATTTATGAGCGTTATCTGCCTGGAAATTGTTCTAATGCAAGGTAGGGTTGAGAAACACTCTTCAGTGTGGAGAGCAAATTGATCTTTGATCCTGACCTGATTGCTGCACTTACGGCGGCCTGTCTGCTAGAATAATGTAATCAATTGTTTTAAACATGGCAAACACCGAGCATAGGGTGGAATACTGGAAAGAGGTGAAACTAGTGTGATGATGCTGAAGCTTGGAGCTAGTCTAAAGTGCCAGCTCATAGCATGGAAAACCGGTGCCCTGTTAGACTAGATTTAGTTTTCAGGTAAACAAAATTTCATCTGTCAATTTCTTCCCGTTAAGGAATGCTAGTTCTTCACACAATTAAAATGATAATGGCATTTTAAGTATCTATTTTTGCCATTTAAAAAAATATTGCAGTTACCTACTAGCACTAAAGGGTGCAGGTGAGCTTGTGGTTCCTTCATCCAGTCATCATTAGAGAGTTCGATGGTGGCATTCACATGTTGAACTTCAGTGCAGATCAAATCCATCACTGTGTTCTCATCCCCGACGTCCAGGGCAGACTTTAATCTCCTCACCAGATCGGAGCTGGATGGGTGATCAGGAATACAGTCAAAGCTGGACATTTTCAATTCTTTGCACTTGGGAAGCACGTTTTATTATTTTTAATAGAGTGTACAAAGGCGGCCAGTTGTAAATGAGAAGCGGGTGTGCTTTTGCTATAAAAAGACAGCTCCGCTCATGTTACACCAGTTGGGAATTACAAGGGGAGAAGGAGCCAGATGTAAGGGAGCCACTGAAAAGAACCATACACAATAAACTATCTTTCAAAAGGTGGAGGTGATTTTTTGTGTGTTAACTTTGTGTTTATACCATAAGTGTAGCGGGGAGAAATTGAGACAGGCCCTCCCAGAGGACTTCTGGAGGAGAAGCTGTTGCATTCAGAACTGTCACACAGAACGAGGAAAAAGAAAAACCCTCGTCCGAAACACAATAAACCCTCTGTATAATGCTTAAAAAATAGTTTGCTAAGATTAGAGTTTCAAAACCTCTGCTTAGCAGGAGAGAAGCCTTTTGATATGTCTCTCACTTGAGAGATCAATTCTAGTTCAGCAGGGGATCACTCTGACCAGAATGGTCTAATTGTGACAGAACGTTGTTTTAATTTCCAGTTTTCCCTTTGTCTGCTGAAAAGACAATAATCATCTGAAGAAAGAGAGACAAATAAAATAAGGCCATGCTCAAAAAAAAGGTCTGCCAATTAAACAATGCATCACACATTGGAGTATTTGAACTGTAGGATGGATTTAAGGAAAAATCCTGTATACTGTGTATTAGGCAGAATCAGAAAATGCTTGGGTGGATGGACAAGTGTTTTCATTAGTGAGGTGAGCTGGTTAATGATTTTGTAGCCCTTGTGGCTAAATTGTGGCCCCAGGCTAAAATCTAGGCTGAACGTGGACTGACCAGCTGGGCTGGATGCTGGGAGATGCAGTCAGGAATCTTCCTCCACCCCTGGTCGTAGAAGCTGCTTTAGCGCAGTGACTGCAGTGGCCTATGGAATTGCACAATTGGAAATGGCCACAGATCGGCCAGCAGTCAGTGCAGCTGCTTTGGTGCTGACTCTTTGGTATAGGCCTGGGCAAACCAGGGTTTGGACCAATTGTTAGTGACTTTATCCCTGCAACACCCTGTGAAACGGGATGTTACTTCTATTCCTCTAGATAAACCCCAACTAGCTCAGTGTATGCAAACCCCTACACGTAGAGGTCACCACGAGTCAGCTACACTGAGCCCTAGCCACCGACTGTTGAATTGAGGCTATGTCCGAGTATTAACCAGGCCTAGGTGCGGATCCTATGTGGCCTTCCTGGGCTGAGATCTGTGCCGCAATGGATGCCCTGCCTCATGCCCACCCATCCAGCATAGCTCCCTCACATCCAGCTCCCCCATTAACACAGCAGAACCCCACGAATTGCACAGGTCCCTTGCCCAGCTGCAGAGGAGAGAGTTGGACTTAGAATCATAGAATCTCATTGACTCTGAACATACACTGGGGTAACCCAATAACATCAGCGGCGTTTACTAGAGACTCTCACTGGTGTAAGTGAGAAGAGAATTGGTTTTAACACAGTTTTGAATCGGCTAAGCAGGAACTAGTATTCCCATCAATCCCCTTCCCACTGAGTGATGACCTTCCCGGGTGGAGACGCAGGCATACACCTCTCCCCTGGTTAATATGGGGAAGTGGTAGAAACTCTTCTATGAAACCCCCTGATCCAGGAAATAACTTCCCCCTTGGGAAAGGCAGCAGCCATATGGTGATCAGCTCAGGGCAGCTGACTGCAGGGGAAGCTGCTGCGGTACGTGGGGGAGCAGGCTCAGCCTGGCAGACGTTGCATCTGGACTCGGGTCTGTACAGAACTTGTTGGGAAGCTGCAGAGACTGGGCAGGGGTCCTGAAAGCAGAAGGCTGAGCAGAGAGGGGTCTGAGGGAACTTGCTGGGGTGCAGAACCAGCAGCTGGGCTGGACTCAGAGGGACAGGGGCCTGGAGAAGGCTACTTCCGAGAAAGTGCCTTAGACACTGAGAATTAGCTGGGGCAGTGAGTGTGCCCTAACTGGGGTTGGTCTCAAGGGACTGCCCTTGTAAAGGGCAATTATATACAGCCAGGACAGTGTGGGGTCTTGCAGCCTGGCGACCACCATGGCTGAAGCAGCATGGTGTGTGGAGGATGCCATTTTGTGCTACAAAATGGTGCCCACCGGGTGGCATGACCTCTCGAAAGTTCCAGAATGTGTCCTGGACCATTCTAGCTCCGCTACGCCACTGGCCCCAGGGCCCAACAAGGAACTGCCCATATTTACTTTCAATTGTAACTAGTTAAGTTACTGCACATAGGATATTTGCAACCTTCTCCTTTTCTACTAGACCTATTAAAATATCCCTACACTTACTTATGTGGGACCCATCAGGGCTATCATCTATAGGGCCCAGCAGCTGACATACCTTTAGCCCTTGCCTCCAAGTCATGGTACATCTGGCCTCAGAGGACAAGTTGTGTCAGTCTCTGAAGAAATGCTGCTTTGTTAGTTTTGTGATGCAGGTTCTTTTGGGGAAGTTGTTGCTCTGTGCCAATGATTGACACTCATTAGAGAGATTAGGACGGCGCTGCTCCCTGAGAACTGTGGGCTGAAATTCCTGAAAGAGAGGCTGAGATTTCTGAAACGGGTTTGCCCATGCGCTGTTTGCGACCACCCCTGTTCAGGGGCTGGTGAACACAGTGTAAATAATTTATACTAAGAAAATATCCAACCACCACATTACTAATTTCTCCTTCAATGGGAAACTGACCTGCAAGGCCTGAAACCTGCTTCTATTTGGCATAGGGACCTGCTGAGATGATAATGGTTGATCACAGGGGACTGCAGCCCAGGGCCCAGTCTGAGAGTGGGAGAATTGCGTGATTCCACCTCGCGAGAGACAGACCATGACTAGAGGTCTATGCGGGGGTGTGCTTTGAGAGACCAGGAGGGGTCAGAGGTGCGGTTAGCAGGGTAGCTGTGACAAGTATCACTTCCTAAGCACAATGTTAAATCTTAGCCCAGAGTTCCCCTACCCCTCTGAGCGGGAGGTGGAGAGACCCATTGACACCCCCCAGTAGAAGGGAGAAAAAGTGTACAGCCCAATCCCACCCCAACAAGAAAATTGTGGAGTGGAAGATGATGAAGAGTGGAAAAAAATCTTATTAAAAATCAAAACAAAAAAGACATATTCATTCATACAAATAATATAGTCTCTCGCCGCCGTTTCAGGACTGGCATCTTGTTTTGATATCAGAGTTTACAATCAAAGGCACCAATCATGTTGCGCACAGTAGTAAAGCTAGGCACAAGCAAAAGTGTTTGTAGGACTGGGGCTTAACGCTTTGATTTTGGAAACATGTAGGCCTGTGCATGACTTGATTTGCATGAGTAAAATTCACCATGTGCCTAAAGTGTTGCTTGAGTGACCCAGTCCAGTATTCCTGATTTAAGAATAAAGAATATAGAGCCATGATGATTAAAAATTCTGACGCTGGATGATGATAGTTGATTTGTGAGAATTGTGGCTGATTAAGGTGTGGAGCTGTTTGCTTGGGGGCAAGCCGAGAGAGATGGTGGAGAACATGAGAAGTGTTCTCATGTTCTCATTGGAAGGGAGTTAGAAAATATGCCAAAGAGCAGAGGGAAAAATAGTAACGTTGCATTTCATTAGACATTGGAGCTTCTGATTTTAAAGTCAGTGTCCCAACATCGGACAGTTCCTCAGTTGCTGTAAATCTGTCTAGCTTCACTTTGGAATGATATCAGCTGACACCAGCTGAAGATTTGGGCTGACTTGTTTTGCAGCTCATACTTCTACATAACATCTGTGGGTTAGATCCCTGGCTGGTGCACTTTGGTGTAGCTCCACTGAGAAACCCTTCGGAGATTTAAACAAAAAAGGCTTTCAGGCCCAGTTCTAAAAGGTATATAGGTGTCTAACTCCCATTGATTTCATTGGGATTTAGGCATTGGTGATGGAACAATTTTTATAGTGAGGGTGCTGAAGGCGGAAACCATGTATTTGGGTTGTTGTTACTACATTAAGCCAGACGAGCGGCAGCATCTGTGGAGTTAGATACCTAACTACCTTTGAGGATCTAGGCCTCAATCCCTCTTTGTACAGCATAAATTAGCAAAAGGGCACAAGCCTGTTCTTTTCCTTTGAAGGACAACTTAAAAGTTGGACAAAGATTCAGGATAGTGGAACCCCTGGTAGGAAGGGGAATTTCACTATGGCATACCCCATATTTTTTTTTGCTACATGCTGCTTCGAGGATGCAATCATCTTAAACTAGAAAATTCTGTCAACATCTGATAAACAAGAACAAAACCCAGATTTGGAGAATTTGGGCATTATTCAAAAGGCCTTCAGCTGCCCAATTTAGGTAACCCTGCAATAAGAGGCTGCTCTAAAACTTTCTTGATGTGAGCTCTGGCACTTTGTCACCAAGAAAATCCGATGTGTAGAGCTGAGGATGCAGATGATGTTTGTCCAGGAGTCTGCAGTGTCCATAACAATCTAAATTCAGGAAAATGGGAAGATGATTGCAGGAATTTGGGTAACAGAGACAGATATTAATTTTGAAGTGGACTCATTTTTCAGGGAAGAAAGTGACCATCAGATGTGGGGAGAAAACACTAAAAATAGCATATTTATGGAGCTATTCTCCAGGTACCTGCTGCTAAGAAGTTATGCAGATAATTGCTTACCTTCTGGGATGCAGAACAATACACTTGCTCACTCTTTTAAAATTTGTGCTTTTCTGGGGGATTGATTTATTCCTTACCAGTGGATACATTTGAACTTCACTTGTCAGCATTAATTAGTGGGGACTCTGCCTGTGTAATTGTGGACACACCATCTTTTTGGCACATCTGGAGCTTAATGAGAGAACCATCTGGTTTCTTGAGATCCCCTTGCATTTCACTGCCTTCATTCCATGTGTCTTTTGGATGGCTAGGAATAATGCAAAGGAATGGGTTATTCCTCGTTAACATCAGTTTCTGAATTTGAAATAAAATGTATCTGGGAGTTGACACATTCTAAATTACAGGATGCTGAAGTTTTGGGACAATTTGCTATATTTTTTGGGCTGGGCACTACACCTGGTTACATATATCATTTTGTCAGCTCTCAGCATTTTGCTGCTGAACTTTTTTCGCTAATGGTGAACTATTTGTCATTAGGGAAGCAGCCACTATACCCAACAATTACCAAATTGTTCACTGTGTAAATGCTATGTTTGTCTGGTATTTGTTGCTACAGTCTTTCATGAACCATTTAAGAGTAAGATAAAGAAACCCAAGTTACACTTTTCCTAGTAAACTCAGTTAATTGTGTTGAATGGTGAATATAAAATAACAGCTAAGGAATGTTTATGATCTTGGGAGGTTATGATTAATAGTGCACACAAGAGAAATGTAAACACCCAATTCTTACTGGTGACTAAGGAATGCCAGAGGGTGAGAGAATCTAGAAAATGTAATGGAAGTGGATTGGAAAATAGATGGTAATTGGTAACTTACTGTTGCAGGGTGAGAATTGTGCTTACTCAGTACATTTGCCTTTGTCTGTGAAAAATGTCCCACAACTTCTAGGTTTCTCAGGGAGTGAATCTGAGAGGAGCCAGTAGATTTTGGATCTGATTTCAGGCTTACCAATTGCCCTGAGATGACGAGAGCCGGTGACGTTTTTTGGACAGGTAGTGTATTTGCTGAAAAATGCAGTTTTCGGTTGACCAAAACAATTTGTGAATTCAATGCTGCCCCACAGTCACAGCATAGAGAGGAAACCAGGCCAACCTGGCGCATCATTGCGGCAACTCTGGATGAGCCAGAGAGTGGCCTGTTGAGCTTTGATCTACGAGCAAGTGGCCAAGGAGGCAGGTGTAGTGATGGTCTCCTGAAGTTACTTAGAGTGTTAGACTTTCTTTCCCACTGATGCTTCCACTTGATAAAAATGTAGTGTTTAGCTATCGGGACCCCACTACTGAACCTCTGCACCTCAGTGGCGCTGCACCTCAGTCTTAGTGCTAAAGGCCTATAACCTCACTATACTAAACTGGCTGGGATGTTAATATCCACCAAGGCCCCCTTGAGGCCTTGGATATTACAATGGACTTCATGGTCAAATTACCAGAATCTGAGGGATGCCATACCATAGTGGATCAACTGACAAAGATGGCACACTTAATTCCCTGAGCACTTCTTCCCACCACTGAGGACTCTGCTCATCACTCATGTGTTCCATCTTCATGGTCTCCTGGACCACATCACCTTAGACTGGGGGACTCAGTCATATCTTGGTTTTGGTGGGAGGTGTTCTGCCGGCGGGCGGTGTTCTGTCGGCGGGAGATGTGTCTCCATGCATCAACTGTCTACCATCCACAAACTGATGGCCAATCAGAAAAAGTAAACTAGGTATTAGAAGAATACCTGCGAAGCTTCACAAATTGCCATGAAAATGACTGGGCCTCACTGATTTCATATGTGGAATTGGAGTACAACAACACAGACCATGCCCTGACCAAGATGAGCCCACTCTTTGAAAATTATGGCTTCCAACCCTATTTTCAACTTGCACTGCCCATGGCACTTACAGTTCTCACAGCCTCAGACCTGGTTCATTAAATCCATCAAACATAGGAAGAGTTGAAACAAAACTTAGGTGCAGCCAACATGGCATACAAACATCATGCTAACCATCACTGGTGGGAGGGCCCTACATTTGCAGTAGGCCAAACACCTCAAGAAGGGCAGACCCATGTGTAAGGATATAGGCTGCAGGAGCTGTCCTGGGAACAAGCCCATCATGTGGATGCTCCCCAAAAGATCAGAGCCTTCCACAGAACCCATCCAGATAAGCCCCATCTTTCAGCACCCTGAGGTTACTCCAAGGGAGGAGGAGAATGTCAGAATCCCGGTACTGAACTTGGGCCCTGTGATGGGGCGGCTGCCCCTCACTGGTATGTAAGGGGTTAAAACAACCTTGGGTAGGCTGCATGGGAGGCAGCCAATAAAGGAAAGGCTTGTAGTGCCAGCCAATTAGGGGAAGGTTTATTGGAGGAGCCAATCAGGGCCAGGCTGGCCCATATAAGAAGGGGCAGCTGCGCAGAGCAGAGGCAGTCACTCCCTGGAGTTTGAGGGAGGAGGACTGGTTGATTATAGGGCTGGAGCACCATGGACAGAGCACAAAGGATGGAAATAAGACATGAGTTAGATGAAACCTCTGAGAACAATCTATCTCCCTAGTGGTATTTGTTTAAGTGGCTACACTTGGAAAGAAGTGGTAAAGATTAATGTTGTTTTTGCCTTGAAAATACTTCATTTTTGGAGCTCTTTATAAAGTAAATTAATGGCAAATGCAGAACTTATTTTGTTATGGAAGCTAATATTTATTTTCCTTTTTAAAATATTTTATTTGATACATACAGAGCGGTTTTATTTTATTTTCAGGGTCAGCAGAGTATGAGAGAGTTCCAGGCTGACGGCTGCCAAACTGAGGCCCTGATACAAGGGCAGAGGAGGTGCTGGGGCTGCGGGGGAAGTGGCCCAGGGAAGGAGATAGTGGAGTTGGAGGAGGGGCAATGCATGGTTGCTGGGTATAGGGGCCCTGGGTCGGGGCTCCCCCCTTACCGCCACTGGCCACTGAGGGAAGTGGTCAGAGCATGGACTGCAGTCTGCCACTGAGATGAGTGGCTAGAACCTGGACTGCAGATTGCCACTGAGGCAAGTGGCAGGAGTTGCCGCAATGAGTGAGAGATGAATTCATTGTGGATGTTATCTAGAATTCAGGTCGAATTTGGCAAATAGTTTTGTCCAAATTTTTTTGTATATGTGGAAAAAGTCCCCTGGAAGGGGGAAAGAACCGAATAGGGCACAGCTAGAGGGCTGTGTCCAGAAGAGGACAACGTGGTCCGGGGTTGGGCGATGCAGGTTCTGGACATGGAGACAGGAGTGGCGAGACACCAGCTGAGGAGGGTGCACTGGCAGCTGCAGCTAATTCCCAGGGAGACGAGCAGGAGGCACCGCAGTGGTGAGTTGAACCCCGTCACAGGCCCGTTTGGTCCGTAGAGGGCACCCTAAGCCTCCGTGCCACAGTGTTGCACTGAACCACCACCTCTGACCAACAGCCAAAGTGCTAAAGGCCTACAGCCCCACCGCACCCATGCCACCGGTCCACGATCGGCTACGGGACAGACAGCATTCTCATCGGGAACCTGGGCTGTATAAAGACCCCAATGGGAAGAGAAAGTTGTTTGAGCAACAGGCCATTGGCTGCTGGCTGCTTCTTAGACTGCCTTGCCCTGCTGCCTCTTCTGACTCTGCCTTGCCACTGTGTCTAACCTCGCCTCCCTAACCAGCTGACCCGGTCCCTTAGACTGGATCTTTCGGCTACTGGCCCCTGTGAGAACTCTGACCATTGCTCTGCACTGCCTCTGATATCGATTGACCTCCTGGCTACCTGACCATCCCCACCCACTTGACCACTGCTCTGGACTTGCCCCCTAGCCTGCATTGGCCACTGGGCATTCAATCAGCTCCCTGGTGGCGCTGATCACCCATGCATGGTAAAGAGCCAGGAGTGCATGAGCTGTCATAGCAAAGGGGCATCAAGAGATCACCCATGGCGTCACCCCTCGATCCACGGGAGTGCCACTCCAGCCCTGAATACGAGCAGTCCTTCGAGTTGGCTCTGTGGGTTGTTTCCTGGGGCATCAGTCCACTGGAGATGTAATACTTTGATTTTACCTGTCACAGCTCTCCAGGCAGACTTAACAGTAATGACATCTTGTCGAACATCTGGCAGAGCTGTGTGCTCCAGCACATACAGACTGGAGGTTGGGGTATAATTCAAGCAGCCGCTAACAATACGAATGAGCTGAGTACGGTGAATGCACCCCCAAACTGCGCAGCAGTATTCAGCTGGTGCAAACACCAAGGCCAATATAGATGTACGAAGGATTGAAGGGTCTGCTCCCCAGGAGGTTCCCAATAATTTTCATATCAAGGTCATACAGGAAGAGATCTTCATTTTTCATGTGTTCCAGGTGAGGCCGGTATATCAGGCTAGGGTCAAGTTTTACTCCCAAGGACATGACAGCTGGTTGCAATGGCACTAGCCGTCCTTGTACATGGATTGAGGTGGGTTGACTGGCAAGATGATTGTTTAGATGGAAAGTATTTGCCACTGTCTTGGTCTCACTAAGGATTAGTCTCCATAATTTTCAGTCTGTGTTTCAGGAAGGTCGTATGTGTCTATATTAAGCAAAAGGGGAGCCAAAAGCTTTGTGGAAGGCTGTGGCGGAGACATTGAAGGTGACTGATTTTCTCCCTGACTAGCAGGATGAAGTTTTGGATGAATCCTGTCTTGGCTAAACACACCATTGGCCTACAAGTAATTTGCAGCAGCTTGGTTGTCAGCCAGGCGTGCCGTGCAGTGTCATAGGCTGCCGTCAGGTCAATAAGGATGGCACCAACTTTCCTGACTTAAATGTATTCTCTATGTGTTGAATCAGACAAAGTACCTCATCTTGGGTGCATCATCCTCTCCAGAATCCAGCCTGAATGCCAGGCAGCTCAGGATCAACTACCTCCATTAATCAGCATCAGGATTAGTCTCTCCATCAGCTTTTAGGTAACACGGAGCAGAGAATTCGTTTGTTAGCTCTTTGTGTCTAACAATGGTTTCCCTGGCTTGGGCGCAGCTACAACTTCTGCTCTGTGCCAGACTTGTGGAATGCTACAATCCTACGTACAACGATTCGGAAACTGAAGCAGGCAGCTTTTGCTGATTGGCCCAAAGTGAGTGAGAGATGAATTCATTGTGGATGTTATCTAGAATTCAGGTCGAATTTGGCAAATAGTTTTGTCCAAATTTTTTTGTATATGTGGAAAAAGTCAAAATGTTTCATTTTGACATTTTTTAAATGAAATGTTACGCCTTTTTGTTTCGAAAGATGTTTCATTTCAAAATGTAGCTAGCTGTATTTAAAAAGCCTAAAAACAAGATGTAAAAACAACTCCAGAATTAAACAAAACAAAAAATCTGACACACATTTAGCTTGACTCAAAAGTTTTTCATTTTGCAAAAAAACCTCAAAAATATTTCTATTTTGGGTTGACCCGAAACAATGTTTTTTTTGATTTTTCAGTTTGGCGATCAAACTGAAAAATCAATTACTTGCTCATCTCTACTGAAGAGTACTCCAGCTAAAGAAATGTGCCATAACTAAAGTGTCTTTAAAGGAAGAAAGTAAGGGACTTTGGGCCGAATTCTGCTGTTACACCTGTGTAAATCAGCTGAAGTCAGTTACATGGGTTTAACAGAGAGCAGAGTTGAGCCATTTGATTTCACTTCCAGGATTTGAGGCATTCACTTGACAAGTAGATACAGTCTAGCTTTTACCATTGCCTGGTCTGTTAAAGAAAAATATACCTGGTTGTATTTTTATGGCTTGTTTTAAATTAGTTTGGTTATGATTCAAGGGCAATTGACATCTGATTTGCGTCTTACTTTGCATAAAACAGAGCCGATTGCACTCACTATCATCTTCACTCCATAGGCACAGCCTGGGCATGCTCCAAATCCAGTCATGCAGAGGAACATTTGTTGTCTCTGTGGCCCACACCTGTCTTTTAAAGAAGGGAGTAGCTGCCAGCTACACTGAAAAACATTGTGGGCTGTTCTTTGGCCAGTGGGTCTCTATAATCTTGGTTGGAAGCAGATTTAAATAATTTCACTTTTTCACAGAATAAAGGATAAATGTTCTTATGAAAATATTTTCCAATATTCCCCATGAATACGCTTTGTAGCATATTGTTTGCCATGTATACATGCTGATGCTAATGGCAAGTCACATTGTCTTCCCAGCAAGCCTACTTATTATCTAAGGCCTGGTCTACACTGGGGGCGGGGGGGGGGTCGATCTAAGGTACGCAACTTCAGCTACGTGAATAGCATAGCTGAAGTCGAAGTACCTTAGCTCGAATTACTTACCCGTCCTCACGGTGCGGGATCGACGTCCGCGGCTCCCCCGTCGACTCCGCTACCACCACTCGCTCCGGTGGAGTTCCGGAGTCGACGGGAGCGCGTTCGGGGTTCGATATATCGCGTCTAGATGAGACGCGATATATCGAACTCCGAGAAATCGATTGCTACCCGCCGATCCGGCGGGTAGTGAAGACATACTCTAAGGTTTCTAACAGTTTGCACCTTTTGTTGCTTTGCAGCATTTCAGCTGGGTCTTACTGATTGGCTCTGTTCTAGGCAAAGCTGTAGGTGGTGCTAAAGAGGACAGAGTTCAGTAGCAGTATAGGGTGTGGGCGGAAGTTCTCCCTTTCCCAGTGAGGATTCTGGATTTCAAACACTGTCAGAGGCTTTGTCTTCTATTAGAGAGAGTTTTAGACTGTAGGGATGAGACACAAGGTCCAGAGAAAGAAATCAGAACGTATTGTACAGTAATGTGTATTAGTGCCGAGGAGGACTAGAGGCGTCGCTGGTGATTGTGATGCTAACTAACATCTTTTGGATGAGATGTATAATTAAGGGCTTGACCCCTTGTAATTAAAACTCTCATGGCACTTTTCACAAGAGCTGGTGTTAACCCTGATAAATTGAACAAATTCCAGGCTGGAAAAATGTCTTCTACCATGTTTAATTTCCCCCTCAATATAATATTCAGTTTCTGTCCTGAGAGATTTTTCACTTTGTGAGGGAATTGTAGAAGTGGGAAATGCCAGGGGTGGGTTTGGTTTTACAATTATAAAATTACCCCCTTGTTTTGGTTGCGGATTTACAGTCGTGTATAGAAATAGGATTATTTTATACTCTGCTGATTAAAGCTACTGTTGCCCTTTTAAATTCTTGTCCTGCTTCTGGGACATGGACTTTCTAATTGCGCGTGCAAACTCCATATTGCTTAGACGGGCACAGTAAGTCAGCATCACTGTGCAAAATGTTATAACAGTAAAGCAGCTGTGCTACTGGGAAAAACTTAAACAGAGGTGAGGGTCTTAATATGTCTCCTAGTTTGGCTTAAATAAGCAACCAAAGGTGTGGCCTATCTGTGCTATTGCATTCTACACATGTCCCACCTTGCTATACATCTTCTATCCCCGTGCAAACCTATTTCCCACAATGGGCTGTGCAACAGAGACTCTCCTCCAAAGTATTCCCTTCTCTCTATTTGGTGTTGTCAAGGTAGCTGGCAGTGGGGAATGTCCAGTGAATCTGACCCGTGTGGAAAGGACATATATAGATGGATAGGATGGGAAACATGATGAGCATGATGATGATGGTGTGTGTGTGTGTGTGCCTGTCTGTCGCTCTCATGTGATAGGACACACATAAGGATGGAGAGAAGATACGAAATCAGCCACTTTCAGGCTAATTCGTGTACATATCAATATACTGACCTCACCTAAGTCCAACATGTAACATTCAAGCTAGTTATATCGCATTACCTATGTTTTTGTCCCAAGTGGCAGTGTCCCCCTTGAGCATCTTTGGGACAGCAGACCTGGTCCTACCTTCAGTGTCTTCTGGATGAGGTTTGTCGTTAGGATCCACAGGAGCCAAGGAAGGAGTAGGAGCAGGACTGGAGTGGTAGAGATGGGGCTGGAGTGATGGAAGAGTCGCCTTTACTCCCACTCAGGGATGGGTGCAGCAAATAGCACTTTTTGGACCTACGTATGCTATGTTGACTCAAGTTGAGTAGTATCTTACTCATTCAGAGCTGTATGCACTGGCAAATTTTTAGAAACACATTCAAACAAACAGACCCGTACATTCCCCCAGATCAACTCAGAGAGGAGTAACATAAACATAAGTGAGATCAATCAACCCTAAACACAAGCCCCAAAGTCTCTACACCTATCTCCTCAGGAGACCTGGAGAGAAGCTGGACCTTTCTGTGTGCCCTGAGTGCTAACCACTGCAAATGGTTGATGGGGGGAGGGCTAGCTCAGTGGTTTGAGCATTAGCCTCCTAAACCCAGGATTGTGAGTTCAATCCCTGAGGGGGGCACTTAGGGATCTGGGGCAAAAATCAGTACTTGGTCCTGCTAGTGAAGGCAGGGAGCTGGACTCAATGACTTTTCAAGGTCCCATCCAGTTCTAGGAGATAGGTATATCTCCTATTATTATTACAGGCCTGGGGAGGAAGTGAATTCTAAAGGCCTGTAGCCTTAAGATAGATTGTTCTGCCAGCCAACCCCTCTCTTATACTGAAGGAGCTTCAACTCCAGTGCTTCCGCAGTGTGGCAATGTGTCGCATGAATGGCATAAATGTCGCTTCTAGTGTAGAAACAGCAGTGGATCCAGGCCTGTAGGAGTTAAGGATCTATGTGGAAAAAACACTTGAATGTACCTGTTTGTGATTATCTTTATTTTAAATCTGGCCTCCCAGATTTAAACAAACAAACAAACAAACAAAAAAATCTCAGACAGATGTGAAATCTGCGTGTAGCTTGAGGATGCAAACTGGAACACTGTAACTCTTTCATGCCTGACCAATATGCGTGTGAGTAATCAGCTGTGAAAGAAGTGCTTCCAAAAGAACCTACTTCATCAGAAGCATTTTCATTTCCAGAGCGGGGTTGAGCGAGTGGCATACAGATAGAGAGAGCATCCCAGCCTTCATCTTCCCCAGTGTCTCTTTCAGATGCTTTGAGTGGTGGTTATAGATCAGCGTGAGCCCTCTATAATCTCCAGAACTGCTTACTTGACACAGGCCTTTTTGCTCCTAAGTTAAAATGAATCCAGAAGCTAAGGAACCGACTGAAACAGAAATAGCAACATTTAGAAAGAAGACAAGGGGGAACAATCTGTCAAAGAGCAGCTTAGCTTGTTAAGAAAACTCCATTTAGAATGCTCGGGCCTGCCCAAAGCTGCTGCAGGGAAAGCTTCAAGAAACTTGTCAAAATAAGCGGCGATGAACCAGCCAGTGTCAGTCTTTCACTAGACCCTTTCTATTCCCTGTGGGTTTTCACAGTGCTTGGAGTCTCTCTCTACTTTGACCTGAAACAACACAAACAGTGTAATCTCAAGCACAGGCCTTCCTCAGAACACTGATAGGCCACAGTATCAAAGGGTAGAAAAGGGAACAGGGTGTTTGTTCCCGCTGGCTCTTCATACGCTAACCTGGCTTGAGGGACTCAGGAGCGTAGAAGCAGCCGGTGAGCTAGCAGGCTTTAAACTGTTTTACCAGCCAAAGGCTCAGATGAGTAGTATGTAATCAGGAGCGTCTGGGCCAATTATCTGAACAGAATAAGACGACCTGTATTGTATGCATGGGCCCTCTTACTCGTCTGGGGTGAAAATGACAGTGCTGTGTGCATAAGTCAAGGCTTGACAGCAGTAGGAATATACTAAACCACAGGGATATACATTAAAAGAACGGCAGCCCCCACTGTTCTGCAACCACTGCTGGGCACGTACAGCTACTCACTGTCTGGTGACACCTGAGCACAATGAGGTTGTTTAAGAAGATGCTATTTCAGCCTGAACTCTGCAATGCTGAGCTCTTGCTGGTTTAACCTCTGATCATCCGACATCTGCTGGGAGCGTCACAATCAATAAATACGAGGCTCCCTCCCAATCCTTTTTCATAAAATATGTGAAATCCCATCGTCTCAGCAAAGTTTCCCAACTCTGAGGACCACTCCACACTCCATATGTGTTCTGCACTGTATTTATTCCTAGGGCAGGGATTGTAAAGTGTGCTTGATACCAGTGGTGCTCTAGAAATGGGTCATCATTACCAGGTACAGGCGTGACGTGTTTTATTGTTGTACAGGGTTCAGGCCCCGAAGGAGAGCTCTGTGTGGCTGGAAAGCGTGTCTCGCTCACCAACAGAAGTTGGTCTGATAAAAGATATCACCTCCCGCACCTTGTGTCTCTGTCCCATGCCGTCGCTTAGGTCAGGGCACAAAGGAGGCTCCCCCATCCCTGTCTAGCCCGAGCCATTCTTTGCATGTCCTCTCTGTTGCTACGTGTCATAAGTTTTCCCTTGATGGAAGGATTCTTTCAGTCGGTCCCTTTTGTGCATCCCACCACTGCCCAAGAGCGTCATCTGTCATGGCAGCTGCTCTGGCTTCACTCTTAACACAGGTCCCATATCTTTCCAGGATAACTCTAGAGACAAGGGGGTGTTGAACTCTGACACAGCTCAGCATTTGTTGTAGATTCATTCCATTTCATAGCTAGTGTTCTGCTAAGGCATTTGCTTTCGAAGGCATTCTGGATGTCCGTGCCTTTGGTGGGTTTATAATGGAAACATTTTACACACCTTTAATTAAAGTAGAACTGTGGGCACAACTACAAAAACTCACTAGAAAACAGGAGATAGCTGTTTGTTCCTCAGCTTTTGCATTGTTTCTTTGTTTGGTTTGTCCAATCTCTTCATTGCTCCAATTGTTCATAATGAGAATGTGATATTCTACCTAACCTCTGTTCGCTTTATTCAGGGCATGGCCTATAACAACATTATATGCTCTCCAGTCTAACTGGTCCTTTCACAGATATAATCTTTCCTAGTGCTCTTTGATTTTTCTGGTGTTTTTCTTTAAATTTTAACCACCCCACTTTGTTTGGTACTTGTTACATTCATGGCATACAAGCAGAGAAGTTAGATCAGTGGCTCTCAAACTTTTTTTACTGGTGACCCCTTTCACATAGCAAGTCTCTGAGTGCGACCCTCCCTATAAATTAGAAACACTTTTTAATATATTTAACACCATTATAAATGCTGGAGGCAAAGCGGGGTTTGGGGTGGAGGCTGACAGCTCACGACGCCCCCCATGTAATAACCTCGTGACCTCCTGCGGGGTCCCGACCCCCAGTTTGAGAACCCCTGAATTAGATAAACAACAAGGAGTACTCTTGCTGGAAGGTTGCAATGTAACACTACTTTATTTTTTAGAATTCAGAACCAGGGAACCCCAAAATAGAGAGAGACAAAGCAGGCTGCTCCCTAGAACATCCAGATTACACTCACCCACCTTATTCTAGGCTGTTTGCAAACTGATGCTTCCCCACAGAGCCCTCTGCCCTACCCTGCAAGGAGGAACCCCCCCCATAAATTTAAAATGACAGTTTTTACAATTTTAGCATAGCTTTCAAATACACCACAGGACTTCATCTCAGTTCAATTTTAGTTAGATACCTAAAGGCTCACTCCTTAAAATAACCTTTATGTGGTCAGATTTGGTGCTTTCTCTCCACTTTTCCATATGTTTCACAACAGCTGAGATTCATAGCACAATTATGGTGCTGTGTGGGATTCACATGCGAGTGTGCTGCTTCTTTTCATTCTAAGTTAATTTCTGTAAAAATGTCATATTTTTGGCTTATATTTTGGCAAAACATTACTGTCCTGTTCTTGTTTTGCATGAAAATATCTGGTTTTGGGCTGAATACTTGGTCTGCGTGGCTCTGGAGTGTTAGTCACTTGCCAAATTCCCTCTAGTCGCTTGTGACATAATCAAACTCAATATCTCCATTTCCCGTTTAACTCTTACTCTTCTTCTATTATTATTAGGGGGATTTAAAAACGACAACAACTCAAGCATCCGAATTACAAATCTATAACACTGTGTCCAAATAATAAATTGTATTCACGAGTCTATTCAATGATACATGCCAAAGTCCATTGGATAAAGTATTGGGAATGGGTGGTCTGACCAATCTAGTCCTAACAGGTGTTGTAGCAGGCAGGCAATAAAGCAACCTCTATAATTTCTCAAATATTCCTGTATAGCGAGGAGAACTCAGCAAACCACCTCAGACTGTAGCCAAAAATAAAATGGAAGGCACGGTCCCAGCTCCAGCATTGCCATATACTTGAAGGAGCGTGTGGTAAACAAACCTGCTTTCCCCCCCCGAGTTACGGCCTTATGGGGATGATTTGGGTTTGAGATTTTTATTTAATTTTTATTCTACACTTTCAAAAGGTCTGAAGTCAGAACAAGAGACAACCAGAGCTGGGTCAGATCACATAACAGGCCCAACTCTCTTTGTTTGACACTCCATGGTTTAGACAAATGAATGTAAGAGCTAGGGGAAAGGGGTTGGGGAAATGTATATAATAGTAATTATTATTGCTATCGTGGAGCCCAATCATGAACCAGAACCCCATGGGGATAGGTGCTTTACAAACACAGAACAAAAGGACAACCCTAGCCCCAAAGAGCTTGCAAGGAACCCTAGAAACTAACTAGGAGATAGGCCCTTGGTAAGCACATTCTATGGCCAGGGTCAGGGATAGGGGGTCTCTCGACTTTACCCCCATATCAGATATTATGCTTCAGGTCATAAGATAGTCACTCCCAGCCTGGGGTTAGGGTAAACTTTCCACCTTAGGCACGTTATTGCGTAATTCTCCGTTATGGTGATGATACACCTTCCCTCCAAGCCTCTGGAGTTAGCCACCGTAGGAAGTGGGATACTGGACTAGAGAGACAGCTGGCCTGATTCAGTGTGGTGCCCTGTTCCTATTATTACCAGTCTTGGGACTCGCTCTCCTGACTGCCCTTTAATGGAGTACAGGCTAAATGCAGGTGGTGCATTTCCTGGAATCTGCAAGCTTTGGTCAGGACTGGAGTCTGGCTCCATGGTGTGGCTTGGGGGTGGGAGGGCAATCTCTGTTGGAGGTTATCATGAGGCGTAGGTGGAATGCATGCTTTCCCAGCTCTAAGCCTAAACCATCAGGAAGAGAATATGTAACAATGGTGTTTTTTCCCTAGGTGAAGAAATTCAAAAGGATCATGGAGAATTTGCCAGATCACATCCTGGGCTCCCTCATCAGCCCACCGGCTTTAAGGAGAGGCAACCATGAAGATTCTAGGTAAGAACTTTATTTCCTTCAGCGAGTAACGACTGGTCCCACTGCCAGTCTTCCTGCACTGTGAGTGCCATAGCAACCCAGATGAACTCTGTGGCAGCTGAAGTCCTGATTTTCTGAGCTGAAGAGTTCATGATACAAAATGCTCAAAACTGCAAGGGGCAAATTTAGCCTTTGATTCTGTCATTCCAGCTATGGGAATCTCTCTGACCACCTCACTACTCCCCCAGAGCCCCTGTAATGCCACTGCTGCCCTTTTAAGAAACCCTTTGTGACAAGGGAGATACAATGGCTTTTGGAAACAGGCTTCACCAGAACCTCCTGGGTGCCTCTCCACCAAGGAGATTTGTGAACTAACAGCGATGGACTTATGGAAGGCCAGACGCAGGGCACAGGGGGCCTTCATGTCCTGAACATGTCTGATCCCAGTTTCCCGGTGAGAGAAAAGTATGTGTTGATATCCCCTCTGTTTATGGAAGGAGTGAAACTTCCGTAACCTTGCTTGAAGCATGTGAGAAGTGATGAGCTGATTTGTTTCTTAACCATATGTTCCTGGGTTCACCCACTGTCGCGTAGAGGTGGGAAACAAGGAAGATCAGCAGGTTGGTATGGTGGTAAGTCGTTACGTCAGCTTCATACCAGCATCTCTGTGTGAGCAAGTATTCATGCATGTGCCTGTAGGCCATACCTGTATTTTCAGGTGGAGAAAAGGACATTTTAGCTACATTTATTAGCCATTCCTAATAGGTGTTAACATCATTCAGTGACACTAACTGATAGAAATTGTTCATACCCCATGATTCCTGGCTAGGTTCTACTGATCTTAAAGAGTAGGCTAAGAGAAGCATTTGTTTTATTGTAACTCCTTTGAGCGTTACTCTAGCATTTTAAAGGAGAAGCTGCAGAAGATATTAAATTCAGGCTGCTTTTCTCTGGATGGCCCAGCTGGCTGATTTAGGCTTGGGATGAGTGTTGGTAGTGATACAGCAATGGAAACAACAAGGTCTTATCTTGCCTGGCATGTTGATGGATTGCAAGTAGTATCTCTTATGGTAGTGCCCTGGTAGCACCCTGGATAACACTGAATTACTGAGAGCTTCTGAGACTTCTTGGGTCAATGAGGTCCAAGGGATAAGTAGGATCTAATCAGCACTAGATCTGCATTTCTGCTTTCTTTTAACTTGTCAGACTCTGCAGTAGGACCCAGAGTCTTCTGGTTCCTGCCTTGACACTCAGATCACGTGCCACTGGGAGGCCAAACAGGAATAGGGCTACCTGCAAGTGCTTCAGTTTCTTCTAGAAATAGTAGTTTTGGGCATTCTCGGGGATTAGGGTGACCAGACATCAAATGTGAAAAATCAGGACGGGGGTGGGGGGTAATAGGAGCCTATATAAGAAAAAGACCCCAAAATCAGGACTGTCCCTATAGAATCGGGACATCTGGTCACCCTATGGGGGATGGAGGCACATAGATGGGGTCTCCTCAGTTCACGGTCCTCCACAGTCTGTCCCAGCAGGGGGACATGTGGCAGCCCCGCTGGACTCAACTGCTTGTAAGAGAAATAGGAGAAGAAACGGCTGGAGTCCCTGCTGATGACATCACTGCTCCTGTTGCAAGGAGCAGGCAGGCAGAAATATTCAGCAGCTCCCGCAGGAGTGAGAAGGAACCTGCAGCTTGCTACCAGAGTGGGATAGAGCCCAGAGCATCTGCCCCTTCAGCAGAAGAGACACTTTCCCCACACCCATTTCAGCTATGGTAGCAACAGACCTGCAGAGGAGACTGTTTTGGTTTTTCAGATCGAAATCCAGGGGAGTTGCAGATACAGATTCTGTCTTATCCGGCCCCGCAGTTACAGGGGATTTGGTAAAAGGCTATGCCCCATCTCTAGGACTGAAAATGACCCCACTTTCACCAAGGTACCAATGTGGTTTTCGATGCGCTTAGGAGTCAGTCTCTTTGACATTGCAGTGTTTCAAGTCCTCCCTCTTTTGCAGGGAGATCTATCATGTCTACCTGGAACTATGCGAGACAGCAAACGGGTGACACAATTTGCAGAGAATGCGGCAGCTGTCATCGGCTCACGTTAGGCAAAGCGGATGGAAAGAGCTAGTCCTGGTGTGGAAAGTCTAATAGCTTGAAGTGCTGAAACTGCTCGCTGGAGCATGTGACAGTGGCTCAGGCTGTGGCATCCTGCTTTGGAAAAAAAAAATCCTACCAGCAGCTCCCTGGAACTAGGGAAATAAATGTGTGAGACAAACCTGCAAAAGTATCTCAGCCCAGGAGATCAGTACTTTTAAGGCTTGATTTTGACCCCATTACTTACGCCCATTGAGTAATGCCTTGCTGTGTTTAAATGGGATTACTCATGGAGTAAGGTACTATTCATTAAGGGCAGCAGAATCTGGTCATAGTGACTGATATGTTCAAAGTGTGCTCACTCCTCTCCTGGCAGAGATAAGCATTATCCCCCTTTTCTAGATTTGGGAAACCGAGGCAGAGATGAGATGCCTTGCCTGAAGCCACGCAGCAAGTCAATGGCAGAGGGGGGCTTTGGATGAGTGTCCACAGCCACCTTCTGATTGGCTGGCTGGGTTTTTCTTTCTTTCTTTCTTTCTTTCTTTTTGATGTCACACCTACTAATCAACTCCCAACAGTGCACAGCTAGAATTTCATCACCAAAACATGTCTGAGTGTCAGCGGTGGTCTGCAAAGCTGGATCCCTGTCCGTTTTAATAGAGGGGGGACTGGCCATAGAGTGTTTTCCATGAGGGACTCTCAGTGAAGGCACAAGCCTTTGCCTGTGTCTGAAATAGTCTGATTGTTCAGGGCATGCTGCTAAGCCCATCATGTCCTGAGCTTCGGGAACGGTTGGGGCCGAATGGCAGGAGCAGGGGGCGGGAAGGGGGGATGGAGCATGGGAGATGGAGGTTTGCTAGGAGAAGTCCTGCTTATTGGGTTGAGTTGTGGTGGGGTTCCATTTTGCTGGACTCTTTCTGGTTTGCTGCCAGGTTTGTAGTATTGTCCTAAGTACCACCAGACACCTAGAGTAGCACGATGAATAAAGTAATGCTTGTACCTTCTTTCTGCTTTAAGGTTCCCTAGAGTCACTGGACACCCCCTCTTTTCCCTAGAATGGCCTGGCTGCCCCTCCCAAAAGCCACTTTCAACTAACTTTGTGTGCAGTGGGTATGTTTGGAATATTGAACAATTCCCAATTTAGCCTTTACAACAGAAACTGTTCCAAGTGAATTAAGCCCATCAAGAATTTTCATATTAAAAACTTGCTACCAATCTTTGTTACACAATAGGCTTTTTGCTGTGTTTATATTGAAAATTTATATCAGTGGAGAAATGTCAGTTGAAGTGTATTTACCATAAAACTATTCATAACACGTTGTACTGGAAATTTGTGCACGTGGTATAAAAGTTAAAGTCTTGGGGTAAAATTTCAGAGACTCAGTGTGACTTGGGACCCGAAGTCTCAGCGAAGGTCAATGGGATTTAGGTTCCTTGGTGCTTAACTTGCTTTTGAAAATGGAACTCAAGTTAAGTCCCTTAGGCACTTCTGAGCAGCTATGAGGATCAAAGTCGATGCACATGCTCTTATATTTAAAGTAGAACAAACACCCTAATAAAAGGTACTATATATTTGCTCTTTCAACTATAGACTAAAACAAGAAATATTTAAAGAATAAACCAAGGACAGCAACATTGTAGCTTGTACCGCAATGATCCAAGTGAAATGGGCACCGTAGTGTTAATATATTAAATTCTTGATCTATTACAGTTCTAGCTAGTTGGTAAAACATTCTGAACAGCTTCATCCAGTGCCTAGAATAGACTCCCACTGGGTTTTGGATCAGGCCCACATTGGAGGGTTCTGGTAACACTTCTGCTGAGAAAAACAAAGAGAATCCATCCTTTAAGAAATGCACCGTTTGGCAGGCTTTAACGGAGACAAACATTCCATTGGTTTAGGTTAGCTTGGCGTACATTTCCATGGTGCCTACCATGCTTCAGACTGAGTCCTGAAGAACTGAGTTGAATTCACCAAATCAGGCTATTTGAGACCATCAATTCATCTGACATTCCACTTCAGCCCATTAAATGCTGCCCTCTTCTTGTTTAGGTCGGTTGAATTATCTGGACCAATGTCCATCTTGAGGCCATTGAATCTTAGCTCTGACATTTGGTTGGCTGAATTTATCAGGTGTTTATCAGTGAATTTCAGCTATATCATGTCACATCCCTTGGCTAAGAGCTTCCCTGCCTCTTTTCATGAGCCCCTTACTTGTTCTCTATTGAGTGGAGGGAGCTCTGTGTCTAATCTGACAAGAGCTGGGAACTATTACCAGTATTGCTATCCCCAAGCAGCCAAAAACCATAAGTCAGGCCCTTAAGATGTGACTGGCTAAAAAAAAAACGTATTAAAAAAGTGGGATCTTTTTATTTCCTGTCTAGTTTTTGAGCCTTTAAGGTTCACATTTTCAATCTTTCTCCACAACCATGAGTTTTAAAAAAAATGAAAGCTGAGATTCTCACAATCACATGGCTCCAGGAGCTGGGGCTTTAAAAATAACCCCAACTAGAGCTAGCAACACTGTTCACCTTCTAATCTCTATAATGTTCAGTACAAGAAGCCTCTTGACCAGTTTTCCCTCATTCTCTGCTTCAGGGAAGATATCCTCCACACTGCTCCCTTTCCACTCCCACCTGACTCCTTTCTTTCAATAGTTTCCTTTTCATAGAATTGTAGGATTGGAAGGGACCTCGAGAGGTCATCTAGTCCAGTCCCCTACACTCATGGCAAGAATAAGTATTATCTAGACCATCCCTGATAAACTGTCTAACGTGCTGTTAAAGATCTCCAGCTCTATTTAATTAAGACATTCAGAATTCGGACTCCAAAAGATTTACTCCCCCAGAAATGTTTTAAAGGGCTGGATAGTTTTTCTGCAAGACGACTCCCCTGAGGTGCTCTATCTTGTGCTGGGCCTCGCTCTGCTGCTGGCCAATCAAGAAGGAAGCCATTGGCGTGAGTTGGGCTTTAGCTGTTTATTGCTTGTCTGGCCTGAGGAGGGGACGCCCCAATTGTCAGTGGATTGCAAATCCCAAGCCTTGTGCTTGAAGAGCCCTGTTGGCTTCCCATTGGGCCCCATTGGTGAGGCATGTTCATCCACCAGGTCCTATAGAAATGTCCGTCTCAGTGATAATCATGTTACACGTTTCCTCCACGTTTGCTAGCTCTGCCATTTTAACGCCGCGGGCCTCTTTACATGCCACAGCACCCATTTTAAATGTAGCTCTTTATACTGGCTCCCCTTCTGCCCCTCTTGGGGTGTTGTGCTGGGAGACGTTTCACCTTGCCAGCTTCCTCGTCTGCTCTGTTCAGAGCGCTAACGTGAGCCATTTTTAAGCACTGACATGCAGGAAACAGCATGGCAGTAGAGGTATTACTATAATTTACTGGCCATTAGTTGGAGACAGCTGCCTCTAAGCAGAAAGGGTCACCTGCGAAGGCACCGGCTGCTGTGCTGTGGGCCAGGAAGGCTCTTTCCTGCCGCTACAAATCAAGTGATTTCCCAGAGCAGTGGGACTCCAGCATCGGGGTCATAATGCTGAAGGGCCAACTCGAGGGTGTGCCAGGTCCTTTCATGTGAGGCAGGCACACAAAAGTGCGCCAGCACTTGTTTGGTCTGCAGGAGAAGCCGCCCCACTTTTGCAGCGCAAAGCGGAAAGATGTCCTCCCGGGGCCCAGGCTTTTCAAGGCAGAGCCTTGTCAGTACCTTTTGTTAGAAGAAGAGTGGGGAATTAGACAGAACCACGTACACGTTTGCCTTTGATTGCTCTGCGGCAGTGGTTCTAGCAGTCAGCCTGTGAAAGGCTTCCTCAGCCTGATGTCATCGTTGTAGGCCACCATCTGTACGTGCGATGGGCATGTCACGGCAGCAGGCACAGTGTGTTGTCCAAGCCCAGATTTTGAATTATGGGACAGGTCTAGAATTTCAGATCTGGACTCATCTCCTCAGGAGCTTAGCTAGGTCAGCCCCACGGATGCAGCACTACTAGGAGCACATAAGACAAATGTGGAAGAGAATAGAGCCCTAAATGATTTGGGGTTTTTATCCAGCTTGTTATCTTATGTATTTTTTTAATCCCAGCAAGAAACACTCCTCTTTTTTGTCAGAATAAAAATGGCTTAATGCCATGAGAAAATAAAAGGAAGCTCTACACAGTGCTGTGATGATTTGCAAGGCTAGAGAGAGAGACTCCATAAGGCTTTTTCAAATAGACTCCAATATTTTCAGTGCTTAAAGAGGAGCGAGTATGTGACACTTTTTGAAGTGCTGATTTACAATGGGCCCTAGCTGAGTGCATTATAATTTGCTACCAGAAGTTCCAAAGTGCCAGTACTTTCAATAATGGGAAGAGAAACCCTAATATGAGACGGCTTTTGTATTGTGTTTAATGAAAAGCTAAAAATGTGCTAATTTGTAAGTCCTGTTGTGGTAGTAGCATTAGAGGCTTTTGAAATGTATTACTGACTTATGAGGTATTAAGAAAAAGTGACATTTTGCTACTAGCAGAAAAGTCAATTATAACATTTCAACACTTTAGAAACTTGCTGATGCAGGATGGGAGTTAATAGAACAGTCAGTTTCACTTTGTATTATGGGATTTTGTTTTTGCTGGGGAGAAACATGTTCTATTTTTTAATGGCCACTTAAACAATACGCTTCAACCAGCTGTGCATGAATGGGAGGCTGGTGCATGCCTGGAGAGTGATGTAAGGCACAAGGTTGATGTTAGAGTTATTTACCGTGGCAGTGGCTAGAGGACCCAGCTCTGGTCTGGGCCGCTTTGCGCTAAGCGCTGTTCCTACATGGAGCAAGAGGCAGTCCATACCCTGCTGAGGTTGTATTGGAACCAGTAGAGGGATGGGAGTGGAGACAGAGGAGAAGGGTCTTGCCTATGGTTAGACAGCTGGTCAGTGGCAGAGATGGGACTAGAATACAGGTTCTGATATTCTGTGATTCTATGACTAGAATACAGGTGTCCTGAGTTGTAGTCCAGTGCCTTCATTTCCAGGCCAGATGGCCTCCCACAGTGAGAGCCTTCTCTGAGAAGACACACCAATGGCCTGGAGCGCGTACTCTGGTGCTTGTCGCTGAGGAATGGATTCCAGATTTGGAAATGTCACTTTTTACAGTCAATTTGAGACTGAATGCAACATTCTTTGATTAGAAACCGTAGTCCAGGTTGGAATAAGAGAAGGAAATACAAGCATGTGCACTCTGGTAGGACCTTTGTTGGTAAAGGAACTTCCTCTGCCATTGCTTTCTCTCTCACCTCCCTCTGCCATCCCAGAAGAGGCTATTCCTTCAGGAGCTATTTGTGGTCTAGTGGTCATTTTCAAGTCACTTACCAAGGGATGGATCCTGTAAGCACAGTGCCTGGCACTCTCAGGCAGCTGTATGGCCACCCTTCCCAGAGTAGGTGAGCACCGCCGAATTTTTTAATGGCTGTCTCCTCACAGCACTCCTGTGAGGTCGGGAAGTGCTATTACCCAAAGAGACTATGGGGATCTCTATGCTGCAGCTGGGAGAGAGCCTGCCCGCCCGAGCGAGACAGACTTGTGCTTGCTTGAGCCGAGCTGGCATGCTAAGAATAGCAGTGTGGACATGGTGGGACCCGCTAGCCGCCCAAGCTCAGACCCAGGGGGTCAGGTGGCTAGCCCAAGCTTCCACTGGTGCCACAACACCCACACTGCAATTTTTACTTTGCTACCTCAATTCTATTTACCTGGACTGCTGTGTAGATGTACCCTAAGCAGCTAAATGTCTTTCTGGATCTGGGCCTAGGTGACTTATCCAAGGTCACGCAGAAAGTCTGTGGTAGAGCAGGGACTTGAACGCCGGTCTCCCAAGTCCTTGGCTAGAGCCCTAGCCACTGCACAACACTTCCTCTTCCCTCCTCTTTAGCGGGGGATCAGCCTGCCAGGAGCTCGCAGTATCAGGCCCAATGTTGGCAGGGTTAACCAGCTCCCGATGTAAGCCCTGTAATAAGTGAAAATTGGAAGAAATGAGAGAGGGGCTTATGAGAAATAGTGACTCAGGGCTGGTCTACACTAGGGGGGGAAATCGATATAAGATACGCAACTTCAGCTACGTGAATAACGTAGCTGAAGTCAAAGTATCTTATATCGAATTACTTACCGTCCTCACGGCGCGGGATCGACGTCCGGGGCGCCCCATGTCGACTCCGCCACCGCCGTTCGCGGTGGTGGAGTTCCGGAGTCGACGGGAGCGCATTCGGGGATCGATATATCGCGTCTAGATGAGACGCGATATATCGATCCCCGAGAAATCGATTGCTACCCGCCGATACGGCGGGTAGTGAAGACGTAGCCTCACACTGCAGATAAGATCTACGTGGAGGCTCTGGCCCTGGAAATACACACACATTTCTCTGGGAGCACATCGACGTGAAAGGGTCTACTCACATGCATAAAGCTGAGCAAGTATGAAAGGGTTTGCACCGAGTTAAGCTCCAGTCTAAGGGAGCCTGCACCTGCTCTCTGCACCACTTAAGCCTCAATGTGAGACTAAAATGAGATTTAAGCCATGCATAGGGACTTGTGAGTACTTTTCACTTGGGGTGAGTTTCACCCTATGGCAGTAATGCACACGCTAGAACAGCCTGGCTTATTGGTGATTTTGGTAGAATCCTGTACAGTCTATTACATGGTACTTAGGAACAGACAATCCACTTTCTGTGTAGAGCAGAGCAATGTGTAGAAAAGACAAGAATTTTTGCATGCCTTGCCCCACCCCTCTTCTTTTGAGCACTTTTTTTCTTATGCCTTGACACAATACAATATATTTTTATTGAACTCCCAGAGAAAAGAGTTTTGCAAGGAAGCAGGAAACTATTGGAGTCTTACTGCAATATGGCCAGGATACTTAAGTGCCGTCTGTAAAATCCACGTCCAAAAGGAGTCAACTCTTTCTGGAAAGCAACTGCAATCACAGATACATTATCTCTAAATTGGTCAGTGAGGAGTACCAAGAAAAAATATTTCATTTGAAACTTGCAACGATCAAAGGGAAATGCTGGCTCTGGTTATAACAGGAGTTACGCTGTCTGATTAAAGGACTTTGGCATTAAAGACATAACCTGAGAGCTTGACATAAACCAGGTCTCTAATAATACCACATGCTTACATTGTAAAAACATGACTTCATAGTGCTTTTAGTCACCTCCATTTTTAAATCAATGTCTTGTACTTGGATTAGACCAGTGCTTGGAACGTAGGTACTTCGGTGTCCCTGCTTTGCTAATAGGATCGGGTGTAGGCACTGTTTGTATGTGTTGTAAGGATTTCTTCTGTGCTTGAATCAAAGGTCAAATTAAATCCTACAAGCTGTGTCTAGAGTCCAACATTGGTTCACGGGGCTATTTTGGCTGCATCGTTGCCCTGCCCCCACTCCACCCCTTCCATGAGGCCCAGCCCCGTCCTGCCTCTGTCATATTTACATTCATAAGCATATTTCCATAAAGCATTATGGGTTGTACTGTCACAACATAGAAGTAGGATTGTGCAAAACATCCGCACCAAGCCTGAACCCATGTGTGGTTTTAAAGTTTAATAGATTGTGTGTACAGGCAGATTGTTTGCACAGCTGAAAAGTCCATGAACAGCCAGCCCCAGCTCATTTTCCTCCTGACATTTGCCCCACTGGCCCTTTTCCATCCATTCTCAATTTCCTCCTCTCCATCTCACATGAGATTATTTCAAGGAAGCACCTAGCTCCATAATATCTGGGCATCAGGGGTGGACTTCTCTGTAGCACTCAGTGTAGGCCTATTTGTTCCCTCCGTTAATTCCATGGGAGCTTTATTATCAGCTTCTATGGGTGCACAGCTAGACGAGCAAGGAGTGCTTTTAAGAACCCCACTCCATGTACGTGTGTTGAGGGCAGTTCAAGAACAACATAGCCAAACGGTTTTAGTTTGTGGAGTATTTTTATTTATTCTTTTCCTAAGGTACCTTTTTCATACGTGATTTCTGTTTCTTGAAACATGACCTTTATTGCTTCACACACGTAACAATAGCCTACCTCCTTGCTTAGGGAAGGGTTGATGGAGAACTCCCATGTTAACTTTGGGGAGCAATTGTTGCTGCTGGAAATTAAAGTGCTTTGATGACATATTTGCCATACTCAGACACTTGACAGCAGGAATCCCGTAACTCCCTCCTCTGGTCTTTGCATGTTGACTGTCCATCCACCAGAGCGGTACTTGCATATCTCCTCACAATCAGTGCAAAACAGTGGCACCACTTCAAAGCAGACTGTGTGCATATTATGCTTGACTCTCAAAGGATTACACCTCCTTTTTCGGTTTTGCTTTTTAGGCCTGGTCTACCCAGCTAGTGACGATATAACTATTTTGGTTAGTGGCATGATTTATTTGACCAGTAGTTATACTGGTATAAATGTGATTATACCAGTATAGCTGATTTCCTTATGGGGATAAGTTATATTGGTATTATTGAGCCCACACAAGGGGTGGGGAGCGGAGCTGATGAGACTGATAATGAGATTTTAACCGTTCATATAAAGATTGCTGGTTCAAATCCAACCTAAAGCATTAGTGACTTAGAGATTTTACTGTCTGCAAGTGCTTAGGTTACACTATTTTAACAATACCCTCTTTTTTGGTATCGAAGTTTGTTGTCCAAAACTTCAGAGCAACAGCAAAATGCCGGTACAGTTAAAGCAGCACAACTTGTGAATAAATAAGACGGATTGAAATCTGGAATTTTTCCTTAGTACATTTAATAGGTTGAAAAATACTCTAGGTACTTTCCATATCTGAGGGTATTTACAAACAATACATTCTTGTAAACCGTGAAAGGTCTTATCTGGGCCTGCAAGTGCCAAAAGGCTCTGTTAGACTTAGGTTTAGAAACTATGCAAAGGCCACAATCACCTTTTCAATGTTTTAATTCCCCCCCTATATTTTGTTCTAGAGTAATAAATGTTGAATGGAAATTAATGAGTGAATATAAACGATTTATTTGTAGCTCTGGCACGCAATAATACATGTCGTTTGCCTTTTCAGCACTCAGAAATTGATTTAGTTTACTATTATCTAATTGTAATCTAATTATCTAATCTAATAAATTATCTCATTGTAATCCTTTGTAGGACTTTTATTTCTAAAATGCAAGCCATGAACTTACCAGCCCGGAGAATGAGCTCATGCATTTGTTATCTGAGACCATTTCTTGTTTTTTAAGGTGACATTTGTATTTTTGGTATTGAGGTTATTTGCCTAAAACTTTCAGTGCAATGGCAAAATACACTGCTACCTCGATATAACGCCACCCGATAGAACACGAATTTGTATATAAAGCAGTAAAGCAGTGCTCGGGGGGGGGGGCGGGGCGGGGCTGCGCACTCTGGTGGATCAAAACAAGTTCAATATAACACGGTTTCACCTATAACGCGGTAAGATTTTTTGGCTCCCAAGGACAGCGTTATATCGGGGTAGAGGTGTAGTTTCAGCTTCTTATCCGTCCTTTTTCCAAATACTACTGGTAAATGACGTGTGTCGTTTTAGGTTTATCAACCAAGTTTGTAAGCGCCTCAGCTTAAATAAAAACACATTGCATTATTGTAACAGAAACAAATCTAAATTTTTTTGTAATATGTACTGGACCTTTTATCCAAAGACCTCCAAAATGCTGTACAAACACTAGCGAAAGCTCACAACACCCCTGTGACATAGGTTAGAAGCAGAGCTATTTCACACACAGACAAGTTGAAGCACAGACACATAGGCCCTACAGTTCATTAGTTTTGGGTGCAAAGTTTAAACATCTAGGAGTCTCCACCTGGGGACCCAAATTAATGGGCTCCTTTGAAAATTGGAGCTAAATGATGTGCCAAAATCATACAATTAGTCAGTTGCGAAGCCCACACCTCAGGGCTTCTGACTCTGGGATCTCTGCTATAACCACTAGACTATAGTCAACTTGTGAAAGTTTGTAGGTCTGTTACTAGCCTGAAATATCTGCATTGAAGTCTGTTCTTCCACTTCAAAACACTGAACTGGCACATTAGCTCTAAAGCTATGTTTAAAACACTGTGAAAACATGAAGGGCCAATGCAGATGCCTTTGTGCCCATTGGGGTAGAACTGTCCAATTCATGGCGGAACCTTAATGGCACAGAGGTATCCTGAAAATTTCAGAGCAAGTTTTTCACCTGATGAGCTTGACCGCTAAAGGATTAGAGAAGAAACGGGATGGAAATATGAACATTGAAAAAAAGTCATATCATATGTAGTTCTCCTGGGTTTGTAGAAAGCAATTAAGCCAATTAATTTATTGGTAAATTATCTTATGATGAATTACAGAATAACTGCAATGAAACGCTGACACTCACATTAATGCCAAATTAGTTACTGTATTATGACTGTTCTTACAATGAATGCCCAGTAATTTAATAATAATGGGACACTTAAATAATTTAACCAATAATTCTGTAGATCACTCACATATATAAATGAGCGTGACAGCTTCCTTTCGCTGCTTTGCTGGTGCTCTTGGCTAAGCTTCCTGGCAACCCAGCAAACAATTCTGGCAGCCAGACAGCTCCACGCATTTGCACTAGGATTCCACCGGGAGTAGTAAAATAGAGAAATCGGCAGGAGATTGTGTTACACTGGGCCCCCTTCAGAAGACATTTCACTGATTTCCTCTACACTGTTGCAAAGTGGTATTGCTATAAGAAATGTACCCATTCTGCTGGGACTTTTCAAGATGAGAGATTCCACTCCCTGCAAACTCTGGATTATTTTGAAGCTATGGCTCCATTTGCCATAAATGCAAAATGTCAAGAGACATGCCATTGGTATGTTACAATGAAATGGGGAGCCCAGCTACCATGCTGGTAATTATAAATATTTGCTGTATTGCAAGCTGTGGCAACTGTTATAAACAGCCTTTCTCTACAGGCAAGCCATGCCGGGGACCTAGACCAGGGCCGCCCAGAGGATTCCGGGGGCCTGGGGTCTTCGGCAGTGGTGGGGCCCTTCCTTTCCGGGACCCGCCACCGAAGTGCCCCGAAGACCTGCGGTGGGGGCCCCCCCGTCACCGAATTACCGCCAAAGCGGAACCCACTGCCGAAGTGCAGCCCGGTCTTCGGCAGTTCTGCAGAAAAGGACCTAGGGGTTACAGTGGACGAGAAGCTGGATATGAGTCAACAGTGTGTCCTTGTTGCCAAGAAGGCTAACGGCATTTTGGGCTGTATAAGTAGGGGCATTGCCAGCCGATCAAGGGACGTGATCATTCCCCTCTATTTGACATTGGTGAGGCCTCATCTGGATTATTGTGTCCAGTTTTGGGCCCCACACTACAAGAAGGATGTGGAAAAATTGGAAAGAGTCCAGCAGAGGGCAACAAAAATGATTAGGGAGGGCTGGAGCACATGACTTACAAGCAGAGGCTGAGGGAACTGGGATTGTTTAGTCTGCAGAAGAGAAGCGTGAAGGGGGAATTTGACAGCAGTCTTCAACTACGTGAAAGGGGGTTCCAAAGAAGATGGATCTAGACTGTTCTCAGTGGTACCAGATGACAGAACAAGGAGCAATGGTCTCAAGTTGCAGAGGGGGAGGTTTATGTTGGATATTAGGAAAAACTTTTTCACTAGGAGGGTGGTGAAGAACTGGAATGGGTTACCTAGGGAGGTGGTGGAATCTCCTTCCTTAGAGGTGTTTAAGGTCAGGCTTGACAAAGCCCTGGCTGGGATGATTTAGTTGGGTTTGGTCCTGCTCTGAGCAGGGGGTTGGACTAGATGACCTCCTGAGGTCCCTTCCAACCCTGAGATTCTATGATTATGTGACTGTGGGGGCCTAGATGCTACTGCAATACAAACAATAATAAGTTATGGTTTAGGGAATCAACTCACTGTATTATTAACTACAGTATTTTAGTGACCACTAAATCAGGCCCGGTGTGTTGCAAACATTGGCCATTGTATTTACTGGGTAAGCCCTGCTGGCTTCACAGTACTGTCACTGAGTAGCAACACCCATTCTGCAGGGGCCATAGTGTAGGTATGTCTTCACTGTACAGTTCACCCTGGTTCTTACCTGAGTTTTAGACACCCTCCCTCCCCACCATCCACACAGAGAAAACTCTGACATCAGTTTGGAGGTGCTTTAACCTCGGGCGAACTGCCCTGGCTGTTGGTACAGGTTAGAACCAGGTGTAACTCCAGTGCTGATAATCCTCCAATGCCTTCCCACAATTCTCCCAAAGGACAGACAAGTTCTCCTGACATTGACTGGGAAAGAATCCTAAAGCATCTCAGCACAAAGAACCACGGGATATGCCTCCAGACACACCCAGCTGGGTGCAGAAACAGGGCGCAGTAATGCAGGTGTGGCTTTGTTACTGGAAACACTATTTCACTAGGAGGGTGGTGAAGCACTGGAATGGGTTCCCTAGGGAGGTGGTGGAATCTCCTTCCTTAGAGGTTTTTAAGGCCCAGCTTGACAAAGCCCTGGCTGGGATGATTTAGTTGGGGTTGGTCCTGCTTTGAGCAGGGGGTTGGACTAGATGATCTTCTGAGGTCCCTCCCAACCCTAATCTTCTATGCTTCAATGATTCTAACCCAGGCTAACCTGGGTGCTCAGAACCAGGAGCCAGTCACCCAGGTTAACTGAGCAGTAGAGTTACCCTTAGAGTTCTGAGCATTTCTCCCAACTGCTCTTGTAGATAACTGTACTATCAGAGTGCTGTAACAGGAAGACTTAAAAATAGGTAGGAGTCTAATTACACTGCATCTGGTATACAGCTTAGAAGTAATCCACCCTGTAATTGTTGCAAATACATAAGACTCACAGAACACCTTTAGCAGCAATACTTTCAAGAGCGTTATTAGCCTCACAGTAGGACCTAATGTTGGAGAATCAACTGGGGCCACTTAATTACATAATTCAATCATTAACACTGAAATTACAGTGAGTGTTGCCCCTGCTTGACGCAACAGTTTTATTTTCAAATAGCTACACATTCCCTGATAATAATTATACCTTGTATTTAAATAGCAATAAAATTGCTCCCTACTTTTTTTAAAGACTGATGCGCTTTGGCGGTGGTGTAGGTATACATCTACACACACCAAAGCAACCTGGCGGCTTTGTGCCATTCTGGCAGTGCAAGTCAGCTGTAAACCTCGCTTAACCAGCCAGTGAAACTGTCTCCTAATGTTCTTTTTTGCTACATAGATAGGTCAATTGTGGTTTCCAAGTCCCAGTCCTATTAAGATCCATGTACAATCCAGCTGTATGGCTTACAAGGGCAGAGCCAGGAGAGCACCACTGCGATATTCAGTTGAAGGATAAATTGAGACGAAATTGAAACATTTAATTACTTCTATCACATGGAAGAACACATGGAAGAAACTTGGAAGCCAAATTCTCTCCTGTCATGCACATCTGTGCAGGCACGTGAGTGGGTGTGAGGTGCTTCTCACGACTGCGTATGTGGTTAGAAATGTCGCAATATGACAAGGGGGACATACACTATGCCACTCATGTTGGATGGAATCCAGGGAGCTACTTGGATGCCTAAACCCAGAATTAGGCACTAAATCCTGTTTTTAGGCACCTGAATTCCCCACCATGGTCCACAAAGCTCCACGGACCCATGTAAGCACCTCTCAGAAGAGCGCTCTAACCATGGGACTAGTCAGTCCTTCTGTGTCTGGCCCAATCACTCTGTCTTTATTTAGCCACAGTGGAACAACTTCCACAGGAGAAACTGAGAGATACCCCCACATCAGACTGTCCTGTAGCTCAGTGGTTAAAGCATGTTCCTGAGAGGTGGGAGACCCCCCCTTCAAATCCTTTCTCCCTGTCTGCCAGGAAGAGGGGATCTGAACCTGGTTTGCTCACCTCCCAGGTGAGTGCTCAAACCAGGGGGCTAAAAGTTATTAAGCTGGCAGTGGCACCACCACCTTCTCCTCCAGCCATTTCGTGTAGTGGGGCAGGCGCCTTATTCATTCCTGCAAGAAACTAGGTACCTAAGAGAGGATCCTGGGTTCCTGTTTGTGGATTGCTAGCAGAGCTAGGCACCTCCCTGCATCCTGGCCTGAGGCCCCTATCACTGAGAAAGGGCAGGGCATAGCATATTGGGGTCTCCCACTGGCTAGCTTAGACAGGGAGCTGCCTACTGTGCTGGCTTTTGTGGATCCCATTCTTAGGTGCCCATTTCTTCCCATTCATTGTACAGGGAGCCTAGATGCCTACCTCAGGTTTTGTGCATTTCAGTGTTGTTCCTGTGATACTTTAGCTGCCTAAACATTAGGTGTTGTGATGCTGAGTGGTCAGGGCCGGTGCAAGGATGTTTTGCGCCCTAGGCGAAACTTACACCTTGTGCCCTTCCCCCCACTTTGAGGCCCCCCCCCCGCGGCAGCTCCCCCCCCTCCGCCCTGAGGTGCCCCCCTTGCAGCAGCTCCCCACCCTCCGCCCTGAGGCATCTCCCCCCCGCCCCAGCTCACTCCTGCTCTGCGCACGAGCACAAGCACCCCGTCGCTGCTTCACTTCTCCCGCCTCCCAGGCTTGTGGCACCAGTCAGCTTAGGCACCACAAGCCTGGAAGGCGGGAGAAGTGAAGCAGCCACGGCGTGCTCAGGGAGGAGGCGGGGCAGGGGTGAGCCGGGGCAGGGAGTTCCCCTGCGTGCCACCCCCCCGCTTACTTGCTGCAGGCGGCCCTCCCCGCGCTCCCCTGCCCCAGCTCCCTCCGCCTAAATGCTGGCGGCGACCGGGGCAGCTGAAGATCTGGCTGCCGTGGTCGCTGGCGAAGAAAATGGCGCCCCCCCAAATCCTAGTGCCTAGGTCGCCTAAATGGTTGCATCGGCCCTGTGAGTGATGCAATGCCAGAGTCCCTTCCTGGATTCCACCAATTGTTACTTTAGTTTTCAGATGAATAATACTATTTAACCTACTTGAATGTTATATAATGGCTTTACTTATGTCCAACCTAATCTTATTTTTATCAGTTCATATTCTGCAATCAGTAATTCCCTAGCCACCCTGTTGAAGTTGACCATAACTATTATGTGTAAGAAGTCAGTGGGGCTGAGGGCAGAATTTGTCCAAATTAGTTTTCCTGCTGACTGTAGAGACTACAAAAGGTTAATGCAAAGATTAGCAAGATTATTTTTAGAGTCTGGAACTCTTTGAGAAGGATAGTTGGAGATTTTTTATTTGGAATATGTTAAGATCAGGATGACTGAAATTGTAAAGCTACCAACAGGCTGCAGCCAAGCGTCTGTAAAAAATTACACCAAATTTTGTAGCTGTTCTGTGCAAGTGATTAAATACAGGCCACTGTTCATGCTCAGAGAATCTCATTGTTCACTACCTGTCAAGACTCTAGCAGCCAGGGGACTAATTACCAATGGGATTCCAACTGCTACTGATAGGGTGGGAAAAAAGAAGCCTGGACAAAAAAAGATCTTGTTTTTTGCTCTAAAAATTGTCAGGCTCACATGGATTTCTATTGGGGATTAGTTTATGTCCACTGAATGCAAGTACTGTTGTAGGATGGATGGGTAGTGCATAGGGCGGTGAACTGGGCCTCAGAAAACATGGATTCCATTTCCAGCTGAGCCACAAAATTCTTGTGGGACCTGGAGTACGTCATGCAATCTTCCCTATGTGTCAATGCCCATTGGTAAAACTGGGGGATACTTCCTCACAGGGGTGAGGAGGATAAGAATACATGAATGATGGGAGTTGCTCAGGGACTGTAGTGGTTAGGGCCCAAAGAGGCCTATTTCTGAGGTATCACCACCTGTAGTAGTGAGTCAACATGCCCTTTCCCCCTTGGGAAGTAGCAGAAAAGAGAGGGTTTATTAAACCAGAATCAACAAGTTCTTCCCACTGTGCTCAGGGACATGGTCCCCAAGGTCCTCTTATATGCAGTTAATCTCTCACAGAAGCTTTTTTAGACTTATTTTTCCTTGCTCAGGTTTCTCTTCCAAGCTAGTATCACCTTCAGTACCAACACCCTTTCTAGAACTAACTGTGACGTAAGAGAGTATGGCTTTTATAGGGCCTCAGACTCCTCCCCTTCCCAGTATGCTTTGTTAAGAGGAGCTTGACAAGCAGGCTTTTCTTTCCCTTGGTCTTGCAATAGGACACGCCTGTTTGGCAGCATAATCTGACCATTTTCTAGGTAAGAACAAACCTCTCAGGGTTTATTTCTGGGTCTTTTTTTCCTGAAACCACTGTGCTCTGGTGTGGAAAACTGGGGAGCAAGGGAAGCCTTGACCTCACCCACTTTTCTCGCAGGACTTTAGCTTTGGGATCCAAACAAACCAAACAGAAGAATACAGGCAGTTTGTTTAAAAAAAGTCTCTTGTTTCCCTCTGCGGCCCCTTCCCAGCGACTCTGTCGCACCAGAATCAGAGCAGCAGTGAACTGGTGGCCAGAGGAGGGCATGGAAGATGGGTATACTACGGTCTCATTGGACTGCCCTGCCTAAAAGTGAGATGATGCAGCCTTCATTAGATGAAACTGCTGGCCGGCCTTCTAGAGTAATCCTGTGTAGCATGTGTTACCGTATTCTAGCTTTGTGAAAACAAAGGTACGTATAGGCACTATGATACCATGGTGATGATGAGCATTGTATATAAACTTAAATACTATGATAGAATACACATTCTGAAGCCCACACTTAAAGGAAAGGCTGCAATCACTTGGCTAGTTAGAGATGAAAGCAGGTATTATCTGGACATTTAGGTGCACACATGAGTCCTATTAGATCTCCAGGTGTGTGAGCTAACTTGATAACAAGCAGCCATATTCCCTCTACTGAGGTGCAGTGTAACGTTTTTCATTTCCTCAATGTTTATTCCTCCCAACAAGCACCAGGACGGTGAGATGGCAAGCTGCCGTAGAGGTTCCAGTCTTTGATAGATGTTGGGTAAAATCCTGTGGAGGTATCACTGGCATTCTGATGATACTGTACCCAGTAGTGGCTCTGGCTTGCAATCCCCTCCAAAGGCATTAGAGCTGGTCCAGTCTCAGGTAAGTTTCCGTGGGTAAACTACTTTGTGAATAAATTGTGTCATTATTTGACTACTCTGGTGATCAAGTCATATTCAGTGCGTGATTCATTTAAGGATTTTTTCCCGTCAATTCCCTAAACAAGTTACTCGTGAATAAATGCTTTCATTATTTTACTTGCCGCACTCTAGCTGTTAAACAAGAAGGACAACAATAGCAAATGCCCAAGGGAGCCAACAGTTAGAGAGCTGTCTGCCAGAAGCCTCTGGGGTCTCCCTGAAAGGACGAGACGATGCCATTTGAAGCTTCAGGTTCTGCTGCTACAAGCTTATACATACACAAACAACGACCCCAATCCTGCAAAGACTGAAGTGCATGCATGATGTCATACATATGAGAAGTCCCACTGAAGTCAATGGCTATGTTACGTTGAAGTCAATGGAATTGCTCAGGTGTATAATGTAAGTCTTTGCAGAAGGAGGGCTATAAGGTGTGCATAGTTTTGAAAAGCTTAGTACAGGTCAGGCCAAATTTAGCCTAAAACCTAGGACCAATGGAAGTATTTCCATGTCTTCTTAAAGTTCCAATCTTTTTTTTTAAATCTTCTTACAGTGTTAGCAACCTGAATATTGCAGCGCTGTGGTTTGAGCTAGTCAAATATCACAAAACAGGATTCACAACCGCTCTTTGAAATAAATGCCATCTAAGTGAAGTTCCTCTGCGTATGAGTCTTTTAATGTGTTCTCTGCTAACATTTGTATCTGTGAATGTTTGTGCATGGTGCCATTTGTAGAAAGATAAAGTGCTGCGCTGGTTCTCATGTGAATATGTACAT
The DNA here is from genome assembly GCF_020497125.1 of Mauremys mutica. NCBI lineage: Eukaryota > Metazoa > Chordata > Testudines > Geoemydidae > Mauremys > Mauremys mutica. The sequence continues at coordinate 79,063,337 of NC_059081.1, read as the reverse complement.
GCTTCTGTAACTAAATGTTGGTCAGCCTATGGTAGCCTACATTAAGTGCTTGGTAACAACCCATGGTCAAAGAAAAATTAAAAAGAGCCTTTATAACTGTTTTATTGGGAATTAGAATACACTAGACATACAGGTATGGAAAGCAGTTAGTTTTACAAAGCCTCTAGGTTAATAAAATAAAAATAAATAATTAAAGGCTCTTAACATGACATCAGTTTTTAAGCAAAATTCCTCATTGAAATCAATAAGGAGTTTTGCCTAAAAACTTGATGGTATGGTATAGTCCTAAGTAATTCTTAAAAAACTCTTTAGAATAAATGATGCTTGAGAAAGTCAGTGGTCATTAGCTCTTAATCTTGTGGGAATTAAATGTCACACTGGTGTCTCGTCCTATTTGCAACTTTTTTTTTCATAGAACACACTTAGAAATATAGCCTTCCTCTGGAGCTGGCCACAGATTTTTGTGTATGTTGTCTCTAATGTCCTCATCCCTCTTCAGAGAAATGGATCAATAAGCTTCCTGCGATGTATTCCCAGATGAGATCTCCTCAAGGAAATAAATTACTTTTTCTTCTTTTTCCCTTTCTTTCCTCTCTTCTTTTCCCCTTTATCTTTTCCTTTTCCTTTTCCCACTTCCTCTCCGTCCAGCAGTGCTCTGGCTCGTGCTTTCCCCAGAGGTGTCTTGGCATACCAAACCTGGAGAATGAAATAAGTGGTGAGAGGGGCGGAAAAAAAGCATGAAAGAACATTTAAGTAACTTTTTTGCATGTACGATGAAGTGTTCCTAACAAAAACCTTACAATTCGGGTTGGCTTGTGGAGAAGCTGAAACAAGATCCTTAGAATTCTTGAGAACACCATTATAACAAGAAGTGTAGCAATCATCTGCTTTCGGAGTCCCTCATTAACATGAACACTTAGCTGTGCCACTTGTGTTGCTATAGTTATGGGAGTGTTAGAACTTCACGATCAACTCTATTTTCAAGGATATGTAGCTCTTGTCAAAATTACCTCTGATCTGAAACTTGGCAGTATAAAGAGCATATTTTTTTGGTAGTTCTCGAAATCTGTTCAGTTGTTTTTAATTTCAGTGGGAAAGTTAAATCATGATTTTTCAAAAGCTGTTTATTGGTTTCATGTGCTTGTTCATAGTCCTGTGTCTTGTAAATGGTTTTGTTTTGGTTGCTTTGCAAATTTGCAAAGCTCTTGGACTGTAATGGCAACCAGACCTCTCTGGGATATGTATGAATGTCTGAACTGGTAATATTTGAAAATCACTTGTGCATAGGAAATAACCTTTTCCCAAACTTGAAGTGTGCGTGTCTGTATTAACAATGTCATGGTCCCTTCTGTAGCTCAAGATGCGACTAGATATTGATGTGCATGATGAAAAAGCTATTAACTGTGTTCATCTCTTTTGTTATGCCAGGAATGAATTTGGCTTTTCCCCTCTCAGAAGCCTAAGGACCAGTATCCTGATGTCTTGACTTCTGCCGCTCACCTCAGAATCCTACTTAGATCAACTCCCATCTCTCTCTACTCCTCTCCATTTCCACTTACACCAACATTATCTCCATTCACAATGGTGTTCACTCTGTTAGGGCTTGTAGTGTCTTGTGGATTAAATGCCTTAAACAGGTAAACAAAATGCATCAGTAGCAAAATGGCCAACTGGTTGTGGAACAGCTATGATATTGTGATGCACAATCTAACTATTCTGATTTAACTGAATACATATTCTTCAAATCTCTCTATCTTACCCCCTCTGCTAACTCTGCATTATACCAAATCTCACCCAAAACTAGGTGGGTTTGAATAATTAGGCTGTACTTTACTGTACTTGGGGTGGGGGTGGAGCAGAAGGGACTAGTGATGGTGCACATACATTGTGGGCTAGTACAAACTTTTGAGGGGTTGTGCCTTGAAACCGTCGGGCTGTTAGACTTCTCTGAAGAAATTCTGCATGGTGATGGAACTCTTAGGACCAGCTTATTAAGGACTAACTAAACAATGTAGCAGCACGTGGTAAATGTGAGGGAATATTGAGACCTACTCCAACCCGCTCTCCATATTGCTAGCAAAGGCCTTGCCTTATGTGGCAGGGTGTGGTTAATGATTTCCAATGTCATAGAATCACAGAATATCAGGGTTGGAAGGGGCCTCAGGAGGTCATCTAGTCCAACCCCCTGCTCAGAGCAGGACCAACCCCAACTGCTGTTGGCATCATCCGTTGTTTCCTTTTCCTTACTTCTGTATATTCAGTTTAATTAAATTATTAACCTATTTACTGGCATGTCCCCATGATAGTTTCTTCTCAGATTCTGCAACTAGGGGAACTGCTCCAAGATATTACTGAAGCCAACCGCTTAGCAAGAATGCAAACCAGATTAGATTTTCTCTGATGAATAATAAGATACACAGTTAGGTTTCTGTTTATGAGATTTGAACCCTGAAGTTTCAGGGCATAAGCCAACAAATGATTTCCTTGAGTTAAGAAAGAACTTCCCCTGGGGGCATGCTGATCTATAATTATCAGTATAGGTTTTCTTGCACCTTTCTCTGAAGTATCTTGTACTGACTGCTGTCAGGGAGAGGATGCTGGAGCATTGGTTGATCCAATAAGGTGATCTGTTTGTTTCTACTTAACTATTTTGTATCAGACAGGTGCAGTAACTAGGTCACTTTTTAAATGGGTGTATATAACTGAATTTAAGAAATCCTATTATCACCATTTTCCATTATTTATATTCATTTGGGGAACAGTGGCAGAACATAACCGCATGTCAAATGGGGAGATTCATGTTCAGAGTGAATAGAAATCAAAGATTCATCAGCGTATTAATCCTCACTTTGAATACTGCTTTAAGTTTTAGTCATGTCACTTCAAAAAGGACAAAGCAATACAAAAGGTCCAGCAAAGAGCAATGAAAATGATTAGAGGCTCAGGGGCCAGCCGCTTCCATGTGAGGAGAGATTAAAAGACTTGAATTAATTAACATGAAAAAGAAAGCTAAGAGTGATCTCTGAATGTGAGAGTGAAAGCCATTTTGGCAATCAGTTCCTCTGGGCCATGACACAAGAACTGGGGCTACACTACCTGACATTTAAAGGAAACAGATTTAAAACAGGTAAAAGGAAATACATTTGAAAGAAGGATATAATTAATGCAAAGAAATCATTGCCACAGGATAGTGAGGGAAATATTTTAGCTAGATTCAAAATTATTTGATTGCTGTCAGCGTACTTTGTGCTGTGCAGTTATGTTTATAGGAATAACATCTGCTGTTTCAGCCCTGGTCTACACTGGGGGGGTGGGGAAGAGAATGATCTAAATTACGCAACTGTAGCTGAAGTCGACATACTTAGATTTATTCACCGTGGTGTCTTCACTGTGGTAAATCAACAGCTGACACTCCCCCATCGACTCCGCTTCCGCTTCTCACTCCGGTGGAGTAACAGAGTCGACAGGAGAGCGCTCGGCGGTCGATTTATCGCATCTAGACTAGAGGCGATAAATCGATCCCCGCTGGATCGATCGCTGCCCGTCGATCCAGCAGGTAATGTAGACAAGCCCTCAGTTAAAAAGTAACAACAAATATCAGGCCTCATATTTCAGGGCATAAGTGGATTGCTTCTTGGTATTGGGAATGAATTTTTCCTGCTGTGATACAATGCTGAAATATTAATCACACCTTGAGGTAAGATACTGGACAGATTGTAAGGGTGAGCAAAAAGACTAAAATGCCAAATAATACAAGTACTGACCATATTCATAGAGCCAAATGTTTCTGAATAGAAATTGGAGACTGTTCAACTGACTGGGGGAGTGTGTGCACCAAGCTGAGATTAGAAGTTAGAGAGAGACTTACATGTCTCATGAGAGCAATCCAGCCAACCAGTGGCTGGGTTTAGACTCAGGTGATCAGTGATTCAGTCATTTTTGTGTGTCAAAGTTGCTGGGAACTCTATACTGCTTGTTGCTGAAGAAGTAAAGAAAGAAAACCAGACTGCAGCACTGACCGCCGTTAAAAGTTCCCCCTTCTAGCCTACATAATATTTGATTGTGTGAATGTAGGAGAAATGAGCGGCAGAGAGGGGCACTTAGGGTATGTCTACACTACCTGCCGGATCGGCGGGTAGTGAGTGATCGATCGGGGATCGATTTATCGTGTCTCGTCTAGACGCGATAAATCGATCCCCGAACATGCTCCCCGTCAACTCCGGAACTCCACCGCTGCAAGAGGCGGAAGCGGAGTCGACAGGGGAGCGGCGGCCATGGATCCTGCGCCGCAAGGACGCAAAGTAAGTCAATCTAAGTCGATCTAAGATACGTCGACTTAAGCGACGCTATTCTTGTAGCTGAAGTTGCGTATCTTAGATTGACCCCCTCTTCCCCCAGTGTAGACCAGGCGTTACACTCTGCTATTGGTTGCAGTGTAAGGGCCCTGTCCAGAACGGTGCGGGGTATTCTCAACATCCATTGCCTTCACCTTTGCTCAGTATGTGGTTGTGCTGAGCCTCTTGTACAGCAGAGAGGACAGCATGAGCAATTAGCTGACGCAATGGCTCTAACCCAGTGAGACACTCGGCACCAATCCTGTTCAGGTGCAGACATGTTCTAAGATGCAGCTTACTAAAGCTAGTCTGTAGCAGGTCATGTTTTGGTTGTAGTTAGAGGACATCCCTGTGGGAGGTGAGTGAGAACACTGAAAGGGAGAGTGAAAGGAGCATTGTTTATGTAGATGTTAATTTCACCTTATATGTTTCTTCTTCCTCTTTGTACACTGGGTCCTGCCTGGCCAGGGAACTCAGGAACTCAGCAGCTGTCAGCGGCTTGTTAGTCATCTGCCTGAGGCGTCGTTCACTGAGGACAGTTTGCACTGCATAAACGATGTGTCCCTGGGTGAAACCATCAGAAACCTTTGCTAGGCAACTTATGTTCAGGAATTTGGTGACAGCCCCTCCATTCTGCAGGATGATGTGTTTCCATAAGACTGTTCATCACCAACAGGAGAGGGAAGAGAAACCCAAAGACATGTATTAAGGAGTTGGAAAAGCAGTCTGAGTGACCTGGCTAATCGCTTTGAACCTAAGGTTCTTTCTGAGAAGGAAAATGAAAATGCAGGACATCAGTACGATCAGCAAAACCAAAAGATTTGATTTATATATATATATATATATAAAAAAATATTTATTTATTTATATATGCACCCTGTACATATGGGGGAAATACACAATTAAAATAAGCATATTTTCATCTACTCTGTATATCTCTGTGTGTGTCAGTATATATGCATACAGATAATGTGGCCAGATTTTTAAACCAGGGTGCCTAAAGTTAGACACTTACATCCATGGCATGATTTTAATAGGTGCTTAGCCGGCAGCTTCCACTACAGTCAATGGCTCACTACTACACTTTAGGTGTCTAAGGCCCGGAGCCTCCAAAGACTTGGGCACATGTTTAAAATAATATGTGTATGTCTTTGCAGGCGTAGGGCTCTTTCTGTAAATACTAAGGTGCATTAATCTCATGCCTTTGTCTTTTAGCTTGCAAACTCTGGAGGACAGAGGCCATATTTTTCAAATTTAGAAAGCGCCTAGCGCTTTGTGGGTGCCACAAAAATATCATAATAAATAAGACTAACATCCTTCACCCTTTGTACGGTAATGCATATATCCGAAAGTCATGCTGATTACAAGCTTTATACCACCATAGATTCCACAGACTCTTAAACATGTCTGCCTAGAAAGTCTTTTAAAAATATTTTCTTTGTCTGAAAAGTGAAAATAGTGACTCAGACAAACTGCATATAGAGGATTGAAATTGTAGCAGTGTAGTATGGTAGTGCAGTTTGCGCCACATGAGTGATCTGTGTTTGAAGACACAGTACATGGCATAATAATATGCGTGAGGAGAGTTACAATTATGAGACTGATGCAGCATCTAGTAATAGTCTTTGTGTAAGAGAAAAACTGCATCACCTTTTCTTCTATTGTAATGTAGATATTATGGACTTTTACTCATAACCGCTGACTTCGTTTTTCATTCTAGAAAACAGTGTTCTTCAACTTGATTTATACCTACTCTCAATAACTATTGGCTGAATCACTGATTCATAATAGGGAAATTGATACATGCAGCGGTGAACATTTATTTTGTGTTTCCCTGTGTTGTGCAGCGTAGCTTCCACTTCAGGCGAGGATCATGGATAAGAAGAGAAACTGATGCACATCATGACTAATATCAGATCTCCAGATGTAATGACTGCCATTGTGTGTTTGCTGTACCCCTACTGGGTATAAATGAAAGATCTTGTGCTGTAGAAAAGTAGAAGGGTTACAGGCTACGTGTGAAAATTGGGCATCTGTAGTTACGAATGTCTGGCTGTTAGAAATCAGCTATAAAAATTCAATTGGATTCTCAAACTGGGGGACTGGCCATGATAGGTGCGGAGTTCCTCATGCTAGGGAGTTAAGGGTGCTTGGCACCAAGAAAGTGCTCTAGCATGTTGCAAGATTTCCTACAGTTTGTCGGTCTGATCTCAAGAATAAACTTACTGTTTGGTGAAAATGTGTGTGATAATTTTAAAGGGGCAGTGTTAAATAGTTAAGGCCCAAATTTTATTTACTTTAAAATTTAGACGGTGGTGACTTTTCTTTGCGTGCTAAGATTAAGGATTTAATCCCTTTTGATTATAACTCTCCTTTGGATTCTAAATTAATGATGAGTAAAACCCATAAAATGAAGGTTAAGCCCCCAGTGTCTTATCTGAACTATTCAAACTCACTTTCTTCCATCTCCCTTCTCCACATCCTAGCCACGTCCCACTCCCCTAACTTAGGAAGAGCCTTATCTGTTATCGACTTGTCAGGGCTGCAGCATGCGTGTCCTACTGTTGTTATACAGTCTGGTGCTCAGGGCCGTCCTTAGGATTTATGGTGCCCTAGGCGGGATTATTAAGCTGGTGCCCCTGTGCCTGTCTTGCTCTTAGCAACACAAACATAAGCTTACACTATTGGAAAACTTGCCACATGCATGTTATTAAAACCAGTTTAACTTAATTAAGCACACTGTAATGCTGATGGACTAGCACTAAAGAGGTAGCACTATAGAAAAAATTCTGATTTGACAGAATGATGCAAATATAATTTTTTTAATTTGTCAACATTTTATTGGAAATTTATATGAAGAGGTATTGAAACAAGGATTTGTTTTTAATTAAAAGCAATCTTTCTGGCTTGTTTGGCTGCAAAATCAGTAATAATGTCATTGTATGACAAAGACGAAGTGATGTCTTGTTTGATTGCAAGAATAGCAAGACCAATCAAGTGTTCCTGACTCCTTGTAGAGCGGAGATAGTTTTTAATGAGCTTTAGTTTTGAGAAACTCCGTTCTCCTGATGCTCCTGTTACAGGAATTGTCAGTAGAATATGAGTGGCAATGTACACATTAGGATATACGGTATGTCAAACAAGTTGCTGGTATGAGTAAACTGTACAATGTCCATCATCGATTTTGCATGTGGCACCATTGATGACAGTGTACTCAATTCTTCATACAGTTCAAGTCCATTTAAATCAAAACGATCGCTGTGCTTCAGGAGGCTCTCTAGGTCAGGGATCCCCAATGCGGTGCCCAAGGGTGCCATGGCGCCCGCTGGGGCCTCTCAGTGCACCCGCATACTGGCCGGTGGACGAGCATCTGCCGAAATGCCACCGAAATTCAGCGGCATTTCCGCAGCAATGCCTCTGGATGACGCCGCTTGCCGCCAACAAGCAGCGTCATCCAGAGGCGTCGCCGCTGAAATGCCACTGAATTTTGGCAGCATTTCGGCGGATGCTCGTCCACCCCCATGGTCCTTCATCTGACGCCCGCCAGATGAAAAAGGTTGGGGACCACTGCTCTAGGTTCTTGCACTTTGTCATTAGTTGCTCTTGTTTTCCTATTTCGTTGAATTTAGTCCTGCTCAGCCCACCTACCAGCTGAGTGAATGGAACCCCAGGCTGATAGTGGGTTGAGTGGCTCAGCCAGGGTATCAGCCGCCGGTCTGCTCAGCCCGCTGCCATCCTGGGGTTCCTTGCGGGTCCCCAGGCCAGCAGTGGCTGCTGAGTGGGGCCGGTGGCTGGGACCCCGGGTGGCAATGGGGCAGCAGCCGGAACCCCAGAGCAGTGGCGGGCTGAGCCGCTCAGCCCACTGCTGCATGCCACCAAAAATCAGCTCGCGTGCCACCTTTGGCACATGTGCCGTAGGTTGCCGACCCCTGCTCTATACACTAGTAAGGAGAGGAGCATATTATAGTTGTTGGAGGGCTCTATTTAGCAGTAACAGGGCTATAGGAAAGTCAGTCAACATTTTTTGTTTCTCTGATGAAAACTGGCCCACTCCCTTCCCCATACCAAACTTGTCACAAATAGTTGTCAACAACTTAATTTTCTGTTTTTGGCTAAGATATTGATTTTTTAAAAAAAAATATTGAAATTGAATTCAGGATTGTTAGCAAGTATTTTTGGCGAACAAATTTGTTAAATGACAATCTAAATGGCAACGCAGTACTGCTTCCTTGCTTGGCTCACCCCCCAGCCTGCTGGTCCAACAGCTGCAGTAGAGGAGGAGATAGGTGGAAAACTGCAGGACCCCAAAATCCACCTCTTGGGGTGCAGAGTGGCAACAGCAGCAGCAAACCCTCAGGTCCGATCACACACCAATGGGCACCACTGCCAGCCCAACAGACCATGGTGAAGTTAGCACAGCATCTGATCTCAGGGACGGGGCACCCATGGAGCCACAGCAGCTCATCCTGCCCTGCGCAGCTCCCCCCGGATGAGATGGATCGCTGCCAGCCCGGGGGAGAGAAGCGCTCCCTAGCTAGGGTGACCAGATCCAGATGTCCTGATTTTATAGGGCCAGTCCTGATATTTGGGGCTTTGTCTCATATAGGTACCAATTACCCCCACCTAGGGTGACCAGACAGCAAGTGTGAAAAATCGGGACGGGGGTGGGGGGAATAGGAGCCTATATAAGAAAAAAACTCAAAAATTGGGACTGTCCCTATAAAATCGGGACATCTGGTCACCCTACAGGTGAGTTCCTTTCCCCACCCCTTCCCAGAGACCACAGCAGCCAATCCCCTCCCTCAGACTGTGCTGCATTCGGCTCTCTCTCGGACCCAGCAGCCTGCTTTTACGTGCTCCACTGCTTCCCGTCTGTCCGGGCTCCCAGCAGAGCGGTGCCCCCAGACCTAGTGGTGCCCTAGGCAGCTGCCTGTTCTGCCTATGGCTAAGGACGGCCCTGCTGGTGCTGTCTAGAGGCCAGTGTTCCATCTGCACTGTGGAAATGATGGCATGTGGGACAGAGTTGAAACAGACTAGCCCTTCATACAGTTAAAAAGTTGCTGTTTTGTGCACCAAACTGCGTGAGCAAGCTCCTGAATGGTGGTACAAGGCTGGGCTTCACAGAGCTGTTGTATGAGTTGGTAATTTGGTAACTGTATGGTGCAAACCTGTGTACTTTGTTTGAGGCACAATCATGTTGTAAACGAGTGCCCCAAAATGACTAATTGTGGTACAGCTGGGACTTAAGTGGTTTGTTTTAATTCTGCGGGGGACTTCAACCACAAGTGATAAAATTGTATGAAGAAAGTCTGTTGTCTTAGCAATTGTGAGCAGCTGAGGTGCTTATGCTAACAGCCCCTGGCTCAGATAGGAGGGGATTGGTGGCAGGATATCCTCAGTGAGGAGTCTGATAAAAGAGCCTCAGTTTTAGACCTCTAGCTCACCACAGCACCTCATTCCAGACTTTTTCAGGAGTGCGAAGGGGGACTGATTGGCCTATTAAGTTCCCTGGGGTCTGTAATTCAACCCAAATTGACCTAAATTAACCTAAATAGCCTTTGTGGTTTTGAAAGTCACCAAGTCTGGGCTCTTCTGAACCATGGGGAAGTGATTTCAAAAGATGAAAACACATCATTGAGAATGCTCTGCTACCAGTCCCTTCCCATTCCAATCAGGCAGCTATCCACTTACCTGCCTCAGCTGTGCCAAGATATCAAGGGAAGAGAGGTGATCTGACCAATAGCTAGTGGGACTCAGGAGTGAATGTTGGGGAGCAGATTGCTGTGGAGTTTGGCAAGTCTTTTAAAATGTCTGTTTGATTCTTGTTTGTGGTTTTAAATAGTGTGAGGGCTCACAGAATTGATAGCCACTATGAATGGGTAAATAACAAGCAACTGTTAAGATTTCAAGGAACTAGGACTCCAGGAAATTCACTGTTGAAGATAATATTTTGTTTTGCGTGTCTGCGTGGCAAGGGGAAGAGTGGGGGGCTGCAGAGAAGTATGAGCTGAATGAAGGGCTTAAATCTTAATGGTGACTTTTCTGGCATCTGCCAAGTTTGCATTGGAATTTTAAAGTTGATCTATAAACCTAAAAAAAGGGATTTTTGATAGTGATAAAACACAATCTTCCAAAAATGAAACCGGTTATGAATAGAACCTAAATGATGTTCTTTAAAATGTGGAACCCAGTTAGAAATAACAGCCGTTCAGACTCTACTTCCTGTAAAAAGTCGGGTTAAAAATAAAAATGAGCACCCAGATGGGTTCTTGTCATTTATAGAGCCAAAAATAATAGTCCAAGACCAGATTCAATGTATCTTAAACCGATATACATAAAATGAAGTACAGCCACTGGAGAACAAAACTTTTTTCTTCATTTTTGAGACTATTTGTTTTAGCTTGTCTTATACCATAATGTTAACTGAAAATCTCAGGTGCCTAGGTGCACACAGTGTATGAGTTCAGGTTAAATCATATTTTTGACAATAGCCAGATAAAGTCATCCCTCCTGTGGCATGTTATTTCTTTAGCATGTTTTAATATAAACAGCTGATCTTGATCTGCCATGATGATTTAATATACTTGCCAAATCTTGAAGCATAGTCTGGCCTGGGAATCAGAAGGATTTTTTTGTAAACTTTGCAGAAAGGTCGGAGGTCAGCATCAAAGGGACGTTGGGTAGTCCCTACAACAAGGACTCTGTCCTCTGCTTTCAAACTCTTCAGGATTTTGGGGAGATTCTTTTTCAGACGTTTAGGTTCCATCTTTAGGAGCAGAGATATATATGGAAAAAAATTGAAATGTTAGCACCCAGCCTTTAGAGTTAGGCAGGTGAAATAACTGTCCTAAAATAACACCTTCTGAATGCTCTATATAAAGAAAGCTTTATGGCTCTCTGTTAGAGGTACACTTACCTTTACACTTAATGTAAAGAGAGGAGATACTCAGCATAAGTGGGACTAAGTTAAGCTTTTGTCTCCTGGGCCAAGTCTGGCTATTGCAGGTTGAGTCAGCACTTAATTTCTATTATGAATTTGTGACTTCTTTGACTTCCAGTGTTTCCCTGTTTCATCTGCAGGCACTGACTAATTGGAAGGAAGGAAGCTAGCTTTTTTTTTTTTTTTTTTAAATTAAATCCCTTAATATCAGCTGGATAATATCAGTGTACTTGATTAATTTCAATACCAAGAAAACTGCTAGGATTTGTAATGTTTGCTCTTGTATCTTGGAGATCTAGATTTACAAACAAGCAGTTGTGTTTTCAAGGAGATAAGTGGGTTCCTCATATTCCGCTATGGTTTTAGCTTAGCAAGGCTCCAAGTTCATAAACTTAAACACTTGACTGTGTAAACTTAGTACTTATGTGACTGCAAACTATTGCAAATAAATTTCATCATTGATATTATATCGCTAACGAGCAGGGCCCTGCAGAGTTTATATGATGCTGTGGTCTTACTGTATCTTTAAAATTCATAAACTGATGCATGTAGATAAAAAATAATCTGCAAAGCAATGGATTGGGGTAAACATTTTAAAAGGGCCTAAATGACTTGAAAGCCTAAGTTCTATTTTTAAAAGACACTTAGGGCCCAATATTTAAAGGTATTTAAGCACCCAAAGGGATTTTCAAAAGCACTTTGACCTCAATGGGTGTTATGCACCAATGAGAGTTTGGTTGTTAGACATGTAATGTGATTTTCAAAATACCTTTAAAAATCTGGCCTCTAGGCACTGGGAGCCCAAATCTATTGAAAGTCAATGGGTCTTAGGCTCCCAAGTCACTTTTGGGTCTTTTGAACATTTTACTTTGTCTCCTTGTTTTACTGTATGTCAGGCTGCAACATGGGAGACCTTAACTTGGCTCTGGACTCAGCTTTCCATAGTGCAAATATAGAGGAGACTCTGTACTCTGAGGTATCTGAGTTTCAAGGATGGACTATATCCTGCCCTGTGAATGCCCTTGCCAGGCAAAGTTTTTCATCTGCTTGTACCACCAGTGGCTGAAAGGAGGGAAATACCTATTCTTTGGATTAAAGAGTACAAAGGAGGAGAAATTAGAAATGAAAGAAAACTCCAAACAATCAAGGGGAAGAGGAAATATCATTTTCTTCTAGTTTAGTTGGATAAAATATATATAGTTTCTCTTTTTCTAAGTCATTCTTCAAAGTTGCACTGAGAGTCTAAACAACGAGGAGTCCTTGTGGCACCTTAGAGACTAACACATTTATTTGGGCATAAGCTTTTGTGGGCTAAAACCCACTTCATCAGATGCATGGAGTGGAAAATACAGTAGAGAGGTATAAATACACAGCATATGAAAAGATGGGAGTTGCCTTACCAAGTGGGGGTGGGGGGGGGTCAGTGCTAACGAGCCAATTCAATTAAGGTGGAAGAGTCTAGTTTATTAGATTGCCAATTGCTTAATAATATTAGAACTGAAGTATTAGTGGGCAGCACAGTTTAATGGTCTGAAATAAGGACTTCACACAATCTCCTGAGTTCTTTACCTCAGCTTTGCCACTGATTAGTTAGGTAGCCTTTGGTGAGAGATTTCACTTCTCTGGCCCTGTTCATACTAGCCAGAGTATCCCTGAAAGCACTTCTTAAAATAAAAGTTTGTGCTACCGGTGAAGACTGGCCACACACAGTTGTGTTAAAAAGGGTTTGTAGCCAGTTCACACTAGCTGCACAACTGCCCAATATTTAGGGAGACATTTGGATTTGTACTTGCCTATCTCATAAGGATGTTGGAAGGAGTCCTTAATGTGAGTATAGTGTTTTGAAAATGAAAACTGTTATTTGAGAGAATTATCATTATTAAATGGCACTAATTAGGTTCCAAAATTAGCACTTTGCTGAAATAAATGGTAGAGATTAAACTATTACTGCTGGTTAGAGTTCCTGGTTTATAGGCTGCTAATACAGCCCTTCTACTGGGAAGAGTATCTTGGCAACAGGAATTGTCAGATAATTAACCAAAAACAACAACAAAATTCTCCCCTGCTCTTTCCCCTGGTCTTTGTGGTAAGTCCTAATTCAGCCATTACATTTTGAGCAATCCATTTCTGGTAGGGGTAGTAGCTTTCTGTATTTCCATTGATCTAGAGTCAGTTACATGTAGGAATCTTATTTTTAAAATCTAAATGACTGTACTAGTGCCAACCCCCCAACACTGCCTACATTCGCCGCTCCAGTGTGAAGCCTAGAAAGCCATTTTGGCATTAGTGTGTCTACAGCTCCTGTTGTGTATTTGAAAATAATGTATGTCCATTGTATTGTAGGGATATATACCAAAAGCTAATAATATTCCCATTCACTTTAAAAGAAAAATGTCTGTAGCAAGAAAGGCTGTTGAACAGGGTCCCCAGGGCTTTCAGCTGTCTTCCAAATCTGGAATGGAGAATGTGAGGTGTATTGTGAAGGTGCCCCAGGTTCCTGAAAAAAGATAGTGACTGTACTGCTTGCCCCATTAGCAACTGGGTTACCATGACAGATTTAATACTTGACTGTCTGGCTGTCAATTCTGGGAAGGCAGGAAAGGGCTGACCCTGAAAAGAGGAGGGCAGTGGAGACCAGTTTTATAATAGGCCTTCCACAAAATATAAAAGCAGCAAAGAGTCCTGTGGCACCTTATAGACTAGCAGACGTATTGGAGCATGAGCTTTTGTGAGTGAATACACATGCATCCGACGAAGTGGGTATTCACCGACAAAAGCTCATGCTCCAATATGTCTGTTAGTCTATAAGGTGCCACAGGACTCTTTGCTGCTTTTACAGATCCAGACTAACACGGCTCCCCCTCTGATACTTGACACAAAATATAAGGTTTTCTATTATCACAATCTCAGCCATTGTGCCACAGTCATTGCCTGGGGAGGTGTTCAATTGGCTCTCATTGACCGTATCCCAAGGCAGAATTTACCTTACCATCTCCAGCTACCTTTCTGCTTTGTGTTACCTGTCTTCCTTGATTCCTCTTTCCCTATGCTGTCATTACTGTTGGGGGTTCCCTCACTGAGGCCTGCTCAGACTGCTTGTTAATGCTATTAGGAGGACTATAGACTCCTTTAGCTGGATCAGAATGCTGGATACAGCTTGTGCTATTTGTGTAGCAGTGGGACTAGAGACACGTGAGCTCAGCCCTGGAGCCCATCTATTTCAATCAAGGAAAATGCGTGAATTTCCACTAAACGTGAAAAGATCGGAGTGTGATTTATAGAACTGTCCCTAGCATTGTGTTTTGGAAGTAATATAAGGGCAAAATTCTGACCTTAGATGAAAAAAGAACAGGAGTCCTTGTGGCACCTTAGACTAACATATTTATTTGAGCATAAGCTTTCGTGGGCTATAACCCACTTCATCGGACACACAGAATGGAACATAGAGTGAGGAGATATATATACAGACAGAACATAAAAAAGGTGGGAGTTGCTCAACCAACTCTAAGAGGCTAATTAATTGAGATGAACTGTCGTCAGCAGGAGAAAAAAAACTTTTATAGTGATAATCAAGATAGCCCATTCTATGCGTCCGATGAAGTGGGCTGTAGCCCATGAAAGCTTATGCTCAAATAAATGTTAGTCTCTAAGGTGCCACAAGTGCTCCTGTTCTTTTTGCAGATACAGACTAACACGGCTGCTACTCTGAAACCTGTCTTAGATGCGCACAGACTGCTGCTAATGAAGCCAGTAGACAAAGGCTATGAACGCTTAAGGTGCTATTTGTCCCAGAATCTTCTTTACAACAGTAGTTGCAACCAAGATTAGAGAATTAGTTGCTTTCAGTATGGTATGTCAGCCACCAGAGGGCATCAATCACCACGTATGCAAGTCATAAAATAAGCACTCTAAACGGCTTGTGAAATGACAGGCCAATCTAAGACAGTTAGTATGTCGTCAGTATCTTAAAAATATTGCATTTGTGCCTTGACAAAAAAAACAAGCTACCTTTTAAAAATAAATAAATAAATAAATGGTTCAGTTTGACATAGAATCAAAAGAATCAATTGTGGCTAAAGTCCTGAAAGCTTTGTGAATTGAATGAGTATTTCACATGTGACCCTGTTTGCTGTTGTACAGGTTGCTTTATATGAAACAGTGTGTTTCTGGATGGTTTTTTTCCCTTTTCTTTACTAGTGGGAAATTACTGATAATGGGAGGGAAAGAAAGTAATTAAAACAGAAATTCCAGGAGGTAAATAAAAATCTGTTAACTGTTTGACCTACACGCGTGGTTTTTACAGTGCAGATTTGTCCTTATTCCTTTATTATTGATAAATAAAGCTGAATAATTTAAGCTTGTCTTAAGTCTTAGTTTCTTCCTTTGTCTTTTTTAGGTCTCATTTTTCTTTCACTGTTGTTTCTCTTACTGTGCCATGAGCACTGGGCACATTACTTTTAAATAAGGCCAGTTTAGGTGACTTCTTCAAGAGCTTGTGGGAGGTCATGAGACTTTCTTTAAAAAAGTAAGAGTGAGGCAAGCTATTATATAGTGAGCATTGGCAGGTCTGGTTGTAGTGGTTCACGTTAAGCTGGGAAATGCCCCTGTTCCTTTGGGTCAGGTCTATTACGGTATGTGAAATTATAATATGTTGAGAAATCAAACAGGAGCCCCTCACCTCTTTTTCAGACTTCGGCACTTTTTTGTAGAATGTTTTTTCTGCGTCTCCAATCCAGATGACAGAAGGCTGTAGCTGCTTAGCCACCTAGGAGAAAAGAGAGGAAATATATGAAGTTAATTAAAATGACTAAAATTTCAGACCTGCCCTGCCTGCGCTTACTATTATAGTGGCTATATCTCACCAAATCAATTCCCTGCCATTTCAGGAGCCTTCGACATTGGTGCACCGTGGTCCCTCCTAGTCTCTGCCTGTGGCACACAGTAGTTTAAGCTCCCAAGGGCTGTACTGCTTTTGTCTAATCCAGGGATAACTGGTGGGGTAGAGGGGCCTGTGATGTGCAGAGATCAGAAAAGATGATCTCTACTCACAGATGAACTCTGATTCTACATCCACATTTAGGTATCACAGTTGACTGTTTTCTTCCCTCCGAAGTGCTGAGTGCTTGTAGCTGTCATTGGCTTTATTGTTGAGCACTTTTTGGCAAATCATGCCTCTTTTGTTTAGGAATCTAATGTAATGGACTGAGCCATGGCTTGACACCTTTGGCCAATATGTTTATCTCACATTAATTGCTACAATCGCTTGGCTTAAATTCGATACCGAGCTCCTAGTACATTGTGGTGACGTGCTATCTATTTTATTTGTGCAACAAGAGGCCTGTACTGCAGCGTTACACGATGTATTTAAGCAAAATAGGCTTATGTGAAATGTCAGCATTCACAAGAATCAGAATCAGAGGGGTAGCCGTGTTAGTCTGGTTCTGTAGAAGCAGCAAAGAATCCTGTGGCACCTTATAGACTAACAGATGTTTTTGCAGCATGAGCTTTCGTGGGTGAATACCCACTTCTTCGGATGCAAGTAGTGGAAATTTCCAGGGGCAGGTAAATATAAGCAAGCAAGAAGCAAGCTAGAGATAACGAGGTTAGATCAATCAGGGACGATGAGACCCTGTTCTAGCAGTTGAGGTGTGAAAACCAAGGGAGGAGAAACTGGTTCTGTAATTGGCAAGCCATTCACAGTCTTTGTTTAGTCCTGAGCTGATGGTGTCAAATTTGCAGATGAACTGGAGCTCAGCAGTTTCTCTTTGAAGTCTGGTTCTAAAGTTTTTTTGCTGCAGGATGGCCACCTTAAGGTCTGCTATTGTGTGGCCAGGGAGGTTGAAGTGTTCTCCTACAGGTTTTTGTATATTGCCATTCCTAATGTCTGATTTGTGTCCATTTATCCTTTTCCTTAGAATCAGAATATCAGGGTTGGAAGGGACCTCAGGAGGTCATCTAGTCCAACCCCCTGCTCAAAGGAGGACCAACCCCCAACTAAATCAATATTGCTCAGGCATGCAAGGGTGAAATCAGGCATCGCACAATTAGCAGCCTTGCTAAGAACTAAGACAAAATATTAAGTTTAGGTGCACATATTAATGTGCTTTCTACATCAAAACTTGGATGTACTATACCTCTGGCTCACAGCAGGATGGCAGCAATGCTACAGGCTTTTTCATAACTGCACTTCCTATTGCTATAGTAATCCTAGTGGTTTAGGAATTCTGCTGCCAAGTGTTAATCACATTGCAGTTGTTGCTGTCCTAGCTCTGTTAGATCACTCCGTGAAAGACGTGCTGGCTGTATGAGTAAATTATAACTAGGATTAGTTTTTCTGCCATGCTCTTGTTCCATTCCACTTCTTCAGATGAAGCTGTTGCTACTGGAAAGGGGGATGTAAATATCAGAAGCTTGTTTACATTGTGCTAATGTATGATTAATGACCATTCCAGGATTTACAGCCCATGTACGCTCACTTGGGATGTGGGAGACCCAGGTTCAAGTCCCTGTTTCAAAGTAGACAGAGGAGGGATTTGAAGGAGGGATTTCCCACATCCCAAGTGATTGCCCTAACTATCAGGCTGTCAAGCACGACTCTTCTTTTCTTTTTTTTTTTTTCATGTAAAAATTTGAAAGGTCTCATTTTCATTCTGCACTGGAACAAAAACCATTTTCAAAACCTTGAATTTTTGTGTGAGTGTGATATGGAATTGTTGTTTTCCAGCCAGCCCTAGAAAGAAAGATTCTTTTGAAAGTACTGTTAGCTTGGATTTAGGCATTCTAGCTGCACGAAACCCCCCCAGTAGAAAGTAGTCATTTTAAGTAGATTTCTAAACGTATGCTTGCCCTTTCTCACTGTTGGTGATTCCAAGAGGAAGTGATGCAATTTTAGACATGCAATACTTCAGTGGAAATAATCCATCAGTTCTGGAAAATGTCAAGTAATATCCCTCAGTTCGTTACTTGACTTAGAACTGTTTTAATGGAGGAAATTTTTGAAGGCATGAGCTAAAATGTTGAGTTATAATACTGAAGATTAATTAAAATAAAGAGACTGGATGATAAATGACTATATGTGAACTCTGCCAAAATTTCATGTGTGCAGATAGGCAGATATCTGCATCTCTATTTACCCATATGTATAATTAGGGAGATGAAGTGTGAAGAGTGATCAAATAGCATATGGAGTAAATAACTTGGATGAATGGCTAAAGGTATAAAATTATACAAGAATAAGGCCACATGGTCTTACATTGGGGAGGGATAGCTCAGTGGTTTGAGCATTGGCCTGCTAAACCCAGGGTTGTGAGTTCAATCATTGAAAATGTAGAAACCAGATTATTTGAAGAGTTATATGTTGGTCCCCTGAAACTTGCGCACACACTACCGGGATAAATTTAGAAGGCACTCTTGAAAATGTGGTCTTTATTATTGTGTAGCAGAATGGCAGACTCTTATCTTTATTGTATTGGAGCGGAATGGTAGATTTGGGGATCCAGGGCTCTTCTGCTGAGTCATCTTATCAGGTGTTTGAGACCTGCAATTCTGTTAGCTCCAATCAGGGTATAAGAGGGGTTGGGTTCTCTTTCTCAGAAGCCGAGGGAATCAAGGCCTGGCACAGAAGTCATGCATTGAAGAACCTTGTTTGGCCAAGCTTGGGGAAGAAAACTTAGGCTGAAGCCTAAGTTGTTAAGTTACCAAGAAAGCCAAAGCTCCTTAAAGGGTTCGTACAGTTTGTGTGTGTGTATATAAAATCTCTTCAGAGAAGTGCAGGAACTCTGCTTGCCTGCATATATTGCTTGGGGGGTTAGACTAGATGGCTTTTGCAGTCCCTTCTAACCCTATGGTTGTATGATCTAGCACCTTTTATCGAGAGATCCCCAAATCCTCAGCAAGCTCTACACAACTAACAAACCTTTTGTCACCTGGCACTTTATGATCACCTCAGGGACAGCTTGTGCTCCGAAGGACAGAGTAGCCCACGGACTGCCTTTGAGTATAGAGCCAGGGAGACCACAGTGAATGGGAGTTTGAAGCGGGACTGTGCTTTCCTTGGGTTGGAGGGTCACCTCCCTGCCCTTTACTCAGGACTGGGGCTAGCTGCTACAATTTAGTCTTCTGTTAATTTAGTCTAAGTATAGGATATGCACATACACCTCAGCACACCCCACAGATTAGACTTTGTTGCCTGATATACAAGGGGTTTTCCATATTTATTTCATTTAGGGGTCTGTTCTGCCATCACTATATTTATGTGACTTCCATTAATTGTTCAATCACATGCTGCGATGGGTCACTTCTCCCTTCATGCTTACACTAATTGCTAATGCTAATGCGGAGAGGAACTGCATGTGAACACTGAAGGGGTATTTTTGCTTTCCAAGGTAAATCAGTTGTACTAAGCTGATAGTCAGTTCAGTCTTTTTAATGCCCAGGGAAAGATGACAGGAAAACACGTTCCATACCTGTTACCTGACATAGTGGATAATGCTCTGCGGTTTGCCATGTGGAGAACAAGGGTGGGGATTTCCAAAAGCACCTGGCTGTGGTCTAACTCTGTTTCCTTTGAAGTCAGTAGTGAACTCCCCTTTACATCAGTGGGAGCAGAGTTAGGCTAATGCCGAGTGCTTCTGAATATTCCCCGCTAAACATGGTATGTTGTGTATGGACACTCTCACTTAAGTTGTATACAACACCCTATTCTTTTGGGGGTATTCTCTGGGATCCCACTAGGGCCTTTTCCTCTAGCAAAGAAGGCTCCCTCCAGATCCCCATCCCCTCAATATTGTTTCAGCAATGGGGTTGTTAGAGAGGTGTGAGGCACCTGTCTTCCTCAGATGGCTCCGATGCTTAATTTGGGACCTGTTGCAGCACTTTGGACTGCTAACTAGGCTATGGACCCACTTTTAATCTAAATAACATTTACCCTTTTTCTTCCTTTTGGCACCCCTGTTCCTCTTTTCTTACCTTCAACAATGGGGAAATATAGCAAACTGAAAACAAGGTAGTGAGTGAACCTACTTTCTACCAGCTCTTGAATAAAGCAGATACTTTAATGATCTCTGCTTTCTAATTCACAGCAATGAACTGTGAATGAGCAGAGGAGCAGCAGAATTCCACATATATGCTAATATGACATGATCCAACACACTGCTCTTGTGCTAATTAAAAAAAAATCAGACACCCATAATCCATTGGTATCTAATTTAAATTGTTGGCAGATACAGAGCAGACTGTATGTCCCCCTGAAAGTGCTTTATTTGAATTATCCATGGGTAGTTTGAATCCATGGATAATTAAATGCACTGTACGTAATTAATTTATAATTAAAATTTTATTAGCATTGCAGCATTCAACAATTTGTTGAAGTCACCAGCAGATGGCTCCTTAACCCTTCTAATACTGCATTACGTTAGCAACATTTGATAAAAATTGATCTTCACTGTAGTTTCAGCTACTAATCTGATGTACATTTATGACAAATGTTCTTTTGCTGTAACTCTTGCGCCTTCTGTCCATCTCTATTAATCAAAAATGCGTACAATCTGCATGTGCTGATCTGACTTTGTGTTTTTCATGGCAAATTCTCTTGCATGTGTCCAATAAGGACTAGGTTATCCTGCATTTCTGAATTAAAGCAGAACAGAAAGTAACTACTAAGTGGATTTTGTTGGGTGTAATGGCTGATAACCACCGTAGTTCTGCTGCTCCACGGTTCTGTTGTCAACATTTTGTCTTAGAGCTATTTCTGTTACTCTCCAGACTGCTTTGGTTCATGTTTGGAAGGAACGATATAACTGCAACTGTAAAAAACTTATGCTAAAATTTTCAAACTTGGGTGCCTATAAATTAAGCACTTAATGCCACACATGGACACCCAAAAAAACGGCCCAATTTTCAGAGTCACTGGGTATGTACAGCTCCTCCAAGCTCAAAGATTCCAGTCTTAATTTAAAATGAAAGAATAAAGTTACGTTTCTGCAGAAATTGATGGGTCACTGAAAATCGGCTCAGTCGAGCCTCATATCACTGTATTTTCTACAGTTGCTGTATTGGCAGCACAAGCCTAGATAAAGCACTTGTGAGGTCAAACTGATGAAAATCAGAAATGAATATTTGGTCCCAAATGTGTGAGGTTGACTAGAACAAGTAACAAGTAGAACAAGACTTCAGTAAGAATGTGGAAAACATAAAATCGAGTTCCTTTAACAGATATTGGTTTTATAGATAATATATTTTGGCTTGCTATAGAGACAGTGTAATAATAAAATCCTCTAACAGATTGACTTTTATTACATTTTAACTTTAGGAGATAAAACAAGATAAATCTGCTCCCTTCCTTTGAAATGATATTGTACGTTTAATTTATTTGATACTGGGCAACATACATCCTTGCATGAATATAACCTTCTCACAGGTTTTCCTTTTAGGCGGGCTTCATTGCACCATGCATAAGAGTTTACACCTTCTGACTGTTGGAATAAAAGTCTGATCAGTATTTCAATCACAGTCGGGAAATACTTCACAGCAGCGAAACGTTTAATGAAATGGGCTTTTTACGAACATTTTAGGGTAACTTCTTATTGATTTTTTTCAGATTTCAGAAAGCCACAACACAAATGAAACTGACTGATTTATTTTTATGGAATTTACCAAAGCCGGAGACAATCAATACCTTTTGTTACTCAATCTTCCAATAGTGATGCTGTTTGAAATAGAATGCAGTATGTTTCAACAGAAGGAGCACTATTGTGTTACTGTACCAGTAGCCCTTTCTCATCTGTGGCTCCTTGTATGATGCCTTTTCTGTGTGTTGCTGCTGCCCTGGGAAAGATGTCAAGTGAGGGGTTTAAGTGATTAATCTGATTGCTGCCCTTTTCAGTGTTGTTGCAATGCCAGTTATATTTTTTGCCTCAGAGTTGTGGCTTACAAACCGCCTACAGTTTTATACCTCCATGCCTGAGAGGTTTATGTCTTATAGCTTTTTCCCTTGCTGCTATCATGGCTAGGCTGCCTCCACTAACCTTTTATTTTGTCAGATAAATCGGACTATTATTTCTCCCATGGAAAACATTGTATAAGGTACGGTTTGCTGAAGCGCTACTCATGAACTGAGGCCCAGCTCAGCCGGCATAAACCAACCGTTCCGTTGACTTTAGTCAGGTGCAGGGTATGGAAAATAGTTATAAGCAAAATACTCCAATGTATGTTGGTTTCTATGGGAAGCAGTGGCGCTGGAACCGGGGTGTGTGTGTGTGTGTGTGTGTGTGGCAGCGGGACGTGGCTGGTCCACTTTTTGCTGGGGCAGACTGCAGCCCCTTCCCCATCTCTTCCCTCTGGCCAGGTCTCACCCCCTGGCCAGGCCAACATGGAGCCTGGCCGGGGAGGGGAACTCAGGCAGTTGTGGGAGCCGTACATGCAGACCCTCCACCTGCCCATGGTGCGGTGTGTGTGTGTGTGGGGGGGCGGGGTCTGAGAGCAGCCCCTGGTCTCTCCGTACGTCCCAGGGCGGGTGGCAGGTCCACGACTCCGCACCGGCTCGCCACAGCAGCCCACGCGGCTCTAACCCCAACCTGGCTCCAGATGCGGGGGAGGGCCTCAGAGCCGCAGCCGGGGCCATGGTAAGAGCCGCATGGGCAGCTGTGGGGCCGGAGACATGGAGGGTGGAGACATGGGTCGGGAGCTGCTCTTGGTGGGTGCCCCACACCATGGACGGGTAGGAGGGTCCATTGTGGCTCCCCCGCAGCTGCCCGTGTGGTTCTTACCAGCTCCGAGCCCTTCCCAGCCAGAGCCAGGTCGGGGAGAGCCGTGTGTGAGCCTGGGTTCCTCCACCTGCCCTGGGTGGGGGGCCCAGGGGGCGAGGACACAGGCAGGAGACTGCTTTCGGCCTTCCCCACCCTGGGGGGGCGGACTCCCCAGCCCCGCTCCAGCTTGGCTGGGGGCAGGGTCTCTGGCAGAACAGGGAGGGCTGGGGTGGGCCCTTGGGGGAAGGAGAGGCCTCAGGGGGATTGGACCCCTGGTTCCCCACTTATGGGAAGGATCCAGCACCCTTGACGTGAAGAATCAGATTCATTTCAGGCACTACTGGGACATCATTCAATATCAGATGGAAATCCTTCCTCTATGCTCTGAAACAGATCACTGTGGTATATGACTTCTCTGTGAGAACACGGGTGCTTATTTTTTGACACTCACAGCTTCCTTTAGTAATTTTGCTGTTAAATATTAATCACTCATATGTTTTTCAGTAAAGACAATGAAATTTCAGTGTTTTCTCACTAAGGTCATTTCCTCTAAATTACATTAAAAGTGACAGTTTTTAATACCTTGAGTCCCATTTTTGTCAGAGCTGGTTTGTATCTTGCAACAGAGCCCTTCCAAAAATAATTATACGAAAAAGGGATTTGGATTTTTGCATCTGAAACAAATTAAAGTCTCATTTTTTCCCAACGTTGTTCTCTTGTTTAAGGTGTCTCCCGTGAAATGACTGCCATCAGTTCAATGATGGATAGAAAGTTTCCTAATGGTCATTTAATGCTCTCTAGAGTTTAATTTAGTTACCAAAACTCTTTTGTTTGTTGAAGTGATTGGTAATCAAGAGTTCTAGGTTACTTCACCTTCATCATTAGACACCATAAATCCATATTTAGTAAATCTCATGGTTTAGTAATGGTTACATGGATCATATAATATGAAAAATAACTATCGCAATGTTTCCTATAATTCACTTACAATTATAAGTACACAATCTTTATTTTGTTTGGCTAACTATAAATAAGTATCTTTGTCAATACAAATGCCTTCTATGCCAGTCTGACTAGGGTAACAGTTGCTGTTGCGTGCAAAATTTATAATTGAAACTATCTGTTACTGAGATCTGTGAATCTACACACAAGGAAAAATGTAACGAGGTGAACTATTATGTGTCGGACAGTGAGATTCAGAGAGCTGTGAATATAAATGCCACATGTATGCTGCAATATACTGAAGTATTTTATGTCAAGAATTATACTGTGCATATACTCTTGCAGTGATCAGATACGTTACCTGTGCATATACATGCTGTGATCAGATACTAGTCTATCATGGAGAGGAAGAAACCTTTAGTGGGAACAAATAAGCTTCCCTCCTCATGTGTTGTGAATGTGTGCGGCGAACAGAGGACAGGCAAACAGAGGGAGTTTTCCTGGGAGTTCACTTTGTGGGAGTTCCCACAGAGTGTTTTTGCCTTTCAGGCTTTTGTGAGCAGTAAATACAACATCTGAAGAGGCTCTTAGAAGGAAGACAATATGGATAGTGAGCGATCAGCTGTTGTGACCTGCATGGGTTGTGCCATGTTTGTCTTTCTTCCAGAGAACAGAAGCGACTTTGTCTCTACAAAGTGCAAACTGGTCTCCATATTGGAAGACGAGGTTAAAGGACTAGAGACCCAAGTATCAGTCCTGTGTTGCATCAGAGAAAATAAAGATTTTCTGGATAGAAGTCAGCGTTTGGTACTGCAGGCACCGCATGCTGAAGAATCAGAGAGGGCAATGCAGAACGGGAAGAAAATTGGCAGCATGTGACCTCCAGAAGAAGAAAGAGGAGAACCCATGTACCCCCAGTGCAGATAGAGGTAAGAGTTTTCAGGCTCTCTGCACAGGTATTATGTCAGAGAATGGTTTGGAAGAGTCATCTGAGGGAAGAGATCAGAAGGAGACCCCATCAACCGGAAGGTATGGGATGCATTGTTCTAGGGATGGGGGTTCCATGACCACCACTCCCAAGAGGAGGAGAAGGATTGCTAGGAAGAGATGGAATCCACCTAACGAAGAGAGGGAAGAGCATCTTCGCAGGCAGGCTTGCTAACCTAGTGAGGAGGGATTTAAACTAGGTTTGCTGGGGGATGGTGACCTAAGCCCTGAGGAAGTGGGATACTGGAAGGAAACACAAGGAGGAGGGTGCAACGGGGAAAGCCTCCTGATTCATACTGAGAAAGTAGGGTAATTGGCTAGTTATCTTAGGTGCATGTGCACAAAAGGAAGAAGTCTGGGAAGCAAGCAGGAAGAATTGGAATTCCTGGCACAATCAGGAAACAATGATGTGATTGAAATAACAGAGACTAGGTGGGGTAACTCACATGACTGGAGCACTGTTCAGAAAGGACAGGCAGGGGACAAAAGGTGGAGGAGTCGCACTGTATATAAGAGAGCAACATGATTGCTTAGAGCTCCATATGAAACTGGAGAAAAGCCTGTTGAGAGTCTTTGGGTTAAGTTTAGAGGCGAGAGCAACAAGGGTGCTGTCATGGTGGGCATCTGCTTTAGACCACCAGACCAGGAGGATGAGGTAGACAAAGCTTTCTTCGGACAACTAACAGAAGTTTCCAGATCACAGGCCCTGGTTCTTATGGGGGACTTCAATCCAGGGCCGCCCAGAGGATTCCGGGGGCCCGGGGTCTTCAGCAGCGGGGGGCCCTTCCGTTCCGGGACCCGCCGCCAAAGTGCCCCGAAGACCCGCGGCGGGAGCCCCCCGCCGCCGAATTACCGCCGCAGCGGGACCGCTGCCGAAGCGCAGCCCGGTCTTCGGCGGTAATTCGGTGGCGGGGGGGGGGTACCCGCCGCGGGCCTTCCGGGCACTTCGGCGGCGGGTCCCGGAACAGAAGGGGCCCCCCGCCGCCGAAGACCGGGCTGCGCTTCGGCGGCGGCGGCGGCGGCAGTGGGTCCCGCTCCTCCCCCCGGCCCCGGCCCTGGCCCCAGCCTCTTACCGAGCACGTCTCTGGCGGGGCCTGAGCTCCGTCCCGCTCAGAGCCGCGTGGTGAGGGGGCGGGGCTGTGAGCTCCACGCCGAGCGGAGGCAGCTGCCCCGCCCCCTCCCCACGGCGCTCTGAGCGGGGCGGGGCTCAGGCCCCGTTGGAGCTCCCAGCCCCGCCCCGCTCACCACGCGGCTCTGAGCGGGACGGAGCTCAGGGGCTCGGCCGGAGACGTGCTCGGTAAGAGGCTGGGGCCGGGGCCGGGGCGGGACCATCTCTGAGCGGGGCGGGGCTCAGGGGCCCCGACGGAGACGCTGAGGCTCCAGGAGAGGGGCGGAGGCAGGAGCCTCCGCTCTTCTCTTGGGGGCCCCTGCGGAGACCGGGGCCCGGGGCAAATTGCCCCCTTTGCCCCCCCCTCTGGGCGGCCCTGCTTCAATCCCCCTGACATCTGCTGGGAGAACAATACAGCGGTGCACAGACAATCCAGGAAGTTTTTGGAGTGTGTTGGGGACAACTTCTTGGTGCAAGTGCTGGAGGAACCAACTAGGGGCCGTGCTACTCTTGACCTGCTGCTCACAAACGGGGAAGAATTGGCAGGGGAAGTAGAAGTGGGTGGCAACCTGGGCAGCAGTGACCACGAGATGGTTGAGGTCAGGATCCTGACGAAAGGAAGAAAGGAGAGCAGCAGAATACGGACCCTGGTCTTCAGAAAAGCAGACTTTGACTTTCTTAGGGTATTGGTGGGCAGGATTCCCTGGGAGATTAATATGAGGGGGAAAGGAGTCCAGGAGAGCTGGCTGTATTTTAAAGAAGCCTTATTGAGGGTGCAGGAACAAACCATCCTGATGTGCAGAAAGAATAGCAAATATGGCAGGTGACCAACTTGGCTTAATGGAGAAATCTTTGGTGAGCTTAAACACCAAAAGGAAGCTTACAAGAAGCAGAAACTTGGACAGATGACTATGGAGGAGTATAAATAAATTGCTCGAGCATGCAGGGTTGTAATCAGGAATGCCAAAGAACAATTGGAGTTACAGCTAGCAAAGGATGCAAAGGGTAACAAGAAGGGTTTCTAGAGGTATGTTAGCAACAAGAAGGTGGTCAGGGAAAGTGTGGGACCCTTACTGAATGGGAGAGGCAACCTAGTGACAGATGATGTGGAAAAAGCTGAAGTATTCAATGCTTTTTTTTGCCTTGGTCTTCACAGACAAGGTCAGCTCCCAGGTGGTTGCACTGGGCAGCACAATATGGGGAAGAGGTGAGCAGCTCTCATTGGTGAAAGACAAGGTTAAGGACTATTTAGAAAAGCTGGACATGCACAAATCCCTGGGGCCGAATCTAATGCATCCGAGGGTGCCGAAGGAGTTGGCTGATGTGATTGCAGAGTCATTGGCCATTATCTTTGAAAACTCATGGCGATCAGGGGAGGTTCCGGACAATTGGAAAAAGGCAAATATAGTGCTCATCCCTTAAAAAAAGGGAAGAAGGAGAATCCAGGGAACTACAGCCTCACCTTAGTCCCTGGAAAAATCATGGAGCAGGTCCTCAAGGAATCCATTTTGAAGCACTTGGAGGAGAAGAAGGTGATCGGAAACAGTCAACATAGATTCACCAAGGGCAAGTCATGCCTGACCAACCTGATTGCCTTCTATGATGAGATAACTGGCTCTGTGGAGATGGGGAAAGCAATGGACATGATATATCTTGACTTCAGCAAAGCTTTTGATACAGTATTCTTGCCAGCAAGTTAAAGAGGTATGGATTGGAAGAATGGACTATATGGTGGATAGAAAGCTGGCAAGATCGTTGGGTTCAACAGGTTGTGATCAACATCTCAATGTCTAATTGGCAGCGGATATCAAGCACAGTGCCCCAGGGGTCGGTCCTGGGGCTGGTTTTGTTCAACATCTTCATTAATGATCTGGATGATGGGACGGATTGCACCTTCAGCAAATTCGCGGGTGACACTAAGCTGAGGGGAGAGGTAGATATGCTGGAGGGTAGAGATAGGGGTCCAGAGTGACCTAGACAAATTGGAGTATTGGGATAAAAGAAATCTATTGAGGTTCAACAAGGACAAGTGCAGAGTCCTGCACTGAGGACGGAAGAATCCCATGCACTGCTACAGGCTGGGGACAGACTGGCTAAGCGGCAGTTTTGCAGAAAAGGATCTGGGGATTACAGTGGATGAGAAGCTGGATATGAGTCAACAGTGTGCCCTTGTTGCCAGGAAGGCTGACGGCATATTGGGCTGCATTAGTACGAGCATTGCCAGCAGATTGAGGGAAGGGATTATTGCCCTCTATTCAGCACCGCTGAGGCCACACCTGGAGTATTGAGTCCAGTTTTGGGCCCCAGAAAGGATGTGGACAAATTGGAGAGAGTCTAGTGGGGGCAATGAAAATGATTAGGGGTCTGGGGCACATGACTTATGAGGAGAGGCTGAGGGAACTGAGCTTAAAAGTAAGATGTTAGGAATAACAAGAAGGGTTTCTTCAGGTATGTTAGCAACAAGAAGAAAGTCAAGGAAAGTGTGGGCCCCTTGCTGAATGAGGGAGGGAACCTAGTGACAGAGGATGTGGCGAAAGCTAGTGTACTCAATGCTTTTTTTGCCTCTGTCTTCACAGACAAGGTCAGCTCCCAGACAGCTGCACTCTGCAGCACGGTAAGGGGAGAAGGTGACCAGCTCTCTGTGGAGAAAGAAGTAGTTCGGGACTATTTAGAAAAGCTGGATGAGCACAAATCCATGGGGCCGGATGCGCTGCATCCGAGGGTGCTAAAGGAGTTGGCCGATGAGATTGCAGAGCCATTGGCCATTATCTCTGAAAAATCATGGTGATTGGGGGAGGTCCCGGATGACTGGAAAAAAGCTAATGTAGTGCCCATCTTTAAAAAAGGGAAGAAGGAAGATCCAGGGAACTACAGGCCAGTCAGTCTCACCTCAGTCCCTGGAAAAATCATGGAGCAGGTCGTCAAGGAATCAATTTTGAACCACTTAAAGGAGAGGAAAATGATCAGGAACAGTCAGCATGGATTCACCAAGGGCAAGTCCTGCCTGACTAACCTAATTGCCTTCTATGATGAGATAACCGGCTCTGTGGATGAGGGGAAAGCAGTGGATGTGCTATTTCTGGACTTTAGCAAAGCTTTTGATACAGTCTCCCACAGTATTCTTGCCAGCAAGTTAAAGAAGTATGGGCTGGATGAATGGACGGTAAGGTGGATAGAAAACTGGCTAGATGGTCGGGCTCAACAGGTAGTGATAAATGGTTCCATGTCTAGTTGGCAGCCGGTATCAAGTGGAGTGCCCCAAGGGTTGGTGCTGGGGCCGGTTTTGTTCAATATCTTCATTAACGATCTGGAGGATGGTGTGGACTGCACTCTCAGCAAGTTTGCAGATGACACTAAACTGGGAGGAGTGGTTGATATGCTGGAGGGTAGGGATAGGATACAGAGGGACCTAGACAAATTAGAGGATTGGGCCAAAAGAAATAGGATGAGGTTCAACAAGGACAAGTGCAGAGTCCTGCACTTAGGACGGCAGAATCCCATGCACTGCTACAGACTAGGGACCGAATGGCTGGGCAGCAGTTCTGCAGAAAAGGACCTAGGGGTTACGGTGGACGAAAAGCTGAATATGAGTCAGCAGTGTGCCCTTGTTGCCAAGAAGGCTAATGGCATTTTGAGTTGTATAAGTAGGGGCATTTCCAGCAGATCGAGGGATGTGATCATTCCCCTCTACTCAGCACTGGTGAGGCCTCATTTGGAGTACTGTGTCCAGTTTTGGGCCCCACACTACAAGAAGGATGTGGATAAATTGAAGAGAGTCCAGCGGAGGGCAACAAAAATGATTAGGGGGCTGGAGCACATGTCTTATGAGGAGAGGCTGAGGGAACTGGGATTGTTTAGCCTGCAGAAGAGAAGAATGAGGGGGGATTTGATAGCTGCTTTCAACTACCTGAAAGGGGGTTCCAAGGAGGATGGATCTAGACTGTTCTCAGTGGTAGAAGATGACAGAACAAGGAGTAATGGTCTCAAGTTGCAGAGGGGGAGGTTTAGGTTGGACATTAGGAAAAACTTTTTCCCTAGTAGGGTGGTGAGGAACTGGAATGCATTACCTAGGGAGGTGGTGGAATCTCCTTCCTTAGAGGTCTTTAAGGTCAGGCTTGACAAAGCCCTGGATGGGATGATTTAGTTGGGGTTGGTCCTGCTTTGAGCAGGGGGTTGGACTAGATGACCTCCTGAAGTCCCTTCCAACCCTGAGATTCTATGATTCTATGAAGAGAAGAGTGAAGGGGGAATTTGATAGCAGTCTTAAACTACCTGAAGGGGGGTTCCAAAGAGGATGGATCTAGGCTGTTCTCAGTGGTGGCAGATGACGGAAAAAGGAGCAATGGTCTAAAGTTGCAGTGGGGAAGGTCTAGGTTGGATATTAGGAAAAACTATTTCACTTAGGAGGGTGGTGAAGCACTGGAATGGCTTACCTACGGAGGTGGTGGAATCTCCATCCTTAGAGGTTTTTAAGGCCTAGCTTGACAAAGTCCTGGCTGGGATGATTTAATTAGGGTTGGTCCTGATTTGAGCAGGGGGTTGGGCTAGATGACCTCCTGAGGTCCCTTCCAACCCTAATCATCTATGATTCTATGATCGTTTCCTTTCTGGAGAAAAGGATTCTGAATCCATAATCTCTCCTGGCGATTCTGTCACTGGGAAAGGGAGATCTTGTTTGTTTTTTGTCTCAATTTTAAAGGATTCCTCCTGGGACTGTAGACCTACACCCTTTCTCATGAGAAATGTGAAGGTCATGGAATAAGGAAGAAATCGGGCCCTGACTATGTCCATAAGTAAGGGTTCTGGATACGTTCATAATTAATACACATGGTTTCATTTCCAAGCCCATCATATATTATCTTACGTTTTTGTTCCTGTAATTCTAAGCTAGAATTCCTTTTTCAAAATGATGACTACAGCTAACCAGACAGCTGTGTAGCAGAGAGCCATTTGTGGTGACTCCTGTGCAAGGAAATATACACCCAACAATAGCCAGCATTATTTGACTACACGTTGCATCTCAAATAAATATTCCTGATTGAAGGAAACAGAAACACAGAACAAAATTTTGTTTTATATAATGCTTTTCATACTCAAGGTAATTCAAAGATCATTCAAGTGGTGACATGGAAAAACCTTCTTACATCAAGTGATTTCCCTTGGGGCATTAAATCCTTCACAGTGAACGTATTGGTTGTCAGAACATTGTTTTAAGGCAATTTGAAAGCCATAAGGGAGTTTCAAATCTGGGATGAAACTTGTTTTGACCTTGGACAGTTGTGCCTTCTTTTTGGTGTACTCGGACTTTGGTTCTTGGCTTTATTTTAAACCCAGAGCAACTGGCCTGTTGAAGATCTACTCTTTGAAATTGAGAAAATGGGCATAAGGTGATTTATCATCCTCAAGGGGAAGTGGAATGAAATGTGGACATTTCAAGGGCACCATACACTCTTACCTCTTATAGATTCCTGGATTTTAAGGCCAGACGGGACCACTAGATCTCCTAGTTGGACCTAATATAAAATGCAAGCCATCTAATTTCACCCAGTGGCCACTGGATTGAGCCCAGTATTTGAAAAGTGGAACTTATTTAAAAGAAAGTAGGATATGATTCCACAGGAGTTTTAAGAGAAGAAATAAAAAAGCACACAGCAGACTAGTGAGAATCAGCTGTCAAAAAATACAGTACCTTGAACACCATGTGGAGCATCATTTGCAGACCACTCTTGCCTGGGTATTTCCCAGCAATGTTAGAGGCAGACAAGTTGAAGAGATTGGCTCCTGTTTCTGTGCAGAGGGCATGCACCAGCATTTTCTTCCCTACTCCTGTGGGCCCAGCTAGCAACAGGGCTTTCACCAAAGGAGCCTTCTCATGTACTGCTTGAGAACCTATAAAAAGTAATAAGGCACTATTATTGCTTTCATTTAAGTCTGCCATAAATGTAATGGTGAATGATTCTTCAGTTTTTCTTCCTGATAAATATTTCATAATGTGAACTCTTCATCTCACTAACGTAGAACAAGTGGTGTAGAATTCACTTTACAGCTGTAGAATATGTTAGCTTTTGTTCGTGGCAGGAAAGCCAATAGTACTGAACTTATTTTAATTGTGACTTTCAGCAAAATTCTTCTCAGGTCCAGGGCAATCGTTTCACTTTGCTTAATGTTGGATATGGGCTGTAACGGACTAAGGAGCATTGAAATGAAAATGAGACACATAGTTACATGCAGAAGACAAGCCTGACACTATGCACAGTACACATCTGCCTTCGATTACACCTAACTGTTAACTGCCTGCCTGTTGGCTGTCAGGCAGATGTATGGTTGTAGGTATACCTGTGGTCTAATTTACGAGGAAACAAACATTTTACCTCAGAGCTGTTCCCCACTTCATAATTGGAAAGGGGAGGAAATTCCTGTCATATGTTAAAATAGTAGAATTATCTGCTCCAAAAATGACACTTTCCAACTTCCATAAGAAAACAAACTAATTGGAGTACTTTCCTGATCAGCGTTCTTCTGTAATTTAAAACCAGATGTCATCCGTCTTTCTTTTGCCCCTTTCTTCCCTCACTACCATCTTTTTTTCTCTTTATATATTTCTGCTTTTAGTAAGTGTGGGAGAGTCTGATCCCTTGATTGTAGGAATGGAATGTAGCTGACTGAGCTGGGCAATGACAGCACCCGGGAGTGGGATTGCTGTGAGTGTTGTCAAGTCATTCTCCAGCAAGGAAAGATGAAGCCCTATCTAGAACTCTGCTACTTCATTTATGAGTAGAGGCATGGCATATACCCATTTAGTGGCTAATCTGCTCTCTGTTCTCTGCTTTTTTTGTTGAGACAGTGCAGATGCTGGGTTCCTCCTCTTCACTTGCTCTGACAGGGAGGATGATGACCAACCACCATCCAAGATTTCACTGCTCTTTACGGCTCTCTCCTTTGCTTCTCCAGTTTAAGCTCTTCTGATCTGAAAGAAATGAGGTTGCCTGTTCTACCTTGATAGTTGGATCAGTGAGTATTGTTGAAGCCTGGGCTTGGGGTGTCTGCACTGTCTTAACAGAGCCACAGAAAGCAATTTAGCAGGGAAGAGGCAATGTCACATGCTTTTTTGTGGCTCTGGCTGTGACTGCACAGATTGGGTTTTGTATAGTGGCATCCTATGGAAAGCCACCCTACAGAAGGAGAAGGAGAGACAGAAGCCTGACTGAAAAGAGGGAGCCTGAGGTCATGAAAAGGAAGGGCCAAGCACCTCTGACTCTCTCACAATTCCAATGTCAAAGGCTGGTAGCCACCCCAGACACTTCTTTGAGGAGACTCTCTACTCGGGGGGAGCTTCTTTCCCTTCTAAGCAAGCTGAGCAGCTGTTTTCTGCTGCACTTCTGGACATTGTTTCAGCCACTGCTTTGCTCCACTGACTGATTGGAGATTTCCTCAGTTAGAGAAGGAAAAAGTGCTTAATGCTCCAGTGAGAAAGTGCTGCTGCAAGATGTGCAGGTGAGATTTCTTCCCTCATTGAGAGCCAGATGGCGCAAGAGGCGATGATACAGAGGTTATCTTCCTCTGCATTGCTCACTGCTCTTAGGGAGGGAGGGATTGGAGAAAGGAGGCATAGAGAGCTGGAAAATGCTGAATGGTAGTTGCCATCATGCCTGTCAGTGGGGAGGCAGGACCCAGCATCTGTGCTGTCATGGACAAAGCCACAAAATATTTAATATATTATGGTCAGCATCCCTCATAATAGAATTTGGACAGTAAACTTAACTGCAAACATATAAATTGCCTCTCCCTTGATGATCCAATAAAGTCAGTACATTTTACATGCCACATAAAAACATGCCCTTGTCTTGATATAGTGATTACCACTCCAAAGGAACTTGAACAGTTATGCCTCTCATCACGGGCTGAGGGTTTGCAAACTTTCTGTCTGCTAGCTAATTGGTAGGGGAAAAAGTCCAGAAGGTGAGAGCCCTTTGCGGGAGCTTTGCCAGTTCTGGAAAAGTTCTATTCCAGGTACCAAGAGCAAGAGAAACTTTGACTTCTACAACCACCACAGGAGAGGGGAGAGTTTAGCTAACAATGCTAATAAAAGTGAAAACAAACCCATCCATCAATGTGTTAATGACTTTAAGTAGCCAAATAAATTACGGTGCAGTATTAAGATGAATGCCACTGTAAGCCTTTATTCCAGCACCATGAACCATCTAGTGAAGTTACCAACCTCTCAAGTTATATGAATATTTTGGTTATTTCATACCAATTTACTACTATTATACATTGATTATAATGGAGCAATAGAACCTCCCTCTAGAGAAATATAACTTCCATTAAAAAGTCTCCTTTCTACTGCTTAAAATTTTCTCAGATTCCTTTTCGGCTGAAATTTTCTCTATTAGGTGGATATTTTTGGGAAAGCTTTTTCTCACACATGCACACATGCTCTCACTCTCACTCTCGTACAATGATTAACTAGTTCTGAGGCCAGTTAAGTAAAATGTCATCCAAAGGTGAAATAATTCCTGAGACTTTTTGGCTTCAGGCAATATATATTTTTTTAACATACATTTGCTATTGCAAATGCAGTATATATTTGTTTTACTGGTTGAGGGTATTTTTCCTCTCTCACAGTTTCTCTCCAATTAATGGGAGGAGGTTTATGGGCCCCTCTTACCTTGGCAGGAGCAGTCTTTGGGCTTCATTATCCTAAAAAATTAGGTTAAAACATGACCTTGCAGTGTAGACAGGGATGTTGTGTTTATCTTTGTCATCAGCTGGTTCTAGTGGAGTTAACCAATGACCAGCTGACATGGTCCTAAAATGAAGGTCCCTGTCTATGCTGACTGCAAAGTTCCATTTAACATAATCTTAGAACTTCTCCTTGGGGAGTCAAGTTAACTAATACAATCTAACTTGCTACTGAAGGACACGCCCTTTGAGGGAAAGCTCTTGCTCCCTCTTTTCCAAATTCCCATTGTTGTAGGATGGGAAGAGTCTTCTGAATGGCGCAGCTTGCTCCCCTTGGTGCAGTGGGCCCACCCTATATGCCCATGCAGAGGGGGCTGGCACCATGGAATGCACACAGTGTGTTCCAGTGTGTACAGAGAGAGCAGCCCGAGTGCAAGGATTGCATTTGTCCCTGGTCTTTGTTAAAGGCACACAAAAGGGAGGGGTGGGGGAAGAGAAGGCTCCCTGCTCCCCTCCATCCCAACACCAAAACAAGAGCCAGGGACATTCTGGCCTGAGGTGGAACAAGTGGACTGAGTGGCAGAGAATGAGGCTGTTGCTGTTGGCCCTGCTTTGAGCAGGGGGTTGGACTAGATGACCTCCTGAGGTCCCTTCCAATCCTAATATTCTATGATTCTACATAGGACTGAGTTGGTTGGCCAAGGACTTGCCTGTCCTCTGACAGAGGTCTCCCAAAAGTGAAAACATTATGAATTCTTTGCTGCTTCAACATTATGAAAGAAAATTATAAATAGCACATGCTATTTATGTAGTACTTTATGTAGTAAGTGCCTGTATTCCCTCTGATTAGCCTATAGTCCTCCTGTCAGTATTGAGAAAAATATTGGGCCAGACAGTATGTTTAAAAAACGCCAACTAAGTCTTGTTTCATATTAATAGTGGCTGGCATTTAAAACTACAAGGACATTTAAAAGTGCTCTCTTTCCGCTATCTGGAATCTACTCAGACTAATTCCTTAACTGCTCACCTTGCTTGGTGCCAAGTAACATTAGCCAGCTTGTAAAGGTAAATTGCAACCTTAGCCCTTCCCTTAACTTGATTGATTTTAATCACTGGAGCTTGTTTTAGCTATTATCTTTCCCATGTGATTTCCTTTATGTGCTGCCATTCACAAACTGTTAAAATGCAAACAGAGCTGGCAAAGAAATGCAATACCTGACAATAGCATGTTCATGCTCTTTTATACACTATTAAAATGATATGGCCTTCACTCAGAATGCTTAATTGAAAAACAATTATACTGCAAAATGCTTTAGACTACAATCAATCAAGCACTGTCAAAGCTAGTAAAAATGTATGTTACTGGCAGGAAGCAAACCATCAGATTCTGCCCGTTAGTAATTTTTGCTGTGCTCTTACCTAATGGCAATATTCCATACAGTGCTATTAGCTGTCTGACATCTGTGAGAGAGGGCATTGGCTCTATATCTACCTGACGAAGCGTAGTCCCCAGATAGCTGTACTCGCCTGCAGGGAGGAAGCATGGGCTTAATAAATGTGACACTGTATTGTTATAAAATGCATAATTCAAATAATGAAAAACTACCATGGAATACAAATTTTGCATGCTCTGAGCAAACCCAGTTCTGTCATGGGAAAGGGACTCGGGTAGGGGAATGTTGCCATGGAATACAGGCCTAGAAGGAAAATGAAGTTAAGCACACATTCCTGTGCTGACTCTCCCTACTAAGCAGATTGTGGAGGGCGTGCAGCAGAGAAATAAGTCTTAAATAACCTTTCAAAGAAACTTTGTGGTTCATAAAAGAATCATTACTGACACCATAAATCACATCAATAGCAGAGAATTTGGGGAGTTGAGATGTCATATTTTTGGAATCACCAATGAACCTAGAAGTATCTAAGGGATTTCAAAGAGGGGAAAATATATTGTTTAAAAGGTTACTTAATTTTTTTTCTGAATGCTGCCTGTCTCCATAATTCCCACCACATCTTAGTTAGTGGGGACCCTCTGCACAGCAGTCTGTGTTCAGTTCAATGTTTGTTTTTTGCATTGCACTCCTGCAGACTGAAGCAGTCTAAAATGAAAGTCCTGCCTCATCTCGCTAGAGAGCTGTAATCACATATAGGACATAATAGGACAAAGATCCAGAAGGATGGGACACAAGCAAGAAAATTAATGCTATGTCTATGCTGGATCTGGAGGGGTAACTTCCAGCTTGAGTAGCTGCATGTTAGCTCGCGAAAAATAGCAGTGTAGCGATGGGATGGGCTAGTTGCACCAAGTACATACCTAGGGTTACAGACAAGATTGTACCCGTGAAGCTAAAACTACACTGCAAGCTGGAAATGTCACCTCCAGCTCAGACATACACTAATAGTGCAGGAAAAATACATTCAAGAAGGATTCATTTCTTTAGCATAAATAACATGTTCTGTAACTAATACCATTTTGTATTTTAATGATGATAACTTACAAATAGGAAGGAAGAACATCCAGCTTATCTGGGATAGATGTAAAATTAGGTATAAAATGAGAGAGTTGAGAGATACAGTCATAGTTTGGGCAAGGAGATGGACAAGCACTGGCATAGCCTCCCTTCCCCCTTGGAGGGTAAAATTCATTTCAGGTTTTATCTTTTATTTAAGGAGAAATCAAAAGAACTGGCTAGAAATTAATCTTCAGAGATTTAATTAGAAGGCATCAAAGGGTTTAATTGCAACTGGCCATAAATCATGATGGATATTCTCTGACTAATTTAGATAAGGTCACCAAGAAAATTAGTTCAGCAATGTCGGTTTGTCATAGGGCCGGACGTTTCTGTACCTTTACTCACTGCGTGGCTTCTTGCACAGTTCTGCCCTTTGTCTTCTCACCAAGAACCATGAGTGAGTGAGCAACCTTTCTAGGATTTCAGGGCTGAAGGGCACTCCTTTATTTCTCTATGGGCTACAACTCTAACCTTGTAACTTTAAATGTTGCTTTTGATTTGATATCAAACCAAACATTTTAGGCCTCGCTCCCGGGAAATGCCAAGTACCATTTGCATCACTCTAGCAGTGCAAGTGGGACTTACAGCTGCCCTAAATGGAAAGCTGAGAATTCCCTGAACATGAGAGAATCTTCTGCTGGGGCAGGGCTGGCTTTGGCCTCCCCTTGTCTACCCAGAGTAGGGGCTGTGTGGGGACGTGCTGTCTATGAGCACTCTGTATTACAGTGATCCCCCACCCAGTGTAATGGCTCCTAGGAGGTCAGTGCTGCTTTTATGTAACTTAGAGCAGCCCTGAGGCTACCCTAAGCTATGACAGGAGCCAAACTGAGTCCTGGACAGCTTCAGGGTCAAGGGATTACAAAGATGTCACAAAGCCATCATTGCCCCCCTACCCACCTCTCCAGTTGGTGCGGTTGAGGATTTGGTGCTGAGTGTTTTATTAAAGTTGTGAGAGGATGTTTGGATTTTTACAAAATTCTACAATGTTACCAGCCACTAACTATCCTCTTGGCCAAGATGGTCTTTCAAAGTGTCTGTGATTGAAATGTCTGTCAGCCATAAATGACTTTGGGAAGGACAGCTGATAGTGGTTGGGCACGTGCAATAATAATGAAAAGCTTCCATTACAACTCACAGCACTCTATGCTCTTTAATGAGTATGCAATGACTAGAATACCAATACCAGCTCATTCTCTAGAGTGGGCAAGGACTCTGTTGGCAATAAATGCTGCTTTTAACAGTTTATAAAAACATGGCACTTACAGCTGATATGAGAGACTCCAGTTTTTCCTGCTGAGATATATACCATATTAATGGCCAGATGCACTGTATGTGCTAGGTACCGACAAGCTCTTTAATTGTGGTCCTTTAAATTAGTGGGTTCTTCTCCTGATATACTGCAGCTTGTTCCGTTTTAGGGAATGGCCCAAAACAATCAGAGAGTGTATCAAGCCACTGTGCAACCTGTGAGATTGCATTTCTTCTCTGAACACTAGCCCCACTACACTCAGATCTTTCTGTGGTGCTTGAGGGTTTCTTCCATGTATGTGAGGCTATATAATATTGGCTACTATTTTATTTTCTGGAAAATATTTTGGACACAATATAAAACACAAGGTCGCTATGCCCTCCGGTTCCATTGTCTTGCCAATATTGCCTGCAGCTGCTTGAATGGTAATTGACATCTGACAGCTACTTGTGACAGCCTTAAATTCAGAATTTTCAAATGTGGGTACATAAAGCCAGTGCTTACCGCCATAGTTAGGCACTTCAACAGTACAAATTGTGGGTACTGAGCACCTCTGAAAATCAGGCTTCTTTTGATTTGGGTGCCTAACTTTAGACACTTGTCCCAGAATCTTATTGAAACTGTACTGTATTTCATTTCATTCTTGACTTGGCTGGTCATAGTGATTAGTGAACCTTGGAAGGTTTGCATGTTTCATTAGATTAAAACATACAAACACTAGGATGTTCAAAGTCCAAATATCTTTGAACTGGAAATCTGCTAGGAAAAGGTTTTCCTGAAATCTTGGTTATGTCTGGACTGTAAATAACATGAGAGCAACTTCTTACAATATTTTGGTACTTCTCTTTCTGGCACCTGGCAAATTCAGGAATGACAAAGTAGTGGCATGCAAACATGTTTAAAAATGCAGAAAACAAACGCACATTTCAAATCTTAAAAAAAGGGTTGATTTATTCTGACTTGAGTTTTTGGTCAGTTGTTTCATTCAATCTATTTCATCCATCTTGTATCAGCAGACAAACTGCTGTAACTGGAGTTCAGTATGGATGAAGTGTTCTCATAATAGTCAAGATATTAGCTCTGATATGCAAGACATTTAAAAATGTATACATTACCAACATAATCAGAGAGTTTCACTGTCTTGGACTTTATTAGTAATCCTTCTTCTACTAGTTCCTTGTACAGAGAATCAATGGTCCTACCGACAAGATACATAATTTCAGAAAATTCTAGAGATCTGCAAAAACAGTCCAATCTGTCGGTAACAAAACTAAATGGAACATTTACACATCTTTAGCTTTATAATATGCAATTTTTTACTGGGTGGTAAAATTGATTATCTCTGTCAATATTTAATCATTATTGACTTTTTCTGTCTCATCTGTTATTTGTTCTCCTTCCCCATTAAGTAATACTCCTACACTTTTATTTCCTTATATACCACGTGATTTCTTATAGCAGTCATGACTACCTGTTTCCAGGTGATGATCACTGACTCCTGTTGTACTCATTCATTATCAGTTACTGAGAAATTCTTTTAAAATCCTAACAACAGCACATATTATGCTTCTGCAATTAGTAATTAATTAATCTTCTGGAATTGATTCTGTTTTCAATAGACCAACTTCCAGTCCTTTAAGAACATCACATACTTTATTATACTGGCTCAACCAATGGTCCACCTAGTTTGGCAGCCTCCCTGTTGGGGGCCAGAACCAAATGTTGTAGAGGCAGGTGGGGAAAAAATCATGCCGTGGACAATTATGGAATAACATGCTCCTTGAGGAAGTTTCTTCCTATCTCCTGTCAATTTGTGGGTGTCTTTTGCCCTAAGAAGTGAGGATTTATATCCTTGAATTTTTTTTCTCTCTCTTTTTTGGTATCCTGCTAAACTCTTGGCCTCCATGATATTTTGTGGCAATGAAATCTACAGATTAATTAAAATTGCTTTGAGGAAATAATTCTTTGTACACTGTATAAGTATATTGCCTTCATTTTTATTGAAGGTCATAGTCTTATATTTTGAGGGTAAATAAGAATGCCTAATGTGACCTTCTTATATCTTTCATTATTCTGTATACCTTTAACATCTCTTATTCATCTCGTCTTCAAGCTAAACAGTTCCAGTCTGTTGTGTCTCATAAGGAAGGCTTTCCATGCCTCTAATAATTTCGGTTACCAGTCCTAACTGAGGCATTTCAGTACTACTAAAAGAATACAAATATTTAATAATAGGTATCAGTTGGCCAATAAAATCAATATACCTTTAATTTCATGTCTTGTGTGTTTTCCAATAGACATTTCATTTTAAAATTATGCCCACACAGTGCATAATTAATACATAAGCAGTAATAAGGAAAATGCAAAATTTAATGTGCCTACAACATTAATGCTGCCAGCCTGGTTCTTGTTTTCATAGCTGAATGTATAACATGGTGATTTTTATGTTAGGTGTATATCACAAAATGTACAGCAGGTACAGCAGTGCTATCTTGTCCATGTTATAAGAGCCATAACTTTTGCATTTCCTGC
This sequence comes from Mauremys mutica, assembly GCF_020497125.1. NCBI lineage: Eukaryota > Metazoa > Chordata > Testudines > Geoemydidae > Mauremys > Mauremys mutica. The sequence goes on along the minus strand of NC_059081.1, from coordinate 79,022,309 downwards.
CTTATTATTTTAAATGTGCAAATTTAATGATGCATGAACTGTATCTCCTCCATGTGGAAGTGTGTTCTGCTCAGTCCCGTCTGTTGATTGAAGCCCCTCTGTTTCTCTGTTCATGTAACAACACACAAAGATAGACATGAGCCCCTCTTGGCTATTTCTGAAATTTTACCCCTTTTCCTGAACAGCAGGCAGGAGCAATGTGTGAAACTTAAAGGCCAAAGAAACTATTATAACAAGCTAGCTACTACAAAGCATATAATATAGTATTAAAATAATAGTCACTAATAGCATAGTAGTATAATAATTACATATTTTCTGAGTAAGCCACACCTGTTTGGTGTAGCACTCTGTCCCCCTCTAGAGGTGGGTAGGTCAATAGAGGTTGATTGTGCTTGCTACAGCCTTGGCTAAGAGGGCTGGGTGTTTTAGTTCAGGCAGTAGAGCCTCATGCATTAAGATCCAGAGGTCCCAAATTCAATCCTTGATGCTGCTGACCCACCCAGAGGCATCAGCATTACAGCTGTACAAGTATATGTTCATATATGTGTGTATAAAGTAAGTATCGTTGTAAAAGTGAATATGCATATAATTGATAGACCTTGGAGCTGTTATATCGGGGTTTCTCAAACTGGGGTCACCGTTTGTGTAGGGAAAGCCCCTGGTGGGCCGGGCCGGTTTGTTTACCTGCTGCGTCCGCAGGTCTGGCTGATCGCGGCTCCCACTAGCTGCGGTTCGCTGCTCCGGGCCAATGGGAACTGCTGGAAGCGGCGTGGGCCGAGGGACATACTGTATGTCAGTATGAGAGGTCATCTTCCATACACTTCCATGAAATATTTCTTCAACGCTTACTTATTTGGCTTAAGAGATTTTTACATTTGAAACCCAAATAAGACACCATTCTTGATCGATTGTATTGCAGTAGCGCCCAAAGGGCCCAGTTGTGCTAAATCCTATACAAGTGAATAGGATTGGATCACAATACAAGGCACTTCTTTCCACCAGGTGCTGAGCATACTTGTCCCTACAGTGCTCTTGGCTCCTGGTCCCTTAGGAGCGCAATCTGTCCCTGTTCCACGTTGCTACTAGATAAACTGGTGCTTGTTGTTACATACAATACAAACCTATGCTGAGTTATCACAAGTGAAAAATGGGCAGATTATCAGTAGATGTATCATGTGAATGTTGAAAATGCAGGTGTCAAAACATGGAATTTGCTCGAACCCCTCAAGTAAAATAAACTCTGCCCTCAGCACAGAAACATTTAACAAATTGTAAGGTGCCCTCAAGAATTTATGTTGGTCAGACAAGAAATGAGACTGATCTATGACATGTACTTGTTACATGAGAAACAAAGGCTGCTTTATTGTGTATTTCACTAGGGCTGACTACAGCCTCTCTTCTCGGGGACTTTAAATTGGATGGAAAATCTGTAGACATCTGAGACTGCCAGGTGTTCCTGCATCTGCTGGTGAGGGGCTGGGGGAATAAACCTGCAAGGGGCTTCATTAAAGAATTGGACCCAAGAGCCTGCAGGGACTTACACACATGCTATGTTTATGCACTGAGGAATCCTATTGGTGTCAACGAAGTCTGGCTGTTGAAGTACACGTGTAAGTCTTTACAGGATCAAGGCCTTGGCTTTTACAAACTACTGAAAACAGTATAGTTAAAGGGACACGCACCCAGCCCGGGTCATTGTACAGTGTAAACCATCAAAGCACCATTTGTCTTGTAATGGGTAGCCCTACAAACCTATCGGTCAAGAGGCGATGTGGCATTTACTGACAACGCAGAAACGGATTTTACTTTGAAATATTTCAGAGACTAAAATGAACATTTTGCAAATTCATGATGGGTTTGTTTTATTTTCTAGACATCTGTGGATATTTATAGCTGTTTGTTTGTTGTAGGGTTCTTCATGAGTGTGAGGCTGCTGGCACCGGTAGGTTGAAATGTAAACCTACCAGTTATGACACTGTCCTTTTGTAATTAAACAAAGCAAAAAGGGTTTGGCAGTGTGGCAAATATAAAGGATACATAATTTCATCGTTATGTAACTTTTAGAGTGAACAGGTGCATTCTTTACCTGTCGGGAGTCAAATCTTTCTCCTTCTTTTTCTTCTTCTTCCCTTTTTTCTTTTTCTGAGGATCATAAATGTAGACAGCAATTAATGACATATGTAGCAGGGCTATTGGAACTGAGATGAAGGCCAAAACTTGCTGATCCAACTTTAATAAGCCTAAATACTTCAGCATTTGTATTTTCCATTATCTATGTACTTTTATGTGGTCCTCACCACTATAGTACCTGAGGAATAGATTGTATCTGTGCAGCACTCTGTGAGATAGGGAAGTACTATTCCTATTTACAGATGAGAAACTGAGGCACGAGGGAGACTAAGTGACTTGCCTAAGGTCCCATAGGATGGCTGTGGTTGAGCCAGGAATTGAATCCAAGTCTCCTGAGTCCCAGACTAGTGCCCTAACCATTAATCTCCTTCCTACCTACTCAGGGAAGAAGTAGCATGAGGTCAGGATAACTAGAGCAGGTCTTCTCTTGGGATTTTCTCCACAGTAACTGAAGCATTACGAGAAGACGACATATTGTGCAAATGGTTTCCTCACACATTGCAAAACCCCATGGAAAACAAATAAACACAAGTGTGGGAATCACATATGCTAGTACTCTCCATAGTCATTAGAAGTCACTGGACACAAATCTACTTATGGATTTCAACACAACACTTAACTAAGGACAGCGCTTGGTTAATCCATGTGTGTAACACACAGTGAAGTTAGAGCCTGGTGTAGTAGGCCCAGTCCAGCGAAGCCCTTAAGCATGAGCTAATGGGATTGGTCATGCTGAGGTCAGTGAGACTACTCCACACTTTAAAAGCCAGGCATGAGCATAAACGATTAGTTTCCTCAGCCCTTGGGAAGAGGAGACTATATAACCACCTACTCATGCATTTATTTATTATTTTATTGAATTATTCACAAACCCTTATGCAGTGCTCCAGGGGTTGCACATTTAAAAAAAAAATCCTATCTAGCTATCTGGAAAATGCTATTGTTCCCGGAGTAAATCAGCAATGATTAGAAATGAATCAATCATAACTTTCTAAAGACCGGATCATACTTTAGACAATCTATTGCTCATATCATCGGTTACTGTTCATAATACAATGTAAATAATCTAGATATTCCCAGAGCTATATAGATAGGAGAAAGCTAATATTTTTAATGGACCTGCATTAGAATAATACAAACATGTTCAAATATGCAGAACTATACCACAGACTACTTTATGTAAATAGTCCTAGCAGTGTGTGGTGGTTTATAGGACAAGAAACATGTTCTACGTTGCACAAACATCTTTAGTGATGGTGTCAGAAAAGTATGTTTCACGCTATAGTAGCAAGTGGGAGATTGCAGAGATACTGGCTCTAACGCGGGGGGGGAGGGGGAACTTTTTGGCCTGAGGGCTACATCGGGGTTCCGATACTGTCTGGAGAGCCAGGTAGGGAAGGCTGTCCCTCCCCAAACAGCCTGGCCCACGCCCCCTCTCACTTCCTGCCCCCGGACTGCCCCCCTCAGAGCCCCCGACTCATCCAACCCCCCCTGCTCCTTGTCCCCTGACCACCCCCTCCTGGGCCCCCATACCCCTAACTGCCCCCCTGGGGCCCCACTCCCTATCCAACCCCCCACTTCTCCCTGTCCCCTTACTGCCCTGACCCCTATCTGCACCCCCACTCCCTGATAGGCCCCCCTGGGACTCCCACACCTATCCAACCACTCCCTGTCCCTTGACTGCCCCCGGGACCTCCTGCCCCTTATCCAATCCCCCCACTTCCTGCCCCCTTACCATGCCACTCAGAGCACCAGGATGGGCAGCTGTGCCACCCGGCCGGAGCCAGCCACGCCGCCGCGCAGTCTAGAGCACCGAGACAGGCTAGCGGCTCTCGCAGCCATACCACCCGGAGCACTGGCGGCACGGCAAGCTGAGGCTGTGGGGGGGAGGGTATAGCGGGGGAGGGGTCGGGGGCTAGCCTTCCCAGCCGGAAACTCAAGGGCTGGGCAGAATGGTCATAGTTTGCCCACCTCTGCTCTAGTAGGTTATTGCCAGTGCTTCTCTAGCATTGATTCTTTATATTTTTTAGGAAGTTGGAAGAAATTATAGCATCGTGGGGACTTACTGGGAAGGCAAGATGATTTTTTCTTTATAAAGACACTGAACATATGCTGAATTTATTGGCCAACTGGCAATTTCTTCAGGGCATTTTCACCAGTAAAGTAACTCAAAAGCTTTAAAAAAATTGTTATATGGAAAAAATGTGTTTTCCTAATTGACATCAGTGTTTCTGTGAAATTTGGCAGGCACTGAGATAAGAGGAAATGTGAATTTTAGACTGTGGCTTTCCTACAAAATGTATCTTACTGACAGTTGCTTTTACTGTATATTAAATGCAAACAGGTTAATCAGTTATGAAAACCTATTTGATTTTACCTTTAAATGTGTCCGTCTATTCCATCCCCTAACCCATTTATTCGTGGTTATTTTCCACTTTCTTGCATATCCTCTACTGTATAAGAAACTGCATTTAGTTCTGGCTGATCTAATGGTCCCTCGTCTCCATTCCTAAGTGGGGTGTGCACAGGGTCTTGTGTCTTTAATGTGTGATCACTAAGCGGCTTTTGCTGTAAGCATGTACAGAATCAGTTTGCAGCAGGATTCTAGAGCACGAGGTGGAGCAGATCTTAATAGAGTGTCTTGTAGACACTTTGCCTGCAAGTCAAAATTGCATTGACCATTTCCACTTCATTTGCAGTTGTACAAGGTACCTGCCTCAGGTACATCAATTGCTTATGTAGACAAGTAGCATGGAGAAAGTACTTCATCCCCTTTTTTTTTTAGCTCTTTTAAGTGCAGTTCAGGCCTGGAAACCATGTAACCAGCTTTCTCTGAACCATTTGCAAGTGTTTCATGGACTGCAGTTGGTCCCTAGATGGCAGGTGAAGAAGCTTTTTCTTCTCACGGAGGGCAGCATGGGAACATACTCACCAACGTATTTGTGCCATGTCATATTACATTAACTCTCAGGGGACATTAGAGAAGAAGGCAACTTTTTAAAAACGATAGAAGCAGATTCTGAAACTAATCACAGCAGCTAATGTATCTCCTCTACAGATTGCAAATGATACAACAATGGCCTTGTGTTGCTGCACATTTCCATAAGTAGTGCAGGGAACCGTGTCTTCGAAGCACTGAGTAGCCTAAGGCTATGTCGACACTGCCCCGCAGTTCAGACTGCAGGGCTGCACACCAAAGTGCTGTAACTCCCTTGTGTAGACACTGCCGGTGCGAACGGAAAGATTCCTAGTTTGTACGATGTAGTCCAGTCTGAAGGAGGGTTACATTAACGGGAACTATGAACCTTTTCGTTCACGCCCACAATGACCACACTGGGCAGATACAGTGCAGCACTTTGGTGTGCACTGCTGTTCACACCCCTATAGTCGGATCTGCCAGGCGAGCCCTTGGATGCCTCTCCAGGCTTTCTGGCTAATGCTGCTGTGATGTGCTGTCCCCCGTGTTATGTCAGAGATCAATTATGAAACCCTTTTATATTGGAACTATGATGCAAGTAACACATGCACACTCAGTCTGAGCCATTTTCTTTCCTCAAAGTTCACATTAGTTTCTTGCTCATTTTTCCCGATCTTTGCTCAATTAATTTGTGACCAATGTTTACAATATTGGTAAGAATTGACTAAGAGTGCCTAGAGAACATGACTTGCGAGGCATAAATGTCCCTGAAATAAGAAACCCCAGGGGAGAAGGCAAAGCCAGGACTTGTGTATGCAGCAAATGCCCTATGTCGGTGTAGAGGGCCAGATTCTGATACCCTTATTCGCATTGAATAGCGCCTCCTTCCATGGTAGTCCCAATGACTATTGAGCAATTTCTAAATCTTGCCACTTTTTCTTCACAATATCTCTAAAATCCGACCTTTCTTTTCTGCCCATGCAGCCAAGGCCCTCATTATTACTGCAACCTCCTCTTTTCTGGGCTTGTCTGGCACACCTCCAGTCTATTTAGCATGGGTTTTCAATAAGTCACTTCTGAAAATTGTACCCCTCATTAAAGTCTTCAGATTACTAGGGCAGTTACATAGGGTGGGGCTATTAGAATCCTAATAATGTTGACTCTTGCCTTCATTCCCAGCCTGCACCATCCACCAGTCAGCTCTTCTGTATGCATGGGGCAAATTCCCTGATGCAGTTAAAACTGACAGTATCTTCCTTTAAATCCATCCTTAAAATTCACTTCTCCCTGCTGCTTACAAACCTAGTCTGCTCATTATGGCTGCACAGGTGACAGGGTGCGACTATGCCTCTTTTCCACCTCTACAGTCAATTAAAAACAACCCTCAATCTATTTAACTACCAAGCTGGATCAATTCTTCAAAAGATTCATTTGCTTGAATGTTGCATTCTCATCCCTATCCTCTGCCTGTTGATGTGTCTAGCTTGTAAGCCCTACAGGGGCCCAAGAATGATGTCTCTTCAGTGTTTGTACAGGGCCTGCAATCCTTATGAGAGCTTTTGGGTATTACTTTAGTATAAATATTTAACAGTAATAAATACTTTCATGGGACTGCTTATGGAATAAGGTGCTGGTTAGCCTGAGTAAGGGTATCTGAGTCTGGCCCAGAATAAGAAGTGATTTGGCTTCTTACCCATCATGCCTGGCTGCCTGATGTATTTTCATCACAGCCTAATGGCTAATATTCCAACATCTAATCCACCTGCCCTTTGAGTGTGAGGCAGCAGGTGAATATTTAGGGTCCTTCTAAAACTATTGGGCCAAATGAAATCCTGGTGTAACTCCACCGATGGGATAAAATGGCTTATTACATTCCCTCAGAAGATAAGTGATTTTGCTGATTTTTCTTTTAGAATGCTAAATGGTATTTAAAAGTCCTGAAATCAAAGGCAAGGCTCTGCTTGGAGGTAAACTGTGTGAAATAGGAGGGCTAACAGCTTCCTTTTGGATTTTAATGGGATGTCTGAAAGAATCAAACTTTGAAAATCCCAGGTCCTGTTTAAGGAAAAAAAATATGTTCAGCTAAACAGTTTTACAGGGAGAAACAGTCCGTTTCCTTACAATGGCCTTCCTAAGAGTTCAGTCTCAATGGTGCTTACACATCTCAGCACATGTAAAGCTGAGCTGCCTCAGAAAAGGGAATTCTGGGAAGGATGTATGTCAGGAGTGTTTCCTGATGGATTGAGAGATTTCCTTTTTCTAATTCTTAGCATTTTTTTTTACCTGTGACTATTTATTCTAATGTGCCACTATAGAGACTGCAATGGTGCTTTTGACCTGCACATCAATTCCTAGTGTGTATATTTCCTAGGACCAAAGAGGAACAGCACTAAGATCTGTGGGCTTGCTGTGAATGGTAGTTGCAAAGCAAATAGAAAAAAAATCTTTCTAAAAGCTGCAGTAAGGATTCTCAAGAAAAACGGCCTCCCGGAAATGGAGCATGCCCCAACGAAAGAACATGAACTCTGCTTTTTAGTATTCAGCTTGACAGACATTATACTCACTGCCAACTTCCCACTGGTAACTGGACATAGAAACAAGGGTCTGTCTCTATAGTAGTTGTCTTGGGAATGCTGTTTGCAAGGCAGGTTAACCCCCTTGAAACATTTGTTTTACATCTGGCATCACTTAGTCTTCACTGGCATCATGAAATCTACAAACATTCCCTAGTTTGTATCACCTGCATCAGAGGCCCTGGCTCTCTAGAAAAAGGGCTGGATGGGTCTGCCAACCCTGGCCCTTGATCAGACAGAAAGGTTACTATTGAATAATTAAGTACTCTTCATCAGTGAGTTGGCAAGCTGCTTCCTAACTGCTCCTAGTCTACATTATGCCCATTATAGAAATCCAAATTCTCAAAAATGCAGTCTAGGGTCCATAGGCCTCACTACAGTGACTCAGTGTGTATGAACTGGGGGATATTGTGTACACAAATGAGACTGGAGATGTCTTAACTGCCATGTGTGCATGCAACTATCCATTTTGTGTGCTGAGTCACTGTAACTGCACATGCATTTTTGTGCATTGCCTTCCTCCTCTTCAAATTTACCCTGACATTGTTTTAATTGGGTTCATATAGTATTCATAGATCAATTTTCAAAGATGCCTCAACCTAGATTTATTTAATTGCCCTTGTAATTTTTTTTGTAAGGTGCAAAGAGCTTTCTACATTTCTAAAAGGGCTGAGATCTAACTAGAAGTACTGCAGATGAAGGTATTGGCATGCACAAACAAGTCCAAGAGTGAAACTTCAGCACAAGATTAGGGTATGCTATTTGCCTTTAGCGTTTTAAATTGAAATGCTGATTCCGCCTGTAAATGCTGAATGCCTGCTGTACAAATGTTGTTTGGAATGTAAATCATTGGGTAAAATAAAAGTGCACATGCAGTTCAAAGGAACATGCAGTTGTGAAGTTCTCTGGACGCTGTAATGCTGTGAAATTAGATGTAAACACTATATGTCAGCACTCAAGTTGTGCTAGAACACTTCAGAATGCTGTTCTGGTACTTTTTTAGGAGCTGGAATGGTGTTCTGGCAATTCCCTTCGGTCTGGGCCAGGCAGCATCTTTCCCTCCTCAGCTGCAGTATGTCAGGCCATCTGGTGCCATTGGCAGGCCCAAACAAGGGGTGCTGGACAGTGGGTCAGTGGAAGGAGCTGAGGACACTACAGCGAGGAGTGGGCAAAGGAGCATAGAAGTGAGGTGGGAGATGTCGGGAGCCAAGTATCAGGGCCACTCAGACAGCAGAATCCCCCGTGGGGAGCAGGAGTCAGGCACAGCTAAGAGAGGTGGAGGCAGGACAACTGCAGGGAATCAATCTCCTGCTCCACTGGACCTGGACCTCTCCCAGCTCCCCCACTGCCTTCCTCCTAGCTCCCCCTGCTCCCTCCTGGGGCCTCCCACTGCCCTGCATTCCAGTACTTCTTTTTTTAGGACTCCAGCACTGCTATATTTGCTGTGTTTTAATGGGTCAAATACACTAAAGTAATTTACGCTGCTAACATATTTCCTTTTCCTAAATAAATGTGGTTTAATTGCATTAAATTCTTCAATGGTGAGCAGAATACATTTAAACAATATTTACTAAAATGCACACATTTGTGTGTCAGTCAGTTCAGATACTTGAATGATTAGACCAAGATTTTCAAAGTGATTAGTGATTTTGGTTGTCTTGGTTTTTGGGTGTCCATTTGGAGACAACTTAAAGGGACCTGCTTTCTGAATGGAGGAGACTCAATCCATGGAAAATCTACTAGCTCCCAGTCCCATGCCTTAATTACAAGACCATCGTATTAATCTGGATCAAGCAGACTCACAATATATGGTCTGATTTTCAAAAGTGAAGAGCACCCTCCACTTCCGTTGGCTTCAGCTGGAGCTGTAGTTTCAGAGTACTCTTGAAAATCAGATCAATATTGTGGGGTTGTTCCCTCAGAATGGTTTGCCTGGCCCTAAAATATAAATTAAAATAAAAAGTGTAAGGATTAGTCAACACTGAAATCTAAAAAAACTACAAAGAACACAAAACAAAGCTGCCTAAGAAATCAGCTTACATGTGAGGTGGTTTTGACCTCTTGTGACCCAAGATTCACTTAAAAACTCACAGAGGGAGTTTCGCTATTGACTTTAATGGGGGTAGGATTTCTTCCTTGGTATTTAGGGGTAGAGAATTGTGATGCATGCTGGGTTCCCATCCTTTGCTGCACTCACCTTCTTTCCACCTTTTTTCCCCTTTTTCCGTTTTTTGTCCTTCTCTCTGTCCACTGCCAGTTTCAGATTCTTCAATTCCTGTCGCATCAGTTCATCAACCTATTCAGACAGGCACAGGATTGAATTTTTTCCTTAGTTTTTCCATGCTGCAGCCATGCACCCGAAATCACTCTGCAGACAAATATTCAGCCAAACATTTAAGGAAAATAATGGATAGGGCAAGGTCTAGATGTCAGGGCCAGGTCTTACAACCGTAGAGAAACCCATGCCGGCAAGAACCATTCTTATAAATGTCCTGTTGTTATTGTAAGCACACCTGCACTCTGATCTCCTCCTCCACTTCTTTCCGCTTCTCCTCTTTGATCAATTCTGGGTCATACTCCTGGGGGAAATTCCATCGCTCATCTCTGTTCTGCCAAATGTCTGTTATCCAAAAGCAAAGAAAGGGGGCAAAAAGTTATAGGAGACATTGGTTTTTTAGATGTTGTTGAAAAAACCAGGGTAGTTGAAATCATTATTAATTATATGTAAGTAGCAGACCCTAGAGACCCCAAGCAAGATGAGAGCACTATGTGCTAGGCTATGTGAAAATCAAGGTTAACCTTTTTTGCCTTGTATTGTAGTTTGGTATTGGATTTCAGGGGGCTAGTAATGGATATTGAGGTTGTCACTTACAGGTTGCAAGTCCTAATCCCTAGAGCATCACTGCTTGTGTTTTTCACTTGCAACCTTAAGGAGTAATGATATAAAATGAGTTTGATCATGTCACGGTACTTTGGAATCCCTCCACTGACTCCCTCTTGCTTACTGTATCAAGTTTTAAACTGTAGTCATGGGGAAGTCACAAATATCTCCTACCCAAGGAGCCTACAGTCTAAAAGACGGACACAAAAAAGATAAGGCAAGCTGTGGGACCAGAGGCATGGGTTAATTTAAAACATTAACTCCTCACCATCCTCATTCTCCCTTGCCCAGTTATATAATACAATGTTGCATTAAATAGAATAGAATGAGAGGGCATTTGACTGATGTGGGATAACATTTGTGCCTCACAGGCTATGTCTACACTACCGCGGTAAGTCGACCTACGCTATGCAACTCCAGCTACATGAATGATGTAGCTGGAATCGATGTACCTTAGGTTGAGTTACCGTGGGGTCTACACCATGGGGTTGATGGGAGAAAATCTCCCATCGACTTATCTTACTCTTCTTGTCAGGAGTAGAGTACAGAGGTCAACTGGAGAGCGATCTGCTGTCGATTTGGCAGGTCTTTACTAGATCCGCTAAATCGACTGCCAGTGGATTGATCTCAGAGCCTCGATCCCCTCTGCAGTGTAGACCTGCCCACAGAAGAAGTGAGTTTTGGGAATTTGAATGAAGATGAGGTGTGGGCCTGGACCACTGGCTTGGGAAGCCATTCCACACATAAGGGACAGTACAGACAAAGGCATGAAGATGGGAGTGTGAGATGGAGGGGGCAGTGAGGCTGGCATCATTGGTGGGGCAAAGGGGAACAAGACAAAAATAGGATCCAGCACATACAGGTGTGGCAGAACTGTGCAGAACTTTGAAGGTGAGGGCAAGAAGTTTAAACGTCATATAGTAGGCAAGGGGGAGGGATTCCAAAAAAGAGTCATGTAGTCCAATGGACATTACATCACTACTTTTTAATGTTGCATGGGCCAAACACAAGCAATAAACGACTACATTTGAGGGAGGGAAAGCGAGAAGAGCAAGTCTATGGCAAAAATTCTTTTTATAATAAAGTGCCTAATGATTTTACTTTGTGAATATTTTTAATGAAAACTACCTTTTGTTTTCCAGAAAAGTAAACTGAAATTTGGAAAGCCCTGTATTTGTTTGAATACTGTGGTATGAACAAAGGACACAAATTTAACAAGGGAAACTCCTCATCCCCTCTTTCAATAGATTGAATTAATTTTAAAAGGACAACTCCATACCTTGAGTTTCCCTACATTCTAAACCCTGATAATATCTTTATAATGACAGCTGATCTCCAGCAGTATGCACTGATTCGATTTCCAGATGATTTAAAATTAGTTTTCTACCTTAAAACATAGACTCCTTTATGAAGGTGTTTTTCATGGACTACTCTTTTCACTAAAAAACTATGAACTGAGAAAGATATTCATAGCACCTACAGGAGATCATGCAAGGTTTATTCTTGTTAATATAATACATGCTGCTATCTACTGCTTCTGAGAATTCTTTTGGATTCCAATTACGTGCAAAGTTTGTGTGGTTTTACACACAGGGAATAGTTTTTGCAGGTGAAGAGTCCAAATTTTATAACTAAAAATGGTAACGATTAAGGAGGACAGTGGATTTTTGGTAACGAGGAAAGGAACAAAAAGGTATAGATGTCAATTTCTTTAAATGACTCCAGGCCTGTCAAATAACATGACAGATGCCACATAATATTTCAACAGGAAAGGTTGACTTGCCCTAGTTAGAAGGCACGTCCCCCAGGGTTACCCTAGTTTGGAATTTCAGCCTTGGGGAAAGAAGATATTATATAGAAGAGATGTGAATTTTTAAACACTTTCCTGGATGGGTCAACAGGTTGCAAGTGCTATGTTTTCACAGGAGTGTTAAGCTTTAGGTATTTATTTTTCATAGACTGAGCCACACTTTTTATTTTATTTTTCATAATTGTTTGTTGTTCTGTGCATGGATTAGTGGGTAATAGGCTCTCCAGACAAATCAGTGACAGCCTTCTTCCTGCACCTTAGCCAATAGGCTTTATTGATATTACTTGGCAACTGGCTCACTGAGGACTAAATTGGTCACTAGGTTAGAGGTCTCTAATCTTAGAAGATAGAGGTGAAAGTAAGCCGGTCCAGTCCAGTACGGCGTACTGGCAAGTTCTTTTTAAAGCAAGGTTGGAAGAATAAGGACATGATGTTTTCACTGAGTGGTCAAAAGTGCATGGTGCTACATGTAGGGCCATTTAAGTATGGGAGTGTGTGCAAGTTTTTGTGAAATGCCGTTGAATCATCTTTTTGAAATGCATATAGCTTTCTCTAGAGTCTTCTTTTTTCTCTGTCTCTACATGGCTGCTAGCAGGCTGCCCTTCGGGCTCACATGGCTGTTAGCGTCAGCACTTCAGTGCACTTGCTCAGACTCAGAAAACTTCACCTTTTTAATGTAGGAAACATTATTTAGTGTTAATATTTTAATTGCAGAGAGCAGCCGGGGATCAATACAGGAGGATGCTTAATCATCACACTCTTATGGAAACTTTCAACCGCTTGGTGACAGGGTTTGAGATCTTTCAACGCAAGATAAACATGAAGTCATGTCACCACAGCGTACAGTACTGTCAAACACATAGGAAGCATTGTCCAGTGGTTAGAGGACTGGGCTGGGCTATAGGAGCCCCAGATTCAATTCTGCTCTGCCACAAACATCCTGTGTGACCCTGGGCAAGTCATTTAGCCTGTCTGTTCTCTGTAAAATGAAGGTAATAGCCCTGCCCTACAAGGGTCTTGTGAGGATAAATACATTAAGAATATGAGGTGCTCAGTGATAGGGGCCATATAAGTGCCTTTTAGTAGGTAGAATATCACAAGAACAAATTATTGCTTGTGCCACAACTTGAAGTTGTGCAAGTAGTACATTTACAGTGTTCTGGGGGAGGTTGGTTACCTCTTACTACAGCATAAGGGGAGATTACATATATACAGTGTGTGTGTGTGTGTGTAAAATGTGTTTTTAAGTGGATATTAAGGTTCCCTAAACGTTTCCATTGTAAGCATCTGCTTTTGGTCACTCAGAATAATACTTACCTATTAAAATGAAATTTTCTGGGCTTATTCACTGCTAAAGGTGAGTTTTCCTCAAAATTTCTATAGACAATAGTTAAGCACTTTCAAACAAGGGGAGAGCGAAAAAAAAATCCAATATTAAAAACCGGTGACCTTTTCAGAGTCACTCTACCATCTATCTGATTTGATTCTTGAGATTTTGAAAAATTGCGCTTCACATGTGAGCAGTACATTTTTGGCTCTTGGTAATTTAAATGAGGATTGCAGACCATACTAAGTGAAGGTAGAGTATATTATGCATACCTGTAGAAGGATAAAGCTATGTAATAAACTATACTGAATCATAGACTCAGAGAAGAGAATCATAGGACTGGAAGGGACCTCAAGAGGTCATCTAGTCCAGGCCCCTGCATTCATGGCAGGACTAAGTATCTAGACCATCCCTGACAGGTGTTTGTGCAGGTTAGTTGTGAATGAGGTGGGGGATGTGCAGTTTGTAGAAATTAGTAACTTTTTGAAAAGCAGTGAAATGTGCACGACCATAACCAGACTATTGGTTCAGATCGTCTCAATCCACAAGTGGCAAAGATAAAAGAAGTGAGGCAAAGCTTAACTAGCGTGACCAGACAGCAAGTGTGAAAAATCGGGACAGGGGGTGGGGGATAAGAGCTTGTATAAGAAAAAGACCCAAAAATCGGGACTGGCCCTATAAAATCGGGACATCTGGTCACCCTAAGCTTAACAGCTCTGGATACTTTACCGTGAATACATTAAGCTTAGACATTCCCATAGTTATCCTTTGAATCTCGTTGGAGTTACTGTTCCCTCTCTAAGGATTTCTGGATGTGCTACATATTGGTTAAATCTGAATCCCAGGCTGTAGTTTCAATTTACCCCAAATGGATTCTAGCAGTGTCTCTTGCCTACACAAGCTCATTGTTAAGTGCTCCTGGAGGCGTTTTCAGTGCATAGGGTAGTCACAATGTGTCATATAATTTATCAAGACTCTAAACCTGCATATTTGGAGCCCCTACAAGTGTATCCTGTTAGGGAGGATTTAAGAAGGAACATACCTTGGCTACACATACAATTTATGGCAACATGTACACATCTGTTTTCAGTTACACTTTTGACAATTAACTTGCCCCTATCAGCTCTCAAGCAGAAGTAATAATAAATGGACATTTTTTTGAAAGGGCTAGCTGTGAGATTTGGGAAGTCTCTCTCCCCCCATCCCATCCTTATCACGGAGTCAGTACTCTTAACCCAACCATGCATATTAACCTAAATATTTTAAATTATTTAACTCCTCCCTCACCCCTCCAGTGATGCACACACCACTTACAAAGGTATGTGACTGGAGCATGCCGCTTTGTATTTCTACCTTTTACATTTGTAGCTGAGCAATGTTTTCAGTACAGCTGTAGACAATCAATATACACAATTTCTGAGGGATTAACAGGTAGTATTCGGGGCAGCATGGAGCTGCGTTGCCCCAGAAGGAGTTCCAGGACACCTTCTGGCCCTCAAGGGCCATTAAGGGAGTACCATGCATGCTCCCCCACAAACCTAACCCATCCCATCTTCTCCCTGCCCCTTATGCAGAGGCTGGTGTCGGCAATGCTGCTAGCCCTGAGTGCAAGGATTCCCATTGTTGCGGCAGGATGGGGAGACGCTGCTTGTGCCCTCTGCCTCCATTTTGTGCCTATGCAAGGACAAGACCCAAAGTGGCCCAAACATGCTTAGCAGCACACACAAAACACTCCTTGCAAATTAAGGAGCAATTTCTGTGCATCGCCTGTTGATTTCAGTGGGAGCTGTATGTGTGCATTCAAGGGCTTTGAGCCCTCCTTTGAGTCTTACCATGAAGCAACTCTCCATGATTTATAATTTACAAGAGAAATTCCACGAGTTAACAAGGTAGAGGCCGGGCAGTACTCTGCTGATTACAACTCATTTTCAAATTGATAACTTCTTTTTCCCACGGCTGACCTGAGGCAACGTAATGTGAGTGATTGCATAACAACAAAGGGTTTCAGGTGAGGAATTTAGCAAGTCAGTAACACTGTAGAGTGTTAAGAAGAAAAGATTAAAAAAAAATAACTTTCTCATAATGAAGCTAGGCACGGAAGTAGTGACAGTGAAACTCAAACCTTTACTTCAGAGTTTGGTCTCAAGTGTTCCAAGGTCAGATAGTTGTAGCTTATTTGCACCTTTGAGGCCTTACACTATGGCTCATGAACCATACTTTCTATTCAGCCTCTTACCTCAAGAGATTCTTGATCCTGCTTGTTGGGGGAGTCTTGGGGTATGTCTGCAAAGCGAAGAAAAATTTGCACCTGGCTCATACTAGCTGACTTGGGCTCTCTGGGCTTGGGCTGCAGGGCTGTTTCATTGCTGTGTAGACTTCTTGACTTGGGCTGGTGCCCAGGCTCTAGGGACCTGCGGGGTAGGAGTGTCCCAACGCTTGGACTTTAACCCAAGCCCAGAAGTCTATGCAGCAATGAAACAGCCCTGCAGCCCAAGCCCTGCGAGCCTGAATTGGCTGGCCAGCCACTGGTTTTTCTTTGCTGTGTAGACATACTCTTGGTAGCTCCTAGTTAGGATACGGATTGCAGAGCTTTGGATAGGGAAAAGGGGACAAATGTGGAGGAAGGAGTAGAGCAGAGCTGGTTGAAAATTTTTGAAAAATACTGGAAAATTTCAAACTCTTTTTTTTTAAATCAAAAACGTTGTTGAAAGTTTTCATTTACCAAAAGCAGAGTTTTCTGTAAACAAAAAACTTCGATGTCAGTTTGACTAATCATTTTGACTTAAAAAAAAGTTGCAAAAAATCTTTGCAGGAAGCTCAAACATTTAAATCAACTGCTTTTAGAAAAAAAAAAATCTCCATTTTGAAAATCTCTCTTTCTACAGCCAATCTTTTCATTCAGAAAATGGTGACCAGCTGTAGTGTGGAAGAGTGTGTATCAACAGCCTTGTCAATGAATGAGAGGGCAAAGAGGGTAAGAAATCTAAGGAATGTCCTTGTAACTGCTAGATAGAGCTTTCCATTTAGTGGCCAGTCAATCCTATATATAAGCACGGATGACTTTTCTGAAATAAAAATAACAAAAAATTAAAGCACTTACAGATGCACTACAAATACTTTGGGCCAGATTCTGCCACCTTTCCTAGCACTGAGTGGCACTTCACTTTAATAACCGTCCCCTTGAAATCAAAGCGTCTAGTCACAGAGTACGGCCCTGATCTTGCACCTATAGTGAGAGCAACTGCTTTGACTGCATACTGTCAGCTGATCGGAGCCAAAGGCCTGAGTAAGGGTATTGGAATCTGGTCCTTGCTTTATGATGTCCCAATGTTACCAGAAAGGTCAAAAATCAATTACAGGTGCAGGAGGAATCTCCTTCCAAATTTGACTTTGTCTAAAGCTTGCACTTCTGTAATGTTCCATACTTTAGATTGATGTTACATGGTTGGCATCCAATCTAAGTTTAATTAGAAGAATGCACCAACTATGATTATTATCTCCCTCTACTGACCTTTGTATCGGTTGTTTCCTTCCTCCATTATAGGGAGGAAATTACTAGGAGCCATTTTCCAGCCCGCCTCTTCTTCCTGTGTGAAGAAAATATGGAATATCATTGTATTAATCACCGAATAGATAGTCATTAAAAAGACAGGGTCCCAGAATAATGAAAAATGGGATCAAGTGTAGTTTTAATTCACAAGTGATTATCAGAAAGTTATTTGGTGAAAATTGTTGGATGAGACCCCTGAACTAAATCATATTTTTCAAGCTGATCATATGGTTGGACTTCATCCACACAGATTGGGACAGTTCGTGTTCAAAGCCAGTTGGGTCACATTAATTTCAAAGTTATTAAACTCACTTGCTTTTGTAGTGTAGATGGGACCTTTGAGCATGGCAATCTATTTACCTTCCAATCATTCTTCTTCTTCATGCTGTAGCCACAATGTGCTAAGCGCTTTGGTGTCATGAAATAAGGATTGTTTTTAGGCAATTAGAGGATTATAGTTTGAGGGAAAAATGGGTTTTGAGAAGACAAGTGTGCTGTGAAGGATCATAAAGGATATTGCAGGTACAGGGAACAGCCTGGGAGATGGCATGGAGGTGATTCTGGGGCAAAAGAAGAAAGGAAGCATGAAGGAATTTTAATCAGTAGAGTGCATGACTTGACAAGGAGGTGGTGAGGATTGGCTGGAGGGGCATGCTGAAGAATAATGCAAGCAAGAGGATTCAAGGGTGGAACTCAAATTCTCTGCTGCACTCCCACCTTCTGCAGGGCCTGAGGTGCCTGCGACCCCTATCTGGATATCCTGCAGTATGCGATGGACTGCATTTAGACTATCAGGCCAGCCCTGCTGCATTGCTTTTAATTTTTTTAAATCATACTTTTTACACAAAATGACATTTAGATGATTTGAAGTTGCATTTATAACAGACATACATTTATATTTTGTTAATGACATAAATATTGCTGTGAAGCCTGAAAACTCAATTGCTCCCCATTAATTTATTTAGCCAGTGAACAGCATAGTGCACATATATGAATTATTTCTGTTAACCTTAGGAATAAGCAAAGCAGTCTTTTTGATGGCTAACTTCACTGATTTTATACTTTGAAGTAAAGAGTATTTCTATGCCAATACATTTCAAATATTAATATACAACATATTTAAATAGATTTTTTTCAAAATAATTCAATATATAGAGAACAGCTACAACGAATATGGGCCTAAATTCTACGTTAGCAGTAAGTGTTTTTCACATAGTTTTAGAAAGATCAAGGAATTATTTTCTTGATATTTTTTCTACATTCAGATGATCGAATAGCTGAGTCAATGTTGTATAAACTGTTGTGGGGCACCTTGAACCGATGATACCGGTTTCAATCCAGCCACAGATATGGGGGTAACAATTGGATGAGCACTAAGCATGTGTTTGAATCTTTCCACAGACTGATCTGCATGGGGAAATCCACACTGCAAGGCTGTGAAGAATCTGAATTGATTTGCACTGTGCTGCTTGGCTACATTTTCCTGGTCACAGTGAAGAGGTTCTGCCTGTGGATCTCCTTGATGACAGAATGTTGCTTTAAGCTCCATATGGCTAGATGAAATTTATAGAGAGACCACCGCCACATTTACGTCTTACAAGCAGGTCAGTACACAGTATATTACTATATTAAATAGTTCCAAATGGTTCAACATATGTCTTGAAAAGTCACAAAAATAAAAGGCTTGTGAAGAGAGATTATACTGTGCTAGGTTTCTGTTATTTCTCTCTTAGTGCCCAATGGGAAATCAGATCAGCGCTTAACAGGGAAGAGAATGAAGTTACTTTGATATCAAATGCATATTTCTAAAGATCACTATCAGACTTAAGGAATATTTAAATCTCCTTCTGGGATCATAAGCTTGTTTTCTTTAAAAAACTGAAGTTAGGAACAAGGCCTTGTTTGACTGCGTCACTATGACTTATAGCCTACGCTTATTTTAATAAGGTCCTTCTGTTAGAACTTTTCAGAATACTTCTGAACCATTCCAAGATGATTTTTTTTCAGTATTACAAGCAGGGAATAATGTTCTCTTTGTTCTATCTCAATGAGCCACAGAACACCTGATATAATGGCCTTGATTATTACTTTACAGAGGCTGGGGCATGAAAAAAGAGGAGAACTACAAAAAATTATAAAACCCTCATAGTTCTGTACTGTTGTTTCTTCAGCAAACCTTCAAAATTTCATACCAAGACTCAACCAGAGCTGTAAGAGGACAGGGACACATTTTTGGTATCGCTGTTTATCCACCGAGGGATACAAAGCAATCACCTTACCTCGTGAATAGGGTGACCAGACGTCCTGATATTTAAGTGTTTGTCCCGATATTTCATTCCACCGGCAGCACTCACTTTTTTTTTTCGCTCGCTGCTCCGCTGGCAGCACTCCCTCCCCTCCCCCCCAAATCTGGTCACCCTACTCATGAAAGAGTGGATTTGAAGTCAGGGGCATGAATTTCACTGCAATCTTTGAAGCTCAGAATTGGTTCAGAATGTTCAGTGGGTCTGAAGCTATTTCCTCCTGACCTTTTCCTTGGTGACTTAAAAACTGAAGTACTGTTGGGATACATTTTTGCAGCACGTGTGGAAGGACCCTCTCCAATGTACTAGCGGAGGGTCAGGATAGAGACATACTAGGGCTTTGTTTTGGGAGGGCCATTTAGGAAGAGTGGGGAATTAGAAGCAAGGCCTCAGTTAGCAGTACAAGGACATATTGGTATATGCTTCTCAGGCTGAAGAGAACTGCTTAATATCCTAGATTGCATGGCTCTGTTTGACATGGTCATTTAACCAGTGTAATTCTAATAACTCCTTTAAGCCCTCACTTAGGTAGAGATATACAACGGCTGTTAGTTGGTTCTTCTCTTAGGGCTATATTGTGTCCTGCACTGAGGGGAGGGGCAGTACAGAGGTGCTCTGTACCAGTGTGAATCAGTGGAGGCATTCTGACTTGGTAACCCAGGATGCAGCAGGTATTCTGCTAGCTCTGTAGTCCTGACTGGAGCAGAAGGGGATGGGTTTAAAGGTCTTCAGACTATCCACTTAGTATCTTTGGCATACGAAGACAGCTACTTCCAATATACTGTAAATGGATGCTCCCATGTTACAGTGTCAGAATCTGATAATCTCTGCATTAGAAAGATTGACACTTATTTATTTCGCTTAGTTTAGTCTCGTGGCCAGCTGTTTCTATTTTTTCAGACAGCTTGATGGACATTGCCTAAGAAACCCTAGTCTTCATGTTATATGAGTGTCCCACAGTTAGAGCTAAATGTATAACTTCTCTTCAGAAGAGTTTACAGTGAGGGAATGTCTGGGCCCCAGGAGTCCCCTCCTCCTAACACTCAGTGATAATGATCACTAAAAGATTAAAGATTGATGGTATCTACAAAAAACGAACTCACTCTAGAAAGTTCACATACAACAAAAGTTGCTGTTACAGCAAAAGTCAAAAATTCTGACTGCACAGCATGATTTAGAATTAAGACAATGCAGCTAAAATCCATCACAATCTTCTGGTTGGCATATCATTTGTCTGGTGTGTTCTTCCATGAATCTGCTATTGAAAAAAGCCGATTGGAGTAACAGAATCTCAACCTTTCAAAGCCTTCAGGGAGGACAGCATTCTAGTAGTTTTGTTAGCAAAAACATAAATTTGGCCTACAAACAACGTGAGGTGAAAAGAGCTCATACTTTAGGGTCATTTTAAGTGAATTGAAAAAACATGGCCACTATCTACAGAATAGCAAAACATTGGTTTACATTATAAAATAAATGGTTTGCAGATAGTAAATTGTACTTAAAAAAATTAGTCTGGAATATAAGCAAGCGTGCAGATTGGATTGGCAAAATGTTAGCTTCAGGGCAGGGGCGACTCTAGACATTTAGCCACCCCAAGCACGGCGGCATGCCGCAGGGGGAGCTCTGCCGGTCGCCGGTCCCGCAGCTCCGGTGGACCTCCCGCAGGCGTGCCTGTGGAGGGTCCGCTGGTCCCACGGCTCCACCGAAGCTGCGGGACCAGCGGACCCTCCGCAGGCACGCCTGCGGGAGGTCCACCAGAGCCGCGGGACCAGCGGACCCTCTGCTGCCTGCCTGCTGCCTTCCCTCTGGGTGGCCCTGGCAAGCCCTGGCACAAATTAAGCATTGTCTATACTGCAGTTAAACAGTCCCGTAGCCCGAGCCCTGCAAGCCTGAGTCAGTTAACATGGGCCAGCCACAGATTTGGAACAGCAGCGTAGACATACCCAAAGAGGCCTGTGCTTGGTGGAGAACACACCATACTTCTAAAGCAGTGTAACAGCCTCTATGCGTATTCTTTCCCATCCATCCCCCCAGAGTCAATCCTCCCACATCAACATTCCACAGGCAGACTTCCTCCAGCTATTGTCAGACACAGGCAGCTTCGCAAACACCTACCCCAAGCCTCTGGTTTTGGAAGCCTAAATAAAGTCTCCATGGCCATCAAACTTAGATGACGTAAAATGCACGAGGACCTCATCCTCTTCCAACCCTCCTGTAAGTGGGGCTAAAGCAATGGTGGCAAGTCAGTTTGTCTAAACGCAGAAACCCTGAATGGATGGAGGCCAGCGATGCCACGTGGATTGCACAGGCCTGAAGCTTTCACTGCTTTAACAAACTACTAAACAAATTCATATTTTAAAATGCCTTACAGTATCCGTCTTTCCTTTTTTCTCTTTTCCTTTCCCTTTTCCTTTCCCTTTCTTCTTCTTTTTCTCTTTTTTCCCCTTTTCTTTGGATTTTTTCTTTACAGCTGCTTCTTCTTCTTTAGCAGCCAGCTCGGCAGCAACCTGGGAGAGAGTCAAAGTAACACACACCATTATCTTGATGTTTTTAAATATAAAGAATATTAAAGTATAGGAAGCAGGATAAGGGATGTTTCTGCCAAATTGAAATGCATTTTAACTTTCAGAATGGGTCATGATTTGATATTTCTCTCCCTCCTTCAGTTTCACGTTCTTGTGCTTTTTTCATTAATTGATCTCTATTTTCAAAATGTCACCCATTGCTAAGTGGCTGTTAGTGAGTATTAATGGACTGATTTTATTTATTTTACATGTCAAAAATGTAATGATAAGCACTCAGTCTGTGCTCTGGACATCTACCTCAATGGTTAAAACCACAAAATCAGCAAATGATTTCCCATAAATGTATCCACCTCAAGCCACTCCCATTACAACAGCCTTAGAGAAGAGAGGACAAAGATGGGCTTTGTTGTGTGGTCAGAAGGCTACCATATCTGGGTTTTTGCAGACCCAGGGGGTTGGGAGAGCAAGTTTCAAAGCACAGAGAACACCCTGCCTGGTGCCTTCTTTCATTTACACTGAGGAAGCTCCAGCTTGAGAACTTCTGGTTAGATCAGCGGTGGCAATATACTGTGGAAGAGGGGTGATTTCTGAGGTAACTAGGTCCCAAACCATTCAGGGCTTTATAGACTGAAACAACATCTTGAATTCCACCCAGAGCCATAACATATCAGTGGGCCCAGAAGCAAGAAAAAGATGCATAATCTAGACCCCTTCTAGTCTTGGACTCGCCTCAGAATTTGGCCCAGTGTTTCCAAAGCAGATTGATTTAATATAGGTGGACTTTGAGATGTTTCCTTTAGGGATGTAGTGGATGTCTAGCTTTACTATCTAGCTGAATATAGGACCCCCTTAGAAATGGTATTTGTCTGAAGCCAAACACTCTATAGGACCATAAACTCAGAGGTCCAGATTGTCAACTGGTATAGCCCTATTAAAATCAATAGAGCTCATTTCTGACAGCTAAAGACTTGGCCCATTATATTTTGCTAGTTGTAAAGGTGTTGGGTCTTAATTCTTTGTTTCTTTATGCCATTCGCTCTCCCCTTGCGCCCTTTTATTTCCCACTCTCATGCATACGTTTTATATGCAACTGTTTGCCTTCTATATCATTCTTTCTATGAGCCTCTCTCTCCCTTTATACTTTCTTTTCTGTCCCCACATTTTTCATTTTTAATAGTTCCTCTCCCCCACTCCCCTATATTAATTTCTTTACTGCCTCTGAGTACCCTCCATACTCCCTTCATCCCCCTGTTTGAACTCTCAGGAGAAAAAGGGGAATCTGGGCCCTGCTTTCACAGAGCTGAACTCCCAGAGACACCAGGAATCATTTGGAGCCTTGCTTCAGGCTTGCCCCGGATAATCACCTTGCTAGTTTTCTCCATCTTGATAGTGTTCCTACTGTCCAGTGTAAATTGGTGGCGTTCATGGCCTTCTAATCTGGCTGTTACAACCCTTCTGCAGTGTGCTGAAATCTAGGACTGCTGCTCATTCCAAAAACACATTGTTGCAACGTGTTTTACAAGGCATTTTGCAATGTGTAATCCTAGACTTCCGTCAGCTACTTTTTGGCTTCAAATAGGTATTGGAAAACTGACTTGCTATAGCTAAATAGAATCATTTCATCCAAAAATTCAGCTAAATATTTGCAAAGCCAAATTCTGATGCAGCCTTACATGTACAGTAGGAGTAGGATATGCTAAAGAAAGGGCAACCACAAACAAAGAGTAACTTAATGGAATGCTGTCAGATTGGAAGGAGGCCTCAAGGGGATTCCACAGTGATCTGTTCCGAGTCTGGTGTTGTTTAACATTTTTATTAATGACCTATATGTAGGAATAGAGAGCATACTGATCACATTTGCTGATGACACAAAGCTGTGGCGCGGGAGGTTACAAACACTTAAGAGGATAGAGCTAAAATTCAAAGGGATCTTGATAAATTGGAGAACTGGGCTATAGAAAAGAAAGTGAAATTAAACAAAGACAAAGACACTATTTTCTTCCATAATATAGAATGGAGGATCACTGCTGAGAAGGATCTGGGAGTTGTGGTGGATCACAACCTCAACATGAGTCAACAATACAATGCTGCTGCAAAAAAGCAAATGCAGTTTTGGGCTGCATCAACAGAGGAATAGTATACAAGTCATGGGAAGTGATAGTACCGCTCTACTCGGCGCTGGTTAGGCCTCAGCTAAAGTACTGTGTCCAGTTTTGGTAAACAATGTCTAGAAAGGATATAGAGAAACTGGAAAGGATCCAGAAGTGAGTGACAAGGAGGATCAAAGGGATGGAATGCAAGCCATATGAGCAAAGGTTATGTTTAATTTGGAAAAGAGATGATTAAGCAGGAGACATGATAGCAGTCTTGAAATATTTGAAAAGCTGCCATAAGGAAATGGAGAAAAATTATTCTCTCTTGCCACAGAGGGCAGGGCAAGAGGCAATGGGTTCAAACTACAGCATGGAAGATTTAATCTAAATCTCAGGAAAAACTTTCTAACTGTAAGAACAGTAGGACAATGGAACAAACTATGTAGGGAAGAAATGGAAGCTCCTTCGTTGAAGGTTTTCAAAAGGCAACTGGCACCATCTGTCTTGGATGGTTTAGACACAACAAATCCTGCACTTGGCAGGGGGTTCGACTCGATGACACTTGTCATCCCTTCTAATCCTATAGTTCTATGATTTTATGATTCTAAGGGAAAAACCAGGAAAAAGGAGGAATCCTAATAGGAAGCACCAAAAACAGGCTCATACACAAAGGCACCCCAAGAGAGGGTATTAAGGCTCAAATTTATCAAGGAAAAGCAGGTTATTTCAAAGTGCCCAACCATATGAGTTATCACAATCCAGCGTTTATTTGCAGTGATCTTGCTATTTTTGTTTTGCAACATAGGCAATGTTAACTAGTCCCTTATAGCAGGACTAGGGTGACCATACATCTCAGTATAAGGGGCTTTGTCTTATATACGCCTGGAAAAAAAAGTGTCCTGATTTTTCACACTTGCTATCTGGACACCCGAAACAGGACTAGCGTGAAACTCAAAGGAAGAAGATGACATTTCCCATCATGAGCAGTGATGTCTCGGATGGATGGAAATGTATAGAATGTTAGAACAATACTTATAGACAATGTTGGAGATTTAATTCTCATGTCAGGTAACCAGTGGTAATGATGAAATACAAGCTCTGTGACACTGATGTTTAATTGCAAAAATACATTTTTAAAATGCTGACAATACAGGAAAAAATAAAACAGGGAAGACAAAATATTTCTAAGGCTAAAACAAACGTATGATCCCTCACTCTCACAGATCTTGGGAGACAGGCCAGTCCTCGCTTATAGACAGCCTCCCAACCTGAAGCAAATACTCACCAGCAACCGCACACCATACAACATAAACACTAACCCAGGAACCTATCCTTGCAATAAAGCCCGATGCCAGCTCTGTCCACATATCCATTCAAGTGACACCATCACAGGACCTAATCACATCAGACACACCATCAGGGGCTCGTACACCTGCACATCTACCAACGTGATATATGCCATCATGTGCCAGCAATGCCCCTCTGCCATGTACATTGGCCAAACCGGACAGTCTCTACGCAAAAGAATAAATGGACACAAATCTGACATCAGGAATCATAACATTCAAAAACCAGTGGGAGAACACTTCAACCTTTCTAACCACTCAGTGACAGACTTGAAGGTGGCAATTTTGCAACAAAAAAACTTCAAAAACAGACTCCAAAGAGAGACTGCTGAACTTGAATTAATATGCAAACTAGATACAATTAACTGTGGTTTAAACAAAGACTGGGAATGGTTGGGTCATTACACCAATTGAATCTATTTCCCTATGTTAAGTTCTCCTCACACCTTCTATGGGCCATCTTAATTATCACTTCAAAAAGTTTTTTTTCCTCCTGCTAACGATAGCTCATCTCAATTGATTAGACTCTGCCTGTTGGTATGCATACTTCCACCTTTTCATGTTCTCTGTATGTATAAATATCTCCTGTCTGTGTGTTCCATTCTATGCATCCGAAGAAGTGAGCTTTAGCTCACGAAAGCTCATGCTAAAATAAATTTGTTAGTCTTTAAGGTGCCACAAGTACTCCTGTTTTTTTTGCGGATACAGACTAACACGGCTGCTACTCTGAAACGTATCTAGAACAGTAAAATATATTTTCTGAAGAATGCCTTTTAAAGATGCATTAAAGAGCTCAGAGTGGAAAGAAAGTGAGGAAAATAGACATGGCTATACATTGCAATCATTGGAATCTCATTAGTGGATTTCCCCAAGCATTTCAGTAGTTTATATTTAATTAAATATGGTAATTCAAACCCCAAGCACCATTCAGTCATATCTTGCGTTGATAAGTGGTGAAGCATTTCATTCTTCTGGATAGATGAAAAGAATGACTAGAGTTCAAAATGGGTTTTTATTGTCCCAGCTGGGCTGTTGTATCCAAAACCAACAGAGGTACTCAAAATTTCTTCCTAACTGAAGTGGTAGTACGATTCCAGAGGTCCAAACTACTTCCACCTCCCACTCTGACTAGTAACTAAAGGATAACTGTAACCATTTACAAACAACTCTGGAGTAGGTCTATTTAGTGAGAATTTCTGTAACTCTGCATGAAAGTTACCAAATATTTTTATTTTAGGTGGCACTTCTGAGTTCTATTGGAATTATTTTAAAAGTAAAGTATCTCCAGACTATGATTAAAGATAGATATTTGTTTTATAAATGTGAATAATGTGATATTGAAAGAGATTGAACAGACTTTCTGTATTCACCAGCCTGCCGTAATGGTATTGAATTACAGTTCTTCTGTCTTGTTCGGCCCAATTTCATAAGGGTGAAAAATAAGAATCTTGGTTGAGATTTTCAAAGCTGAATAGGGGATTGTCACACAATGAATGGTTCAAGAGTGATCATCTCTCCCTTTACCCGGAGCCCTAGGGACTCTGCAGTGACTGAGTGACTCTTCTAATCCTTGGTGTGAATGGGCCTAGACTAGCCACTCATCCAGATATAGGATTACACTGATGCCTGAGATGAACATTAACCACGGCCAGCTGCTTGATAAATACTGTTGTTGCAGTAAAAAAGTTAAAAGGATTGCGCTATTAATGGTCAGCTACCACATAAGAACAGATGTATCTGCTCTGAGCTAGTCTGATGGCTCTGTGAAAGCAGGCACTTTGTGAACTGAGTTTCTCAGATCAGTCTTTAGAGGAAAGTGGAACGAACAGTAGTGACAAATGGACATGGAGGATCAAGACCCCAAACAGAGTGTAGCCATATTCTGGGTGGCGTTTACCTACCTCTCTCATTGCACTGAAACTATGAAACACTGACAGAAATTTATTGTCCATATGTGGAACCTGAACTCTCTGAAGAAGCTGTTCAGTTTCCAGAGGTTAATGATGGCACAAAGATCTTCTTTCCTCTTCCATATGAGGAAGTACCATGAATAGAAGCCTTTCCCTCAGTATTTCTGAGATGCTACTTCTACAGCCCTACTCCCACTCTGCTCTGAGCTGTTCTTCATGAGAGAGATTCCTAGAAAATCAGGTAAACCATCCCCAAAAGGAGTGGGAAAGGAACTGGAAGTTAAAACTAGTATTGGGCTCCTAAGCAACCCATCGTATCTGCAGCCTTTCTCCTGAAGGAAAGCATGTTGGAAAAAGCCGTTCTTTTCTTGAAATGTTTTAAATTGTCCTTCCACTTCTGATGTTGCCAAGGCCTCCTCTTCTGGGATTGATGCTGGAAACCTGAAAACACCAGATAAGAGTTCTGATACTGGATAGAAGATGAAACAATCAGGCCAGAAAAGAAAGACAGAAGTAGTCCCAGAAACCTAGAGGCACATTTTCCCTAGCATCTTGTCCATTTTGAAGCTGAAAAGATCTTCCCGTTCTAACAGGGTCCTCCACACAGGCCTAAAGGCTTTGACTACTCACAGGTTGCATCAGTTTTAATTAAAATAAATATTTAAATGGCTGTAGTTAAGTCCGTGCAAACCTCTAAAATTGAGCTAGGAGTACCAATTCAAATTGCTGATGCCAGTGTATGAGTCAGAGTGTCCAAAAATCCTAATCCACCTGTAGAAATTGCTTGAATGCTACTAAGCCACTAGATCATCAGGAAAATGCTTGATTAAAGGCAGCATCTTTCCTGAAGGTGAAACTGGCCCCTAGTCAGTAACTGGCCAAGCAGATATTTGGAGTAGACTTTCCTCCCCCTAAATGTAAATCTCTTTGGCATCCTTCTGAGACGGCCTGACCTGCCTTGGACTTCTCATCCCTTCACTGACTGATACCACCAGTGAACCAGGAATAAGATGGGGCAGGAAATAATGCTGCTGTGGCACCTGAGAAAGGCAATCTACCTCTTAAATGGGGAGCTTAGATTTATAGTACTTAATGAAGAGCCAGATTTGCAAAGGTATTTAGGTACCTAAAGATGCAATAGGTACCTCGTGGGATTTCCAAAAATGCCTACGGGAGTTAGGTGACTAACTCCCATTCCCTCTCATTGGCCCAGTGAATATTTTATTATGTATACACAGTAGAACAGTTCCAACAGGAGAGATTGAGAGGTACCTGCCCCAAAATACCCCATATCCCAGTGGTTAAGACACTCTCCTGCGAGGCCTAAGTTCAAATCACTGCTCCACATCATTTCCCCCCCCTCCCCCCTCCCCGGTTCCTCATGAAAAACCACTAACCTGGCTTAGGCGCCTAACTCCAGGAGGTTTACGGCTGTGAATTCCAAGTAGAGGGAGGCTTCTCACTACTTTGGAAGGGTGGGGCTTAGGCCGTACCCCTCTGCTCGGCTCACCGTGCTGATTTTTGTGAATCCCTGTCTCCATGCATTGTACAGGGACCCTGGGCCTGAACTCAGGCTTGTGAATTCCACTAGGTGGCAGGGTGTCTAACAGCTAGGCATGGCAGCGCCGAACTCCCCCCTGTGAATCCCACCCTCAGTGACTTGCCCAAGTTCATCCTGTGATAGCGCAGGGATTGCCTAACTCCCAGGTTAGTGCCCTACAACTGGACCATCCATTCTTTGTCTTGTATTTGTTGTATGTAACGTCCAGACCCCTGTTAATGCTACTTTTGCTTAAATAAACTAAATTACAGGTCCTTTGATATGCTGAATATTTCTTTTAAGGTGGTGCCATCGTACGTCAGTTATTCGTGGTACTTAAACTAATCATAGTTCCATTAAGTATGGCAGACCTGGAAGCCTCAAAATCCCATCATGCTACTTGCAGGTAACACTTTGGATTCACTTCATTTGAGAAATGAATTCCCTTAGCTACCTTTAAGTTTGGTTCCTCTTGGTGAGGCATGTTTGAACACTGTTTACACTCCAGTGTGCATTGACAAACAAAACCTAAGCTTTTAAACCTTTAAAAGCAGCCACAGGGATTTGTACCTTGCAGAAATGGATCCAAGATGATGAGTGGGATTTTGTGGGTCCCCCTGGACTTTGCAAAGTCTTAGTTTGTTTTGAGGGTCTGCCACACTTTGTGATCAATGGCAGATTAACACTTGTCTTTAGTTTTGCAGACACTGTTCAAATCTGGTTTAACTCACAAGCACAGCTAGCTTAGTGCTTTGCCTACTCCCCCGTAAACACTTGAAACTTTGGGTGCCTTGGTTTCTGTGTGGTTAACTTGAGATACTTAGGCCCTGATGTTCTGGGGTGCATGATCAGCACCTCTGAAAATCGCCCAAGGCTTCTTAAATTTGGCACCCATAATTAGTGAGAAATGTAGAAAATCTGGGCCTGTGTAATTTGGTACAATTTTCAGTCTGTGTTCACTACCTGAACCTTTTGTGAGCAGCGAGTTGCAGGTCAGGATTAAGTGCGTTTGCAGAGCTGGCTATAGGAAGCTATTGTTCTATAGAAACTCCAGAATCTGTCTTTCATGCTGTAGGTATTACAGTTCAAAGTATTAATTAACAAGTGAACAGAACATTCCATATGGGGTGTATGTGAATGTTTCAATATAGGGTTACATTAACAATTACAGAAACAATGTGGTTCAAGATACCTTGGTCAAATATGATGTAACTCTCCAACCTGAGTCTTTCCTAGGTATAATGCGGGTAACTAAAGCATTGCTATTTATACCTGTACAAACTGTCTGAATAAATGAACTATTTTAGTTTCATGGTGCTGATAATAATAATTATGATCATTTGTATTGTGGTATTGCAAAGAGTCTCCAGTCAGGATGACGCACGTGTGTTTGCACAGCAGACAGCACATAATTCCTCCCCCCACCCCCATGACTGTCTGCACACTATAAAGCTGAAATTACAGTAATTCAGAACTGACTTTCTATTCTTGACACACACATTTCATTTGCAACCAAAAATGCCAGGAAGCAGATTCTTTCTTTTCTTAAGCTTCTGAATGTTGGAAGTAATTGGAGGGATGATGTGATTTCTAGACAGCAACTGTAGTGGCTTATTTCTAGTGAAGAGTCATTTATTAAAAAGGATTAATTG
Source organism: Mauremys mutica (assembly GCF_020497125.1). Classification (NCBI taxonomy): domain Eukaryota; kingdom Metazoa; phylum Chordata; order Testudines; family Geoemydidae; genus Mauremys; species Mauremys mutica. The sequence continues at coordinate 78,991,752 of NC_059081.1, read as the reverse complement.
CAGAAACAAATTGTCATTTTGTTGGCAGTAGTATAAAAGCAAAGGCAAAAACTGACTTCATAGAAGGATATAAAAGACAGGGGATAAAAACCTGAAACAGATGCAGTAAGATTATATTGATTTTCACCAAAATCTTAAATTATTTCCTTAAGGGACAAAAGCCTCTTGTCCACAAAGAAATCATATATTTTTCACTAAATAAATAATCAGAGAATTTCCTACCGGGACACCTTTTGCACACTTTATTTTTAATTATTATGATTAATATTTTTTATTATTTATATTTCACCTCAGTTAAATATATGCACACAATTCCCCTCAAAGTACAAAAGCATAGTTTGTGTAGAAGTACCAGGCTATATTATAAAGTCAAATAAGGTCATAGTCATAGTCAAGGATAAGGAAATATTGAATGTATACTATTGTAGCAATGGTTTGTGAAATGATACATTTTTATTTTATTTTCCCTGAAGTGTCTTTACCCACGGCTTTATCAAATGTTCACTTTTAAATACAATCCTGTCTTCATTTTTCATAGAGTTTAACTGGATAGTAACCAACCTATTCACAGAAGGTAATACATACAAGAGGTGAAGTGCTGGCCCCATTGAAGTCAATGGCAAAACTCCCATTGATTTATATTACCCAGAATACCAGAGTTCAACAAAAACAATTACATAGTAGTTGTTGTTCTGGCATCAACAGTATGTTGAGTCAGACGAACACAAGATCCTTTACTTGTGTATTTGACAGTCAGGTACCAAATTCATTAACATACTTCAGTATCCTCTCTTTAGGGCAAACACATTCTGAGTATCTGAGAGAACATGGGTCATGTTCTGATCGCAATTATGCTGATCTTAAGGAGAAAACGGAGGCAGAAATTCTGTCAAATCAGATAATTTTGATAACATTGCCAGAAGAAATAGGTGTATTTTTCTTCTGTATGGTTTTCATCTAGGAGGGAGGGATAGCTCAGTGGTTTGAGCATTGGCCTGCTAAACCCAGGGTTGTGAGTTCAATCCTTGAGGGGGCCACTTAGGGATCTGGGGCAAAAATTGGTTCTGCCTAGTGAAGGCAGGGGGCTGGACTCTATGACCTTTCAAGGTCCCTTCCAGTTCTAGGAGATTGGTATATCTCCAATTATTAGGGCAGGGAGAAAGCAGATAGTAAAACAATCTCTCAAGCTGTTGTTCCAGGTTTTAGAATTCCTGTATTTATAATGTAGTGATGAAGCAGACGCCCAAGAAATATAGCAAAATAAATGAAGATAGGAATTAAAAAGGGGGGGAAAACATACTCCAGAATCAACTGCAAATCAGTGTTGCTTGGTGGTACCATTTCTCTTCATATTTTCTTTTTGAATTTTGTTTGTTCTTTTTATTGGCAGGGGCAGGTCTAATTATCCTCATGTCCCCTGAAGCCATCTCTAATAATAAGCAATACCTGCTGGAGAGCTCCCCCGCTGCTTAGAACAGCCTACAAAGCCCTCTTGACTCCAGCATATGTTTCTACTTTAAAACCTGAAAAACGTAACGGACTGTTTTTCCTCATTCTGTCTGGGATGGAACAACAATGAGGTTCAGATAGAGAGACTGGCAGGCTGACCCGAGCAAACTGTAAGCTAGAGTATGCCAAACTTCAGTTTGGGTGAGACGCAGAGACCCACTTCTCATCATTTTCCTTATTCTGAACAAAGTAACTGCCATTCAGAGCACTCTGCCTTAGGCTGGGCGAGTCAATATTTACAGCCAGTCTGGTTCACACTCGGTGGGTCAAATACTACTCTCATGTACAGGAGTTCCCAAGGTTATTTCCCCAACAGATTCATCATCCAGCTAAGGTCACTTTTGATGGAGGAAATGGCTCTGAGTGCCAATCTCTGCCTTTGCCGTGCCAACTGAGCTTAATCACATTCTCCATGTGACACCTTGATGGTCAAGGAAAGAGATCACAAGCTGCTTTTATTAGTCAGAGGGGCCAGAAAAAGGTTTTAACAGGAAAAGCAACTGAGAGGGGTTGCAAAAAGGTGTAAGATAAACTAAGCCTCTTCCCTCACTTTAATTCAAACCTTTTTATTGGTCAGTGGCAGTAAATTAAAGCAACTTAAGCCTGGTGTATATTAGAAACCTTTATCTGGTTTAACTAAATATTTTAAAATCAATGTACTTAGACTAGTGCAAACACCTAATGTAGAGACATACCAGTCATTACTTAAAATGATTTAGCTTAATTTGGTAATTTACTGATGCGAACTAAACTTCTTAAAACCAGGTTTAAAATGGATTAAATGTATCTACATCGGGGGTTTGCATCAGTCTAATTGAATAAATTAAAAAAAATTCATTGAGGTAAACTGGTGTAACTCTTCTAAGAGACTTCTTTGCCCTTGACTCCCTTACACTCACTTATCAATGTGTAATTTACATACTTTATATCTTGCCTTCAAATGTGGCTTAGTTGCTACATGGGAATTAATCTCTGCTTATAAAGGCAAGGAGTAATGGAAACACTAAACTTACTTGCTTAAGAAAGTAAATCAGGAAGTGTTATTTCCTCCTCATAGCACAAGAACTAGGTTTCACCAAATGAAATGAATAGGCAGCAGGTTTAGAACAAACAAAAGGAAGTTTTTCTTCACACAACACACAGTCAACTTGTGGAACTTTTTGCCAGAAGATGCTGTGAAGGCCAAGACTATAACAGGGTTCAAAAAAGAACTAGATACATTCATGGAGGATAGGTCCATCAATGGTTATTAGCCAGGATGGGCAGGGATGGTGTCCCTAGCCTCTGTTTGCCAGAAGCTGGGAATGGGCGACAGGGGATGGATCACTTGATGATTCCCTGTTCTGTTCATTCCCTCTGGGGGACCTGGCATTGGCCACTGTCGGAAGACAGGATACTGGGCTAGATGGACCTTTGGTCTGACCCAGTGTGGCCGTTCTTATGTACTTTGAGCACATAGCCATTGCCATCCCGATAACAAGTTTAACCAAAAAAATTTAGAGCAGTGGAGACCATTGCTATAAAATCTCCCTTGGGTAGGTGTGGACACTTTTCTTTCTCTTAGTTTCAATCTCTAAGCATTTTATCCCTTTTTGAGGGGGGAAAGGCATTAAAATACCTGGTCTGGGGTTTTTTGAGAAAAAATCGCAGTTGAACCTCCCTCCTCTTCATTAGGGTAGTCAGGAAACTTGCCTGTAATATGCCTGCATGCAAAACAAAAGAAGAATCAATTAAAATACAATACCTGCCAATCCTATTATTAACCTGACAACACCAATGTGTTATGGAGGATCATCCCATCCCATCATACTCAAGATTGAAGGAATAACAGCACCTTCTAAGATATTCACTCAGCAAATTCATTGTCTTTCTGTTATGTTTGTACAGTACCTTGTCTATGATTGGAGTCATTAATTACTACTGCAATAAATGTAAGAAATAAAAATACATGTATTATAATTGCAGGCACTTTGGCTCTCATGCGGAACAATTTCTATTTGCACATGTATAAATAGCATCAGATGGAAAAACTGGTTCCTTGCATTTGCAATAAATCAACATACATGTGAAAAAGGATTTTCTCACTTATACTACTAACAGTTTTTAGAGGCCAGTTGAAAAATGGCCCTTAGAACCAAAAGAGAAGCATAGATTGTCTGTTCTGTTTAATGTTAGGCCACATTTGATTTTACAAACATGTTTTATCTCTAAGATAAGTAAGGATTCATTCACATTTTTGACTCAGTGAAATAGTTTAATATTATATTAGATGCAGCTCCTGTGTTTAAATAATGCTAAGAGTTTGACTTAAAGCTGAAAAAAGCCAGGGCATTAGACATTAGGGTGGTTACTGCTTTCTTATTAATGCTAGCTGAAGGGAAAAAATGACAATGTGAACTAAAGTGAAGAATTAGTCTGAACTCAACCCCTTTAAGTAATTTACTATAAACATGTATTACAAAAATGTTTGATTTTGCTATTTTGTTTACTTTTTATTTAAAAATCATTCATAGATGCAAATGAATGTTACTTTCTTGAGAGACAAAACTTCTGTTTCTTGAGCAATAGCTTAGGCAGGTTTTCAAAAAAGTTAACTGTGAGAGGCATTTTTTTTTGTTAAAAGTTGTTAAGTCTTTTAAAGATAATTAGGGTGTGCTGAATCCAAATATGGTTGTTACCAATCTGTATGTTGTGTATAAAGGCCTCACAAACAAAGTAACATGTAAATTGCTGGAGTGTAAATCTTTATTTCCTTTTTTGTCTAGGATTAACATACTTCAGTTAGATATTAATGAGCAATACGATGTAATGAAAGTGATCAAATAGTGATCAACCTTTTTAGAAAGCCGTTGGATTTCAGTTTCTTATTTGCAAGATGTACTAGAAATATTTTAATGTTATACAACCATGAAAGAGCAACACATAATCTGAAAACACCTGTTTTTGAAACAAGTGAAAATATTTCTTGACTAAACCTTAAGTAAGCATTTTAATGCACACAAGTTAAGCACACATCTTAATGTACTATTTCAAGAAACGCTGGTATACAGTGGCAGATTGAACAGTCTTATTAGGTCACATATTATGGCACAGCTATTTATTTGATAGTACTGCCCTGGTGATCTGTCATGTACATTGGTACAACCTTGTTCCAGTTCTCTGCATTTGCATGCTCCTGCACAGACAAGTTGCTCTGCCCTGCACCTGCGTCACTGACTTCTGCACCCTCTTGTGCGGCCACAGAATATTGCCTCCATGCAATCTGCTGGCATTGATGGTTGTTACATGAACTGTCCTCCTGTTTCCAACCCATTGTCTTTGGAGGAGGAAATACAGGATTTTTGGGCAGTGGGACTGTCTCCAAGCTAGTGACTGGTAGTGAGCTTTCTGCATGTGAACAAAAAGATCCTCACATGTTGGGGGTAAAACTTCTGATAACTACATGTGTGTGAACAAAGTGCTTTGTCAGTGCTGGGGACCTCTGGCATGCCATACATTTTATAAATAAACTCTTCTGCATTTTTCACCTCTTTTGAGTCTAGGTCACATTTTACAAGATGGTTAGAAGCGGATGGTGTTGCTGAAAAACTTTACATGAGGTCTTCTTGCTTTGTCCAGCAATAAAAGTAGTACCGGTCAGGGCATGAAATGGGAGCAAAGTTCTCAGAACAGTGGGTCCATATTGTACTTTCTCACAAATGGCATGAATAGGAAAGTACTTTGGCTTCATCCAAAGCTGCCTACGTGTCATTTTGCTATAGCAACCCCAACCCGAAAAAAACCTACATCAGCATCCCTGGCTGCGACAACCACACTGTCGGCATCATTGTGGACAGTGTAAAATCATTTTTGTGTCTGCTTCTTCCTGATGAGCACACACTTGATTGGTGTCAACTACTGCTGTTGAGCACTGTATTTCAGCCTCATCCTGAAATCCACCAGCCAGACTGATGATTTTGTCATATGGTTCTTCTGTCATTAGTTGCTTATATAAAAATGTTTCAAGGTCCTCCTTATTTTCTGGAAGTTCAATGAACTCCATCCAGTTACTTGGGAGATGCACATAATTTGATTTCCACCAGTCTTCAGATGGGTCTTGTACCTCTTTAGCATTTTTGTGTTGTACCACACTTAACAGATTCCTTGTAGGACCTGTCAAACACAATGTCTATTCTGTGGAAGTCTGCTCCAGTCCTAAGTACTGTTTTTACAAATGTCCCTGCAAGGTCTCCAAATATTTTGGCTACTGATGGCTTTCCTATAGCTTGTCACAAAACAGCTTCTCCCCAAAGGGGTAACTGTTGGTGTGTACATCACCCAGTACTGCTTTTGTACTTGTTCTCAGACTGCCGTTTGTGTGTGCTAATGCCAAAGGGACAGGCATTAACTCATGTTTCAAAATATGTTGCAAATTCACAGTCCTGCCGGCTTCATAGGCTGTGATAAGTTGCTGAAGAATATTTCTGTCTGCCTTCATGCTTGAGGCTTTTCCTTTGACTTCTTTCCCTACCTCATGTATCATGGAAAAAGTTGGAGCATTATTTTTTTGGTAGTGGATCACGTGTACACGTGTACACATTCAGGTTCTCCCTCTTGTGCCAGCAGCCATTTCTCCACAAAGCTTTCCAGCTGCACTTGTTCTAGGATCTATGCCTTCAACGGTGTGTCTTGTATCGCTTCAGCAGCCAGATCTTTTGTTGCCATGAAAAATATTGTTCCTATCTGGAGAAAATCTTGAACCTCTGAAGTGTTCATAAGTGCGCACTTTCATCTTCTTTGGCACACTGCTTGCTTGGCTTTCTTGACCGTGTAAAGGGTGCACCAGTCACCACTCACTGCTAGGGCACCTCCTAGCTGGCTGTTCTGGGGATTAGCTCCTTCCAGGTCTGCTGCCCCCTCATGTGCACTGCCACCCCCCCTCTCTTTCTCTCTCTGAGACTCACGGTGCTCTCTCTACATGGCTTGGCTGTTCAGCCAGGTCGCTGTGTATTTTCCCCTTCTGGGGAGTTATCAAAGCCTCTCCATCCAAAGTGGCAGTCTTCTCCCTCACTGCCCTGACTGTGCCACTTCCTCAGTGGCTGGTAGGGAAACCCAGGCCTGTCCTCTACACCAGGTTCAGCTCAGGGACTCTCTATTCAGTGACCAAGGTCTGCAATGTCCCACCTTGCTGCCATTTTCCTGAGCCTTTTTCTACTCTGCGCCTCTCAGGATTTTGCTCCATCACCCTTCTGAATAAACTCTTCCTTCATGGCCTAAATCTCCTGGGGTTTTTACTCCCCTGCTGAGTTTTCTTCCTTCTGAGTGTCCTCCTGAATCCAGAGAGTGGCTGCAGGCTCCTTCACTGCAGCCCCTTTCCATTGCCAGCTTCCTGGGTTTATATTAACCCCGCCTGTTCCTTCTCAGCTGGGCTCCTTCATCAATCTGTGGTTACTTAGCCCATCTAATTTCCCTCATCTGTGGTCTATCCACTTAATTGGCCCCTGCTGATCCTTATTAACCCTGCCTAGGCTAGTGTGGGATGAACACCCCATGAAAGATTTGTGAATAAATTGGTCATCCAAACCAACATGGATGTCTGGTGTCTGCTGTGATAGGGACTCTCAGATTGTAAGAAAAGGCCTGTCCTGAGGGCTGAGTGTCGGCAATGCCTAAAATTCCATCTTCTTTCTTTCCTGTGCCATTAAGCTACTCTTGGCTCTGATCAAGGTCTACTTGGTTGAACTTCTGACATGATCTCTTGACAACAAAGTTCCCTTGCAGGAATTCCTCGAGCACTTCAGCTGGTAGTTGATGCATTTCTGCAATGCAGATGGCACCCCACTTTGCATAGTTTTTGTGGTCATATCACATGAAAAATGGCAGTGTACACTTGAAGGGTGAAGAGATGCATCTCCCAATTTCTTTCTCTCTGGGCATGGTCGAACATGAACAATAGGGCCACCATTTCCATGTACTGTCACCAAAACCTGAAGTTCACACAACCTTGACCTTTGCTGCTCACAAACGTGGATGTGAGATTTCAAACTCTTTCAAGTGCAAACGGACGTGATGTCACTCTAAGAATGTGGCTGGTGAGCTTTGACAATATCCTCTTTGTGCTCTTGATCGTGCACTGCTATAAAGTCCAAGAGTTGTGGAAGAAGCAGGTACCACAGTAGCTTGAAATGTCAGTTTGTGGGCCCATGTTGCCTTAACGTAGGACTTGCCATTCATAGCTTGATCAGCAGAGTTTGGATCAAGAACTCCACTTTCAATCCAGTGCAAGTCCTGAAGCCTGTGTGTGCTGGCCTATAAGTTCATCCCTCCTAATCATGGAAAAGTCACTCTCTCTACTCTACTGTGACCCATTTTAGTTCCATCAGTTTATGGTACAGTTTCATCAACAGTTAGACCCACATACTGCAGCCCGAGCACAAACATGTGCACATGTTTGTATCTCAATACAGGAGTATTGAGGGTGTCTAGTTTATGGGCAGAAGCTTGAATGACTGGCAAGTATCCAGTGGCAGTTTATTTCTGGTTCTGTTGTGTACAACTGGTTGAAATGGGCCCATTCACTTCTTGAGTTCTCATTGTGATATTTAATGATAAAGCTAAATATCAGAAGTTCTTGTCTGCACTGCTCTTCAGAGTGCACTGTTCTTCACTGTTCTTCAGAGTCTGAGTACCACTCTTTGCAAACATGGTCCTTGAATACTGGTTTAGCTTTACCATTTCTTACATTGGCTGCTTTGATGGTGTCAACTGCATCGGGAGCATTGAGCATGCTGCTGTTTAGATCATTCAACATTTAGCTAAGGGATAGATTCTCTTTGCCAAACTTGGGTTGCATGGAATATGTTCTTGCCATTCACAGAAGCATCATTTATGGAAATATTGGTGGCTTTATAGTGAACAAACTTCCTGGGAACCAGGCCTTGGGGGAATAACAGCACCATTATCAGCATCCATATTTTGTATGGTTTTCTCTGCAAGGGCTGTGTCCACCTTTAGGATTTCTTCATAACTACATACTGTGGACAGCCTTATGGGAAAAGCTGCACAAGTTGTTTTGACCTTATTGCCTGATGGGAGGTGCACCCCAAGACCAATATGCTTTGGCGTCCCTTTCTTTCCACCACTCACATCGTATACAATGTCTTGAGCTACACTAAGCATCTTGAATTTCCCTAATTCTTGTTTCTCAAGGTTCTCTTCAACAGCATCACAGTCAAGGAGAAATTGGCCTTATATTACTGGTGAAGGAACATGTACAGGCTATCTGGAGTGCAAGCAACTGTGTCATCCTCACTGACGTTGAAACCTTTGTGGCCAGGATCTGACCAAGTATCTCCCCGAATTTTCAATGCAACATGTACCAGTGACAGAAATATGTCTTCCTGGGGCTGGTAAAAGCAGATGGCCATCTCATCATTGTGGCAAGAATCCATCGTTTGTGAGATGGGTACATATTTATACTTGGCTGGAACTAAGAGTGTTTGCCTCGATCAGTCTCCTGCTGAGAGACAATGAAATGAAGTGAAATAAATCATAGAATAATAGAGTTGGAAGAGACCTCAGGATGTCATCTAGTCCAACCACCTGCTCAAAGCAGGACCTAATCCCCAACTAAATCATCCAAATGAGCGTGGAGTTTTCCCTTGAATGATGATCTACGACTGATATAGGAGTGGGGAATTTCAATGCCAGTTTCCTTTGCAAGATTGCTGTAATGATCCCAAAACTCAGATACTTTCAAAACATGGCCTTTGATTGGCTGCATGCTGATGCTCATTTTGAAGCCGAAGTATTGCTGTGTCAGTAATTTTGGTACCCTCATTCTTTTGCATTACAGACCTCATAAGTGGGATGTAACAAGTCAGGTAGTACCTGCATTCAGCAGCTATGAGGTCATTTACTCCAGTAAATAAACACTCATTTTGTGGTCAAATACAGCTGCCTTCATTATCTGTTCACTCATTTTGAATGTAGTTACAAAGGTAAGTCTCTGTTTAGGGCACGCTTCTTGACAAAACAGGCAGCGTCTCCAGCCTATAAGTTTCAGAGAACTGGACTGTCTTGTATTAGACACTGGTCACTACATCTTGCCACATCTGATACAGCAGTTGCAGATGCTTTTGCTTTCTATGACCTCTGGATTTTGCCTTTGTCAATGTATTGGTCATAGAAATTTCTGTGCCAGATGACTGATAGTGTCTGTTCTAAATGAAAGCTGGACTCACTTCTGTCAATGGCCTCTCTGTATTTGACATCTCATGGTTTCTTTCTCATGGCGGTTGCCCTCCCTGTTGTGCACGGGCTTCACGCACATCTTTTTTACTTGATTTTTGGCAAATAATGCAGACGCTGTAGGAAACTGGTGTGGATCTCTTGAGACTTACTACCAGTTCCATGGTTTGCTACAACTGGAACAATATGAGTGCCATAAACCACCACCACCTCTAACTACTGTTGCTCTCTCTATCTGTTAAAAAAACAAAAACAAAACACACAACAAAAAGCCCATCACCCTCACTTCTATGTTAATTCTACTCTCCAAAGCATTATGTACTATAAAACAAATACTAAGCATGCAAGAAAATGAAAAAATGATTTCACATATTACATGAAAAATAACATCTGTGTTATGATTAATTTCTAATATTACAGTATATGGATGACTAGATGTTATAAAAGTTACAATAGGTGTAAAAACCATGCTGTGCGCCTTCTCATTTCTTTACTTAATAGATGAAAAGGACTTGGGCTCGCAGGGCTTGGGCTCTGGCTCTAGGGCTGAAAAATTGCCAGGTAGGTGTTCAGGTCAGGCTGGAGCCTGAGCTCTGGGACCCTGGGAGGGGGGAGGGTCTCAGATCTTGGGCTTCAGCCTGAGCATCTCCACAGCAATTTTTAGTTCTGCAGTCCAAGCCGTGCAAGCCCCAGTCAGCTGACCCATGCCAGCCGGGGCCATGCCACGGGACTTCCATCCCTGTATAGACGTACCCCTAGTGTACTGGCTGAGGGGTGTATCCTACCCTTTCTGGGGGGACAGTGCCCACTGAACACATGGTCCAATATCCATCCTGGTGGGCCTGGGCAGCAGTGGAAAACTTCTACTGGGCACACAGCATTTGCTGATCCAGAATGGAGCGGCATGTGTCCTGGCCTGCCTAATACGTGCTAAAATGCTAAGTAGGAATCCTGCCCTGCTTCTGTGCAGCTGTACTTCGTAGGAAAGAGGCTCCCTTTCCCCCAGCGCACCCATGCAATATATAGAGGGTGGCGTTTGGCAATAACCGCATATTCAGATCGTTTTTCAAATGAAGTTGCTTGGTTCTGTTACATATGCGCATAAATACTTTTACAGACATCTGCTTTATGTAATTGCTACTGCTGTGTAATTAATTCTAAACTGACACCTGCTTTGAAAATTCTTGGAAACTATTTAATATTCATGACTATAACAGGATTTTTAAATGCTAAAAGCAAGTAACCAGAATACATGAGATGCTGTGTCAAATTTCAGCCCAGAATGAAGTTTTACATTCTCCATATTATGAACTTTGGCATGACAAGGTGTACTATGGGAGTCCTCCTCCATTCCAATTCCATGGTGCGAATGGCACGGTTTTGTTGTAAGCCAAGTATTACAGATGCTATAGCAGCAGACACCTCTAGCAAGCAACAGCCCTGATAATCAGAGTGGTGACTAAAAGAACATTATTCTAACTCCCACAGTGTTTCCGGCTCAAAGAGCTAGGGTATGACAGCATTTATTGCAGGCCACAGCCCATTTGTAGAGTGCTGGAGTTTAATTGAGAACTTCAAACTACTTGCTGTCAGCAAGATCACTCTTCATTAAGAAATTTTTAAAAAAGTATCTGGTCCATGTTTCCTTCTAGTCTGTTCAGTGCTCAGTTCCCACAGAAATATCACCTGAATGTTTTCTCTGCATCCATAATGGTCTCTACATCTTTATTTCACTAGGAGGGTGGTGAAGCACTGCAATGGGTTACCTACGGAGGTGGTGGAATCTCCATCCTTGGAGGTTTTTAAGGTCAGGCTTGACAAAGCCCTGGCTGGGATGATTTAGTTGGGAATTGGTCCTGCTTTGAGCAGGGGATTGGACTAGATGACCTCCTGAGGTCTCTTCCAACCCTGATATTCTATGATTTTATGATTTAGTGACAGATCACTCACAAAATGCATGGGCCCTGTGACCTTTTTGCATTTTTGTTTGTCAAGGAAAGGGAAATAGTGTCCAAAAACACTGTAGTCAGGTAAGTCTTAAAGTAACCAGTTACATAGTGGGGCTTGGGATGGAAAGCTTATACTGGGGTAAGAACAGGGGTGGCTCTAGGCATTTTGCCACCCCAAGCATGGCAGGCAGGCTGCCTTCGGCGGCTTGCCTGCGGAGGGTCCGCTGGTCCAGCGGCTTTGGCGGACTTGCGGGAGGTCCTCCGAAGCCGCGGGACCAGTGGACCCTCCGCAGGCAAGCCGCCGCAGGCAGCCTGCCTGCCGCCTTCGCGGTGCTGTCAGAGCGACCCCCGCAGCTTGCCGCCCCATGCACGCGCTTGGCGTGCTGGGGCCTGGAGCCGCCCCTGGGTAAGAAGAATAACATTCTGCTTGTACTAGAGAGTGTAATGTACTCAGGAGAGATACTGTCTGAATGTAAGACTTTGAAGAGAGACCCGATTCAGAGTCAAGCTTAATGAGTGTGGCACTGTTCTTGTTTTCTCTACATTGCAGAAAAATCCAATCTTGCTTTACAGCATCTCATAGAAATGTAAACACCCCAGAATTGGATGAAGCAACCCTCATTTTTAACTTGATGATCATATCATGGGAGGTGAATCAAAGAAAGCTCGAGGAAGGCAGAAAGCAGCAGCAAGTGGTACAGTATCCTATCAGATTTTCATATATAGCATAAAATTTATCTGTAAAACTGTTTAAAATGATTATGATTGGGAGATATTAGTTTGCAAAGAAAAGTTTCCTAGTATGGTCACTGGGTGAGATTGGGTTCAGTGGCTGCAGCAGAAGCCAAATGGAAGATGCTGCAGATAAGAGTTAGGAAGAAATCACTCTCTGTCCACCATATCTGTGGAGACTAGCTCCAGCAGAGGCAGTAACCTAGAGAATCCCTTGTGCCCACAGGGGAATAAGGATTACCACTTTCTAGTCCTCAGGCAGGGACACAGCAGTGGCCCCTCCCTCCACATTGTGCACTTGCATAGCGCTGGGCAAAATGAAGCCTCAAATGATCAGGATTTTTCATAAATAAACTGCTTCTGACTCAGTCAATGAATTCTAGAGAGCACTGTAGACAAATATATTTCCCTCAAACTAGTGAGTCTGGCTCAAGGAACTATGACGTGTTTCTGCTGCAAAAGACAGTGCATTTCTCAGGGACTGTGGAGAAAGGGGATCTTGGAAAATGAAACAGTAGAGTGTGGTGACCTGTAAGAGAGCCAAAGCACTTGAGAAATTCATTTCCTTTCTGGAAAGCAGTGAAATGCTTTCAGCAGGAGCGTAGTACATTTGGCAATCCTTACTTCAGTGAATAGACTTACAGACACATGCTCTAAACATTAGGCATTGTTAATCAACAATTAAATTAAAATAGCCCAATGAGAAAGTTAAACCAAGGGCAAAATGAAGAAGAGAGGGATCTCTTTGGGTTAAGGAACTGGAGAAAAGACTTTTTGAGATTCATCCATCACTACTGTAGATGTCTCCATATATTTTTGTGCTCATCTACCTGCTTCACTATTGTGTTACTTTTCCCTTTCCAAAAACGATTCTTCTTATTACTTAGATCTGACATACTAGAATGACCTTCTCAGGTCAACGACATTAGCTTTTCATCTAGGGACACCTAGGGTGGACTCCCTGGCTCTATTTATGTCAATGGAAGTGACTTCAATAGGGCCAGGATTTTACCAGTTTTGTCTTGGGGCACAAAGTGAAATATGTTTTTGATTTTAACGAGGTCTGAATGGTAATTCTTTGACATTACCATGGGACTTGGCACAAATCAGTGTGATTGAAAGTCTGCATTCGGGATAGGCCCAAGAGTTGAAATGTCAGTACACCTCAATTCTGACTTGCAACAAATTCTTACCAGACATGGGTGAGAAAACAGGACAATGCACAGTGGATACCTTTGCTCTGCTGGGCTTAAATCAGTGTGTAATGTACTCAGGAGAGAGACTGTATGAATATAAGACTTTGAAGAGAGACCTGTCAGTCACTCCCTTTCATGAGCACTACAATTTATTCCTAACTTTAATATTTTCCTTCCTATTCTGTTTTGTTCAAAGATGGTTATAGTAAAGGCCCAATATGGATGTTGATTTATGAGAACACAACATTAACCTAAACATTTTCCTAGTAATAGACGCAGCAAATTACTACCTACTCTCCTTATTCTGGCATGGTTGTACATGTATTATTCTTTCTTCTTGGCCAGGACTTCTCTATCTAATTGCATAAAAGGCCCTGTCAGAAAAGTAAAAAAAAATTGTTCTTTTGAGGAAAAAGAATATTGAATTCCTTTCAAGGTAAGAAAGCATGTGGGATTTGTACAAAAGAAAGGGCATGAATAATTGCTGTAGACACTAGGCAGAAGCTTAGCAGTACAGACTACAGCAAATAAAGGACAACATACAAATAAAAATCCTTTAAAGAAACAAAATCCTATTTGTTATAATTCCTGCCAGTTTCAAAAATCCCACCTACTATGGGCTCAGTATAACAACTTATATGGTTTATTTTAGTTTTTTTAACTATGGAATTTTCCTGCATTTTCTTGCTTTTCATTTTTTAAAAACGCTTCTAAAATAAATCACACATCCAAATGTCACGCAACCATATATGATGCTTAATTTCCACACAGTACTTGCCATCTCTAATGGTATGGTACAGGAGTGTATTGTGAATAGCATCAGCATTTAAGATGTAGGGCCCTGAGCCTCCAAATGCTTACATGAGTAACATTATGCATGTGAACAGTTCAGCTGATTTCAATGGGACTACTCACGTATGTGTTTGGAGCACTGGGCCTGTGCTTACTGTGGTATTTTTCATGTGATGTTTTAAGAAATATAAAATGAAGTGTTACCAGGCCAGCATAACAGGAATAAAAAGATAAAGTACTGTCACAAGGGAGGGGGCCACAGACACAAATGGACTGTGTGTTGATTAACTGCCAGTATTTTATTAGCTGCAACCTTCCTAGAAGTGCCCAAGAAGATAGTTCTTGCAAGAAAAAATTAAGGAATTTTTCATGACACCTTCTATTTGACCTTCCTATTGGGTCTCTTTCCTCAGTCCCACAAACTGAGTATTCTGCCAGCTAGCAAGCTGGACTTTTGTTGATGCGTAACAATACTCCTTTAAGATCTGTCTATGCTTTGAGCTGGAGGTCTGAATGCCAGCTCAAGGAGACAGATGCATGCTAGCTCTGATTGAGCTAGTGCACTAAAAATGCAGTGTAGCTGCAGTGGCAGCACAGGCTTGCTGTCCCAAGCATGCACCCATCTCAGACTCTAGGCATGTACTTGGGACGGCTTGCCACTCACACGGCAGGGGCTACACTCTGATGTTAGTGTGCTAGCTTGATTAGAGCTAGTGCAGGTACATCTCCTCATGCTGGAATTTATACCTCCAGCTTTAAGTGTAGACAATTCCCATGTCCCCAGATCTTGCAATGAAATATTGATTCTCTCCCACCAGAGTGTAAACTCTCCATTTAAGGGTAGCTCTGGGTCCAGTCCATCCCTGTTCCTTCTGGCCTTTTAAGGCCAGGAGCTAGGATGCTAGGACATCAGAGATAAGCAGACCCATTGCATCCCTTTTCAGGCAAACCCCCAGCCATACCCTAATAGTGGTCTTGTTTCCCAGCCTGTCTTTCCCCTGCTAGCAATTATGGTTCCCTTGGCCCCATATCACATCAGGATTGGGAAACAATGATTTCCTGTCCTCTGTAATGCCTTAAACAGGCCAGATGACCCAAACCCTTTTCAAGGGCTAAAAAGCCCAACTCATACTGCAAATTTTGACAAAACCAGAGAAAACTATATTAACTTTTTCAAGCAGAGAATAGAAATAAAATGAGATCAAGTGAGGAGACTCCTTCCCTCTTCCCCGGTAGAGTGTTGCACTTCCTTATGCTCAGGCCTTGCAATACAAAGTTGTCTCTGACCCAATCCTACTCCCATTAACTATCAGTGATGCCAGATCAAGTAGAATACAAGGTTCTTCACCGTGCATGGTTTTCTACAGCCATACATTGTAACTTTTACTCTGTTCCAGACAGAATGCAAACTCCTCATGCTGGACTCCAGGACTGGTCAGTGCCAGCAGGCTAGCCTACTTGTACTTTGTAGTTGGGCAAGGGGTTGTGAGAAGAGAGCAAGCGATGTAATTGTGCTGTAGTTTCCAGTGGTTTCATTGTCAGCCAATCAGTAACTGCCTTCATAGTGACGCACTCATCAGTCTCGGGGCTCTGTGAAAGTGAGTTTCTGAGAACTCCCTTGCACCCTGGAGAGGCAGAAGACCTCAATTTGGTTGCCTCTCTAAGACCCACAAAAAAGCCTATCCCAGGGACATTGTTGTTGATGACGATATGATAGCTAATAGTAAAATAGATACGCGTATTTAAAAAAACGAACCAAACCACAGATCATATGTGGTCCAGCTATGCTATCACTTACCTGATTTGAAATTATTTCAGTTTTGGCTGCAGGTTAATGATAGTGTCAGAATTTCTGTTGAGTCTAAACCCTCAGCGAGTAATATCTTGCTATGTACCACATTTCATGTCATTTGCTTGGGTACTCCTTATACTAACTTCAGCCCCCGCCATTCTAAGCTGGCTTGATCCTGAAGGGCCAGATCCTGATATGCTTGTTCATGGTCCCATTGGCCCCTCAGTGGGACCATCCATGAAGAGAGATGCTGTTTACCTTTTCTCACATTACCGGACTCTGTCCCAAGATTACTGGAAATTGTCTGTGTCCTTTCAATGGGCCAGCCTCTGGCAGCCATACTTCATTTGGACTGAGTGCAGAGTAAGTCTTCCTGAAACTGAATAGCTCCTATCAGAACCTGTTTTTAATTGTCTGAGGGACTCTACTGTGTTGGAGCAACATGTTATGTTGAAGCTCAAAATTCTCCTTAAACTCTCATCTGAACTGATTTACTTTTATCTTTCAGTTCCCTTGAGGCTGAGGTCAAAAGTGCAGAAACTGGCTCCCTGCAACAGCAGGCCAAATATCCCTGTACTTCCTGAATTAAAAAACCCTCTTGCCCTCAGTCAGACCTGATTCTTTGGGAGATTTTAGTGAAATGAGGTATAAGGAGTATATTGATTTAAAGGTTCTCTGTGAGAAGTATTTATGCTCCTAGAAGTTAAGGTGGTGTCAGCTATGGAAACTGAATACACCTCCTTTAGAAAAAAATCTACAAGCCAGGGAGAGGCAGGCAGTTGTAGTGCGTCTCTTTGCAATGTCCCACCACTGACCTCCCCTTTGACCTGGAGGGATTACTTTCTTTATGGGTGAATAGTGCAGCCCAGTAGACCATAAAGATACTAGTCACACATTGACTCTGTTAGCTCTCTCAGATCCGTGACCCTCCACCTCCTATAAAATGTTTTTGTATAAGTTTAATTTCTTTCTCTACCGAAAGGTATCAGAATCGATCCCAATGGTAACCTGACTGCAAAAAGTACTCCAAGTATTTCTTGGGTTAATTGCTTTAGTGATAGATTTCATGGCCTCAATGGAACTGTTTTCAATACTAAGGGGGTGGGAGTGGGGGAAGCTGATTCAACAAAATTAAAATGTTTCATGGGAATATACCAATTTTGTTGAAATTTATTATGGGAAATTATTGAAATGTTTTGATAGTGTTGAAACGTTCCTTTTCACCTTTATTGTTTTTACTTTTGTTAGTTGTATTAGACAGGCCAGGGACAAAGTCAGAGATGATGCTTAAGGTGTTGTTAGACCCTCATCCCATTTCACTACTAGACCCCTATACATTGTTAGGCTGTCTTGGGCCTACTTCAACCCACTTTCCCAATAGGAAAGGTAGTCTACATTGATGTATCTTTATCACACATCAGCTGCTGGCTCCTTGGTGTTAAAACAAGATGAGGGCTTGTGCTCTCCATGTCAGCAACCGAATTATGGCTACTCCATGTGTGGCTCACTATGCCTTTCACCCCTCGTGTGCCCATGATCTGGCCCTAAACTTTTATAAAAGACTACATACAGTCAACCTCTGTCAAGTGCCGCACTACTGCTCTGGAGAGTGGTTGATTGCTACATTTTTAGACCACTACCATAGCACTGCGCTAATGACACTATATTTATGGTTGACAAGACACTTGTAATGGAAGTACTTGTGACATGCAAGACAAAATTTGATTGGGGAATGAGAATTATAGCTATTTAAAAATACCAGAGTGCAGAAGAACAGCATCTTATTGTTAATCTTTAAACAATCCACCAAGGTCTGATGCTCCATATTTTACTGTTACTAACATTCTCATCCACTTCACTTCCAGATATCTAGTTCACTCTGTGGTCTTCTTGAGTTTTTAAATGAACTATTGTATCATAAATCTGATGCAATTTCATGCATATGAAAACAGACACAGTGACTGAATTTCAGTGTTCATTCCAATTGGTTTTTGGGGCCCTATTTGAATAAATCATAATGACATCAAACAGAATATAAAAAAGGGGGGCAGGTGGGGGGGACCCTAGACTGATATTGATAATTTTTAAAGAAAGGCTGTGGAAACAGTTAATTAGAGTTTGTTGGTCAGTTGTAATTGCAAAATACCTAACCTTTTAATTGAAAGTGACTAACATGTGACCCGTAGCAATATAAATTGTCTGAAATCTCTACTTTATTTCCCGTGATTCCTAAAATGTGAAAGAAGATAGGGAGAAATATTTCAAATGAGTTAAATTTAAAAGCCAGTCTCGGTGGAATACTAAGCGAACCAATTTATCAACATTGCTAATTGAAAAACTCAGTCATCTTTGCAGTCCAAAAAACACGTTACAGTTCTGTGATGCCAAGTTCATTAACCCACTCTCCTGTTTGCGAAAGGAAAACCTGAGTGCCAGATTTTCATCTATTTGGGATATCTGGGGTATGCTGCTGTATATTCTTCTTAAACTGGCTGACAATTGTGATACTCTAAAAGAATAAGATATTTGATGCTGTTTAGAGCACTCTGGCCCTACCCTTAATATTGCTTGAACAGTCTGAGGCTTGTTTATATTAACACTTAATTTGTGGCAAGCTGGGATGTTAATAGGGTGACCAGATGTCCCGATTTTATAGGGACAGTCCCGATTTTGGGGGCTTTTTCTTATATAGGCACCTATTACCCTCCACCCCTTGTCCAGATTGTTCACACTTGCTGTCTGGTCACCCTAGATGTAAATATACCTCACACTAGCCTGCTGCGCACAAAAAGTTCTGTAGCGTGCTTTGCTTTAGCCTGCTTTGAAACAGTGGGTTAGAGCACACTAAGGAACTATTAGTGTGTGACAGCAGGGTCCACACGGGCACTCAGCACACACCAGGTTAGTGCGGGGTAGATTTAGACTCCCGCTTGCTGCAAACTGAGTGTTCATATAGACAGGCGCTAACTTTCCTGCAGATGCTACTTTGTTGAATTCCGAGGGATTTCATTCAAATGAAGTGCAGAGAATGAGCCCTGAGTTTGACTTCTACATGCTCTGGTTTAATCGAGTGCCTTTCAAACTTATGTTTAAGATGGAGAGACTATTACAGCGTTTAGTTCACTGCAGTTCTCCTTATCAGAAAGCGAAATTAAGCAACAGTAGATCCAATGTTTATTCCTACATACAGACTTGGAGCTTGGTCATGCGCCTGGGAATCTCTGCGTAAAGATCTTCTTCCTCTTTGCAAAAGTTTAATGGTGTTCGTCCCCCCTTTCCCTGGGTCTGAGTTAAAGAACTCTGGGGGGTTGGGATTGCTGCACTGGGTGGGGATTAGGGTTGGGGAAGATGAGTTTATCTTCCCAACAAGACCCTCGGAGACTACCTGAGAACTTGGGGTGGTATTATCTTATCCATGGAGTCCACTCTGCAGTGGAGAACTCCACTTCAGGGGTTTCCTCACGCACTGGGGGCAGCTGTGGCCAGGTGAAGTCATTGGTAGTGAGGCTCTGATGGAGCCAGATTTGAGGCACTGTGTTTCTGTGGGGATTGCTCTGTCTGTGATTTGGGAATGCATCTGTGGTCAATTCTTGTGGGAGGTAGGGTGTGCACTGTAATCTCCTCCTACAAGAAGATGTGTGAGTAACTGTGTCAGATGAAAGATCCCTTCCTGTGGATTAGTGCAGGGGGTGCATTCTGAGCCTTGAATATTTCTCGAGAATTATCTTCCAACCAGCACTGCAAACTACCTGCTGTGGTTTCAAATACAGCTAGGCTAATACATTTGCTTCAAACTGTCTGTGTGTTAAAGTCTGCCACATAGTCTGAATGCTGAGAGTCATGAATTCTGTAAAGATTCTTAGATGTTGGTGGAGGCAATGCTGAATACCATGAGCTTCCAGAACCCAACTTGCACATTCCAACAGCCACCCATATGAGAGAATGCACCATCAGTTCATGGTTTGCTAGTCTGCTGAACAACACTGCAGGCTTATTTCTTCTTTTTAAAGGAAATTATGATATCATCAGGAGGTGGGGCTTTAAGCCGCAGGCTCTCTGCAGAGCGGCTGCGGAAGAAGATTCTTTACAGCAGCCAGGGAGCGATGATATTTGAAGGGAAAGGCATACTTGTCTGCTGAACTGAAACTGTAAGGGAAGTCTTCTATGACACTGGAGTCAACCCTTGCTTACGTATCTATTGCTTCACACTTTCTCAGAACTTGGAAAGATTTACACTCAGCACCTACAATAGATCATTTCTCTAGAGCATCCTCCTTATAGTGAAGCACAAACATGATAGAAACTTTCCTGGGAGCCAAGTGTAAGGATCGGACTTGGAAAACATTACCAGCAATGCGCACTTGTGCATGTGAAGAGGCTACAACGCGCTTCCTCCCTTCCTCTGCATTACACTGCTTCCCCAGCTCTGAGGCCACCCACCCTTTCAAACCTCACACTCTGTGCACGTCTAAAATTGTCCCCAGAAGGGTGTGAGGTGAGAATTGGGGCATGGCCCTGCCCTCTCTGCACTAGCCCACAGGGCTGAGCTGATGATGGGGGAACGTATATATATATGCAGTACAAAAAGTGGCAGAGCTCCTGCTGTGGCATTTGCTCCCACAGAGGAATTGGGATGTTTTAGGGGGTGACTCCTGCTGTGTGGCCTCCTCATCGTCTCCTCCTAGTACAGATTGTGGCTTACATCCACAGCAGATGCTGGATTAGACACTTTCCAGGAAACCTCCAGTAATGAGACAGACCGCACCATGATCAGGAATACAAAATGAGGAAGTAGATTTTCTTTTCAAGCCATGAAAGGATTATTTTTTGAGTATGACTCTTTAAGGAGAGAGACAAAGAAGTAATTTAACAGATTTTAGTCAGTGATGCAGTTTACTTATCCTACATAAATATTTTTTCAAAATTTATGCAACTTTTACGTTTCAAATCTTTTTGCTTCAGTGAAATTATTTCTCATACTCTGTAGAGATTTTATTAGCTGGGACTTAATGCTCCTCTGATTTGTACAAATACAGGCCAACAAGAGCTAGCAAATCACAAAGGCTCCTTGTCAATCTCTTTGCTTTATGTTACAATGTTAACGTTTAACATTTCATCGGTGTAAATCCTAGCAATGATTGCGACCACAGACAAAACATGGCTGGTTTATGAAAGCTAATGGCTGGGTGTGTTTAAATTAAATTATTACAAATAATTAGATTTTCAGTTGTATATGCACAGCACTGAAATACAGTGTGACTCAAAAGCCATGGACTCTGACCTGGATAATAAAAACAACCTGCTTGGTGGGGTTTGTCTAATCCAAACTGATTCTGAAAGGAGTAGACCTGACTCGGATTTCACCCAAACTCTTGTTCCATCCATAGAAATACAACCTTTAACCTTCCCTGTAAACTTGGTTCAGCTTGAATATGGGGTTCAGATGAATCAACTTTTATAGCTAACTTTGCACTGAGAAACGTTTAAATTAAGGGCTTGCCAAGCCATGCAACATACTGTTCGTCCAGCAAGGGGGTACTTCTGGTGTTCTAAGGGTGTATGATCTGTTTACAGGAAAAGCTTTGCCTCCCTTAGCGTACTCTTGCCGACCAGAGGGGTGGATCTCATTCAGTGCCCTGTCAGTACTAGGCCTGTACCAGCTGTTTTACTGCAGAATGCAAGTGACCATAGAGTACTCAGTTATGGGATAACCTGCCCACCCAGGGAAAGTTTCCTGTTAATTTGGGATAGAAGTTGCCCTAGATTGTGAGTGTTCAGATCCTGCCCCAAACTCTAGCTTGTTCTCTTAATATTTAGTTATTGCTCTGGATAATCTTATTAACCATATAAATGCCTAATCACATTTTAAAGTACTGCTGTGCTCTTGTCCTTATAGTGATATCCAGTGGCAATGAGTTCCACAAACTAATTGTGTGCTGCGTCATTTGGTCTTTATCAGGGGCAAAGCACTTTATTCAAAGTAGAAGCACGTGCAGGGAAATTGAAATGCAAGGCTTGGGGAAGATATGTCTTTTGGCAATTTGAAATACTAGGTTAAATTTCCTGCATTTTAGAACCACAAAACAACTCCTGCTGTCACATACATTCCCACTGGAAGCACTGTGAACTCTATGCCATCTCTGATGGAGTGTGACCCAGAGATGTTGTATGTTAAATGCTGAACATGTTATTCGTCTGAAATTTTATTCTAGAAAACTTGTCAGGGACTTGTTAAATAATCAAAATCACACACCAAAACCACAGACCTCCCCAAATTAGAAATATTTCCCTTCAGACACAGGTACCCATGCACCCACCCACACTGCAATATAAAAACATCCTAAAACCCAGCATTAACACTGTGGAAAAAAGATTCAACCATTTTTTTCTAAACCAAAAATGTTCCTCATCTCCTCCTAGCCCAAGTTACCTCCTATATAAAAGAATATGCTGGCTCTCATCTTGATATACAGTCGAATATATCTTTACACTTTAGTCCAACTTTTTTTTGCTTGCTGTGATGGATCTTCAGAGGTTTTTAAAAACAGGTTAAACAAACATCTTCAGAGATGGTCTACATATACTTAATATTGCGTGAGCACAGGGGGGATGGACTAGATCAGTCGTTCTCAACCTATATACCATTGTGAGCTGCATCCAATACTACCTGAGGATGTCACATGGGCTGCAGCTGTGTGCTGATGGGCCGCAGGTTGAGAACTACTGGACTAGACAATCTCTTAAGGTCCCTTTCTGTCCAGCTTTTCTATGATTCTGTGACATTGGGGTACTGTTCCCTGGGTTGTGCTGTGTTCTTCCAGTGGTTGCAGACATGTGTTCCAGTCAGGTGTGCGTGTGTCCAGCACACTGAAGCTGGACCACTTTGTTTAACAGTACCTGTGGGGGCGGTGCTCATACCCTTTGTCCCTTATGACCCCTCCCAAGGCTGTATAAGGGTGGTGGCACTGCCCTGACCCTTCTTGGTTACTTCTCTCCACCATGCCTAGAGTCGGAGCATTTAGTGTAGTATTTACCTCACGACTTTTTAATGTCAGCCTGTGATTTTGTTGTAAATAATGTATAGTTAATTAGTAGTACCCTTAGTAGTAATTAGTTTAAAAAGTTATCCTGGTGGGATGACCTGTCTGTCCTGTGGGGTGGCTACTCCTAATAGCGAGCCCCACACACAGTGTTTATTGTGCCTAGGAGGATAGCACATTAAAGACAGCTGCTTCTTCTGCAAACCTTTTGAGAAAAGAAGGCAGATGGCAGGGACTTATGCAACACTTTATAGAACAGCCAGGAGGCGCACATCGGCACAGGGGACCACCACAGAACATCTGGCTCCTCAGACAACTTCAGCGCCAGAGTGAGCCAATGTTCCTCAGCCAGACTCTGATGCTTCTCCCAAGAGGAAGAGAGATTGTTCTTCTTACTCAGGTCCTCCAAGGAAAAGGTCTCATAAAATGGACTGCAGCCACTCCACAGCTCAGGGAGATTCATCCTCCTCTTCTAGGAGGAGTGCAGATTGGCACTGTGATTCTTTGGGTATGCGAGATGAAGCTGGGCTGTCTACCCGATCTCCAGTACCAAGGCAACATCAGTTCGACACTGTGTCATTGACTCCAGTACCTTCAGTGGGATGCACATTGAGTCTGATACCAACTACATTGGCACTGAAAGTTTCTACACCTTTGGCATACCAGGCAGTGTCAGAATTACTTTGCCTCTCTGTTCCTGACTCCCCAATTATTCAGGAGCATTCAGTTTCTGGGATTTCTTCAGTGCAGTCCTTGGCACCACCTGGATTGATTGCAGACTTGTCTTGGTGGTTGGCACTGTCTTTGGAACTGCCTACAACTTAAAGTGCACAGTCAAGGTCAGCCTTCTTATTGGTACCGAGGGTTCCATCAGCATAGTTGCTATTTTTGGTGTCGACAATGACCGTGGTACAGACCTCATCTTCGGGTTCAGTACCGACTCCGGCACCAGTGCCATCTTTGGTTTTCGTATTGAGTGGAACTGCGATGTCCCTGCCAATCCTCCAGGCTATGACTTTACCTGTTTTGGGGCTGATGAAATGGCATATTGGGCCCTGGATGAGAATGGACATTTGCTTGCTCCACCTGGGGTGGCTCCCCCATTACTTTCAGATGACTTTGGGGGTCATAGAGATTGAGCTCAGGGACATCCTTCCCCTCTCCTTCATATTTGATACATATTTGATGATAGGAGACTGTTGGGCCCTCCTATGGATCGTGTTTGGTACCGGAATCTGCACTGCTCATGTAATAGAGACAGGGGCTTGGCCCAGTGCTTATTGGTCATCAATGCCATATCCCTATCCCCAGTGGTCTTTATGGAATTCATGGGATGTTTCTCATTCTGTAAAATCCCAATCCTTAGCCCACTCCAGGGCAAGATTGCCCAACCATCCCATGGTATTACCTCTTCAGCCACCTACGTTGCAGACTCAGAGGGAGGTTGCTTCCTCAGAATAGGGTCATCCTCAGCCGCTTATACAGGGACTTGTACTGTGGCAGGAGTTTCCAATGGCTCCCCTTCCTTTAGCCTCCTTATCACTGGGTGACTTTATGGAACCAGAGTCTTCTCCTCCAGTCCCTGAGAATTTTAAGGTGCATCAGGAGCTCCTCAGATGAATGGCTTCAGCCTTGGGTATTCAGGCTCAGTTTGTGCAGGAAAATATGCACAAGTTGGTGGACATTCTTCAGTCTTTGGCCCCAAAGAGAGTAGCTCTCCCTATAAGTGAAGCACTGTTAGAACCTGCTAAGACTTTGTGGAGTACCCCAGCTTCCTTGACACCTTCAGCAAAACATACTGACAAGCAATATTATGTTCCTATATAGCGGATTGAGTCTTTCTATTCTCATCCTGCCCCTAATGCACTCATTGTAACAACAGCTAGTGAGAGGTCGCAACAAGGAAGATAGAAGTCCACACCCAAGGAAAAAGAGGCCAAGGGGCAGGATCTCTTGAGGAAAACATTTATTCATCCTCATTCTTGCAAATGCACATTGCAATTCACCAGGGGCTGCTGCTGAAATATAATTTTATGACTTGGGAGTCTGTTGTCCGTAAATTTGGCAAGTTGCCTGAATCCTCTAGGGAGGAGTTCATGGTAATTATTGTGGAAGGTCATCTGGTTGCCAACAAGTTTTTGCGATCAGCACTAGATATAGTGGATGCAGCTTCCAGAGTTATGGTGTAAGTGGTCACAGTGAGAAGGGCCTCATGGTTGCAGAACTTTGGCACAGCTCTGGAGATTCAGCAGAGTGTAGAAGACTCAACTTTTGATGGTTGAGTTTTTGTTCTCTGATAAAAGGAATGAGACTTTATATGCATTTAAGGACTCATGAGCAACTCTGCATTCCTTGGGGATTTATACCCCAGCAACGAAAAGGCATCATTTTGTGGGTCAGCAATAGCAGCTCCAATACAACCCCCAGAAGTATGTCAGACAGACACCTTACCAGTCTAGGTATCAAGACTACTCCAGAAAGGGGAATAAGTCACATACGAGAAGACCTTCTGGATCCAATTTTACCCAACCAGCTTATCCACATTTGGGCAGGCAGTCTATTTCACTTGCATATCAAGAGCAGCATACCAGTTGTGAACTTCTCAACCCCATGTCCTCGATTTGTGGACAGCTGCCTTGCTTCTACAGTGCTTGAAAAACAATAACAACAGATAGATGGGTCCTAAACACAGTGGGATTAGGTTATGCCACACAATTTCTCTCCATGCTCCCCTGTCCCTTTTCAGGGACCCCTCTCATGAGTCACTGTTTCTTCAGCAGGTCCAGACTCTATGTGCCCTGGGAGCTATAGAGGACTCTACACCGGTCCTGATCCCCAAGTCCAATAGAGTGGTGAGACCTAGCCTCAGTCTACATGGTCTGAACAATTACATCAAGTATATGAGATTCCATGTGGTTATTCTGGCTACTATTCTCCCTGCATTGGATCACAACGACTGGGGTATTGCTCACAATCTTCAGAACACCTGTTGCCATGTGGCGATTGTTCAGGGTCACAGGAAGTTTCTGAGATTCCTAGTTGCTGAACAGCGTTATCGGTTCTTCCCTTTGGCCTGTCATCAGCTCCATTTGTCTTTACCAAATGTATGATGGTGGTAACAGCCTGTCTCAGAAGGAGGGGATTCATGTCTTCCTGTTCCTAAATGATTGGCTAGTGAGGGGCAGATCTGAAGAACAAGCCCTCAGTCACATCCACACTGAACCTCTTTGATTGACTGAGGCTGATTTTGAGCAAAGTCAAGTCAACACTGACTCCAACTAGAACTCTAGTAGGGCCCAAATAAACTCTATTGGAGACTCTGAATTCCAGGGCCTTTCTCCCACACAAGTGATTCCAGATGATTTGGCATCTTTGCCTGGACCTCCTGTCTCATTCTTTGACCAATGCCTAAAGTTACTGGGCCATATGGCTGCATGCAGTTACATGGTTCAGCCTATGATACTGCATCTTCATCCTCTTCAGTCACAGTTGAAGTTGGTCTGTCACCAAGCAGCCAGTCGTTGGACAGGTTTGTCTGAGTGTCTCCAGAGACTCTTTACAGTGGTGGGCAGAACAGAACAATGTGTGCCACATTGTTCCCTTTGCCTGTCCTCAGCCAACCAGAACTGTGGTCACCAATGTCTCCACAATAAGTTGGGGAGCACATCTAGGGATGTTAAAAGTTCAGAGTTTGTGGTTGGAGGAGGAAGCATTGTGTCCTATCAATGTACTGGAGCTTCAAGCCATTTACAATGTGGGTTGTGCCTTATGCAATCAGGAGAGCAGTGGTTCACATACCAACAGTACCTCCACAATGTGTTACGTGAACAAGCAGCAAGGAGCCGGCTTCAACCAGCTTTGTCAGGAAGCAATGAGGTGTTGGGGCTCTTGCATCAAAGAAGACATCAAGCCCACACTGCACACTCGCCAGCCTCTCAAAAGCAGTTGGCAGACCATCTCAACAGAGCTTTGTCTGACAACCATGAGTAATCTCTGGGGAACAGCATACTGAGGTCCATTTTCATGGAATGGGGCATCCCATTGGTCAACCTATTTGCAACAAACCACAACAAGAAGTGCTGTCAACTTTGTTCCTGAGCAGGGCTCAGTCCAGGATCTCTAACCTATGGCTCACATCTGAATTGGGGCATGGATCTGATGTATGCCTTCCCCCTATTCCTTTCCTGTCTCTGGTTATCCTCAAACTGAAGTTGGATCATGCCAAACTGATACTTACTACACTGGCGTGGCCATGATAATGCTGGTTTTCGGACCTTCTCAGTCAGTCTGCTTGACCTCCCAAGATTCTTCCTATCCTTCCTGGCCTACTAACTCAACACCATGGCCAGGTTATTTATCTGGCACTGAGGAATCTTCCCCCCTCATCCCCCCGGCAGCATGGATGGTGTATGGCTAGGTGAGGTGGAGGGGCAATGTTCAGAAGCAGTTCAGAGAATCCTGCTTAATAGTAGACAGTTATCTAGTAGGTCTACCTATCTGGCCAAAAAAAAAGTTTTTTTTTGGTTTGGTCAATATCTAAGGGAATTCAACCCATGTGGGCTAGTGTTCAGGACATTTTGAACTACCTGCTCTTAGCTCATTGAGGGTCATGTGGTGGCGATCTCACCAGGCCATTCTTTGATCCAGGGAAAGCTGCTCAAACTCCATGGTAGTGAGATTTTTGAAAGGCATTGTCCACCTGTTTCCACCTGTGAAGAAAATGGTCCCGCTGTGGGATCACCTTAATACTGTGCTGGCCACCCTCATGGGTTTGAGCTAATAGCAACCTGCTCATTGTCTGTCCTTGCCCAAAAGACAGCCTTTCCTGTGGCTATAACATCCCCAAGAAAGCAACAGAGAGTCCTGTGGCACCTTTAAGACTAACAGATGTATTGGAGCATAAGCTTTCATGGGTGAATACTTGCTTCGTCAGACGCATGAAGAAGAGTCAGCGAATTCCAAGCCTTAATATCAGGCCCCCCATATACTCAGTTCTTCAAAGACAAAGTGTCCTTGAGGTGACATCCAAAGTTTTTTTTGTTCAAAGTGGTCTCACAGTTTCACCTTAACTAGGTTAATTACTTGCTTGTTTTTTTTTCTGAAACCACCCTAAATGCAGATGAGCAGTGTTAGATATGAGGCAGTGCTCGGTGTTCTCTCTGGAAAGGACTAAACGATTTCCTTCATCACCTTGACTTTTTGTCTCCTATGTGGATAGAATGAAAGGTCAGCTGGGCTCCATTCAGGCAAGTTCCAGATGGGTAACTTCCTGCATTTCCATGGTTTATGAAGTAGCTCAGGCTTTGCCTCCACAGACATTACAGGCTCATTTGACAAGGGCTCAAGTGACATTGACCTCATTTCTCAGCGATGTTTCAATATTGGAAATTTGCAGGGCTGCTGTGTGGTCTTCCATGCATATGTTTACCAAACATTTTGCTATTACCGCAGCATCTAGGTCAGATGCAAACTATGGGAAGGCAGTTCTACAATCATTGTTTGTTTAGGTAGGCTCCAAGCCCTACCGTTGTGAGTCACCTGAGTAGAATACATATCTGCAACCACTTGAAAGAAAATGTGAGTGAAGATGTGTATTACATGGCCCACCCTCTGTCTCCTCTGTATTGGAGTCTCCAGCCTTAGATTCTGGTGTGAAGGAACTGACAGGGGTCATGACAGCGACGTCCATGGCAAGGCCAGATGGTACAAGCGCTGCCCTGATGGGTATTGCTAAGCAAGGATCTCTGGCTTTGGTGTGTTGGGCACATGCACACCTGAGTGGAACACAGGTCTGCACCAACATCTCAAAGAACAGCTGCTAGAGAACAGGTAAGACAGTCTTTTTTTTTTTGCTACCATTAGCCTACTTTTTCTATCTCTACTATTTTTAAAATATGTACTTTTCCCCCTACACATTCTTCTTTCATCCCTCTTTTCTGATTCTGCCTCTCTTTCTCCTCACTGTCTGTTTCTCTTAATTCTTCACTCAGGTTCTCTTATTAATCTTTGTCACACCTCTTTCACGCTCTAGCCCTGGGCTTCTCCAATCTTTTAATTCCACAAACTATAATGTAAGAGCACCATCTCCCCTCCTAACACCCTATTATCTCCATTGCTTGGTCCTCAGAACATTTAATTCTGTGAACGATAGGTCATAGTTTGAGAAATAATGTTCTTGCTTCTCATTAATATATTCTCTCTCTCTTTCCCTCTCTCTACTTCAGATAAACCATCTCTTCTCTACACCCAATCACACTCCTACTTACCTCTCCAATACCACCCAGTCCTCCCCAACTTGCAGCCTTCCCAAGGAGACATCAGTGACATCTTATACTGATGCATTCTGAAATGTATCTAGCCAACCCAAAAGAGCAACAGACTTTCACAGAGTGAGACGGAAATTAAATATAAGTTAAAAATAATTCCTCCATCCCATACCCATACAATGCCTCCTTTTTCTCATATTACAACTTGTTATTAGTGGGTTGTCAACATGGTGCAGCAATGCATGCTACAGAGTGTAATTTCTAAAGTGTATTAGTGTGCGCTAACATATTACACTAACGCATACAAGGCAACTTTTAATGCATACCAGCTGGGTCTACACAGATCAGTTAATGTGCAGCACATTAGTATGCCTTAGAAACTGCACTGTGTACACAAGCCCTTTAGACTTCGCTAATCCTTTCTCCCTCTCCACCAGCTGGCAAGCCCCCAATCCCTCATTCCTACCTCTCCATTGTACCTCAATTCTCTCTCCTTCAGTCTGCTGTCACACAGTGACAAGAGGAAGAATTAGTTCCTTTGCACAATGTTTCCTGGCTTTCAGGGGAAGAGAGCTGCCATATCTTCGAGAACTCATGGAGGACAGGTGAGGTCCCAGAGAAGCTTGTAGTGTAAGGGCCCAAGAGTCTGAGCACTTTCTACAAGGTGCTGAGCTCTCAACTCCAACTGAAACTACCCTGCAAGATCAGACCCTTGTCTACACTGGCAAGTTTCTGTGCAGTAAAGCAGCTTTCTGCGATATAACTCCTGAGGTGTACACACTGCCAAGCCACTTAGTGCGCAGAAACTGTGCAGTTGCAGTGCTGTAAAAAAGCCACCCTGACGAGAGGTGTACAGCTTTCTGCGCTGGGGTTACAGCTCCGCAGTGCCAGCGTAGACACCCCAGTCAATTACAGCGCTGCGATTGGCCTCCGGGAGGTGTCCCACAATGCCTGTTCTTGCCTCTCTGGTCATTGGTTTGAAGTCTACTGCCTGGCACTCAGGTGACCAGCCGTGAGCTCCACCCCTTAAATTCCTTGAGAATTTTGAAAGTTCCCTTCCTGTTTGCTCAGTGACATGTGTAATGGTCTCAACACATCTTTCCAGGTGGCCATGCCTGCTCCACGCACCAGGCGATCCTCCACTTGGAGCAATGCCGAGCTGCTGGACCTTATCAGCATTTGGGGAGAAGAGTATGTCCAGTCCCAGCTGCACTCCAGCCGTAAGAATTATGATACCTATGGACAGATTTCACGATGCATAACAGAAAGGGGTCATGACTGGACACACTGCAGTGCAGGGTCAAAGTGAAGGAGCTGCAGAACGCCTCAAGCCGCCGCTCCGGTGCTGTGCCCACGAGCTGCCAGTTCTTCAAAGAGCTGAACGCAATACTTGGTGGCGTCCCCACCTCCACTGCGAAGGCCACTGTGGAGACTTTGGTGGCTTGCATGCCAATCGAGAGTGGACTGAGCCAGGAGGATGAAATCTTGAATGAGGAGGGGGACCCAGAGCAGAAGGTGACTCGGCGGTCAGAGATGCGTGCAGCCAGGAGCTCTTCTCTGCCCCAGAGCAGGTTAGCCAGTCACAGCTGTCGGAGCTTGGCGAAGTGCAAACAGGAGAGGAGGCCCCTGGTAAGTGGCTTTGATTTTGGGAATCGCTGAAGCGAGTTGCTGGGGGCAGGAAGGTTGCAGAAAGCAGGCTTGTGTCTGTATGATGCGCGTACCACCACATGCCTAGTCTGAGCCACGGAACAGGGTGTTGACTTTATGGGAACCTGCCTCAGAGCTCCATGAAACTCTCCTGGAGATACTGGGCAATCTGCTGCCGCAGGTTCTTTGGCAGAGCTGCTTTGTTTCTTGCACCATTAAAGGTAACTTTCCCGTGTCACTGTGCCGTCACTGGCAGGGGGGACAACCATTGCTGCACACAGGTGAGCTGCATAAGGTCCAGGGCGGAAGCTGCAGTCTTGGAGAAGACCCTCCCTTGATTCCCTGTTCACCCTCAGCAGAGAGAGATCTTCCATAATGAACACAGCCTGCAGAAAATGTGGGGACAGGAATGATTATAAGGCCCCCCCCTACGGTTCTGGCTCTCCCCGCCGGCCACATGCCCAGTGTACAGCAGAGTTCGGGAAGAGTGATTTCCCCTGCCCCTGCAGTTACTTACCATTTTGGGGGTCTTGTGGCTCATGTGTGCTTGTCTGGGGTCAGCCAGTTAGTGACAGGTATGTGAATAGTTGCTGTGTTTTAAATCACTGAATCAGTGGTTTCTGTGTTGCAAACAATACTGCTTCTGTAAAATGTTGCATTTTGAGTTCACATATATGACCTTGGGAGTCCAGCCTCCCTCTTTGTTATCGCCGGCTCAACAGCTGCACAGAATTATAAAGTGACCACGAAGAACTAAAGAGGACTTTCTGCGTGATGTCATGGTGCACTCCGCGGCCAAAAAACAAGGCTTGAAGGAGTGGCGGGATAGCGAGAAGAGGGACCAAAAGGAGAATGCGGCACGCCAGAATGAAGCCACAGAGCGGCTCTTAAACGTTATGGAGCACCAAGCGGACATGCTCCAGGCGCTACTAGCACTGCAAACCGAGCAGCTCCATGCATGAAGCCACTGTCGCAAAACTCTTTCCCATGTTCCCCCCAGACACCGCCAACGCACTCTTATCAACCGCCTGGCTCCAGTCTGTACGTGCTGCATTCCACTCCTGCCCTGTAACCATCCAGCCCTGCGGACTCCCAGTACCCACTGCACTCAACACTCGTCCCTCTGCAGGTTAGCCCTGCTGAAGTACAGTACCCACTGCACTGTACTCCAAAGGACAAGGTTGCATATGATACCTGGACATACACAAATCTTTAACCATCCCAGGACCCCACCTCCTCCTGGGACCCTCCCTTCCCCCATTCCCCACAGTGCTGATGTGTTTTTTTGTTTGTCTCTCTTCTCCGGTTGTTGTTTTTTAATAAAAGAATTGTTTTGGTTTGAAAACAATCTTTATTCCAATCATTGAAAGCAAACAGAGCCCTGCAAAGCAACTGGCAATATTCTTAAACCTTCATAGTGCATCGTGTGCACCAATCACAATCACCTCCTAGCATTACAAGCACTGCACTCCCGAGCGTAGCAACAAATATTAGTGGCTTCCAGCTTCAGATTACTGCCTCAAAGTATCCCTGATCTTTATGGCCCTGTGCTGTGCCCTTCTAATAGCCCTGGTCTCTGGCTGTTCGAATTCAGCCTCCAGGCACTGAGCCTCAGTGGTCCAGCCCTAAGTGAAGCTTTCATCCTTCCCTTCACAAATATTATGGAGGCTATAGCATGTGGCTATAAGCATAGGGATATTGTCATCGGCCAGGTCCAGGACCCCATATAGGCAGTGCCAGTGGGCCTTTAAACGGCCAAAAGCACACTCAACAGTCATTCTGCACTTGCTCAGTCTGTTGTTGAACTGCTCCTTGCTACTGTCAAGGTTCCCTGTGTTTGATTTCATAAGCCACGGCATTAAGAGGTAGGCAGGGTCACCCAGGATCACAATGGGCATTTCAACTCCCCCTACAGTGATCTTCTGGTCTGGGAAGAAAGTCCCTGCTTTCAGCTTCCTGAACAGGCCAGTGTTATGAAAGATGCATGTGTCATGCACCTTTCCGGACCAGCCTGCGTTAATGTCCATGAAATGCCCACAATGATCCACAAGCACTTGGAGAACCATAGAGAAATACCCCTTCCAATTAATGTACTCGGTGGCTGGTGCCAGAATTGGAATATGCATGCCATCTATCGCCCCTCCACAGTTAGGGAAGCCCATTTGTGCAAAGCCATCCACAATGTCATGCATGTTGCCAGAGTCATGGTCTTTCGGAGCAGGATGTGATTAATGGCCCTGCAGACTTCTGTCAACACAAGTCCAACTGTCGACTTTCCCACTCCAAACTGATTAGCGACCAATCGGTCGCAGCCTGGAGCAGCCAGCTTCCACAGTGCAATTGCCACGTGCTTTTCCAACGACAGGGCAGCTTTCATTCTCGTGTCCTTGCACCACAGGGCTGGGGTGAGCTCATCACACAGTCCCATGAATGTGGCTTTCCTGATGCGAAAGTTCTGCAGCCACTGCTCGTAATCCCACATGTGCATGACGATGTGATCCCACTACTTAATGCTTGTTTACCAATCCCAAAAGCGGTGTTCCGCTGTGGACAGCACCTCCGTGAATGCTGCAAGCAATTTTGTGTCATAGCTACTATGTGTGATGAGATCAATGTCGCACTCCTCTTGCCTTTGTAGTTTAAGGAATAATTCCACTGCCACTTGTGACGTGTTAGTGAGAGAGAGCAGCATATTGGTCAACAATGAGGGATCCATCCCTGCAGACCAAAGAGGCAGAGCGCGCAGTACACAAACAGTTGAAAGAGGGCAAAATGTGGACGGAAGCACAGGGATTGCTGGGATGCAAAGCAGTGCATTACAGGGCATTGGGACAGGAGGACCCAGGATGCACTGTGACCCCCTCCACCTTCCCAAAACTCTTAGCAGCAGAAAAGGAAGAGCTGCTCCATAGGATAGCTACCCAGAGTACACCGCTCTGAATACTGCTGCACGTGTGAACACGCTATTGCGCAGGCAGCTGACAGTGTGAACGCACAACAGTGGTTTCCTTTCAGTGCTCTCTGAGTGGTGATGTGACTGCCCGTGATGTAGCTCTGCCAGTGTAGACATACCCTAAAATAGACATAACACAGGTATGCAGCACAAGACATTTTTTCTCACTCCACTGGGTTGTCTGTCTTCCAGGTGTGATCTCCTTGGACTGCCAGCTCTCTGAAGCAGGAGCCTGTCTTTTAGGTGCTTTACAGACATACAAGTGCACTTTTGCATGCTCTGGGCCTGATTCTGATATCCTTATGGTGAGTAGCACCTTGCTCTATGAGCAATTCTGCTGATTTGAAAGGGAATACCTTTATGTGCACTGAAGGTCTTGAGAGGATAAAGGTTGCAACAGGGAAGATCACGAATAACTTTTATGACTCAAGATGTTTGAACATCTGTTTTCAGCGGAGTTGGGGGGAACAGTACTGCTTGCAAAGGTTATGTGTATAACTTGTGAGTGGTTCAAACTTGAAATTATCTACAAGCAAACCCTTATGTGTCTGTAAACTGCAGAGTGATGCATAATGTTGGATTTTTTTCAGAGGGGCCATTTGTTATACTGTAAGCTGGTAGGAATCTTGATTTGCACCTAAGACATATTTTATGCTTCTCGATTACTTCAAAGTTTTGACAGTTTAGTAAACAAAATAAGAAATTAAAGAATAGTAGCAGAGTCCTTTGCATATGTTTTAAATCACCTGGTAGAACTGGTAATCATTTTAATTTGCAGTATAAACTCAGAAGCCTTATGCAAATGAGAAATGACATGCTTCACAGTAATGATTCAGAAAGCAGAGCTAGTGAAATTATCAATTTCTCTCTGGAGGCCTGACACTGAGCTTCAACTGGTCTGTTTTAGATGCATGCCACAAAGATTTATCTGTGTTTCACCAAGTATGAAAAATATATGAACCACGGGGCTTCCGGCAGATCCCCCCCAAAAGCCGTCAAGCCGCCTCCATTAATATCAGCACACTCGTAAATTTCCAGAATGCACTGAAGTAGGCAACTTTTGCCACTGCACAGAAGCTTCCAAAGTGTCCCCTGCCCCCTGTAAATCCAGCAACACCTTATAAAACAGGTTAACTACACATGGACTTAATTTCACATGACACTCCTTTTGGAAATAGAGGGGTTCACACTTTTAAATTGGACAGGGTGGAGAGGGGTGTCCAAGCAATCAGAAAAGACAACTAAATTTGTCATTGTTTAAATTGCTAACAAATCCAGAGTTTTGACTCCCACCAGTGGGAAATGGCCGGTAGAATCATGGCTACAGATTTGGCCTCCTCACATGTTGTTCGTCAGAATCATCTTGCTGGGTAATTTTCATCTTGCTCTTTTTTTTCTGCCCCACAAAAACAATACTCATATTTATCATAATGTTACTTTTCCTCTCTTCAAAGGAACATTACATTGGAAGTTGGGCTTTTGATTTTGGCTTCTCTTCTGCTGAGAAAGTCATGCATTTGCACTCCATTTTCTTTGGTCTTTCCAGTCCTCAATATTTCTACCACAATTAGTACATGTAACAACTAGGTACGCAATGGAAGCTTATTAGATAAATGAGGGAAGACCCAAACGTTGTCCATTAGTGTTTACATTTCCTTAATTATAAAATATTCTTAGTTTTACTCTTCCTTTTGTAAAGGAAAATTCCATCCATGTTTCAGCTTAGCAGCCTGCAAACTCAAGTATTAAGCAGTTCATACCAGGAATAAATTGTCAAACTTTATTTGGAAAATATATTATTGCTGACTCTTCAAAGCCTGCTCCTGGTGGTATTCAGTATCTCCAGAAATATGTCCTATGGTAGAAAGGCCATTGCTCTCATGGAGTTGATGGTGTCTCCAGTGGAAGTTACCACATGGCTCAGTATGATTGTCTGATTCAGAGATACAGTGACTGAAGCAGGAAGTGCTTTAAGGCACCCAACTGGACAGAGCTGGTCCCATGAATTGAATTCAAGAAAATGTGCTGGATACCTGATGATGGTTTTATGGTGCTATGGAGAGGCCAGTGGGGAGCACTTTGTACTAGTAGTGATTCTTGCCTATGCAAAATCTTAGTTTGTTACCCTCTTGTATCTGAAAATATAGATGGACCTGTTAAGGCTTATCCAAGTCAAAATATAATTAATTCCTCTTGTCTTTTGGGAATAAAGAAGTAGCAGGAATAAAGCCCTCTTTCCTAAGTCCTGATGAGGAACATCTTCTATAGGTCCCACTGGAAAAAGTGGAGTTTACTTAATCTCTCAGTAAATGGGAAGGATACTTGAAAAAAGGTGAGGAAGAGGGCTGGAGAGTGACCTAGAGTGGAACTGACTGAACTAATCTCTTCATTTTTTCTGGTCTGTATGGAATAGAATTATTACAGGTGTATGGTTTTAAGAAGTTACCCAGATATTTCCCAAAACATAAGGGGAGGAGTATGAACCCACCAAGGAGGTGAGTTGCAGGCTTCCAGGTGTATCTTCTAACTCACTGGGTGGCTGAAGCAGATGCAAAGGATGTGTCTGGTTCAGGGAACCAGCAGCGTCTTCTGGTGTGTGGATCTCTACTTCTCCAAAACACGCAGTTCATGGAATGACTTCTGAGGACATCTGCCATGGGCCTTCCCCTGTACCAGCCTTCCTACAAGAAAAACGTGATCCAGTTTTCAAGTCAATAAGGAATTTTCCAACTGCTCTTTAAACAGGTCCAGTGCCTTGAATGGAAGGTCCTCAGTTCTGCTATAAACCTCCTGATCATAACCATGGAGCCACAACCATCTCTGCATTTCTGTTGGATTTGCCTTGATACACCTGTAGTAACATCCCAGACTGCCCAGACAGCAAGATTTGTCTCTGCCAGTTGATAGAAGGGACTTAAGGGAATTGTGTCCTCATTACCTGCAGTGATTGAACAGATCTGAGGGGACATGGCAATGGCTTCTTCAATAGCCCTGCTCTGAATTTTTGGTTCTGTGTGGGATGGCACATGCAGGTGGTACCAAAGACTGGTGATTATGTGCCGCCATCTCCTCAGTCAGATAGAGGGAAGGACACACTGGGAACATTTATAAGCTGGAAGAGAGGGAGGTGGTGGTTTCTTTGGGGATCCAAATCTTGTGTCTTCTGAATTTAAAGGACCAGCTATCAGAAAAGCAACCTAGAAAAGGTTCCTATAGAAGAGTAATGCTAAATGACCAGACAGTTGTAAAGAGAGATGACTGCAATGAACAGGCTGACCTCCAACTTTATATCATGGCAAGACAGCCCCAGGATCTCAAGGTTGCAGCCTGTTGTTAAACAGCTATCTTTTTTTAATTATGTTTTTTATAGTAAAAATTAGAGTAGCTATTTTGATATTAGCTGCTTGCTGCCTTTTGTGTACTATCATCCTATCGTGTGGTCATTCATAGCTAGAGCATTCCAGCCAGGGCTGAAGATGTGTATGTACCAGGAAGTCAGGCTTTTTTCAGCCAGTGCTTGAAAGAATGGGTACGTCCTCTTGGACCCACAGAAGCAGCTCCTCCAAATCAGGTATGAGGTACAGTGCTGGGGCCACTGCTCAGCATTACTATGGCTCAAAGCCGGATCCGTCCCATGAACAGGACTTCAGTTGCTGAAGCTGTCAACCAGCACCTTTCACAAACAGTAAAGTTACCTATAGAAAGAGTAATGAGTTCAGAATGTGAAATGTAATATGGCAGTTTCAGCCTTACACAAATAAATGCTTTCCCTAGTCTGTTGACTTTCAGTATGAAAAAACTCTTCCTCCATTCATCTTCCTCCCGCCTTTTTCTCTCCCTCCCTCTTGGCTTCCCATTTTGTCCTGTGAACAAGCATCTTGGCATTAATCTCAGCCCAACAAAACAGTCTTATGAAAAAAGAAAATATAACATGATCGCCTCCTATTTCTTTTCTACTTCCCTCTTGATCAAAAGCTGAGCTGGCAGTTAGGAATGCTTAAAATGAATCAATAAAGCACAGGAACCGCCTGCTCTAAAATGAGTCTCATTTATTCACAGTGAAGCTCAGACGGTTCATTTTGACAGGACTCAAGTCAACAGGCCGAGCAAGAGGATCTTTCAAAGCTAATCAGTAAAGTATAAGCCTATTATGAGAGCACATTTATCCCTGGCTGCCTCCTTCGTCCAGAAAAGCAATCCCCAAATCTGTGGGAATAACACATAACATGTACATAAAAGTTGCTATTACTTAGATCCCCTGTTATTAGGTCAGCAATGCCACTGATGAAATGTTCCCTGGAGCACTGAGCAGAGACATATAAATCCTCCAAGAAATTCACAAAATAATTTGTTACAGCTAGAGGGCATAAGATACATTACAGCGAATCCTGTGTATTAGGCTCTCCACTGTGACTCTTGAGGCTATCTCAAGTAATAAAAACCTCATCTTGATTTCTGATTTTTCATCTTGACTTCATTCCAAAATGAATCTAAATTCATTATCCCAAGAAATTTGACAAAGGTGATACTTTTTTTATTCAACGTACCCGGGAGCGCTTTCATGTCTTTTGACTGTTTAGTGCTGACTGTAGCTTGGGTTTGCAGTTATCACACACTAAGAGGTAGTTACTTTGAAGAATTACAAGCGAGTGCTGCTATTGTGTTCAGGGTTGTGGTTTTAGGTTTAAACCAGCAATAAAAAGCATATGAGAAACACTATTTTTCATGCTGCTTCTGCTCTCCCAACCCTTTTGCAAGCTTTTCAATGGAGAGAGAAGAGTAGCAGTTAGTTCATGGTGCACATACATGTGAAACCCCACAAGGACTCAATTTGCAGAAAAATGCCTCTTCCATCTTGAATAAATCTGATGCCCTAGTTATGTAACTTCTAATTTCTAAAACAACATAAACCTCTGCATTGTCAATGTGGTGGGTGGGGGCTTCTCTGGCAGTTGAGTGGCTGAAACCTGGAACAACTAGAAGGGATTTAATTACAGATGCTATTAAGTTTCGAATGTTTCTGTCCTTGTTTCACAATTTGTAAGGGCACTTGTGATAAATAAGAGACCATTATGCACACTGCATTTCTCTAATGTGAGTGGCTATATTTCTTTAAATGATTTTAAGCTTTTAACAATTATTTTCTAGGGCGGTGCTCAGGAACCAGACAAAATAGAAGCTTGGAAATGTTCAGGTAAATGATTCACCAGGCAGAGAGGTACAGATTCAGGCAAATAAGCACACAGAGAGATAAGCAGAATGATGCATAGCAGAACTACACCCTGGATCATAAGAGGGAAGAAGTTATAAAACAAGAAATGTAGAATTCTCCAGTAAGACTCTGGTGACAGTGCTACAAAACAGACCTTTTCATTTAATTTACTCTGTTGG
The DNA here is from genome assembly GCF_020497125.1 of Mauremys mutica. Taxonomy (NCBI): domain Eukaryota; kingdom Metazoa; phylum Chordata; order Testudines; family Geoemydidae; genus Mauremys; species Mauremys mutica. The sequence goes on along the minus strand of NC_059081.1, from coordinate 78,952,256 downwards.
GAAGGTGTATTAGGACCTCTATTCCCATAAAAACTGTCTTGGATTTAAGAATGACTGACATTACGCTTGGTCTTTTCTGCAAAGAAAGGGGGTAAATATTTATAGCAGCACTGCCTTTTACAAGTGGGGAAATTCAATATCTGCCCATTGTTTTTATAATACAATAACAGCTGTCTTGAAAGATAACACCTGCTAATTGTATGTGCTGTCACACCCTTTTCCAATTGAATATAAGGTATGGGAGGAATGAATAAGCTTGGGTTTTATTTTTTTAATATATGTAACATAATTTATCAGAAAGAAAAGGATCTTTGTAAACCTTCTTCAGTTACTCGATTTTTAGTAGCCCATGGAAGATCATAAAATCAATCAAAAGTTGTAGTTAAAGGACAATTTGTAAGCAACATTTAAAAGTTTATTTTGTTTCTTACTTTTAAGGTGCTTAAAAATATATCCTGGCATGTAATAAGAAATGTAAAGCTTGGCACTTCAAATGTTCAGCCTCTGTTCAGTGAGGCGTGCAGGCAAGAGGACACAGAAATTCTTCTAGTATTAGAAGGTTCCTCATGCATCATGCAGACAGTTTAGTTCTATGTTACATATCCCTTCCGTGTTTAGAAATCTGCAGATTCTCTTCTTACCTATTCAGATGGAAATGAATATGTCTGCGGGAAGCTTGTTTTGGTCAGTTACATGAAGCCTCCCACAGAGAGCAAAAAGGAGGGCAGATAATTCATTACGACTTGTGTCACTTTCAAGATATCTGGAGTGGCTCATGACCAGGGCCGGTTCTACAGTTTTCTAAACATAGAAGCTGCCGCCGAATTGCCGCCACCACAGAAATGCGCCTGCCTCCCTAACGGCGCACGGACTGCCCCCGCCGCCCACGGCGGCAATTCGGTGCGCTGCTTGGGGGCAAAACAACAGGGACTGCCGCCCCTTGTAGATTGCCGCCCCAAGCACCAGCTTGGAATGCTGGTGCCTGGAGCCAGCCCTGCTCGTGACTATGAGTGCCAACCTCAGGGCCGACTGTCAGGAAACAGGGCACGAACCCAAACTGGTTGTGTGTTCTATACTTAGATTTCATCAACCAAGTATCAAGTGTGAACTCCTCAAACATAGTAACAGCCTTAACATGGAGTCACAGACAGTCCCCTTGGGCACTCCAGTCTGTCTTCCCACCGAGGCAAGCTGGACTTAGTGATGGTCCTTGACACCAAAAATCCAGGTCAGGTGCACCCTAGATCTCTCCCCAAATGCTTGTAGCCAATCCTATAATAAACCAACTAAAGGTTTATTAACTAGGAAAAAGAAATGAGAATTATTTACAAGGTTAAAGCAGGTAAACATACACATGCAAATGAGACATAGTCTTAGGTTCAAAAAGATGATAGTAGCTGCTATAATATACAAACTTTATATGTCCTTTAGGGCACAGGTTCGCAACTCTTTTTGGACCAGAACCCATTTATAAACACTGCTGGCCAGACCTGACCCAGTAAATAGCTTAAGAAGAAAACACACAAGTATTTTGCCCCCAAAATATTTATTACCCACTACATGTAATAACAATAATGCTACTAAGTTAAAGCAGCTCAACAGTCAGAAAGCTAAAAGCAGAAATGAACATCAAGAGGAATACGTTAACAACAGTATAATAAATCCTAGGTTCCACTTTATGAGAAACCTGAGCTTGCTTCTCTTTGATGAGTTTATCAAAGTTTGGCGTAATTGTAGTCAGCACAATCTGAAGGTTGTGTTCAACATCCGGTCTGTTCCTGCTTTTATTCTTCAGTTGAGTCAAGGCAGAGAATCCAGTTTTGCACAAGTATGTTGTACTGAAAGGCAAAATGATTCTAACAGCATGGCAAGCAAGAGAAGGCTATTCTCCAGCAGCACTGCACCAAAATTGGGGAAGGCTCATTTCAGTATATTTTCTTTGTAGACTGCGATCACAAGATAACTCAACCAGCTGAAATTCTTGCTTCATAGGTAGACTCATGTTTTCCAACACAACTCCAAATGGACCCTGTATCCATTCTTCACCCTTCAGTTGCTCGTCTGGAAAGTAATCACAGAATCTTGTGTGCAATTTAGTTAAACGATTACTGATAATTTTCTTCAAGTGCTTCTTGGCTAGCAGAATATTTCCATTTTTTTTGTTTCTATAGACATGTTATGAAACATGTCCATCCTATCATTTGAAGCATGTTTGTTCCACAGAGAGAGGGGCATTTTTGAATGCAGCAATTCTGTCAGTCTGCTCAAAGCAATTGTGCCCTCTGCCCTGTAAAGACAGATTCAAATCATTCAGCTGATTGAATATATCTCCCAGATATGCAATTTGAGCAACCCATGTGTTGTTACTGAAGTGCTCTGCCAGGTGAGACATTTTTTCTTCAAGAAAAGCTGCCAACTCACTTTTACGTTCATATACACGAGACAACATTTTGCCACAGGATAGCCAATGAACCTCAGCATGGTAAAGCAGATGTACACGCGCACTGCCCATTTCCTGACTGAAAACTTGCAAGCATCGCAAATTCTTGGCATTTTGTTTGCTGTAATTCACCATTTTGACATAATCTTTTAGAGTTTAGTGATGCTCAGGTACATATCTTTAGCTGCTCAGGCCTCCCTGTGCAGGAAACTGTGGTCCCACGTTTCATTGTATGCTTTCAAAAGGATTCTTTGAACAGCTCCTGAATGTTTCCCTGTCTGTCATTGAAGCAGCTCCATCAGTTGTAATACCAACACACTTCGACCAGCTCAATCCCACTGACTCCAAGTAATAATCTAGTGTAACAAATATATCAGCAGCAAGAGTAGAAATAGGCAAATCCACCCTAACCAAGTACTGTTCTTGAAAATCACTTTCCCATACATGCCTCACATAAACCACCAAGATAGCACAGTTTGAGATATCCGTAGATTCATTTAATTGTAACAGTAAACAGTCGCTCAGTGAAAGATGATCAGTTGTTTGCAGTTTGATGTCTTCTAAGATATTGCAAATTCTTCTCTATATTGTGTTGTCAGAAAGAGGGATTGCTTTTATCTTTTTTGCAGCTGACTCGCCCAACATTTCAGTGCACATGTCAATAGCAGAAGGTAAAATTAACTCCTCGGTGATGGTGTGAGTTTTTTACATTTCGCAATGCGGTATACAACAAGGTAAGAGGCATGGGATGCTTGCTCCCGGGCAGTAGATACACATTCAAGTGTTTTTTGTGATGTTTCCAAATTTTTGCTTTTTTTGTTTAAATAAATCAAGAGGCTTGTCTTTATAGCTAGAGTGCTTTGTCTCCAAATGGCTATGTAACTTTGATCGTTTTAGGGTTTCATTTGATAACAGTTTACTGCAGATGACACACTGCAGCCTGTGTTCATTATTTTGGTCCTCAGTAAATGAAAATCCAAACTTTGAGTAAGCAGGGTCATACCTATGACTACTTTTTCTTCTCAGGTTGCAGGAAAAAACCATCCCGATGTGTAGAAAGAATAGTAAATATGGCAGGCGACCAGCTTGGCTTAACAGTAAAATCCTTACTGATGTTAAACGCAAAAAAGAAGTTTACAAGAAGTGGAAGATTGGACAAATGACCAGGGAGGAGTATAAAAATATTGCTCATGCATGCAGGAGTGAAATCAGGAAGGCCAAATCACACTTGGGGTTGCAGCTAGCAAGAGATGTTAAGAGTAACAAGAAGGGTTTCTTCAGGTATGTTAGCAACAAGAAGAAAGTCAAGGAAAGTGTGGGGCCCTTACTGAATGAGGGAGGCAACCTTGTGACAGAGGATGTGGAGAAAGCTAATGTACTCAATGATTTTTTGCCTCTGTCTTCACAAACAAGGTCAGCTCCCAGACTGCTGCACTGGGCAGCACAGCATGGGGAGAAGGTGACCAGCCTTCTGTGGAGAAAGAAGTGGTTCGGGACTATTTAGAAAAGCTGTATGAGCACAAGTCCATGGGGCCGGATGCGCTACTTCCGAGGGTGCTAAAGGAGCTGGCGGATGTGATTGCAGAGCCATTGGCCATTATTTTTGAAAACGCATGGTGATTGGGGGAGGTCCTGGATGACTGGAAAAAGGCTACTGTAGTGCCCATCTTTACAAAAGGGAAGAAGGAGGATCCGGGGAACTTCCTCACCTCAGTCCCTGGAAAAATCATGGAGCAGGTCCTCAAGGAATCATTTCTGAAGCACTTAGAGGAGAGGAAAGTAATCAGGAACAGTCAACATGGATTCACCAAGGGCAAGTCATACCTGACTAACCTAATTGCCTTCTATGAGGAGATAACTGGGTCTGTGGATGAGGGGAAAGCAGTGGATGTGTTATTCCTTGACTTTAGCAATGCTTTTGATACGGTCTCCCACAGTATTCTTGCCGGCAAGTTAAAGAAGTATGGGCTGGATGAATGGACTATAAGGTGGATAGAACGCTGGCTAGATCATCAGGCTCAACGGGTAGTGATCAACGGCTCCATATCTAGTTGGCAGCTGGTTTCAAGCGGAGTGCCCCAAGGGTTGGTCCTGGGGCCGGTTTTGATCAATATCTTCATTAATGATCTAGAGGATGGCATGGACTGCACTCTCAGCAAGTTTGCAGATGACACTAAACTGGGAGGAGTGGTAGATACGCTGGAGGGTAGGGCTAGGATACAGAGGGACCTATACAAATTAGAGGATTGGGCCAAAAGAAATCTGATGAGGTTCAACAAGGACAAGTGCAGAGTCCTGCATTTAGGATGGAAGAATCCCATTCACTGTTACAGACTAGGGACTGAATGGCCAGGAAGCAGTTCAGCAGAAAAGGACCTAGGGGTTACAGTGGACAAGAAGCTGGATATGAGTCAACAGTGTGCCCTTGTTGCCAAGAAGGCTAATGGCATTTTGGGCTGTATAAGTAGGGGCATTGCCAGCAGATCGAGGGACGTGATCGTTCCCCTCTATTCGACATTGGTGAGGCCTCATCTGGAGTACTGTGTCCAATTTTGGGCCCCTCACTACAAGAAGGATGTGGAAAAATTGGAAAGAGTCCAGCGGAGGGCAACAAAAATGATTAGGGGTCTGGAGCACATGACTTATTAGGAGAGTCTGAGGGAACTGGGATTGTTTAGTCTGCAGAAGAGAAGAATGAGGGGAGATTTAATAGCTACTTTCAACTACCTGAAAGGGGGTTCCAAAGAGGATGGATCTAGACTGTTCTCAGTGGTACCTGATGACAGAACAAGGAGTAATGGTCTCAAGTTGCAGTGTGGGAGGTTTAGGTTGGATATTAGGAAAAATGTTTTCACTAGGAGGGTGGTGAAGCACTGGAATGGGTTACCTAGGGAGGTGGTGGAATCTCCTTCCTTAGAGGTTTTTAAGGTCACGTTTGACAAAGCCCTGGCTGGGATGATATAGTTGGGAATTGGTCCTGCTTTGAGCAGGGGGTTGGACTAGCTGACCTCCTGAGGTCCCTTCCAACCCTGATATTCTATGATTCTATCATTGGTACTTTCAGTTGCAACAGAATAGTTTAAAAATGTATCCATTTTACTGACTAAAGACTCACTTTGTGCTTAATATGCAAATTCTTCACTGGAAGTTTTACAGAACACTCTTTCCTCATAACTCTTCACACGTTGTACCACATGAAGGCTCATTGTAGGGAGGTACAATCAAAAAAGCAAAATATGAACCAGGAATGTAGATGGCACAGGTCCTGAAGTCAAACTATCGTCTGTCACGTAACTTGGGCAAACAGCCAAAATGGCAAAACACACAGTAATCATGAACAGGTGTGCAAAGCAGTTGAAACTCGACTGATAAATCCCTGGATTTGCCATCTGAATCTCAATTTTCTTTTAGTTAACAGATCTCAAAGATTGTTAGTAGATTAGTAGTATTTTGCAAGCAATCTGTATTTCCTTATGTTACTTCACAACAATAATACCATGTTAGAGCTGAACATCTAGAATTTCATGAACTAAAGAATATGTGCCTAAGGTGAACGTGCTCAGAAGTCCATATGTATCAGTGGTCTGAGCTTGCACACATTTACATAGGTGCTTAACTTTACTCACGAGCTAAGTTCCGCTAAAGTCAATAGGAATACACACAAGTAAAACTATATACGTGTTTAAGTGTTTGGAGTATCAGGCCCCCTGTGGGATTTTCACACTAGCTATTGAACACTGCCAGTGGCAGGAAAAGGGACCTAAGTACCAGTTATTTGATCCACTATGGCAAATCCCAATTCCTTTGTGTGATGGGAGGCTTGACGATTCCTCTCATCCCCTATACATTCGAACAGGAAGCATTACCTCACAGCCTGTAAGTATTCAGATGTAGACACAAAGCTAGGACACAAACTAAAGTGGAGTTTAAACGTGTCCTGAATTTTAATCTCTCTGCCTGATTCTGTGATCCTTACTCACCCCAAGTAGTCCTTCCTCTATGAGTAGTCCAATTGGAACTAAAGATGCCACTCAGAATAATGCTGGCAGAATCAGGCCCTCTAAGGCAAATGCAATTGCTATAGTGCAAGTATTTTCTTTCTTCTCACCGGCACTCAATGAACCACTGGCGGATCTGATCCTGAAGACTTTCCTTGATGTCAGGACCTTCTATTTCTCTCAGCTGGGTCTTGATGGATACCAGAGCTTTCTTGTACTCAGTCTCATGCCACCCCTGGACCTCACACCTCTTGGTTTCCACATTCTGGGCACGAGCTACTGAAGCACTTATCCTCTGGAACTGAGGAGGTGGATTCTGAAAATGAAAAGGGAGAATGAGGTTCAAAATAAAAGGTACAAATTAAAGAAACAATGTATGTTAGAATGCTGGGTTGATACTCATGTTATCTAAGCCTTGTTTTATGTGTGAGAAATTAAAAAAAGGAGAGAAAAAAACCCACCCTGGATGCACACAATGGTCTATTGTTAGTGTTTCAACCTTAATTAACAAAATTGTTATGTACAAAAACAATCCTTCTAGTGTGGGATCCTGGGATCTCAATGAGACAGGTGAGAAGACTGCTGTGCAGCAAATGCCAACTTTATCCATGTCAGAAGGGTGCCAGATATTTTTTTAATTGAATTTTCAAATGTTTGGATTTCCGAGTGGTTCTTTTTAATTAGACAGCATTGTTTTTTAATTTGTTCAGTTAAAATATTTTATATGCACTGTTTGGTCAGTTGTTTCCTGGTATTCTGTGGCAGATGGTAAAACTCCTTTAGGAAATCCACTTCCCTTGAGTAAAACATAAATTCATAAATAAAAATCTAAACACTGTGATAAAAAAGGAACTCCCCAAATTTCCCATGATTAGATAATCCTGCCAAGGAGAACTTTAGGTGCTTAGAAGTCAGAATAAAGTGTTACAAAAATAAATAAATAAGCTCAGCTTTCTGATTGATTTTATATATGCATTTTAGGATAGATACAAATGAGTCTTTCATTTGTGCAATCAAAGAAATATGAAAAACACCATCTGTGGTGTTGAGTTAAAACTTTACTAGGCTGTATTTTCCGTTGTGTGATCATTTATAAACTGAAAATGTGTCAGTAAGTATTTTCCAACTTGGAGGGTAAAGATAATATATTTAAAACTGATTTAGTTCAACTTATCTTATGTGCAACTCTGAGTAAATATAACTCATGTACTTTCCCCTGACATCATTTGTAATTGTACCCAAACCCCCACAAATCCAAACTTATTTCAAGGGCCTGAGCCAAAGGCCATTGACTCATACACTTTAAGGTCAGAAGGGACCATCATGATCACCTAGTCTGACCTCCTGCACAGCACAGGCCATGGAACCTCACCCACTCACTCCTGTAATAGGCTCGTAACCTCTGGCTGAGTTACTGTTGCCCTCAAATCATGATTTAAAGACTTAAGTCACAGAGAACCACCATTTACTGTGGTTCAAACAAGCAAGTGCCCCACTCTGCAGAGGAAGGAGAAAACCCCACAGAGTGTCTCCTAATCTGACTTGAAATTAATGGGAATCTTTTAATTGACTTAGACGAGCTTTAGAATCAGAGTCTACATTCTGTTTGTTCTACCATTGTATATCACTTCACTGAAAGTCACAGTCCTAGAGAATACCTACAAGAAAGAAAGAGTGAGCCTCTACCGTAGGACTGGCCAGCTTCTGTTTAGTTTCATTTAGATGGTTCTCTTCAGTGTTGGACCAGATTCCAATGATTACTAACACATATCAGACAGAAAAGATGCCCAACAAGTACCAAGTAAACTTCAGTTTCAGAATATATAAAATGAATTTTATGCTATGTCAGAGGTGTGATCCTCTTAGGCCCTGATTCAGGACAGCAGTTAACCATTTTTCCTGTAGCTGGACCATACTCAGGTGACTTACAACAAAATGATACAGAAACGAAATGGACAAAATCAGTAAATGAGTAAATACGTACAAGAAAACTAGAGCAGCAGTGTGCTCTTGGGCTGCAGTTTGATATATTCTGTACCCGACAGTGTCTTCAGAAGACACTGCCTTGGGTTAATTCTCAGAGCTTCCAGAGTAGCCAAAACCATCCCCTCTACATTCAGCAATCCTCATAAAATACTTTGCAATAAATATTAATACCAGTAATTATTTACACTTGTATCTTTTTGCCTAAGAATCCCAGTGTCCTTCATAAACATTAAACATGAGAGTACCCCTTTGCAGTAGGTATTTTGCCACTTTCTAAGTACTTGCCCCTTTACAGCGCCAAAAGGAGAACCCAGGACTCCTATCTCCCAGATCTTGCTCTGACTGTTGATGCTACTCCCTCTTAAACAGTGCCAGAACTTTTCTATCTGCTTGAATTTAAAGAAATTCTAGGATGAGATTCTTTCTTAGATGCTCCTATCAGATCAGTTCCCTATGCTGTTCTCAAAGGCAACCTACATGAGTAGAAATATTGGCCTGTGAAATAACATCAGGCCTGGTATTGTGTAGCTAGGCCAGCAAAACTCTACCCTACTGCACCCTGCCCTTATATATTGCCATAATTGTTTCTGTGACTAGACAAGCTTACAGGTACTGTTGTGGTACAACACAGTGGGTATCCTGTTGGAGGGTGCCTTTCAAAAAGGAGATTCTGGTTGGACCCTTCCTAGAGGTAATTTTATTTGGAATCATTGTTTTTGTCTCAAAGTTCTCTCCATCCATGAGTGGTGAGAAGAAAGGCGGAAGGAGAGAGAAGTGGGTGGGTGAGCGGAAAATAGTTGGGGGTGTGAACCCCAGGAATGGTGGGATCTGGGGCTAGGGTCAGATATTTCCCAATGAGCAGAGTGGGGTTCTCTGAGCATAGGGATTTGAGAGGAGAGAGGGAGAACCACACACATATTTTTTCTGACCTGGGGCAACTCAGTATCTCTCTTTATGAGGACTGTGTGTTAGCATATAGTCTAAACCAGCTGGCCAGGCCCTGGCAGAGCCAGCGGCCAAGTTAGTTCATGAACTGGCAAGAGGTGGACAGCAGGAAATTTCCTACTTTACTAATACAAAGGGCAGCCAGTGACAGGGAGATCGGCTGTGGCTGGTTCTTGCTGCAGGGACTATTCTGTGTTATCTCTTGTTAATTCTTAGGGTACTATTTTATTAGAAAGTTACAATATGTGCCACTTATACCAAGGAGAGTGTGAGCATCCTCTGTACGTCTTGATAATAAATGAAAGAAAAAAGGGGAAAAATTATAAAATTTACTTTCATTAGATGTTATGGTATACTCTGTGCCCATCAATCCAAATTCCTTCCTTTCTTTTCTTAATATTTCCCAAATTAAATTACAGTAATTACTCATGTGAAAATGGTGTATTTAAATAGGAAAAGAGGCAGCTGTTGATATGACATGTTGCTGCTTGATTGTTTCCATCATGGAGAAGATGGAGCTAACTCAAATATGAAAGGTCAGATAAGCAAGAATTACAGAAGAGAAGTGGGAGAGAGACTCTGAAATGAGAAGCAACAGGGGCTAGGATAAATGACGACTGAAGGATTCATGGCAGGCTGATGTTATGATTCTGCTTGTGAGTGAAGACCACAAGGTTTACACATGTAAGAAATACAAGATGGCTTTATACATCTTTATGGCTGACTTAGAACAACGCTTCCTTAGCTCTCGTTCCCTAACGCCCCTACTCTACTTGCGCTACATTGATGACATCTTCATCATCTGGACTCATGGAAAAGAAGCCCTCGAGGAATTCCACCGTGATTTTAACAATTTCCATCCCACCATCAACCTCAGCCTAGACCAATCCACACAAGCGGTCCATTTCCTAGACACTACTGTGCTAATAAACGATGGTCACATAAATACCACCCTATACCGGAAACCCACTGACCGCTATACTTACTTACATGCCTCCAGCTTCCATCCCGGTCACACCACACGATCCATTGTCTACAGCCAAGCTCTAAGATACAACCGTATTTGCTCCAATCCCTCAGACAGAGATAAACACCTACAAGATCTCTATCAAGCATTCTTAAAACTACAATACCCACCTGCTGAAGTGAAAAAACAGATTGACAGAGCCAGAAGAGTACCCAGAAGCCACCTACTTCAGGACAGGCCTAAAAAAGAAAATAACAGAATGCCACTAGCCATCACCTACAGCCCCCAACTAAAACCTCTCCAGCACATCATCAAAGATTTACAACCTATCCTTAAAGATGATCCCTCACTCTCACAGATCTTGGGAGACAGGCCAGTCCTCGCTTATAGACAGCCTCCCAACCTGAAGCAAATATTCACCAGCAACCGCACACCATACAACATAAACACTAACCCAGGAACCTATCCTTGCAACAAAGCCCGATGCCAGCTCTGTCCACATATCCATTCAAGTGACACCATCATAGGACCTAATCACATCAGACATGCCATCAGGGGCTCGTACACCTGCACATCTACCAACGTGATATATGCCATCATGTGCCCCTCTGCCATGTACATTGGCCAAACCGGACAGTCTCTATGCAAAAGAATAAATGGACACAAATCTGACATCAGGAATCATAACATTCAAAAACCAGTGGGAGAACACTTCAACCTCTCTAACCACTCAGTGACAGACTTGAAGGTGGCAATTTTGCAACAAAAAAACTTCAAAAACAGACTCCAAAAAGAAACTGCTGAACTTGAATTAATATGCAAACTAGATACAATTAACTGTGGCCTAAACAGAGACTGGGAATGGTTGGGTCATTACACTAATTGAATCTATTTCCCTATGTTAAGTTCTCCTCACACCTTCTATGGGCCATCTTAATTATCACTTCAAAAAGTTTTTTTTCCTCCTGCTGATAGCTCATCTCAATTGATTAGACTCTTCCTGTTGGTATGCATACTTCCGCCTTTTCATGTTCTCTGTATGTATAAATATCTCCTGTCTGTGTGTTCCATTCTATGCATCCGAAGAAGTGAGCTGCAGCTCACGAAAGCTCATGCTAAAATAAATTTGTTAGTCTTTAAGGTGCCACAAGTACTCCTGTTCTTTTTGCGGATACAGACTAACACGGCTGCTACTCTGAAAGATGGCTTCTGTTCTCAAGGAAAATGAGGAGAGTGATGAACTGCAATTTAAAAATCATGTGATGCATCTTTGGCTTTTAGTAAAATGTTACATACATAAAATAGACCTGCTTCACCATTGGGTTACTCCTGTTGAAATCAATGGAATTATACTGAGGGGGGAAAAGAAGCGGGGAGGGATAAAGCACAGGGTGAATTAACCCCAGTAGTATGTCTCAGGATCTTTCAAAATAAATTCAGATTGGCTTAAATATAGAAACTAGCAGAAGGACCACAAAGAATATTCACACAGAGCAATATATCAACTTAGGTCTATGACTAGCAGGGAAAGGGATTGACACATAAGGAAAGGGGTGGAAAGAGCTTGTTCTTCTTCGAGTGATTGCTCCTATGCATTCCAGTTAGGTGTGTACGCGCCACGTGCACGTTCGTCGGAAGATTTTTACCCTAGCAACACTCGGTGGGTCGGCTGGGTGCCCCCTGGAGTGGCGCCGCTATGGCGCAGGATATATACCCCTGCCGACCCATCCGCTCCTCTGTTCCTTCTTACCGCCCGTGTCGGTCATTGGAACAGTGGAGCGCGGCTTAGCTGACCTCCACTTCCCTAGCTACACATAGTTTCTCTCGTTAAGTATATAGTTCAGATGTTTATAGTTGTAGTTAACTTTATTTGTTTGTAGTATAGTATAGTGTATTTATTTCACAGGGGTTCGGGGTTTATCCCCATTCCCTCACCCGGTGCCGGGTCCGATGCCCGGTCCACAGGGTTTTATAATGCTCGGCCGGCCACAAGCCGATGCCGACAAGAGATCCTCTCCTAAGTGCCTCGAGGGATCTCACCTCACAGATAAGTGCCGCATTTGTGAGGCCTTTAATCCGAGAACAAAGGGGAGCGGGACTTTCGTCTCAAACAGCTCCTGAGGGAGGCAGCTCTTGCTCCTCCGCTCTCGGCGCCGAGCGCTGGTTAGTCTTCAAGGAGCGCTCCCTCGGCACCGGATTGCCGGTACCGCCAAGGCCTCTCGGCACCGGCCGTCGCTGGCTTCCACTCAGCATGGATCCCTCTCCTGGAGGATGAAGAGGCACAATATCCTTGCTGCGTCCGAGCCGCCTGCTCCGCAGCCGAGCGCTATGCTCAGTCGGATCGCCCGGCACCGATGTCCGCCGTGGCACCAACAATATCCGCACCATTAACTCCGGCCAGGCAAGAGCCGTCAAGTCCGGTGCTGGAAAGCTCCCCTGTACGGACAGTGGTCGAGCTTGCTATGAAGCTGCGTCCGAGCCATCTGCTCCGCGGCCGAGCACTCTACTACGTCACACTGCCTGGCACCGGTACCTGCTGCGGCACCGACAGTATCAGCACCGTAGACTCCGACGTCAGTTAGAGAGGGAGACTCTACCAAGGGCTTTTCAGCTCCTTCAGGGACATCCAGCCACGCATCAGTGTTGCCCCGTGCGGACACTTCATATGCGCAGTACTTGGTTTTCCGATGTGCCCTCCAGAGTCTTCCAGGAGACCTATCTTTGGTCATTCTAGTCACCTTGGGCGTACTACCACGCCAGAGGCGTACCGGTGGTCCCATCTCGCTCCGTTCCGTCGGAGCTCTGGGTGCCAGAGGCGACAATTAGCAGTTCCCCTCCGACCGGTACAGAGCAAGCCCCGGTTCAGCCACCGGGCTCCCAGATTCCACCGGATCAGGAGGTCGTCCAGGAGCGCGAGCCCACACAGGACCTGCTTGTACCTGGCCTTTCTTCTTCCTCCTCCCCAGATGAGGCGGGAGCAGGAACATACTCCTCGGGCCCCCCTCTAATCGAAACGCAAGTACATGGTATCCTCCAGGGGGTACGAGTATCTATACGTACATCTCCCCCACCCCCCCCGCTCCCTTGTCGTCCAGTCCCTCAATGGGACGGAACGCCATGGCCAACAGGCACCAGCCTGTAGCTAGGCGAATGGTCTTACTGGGCCGTAAGATGTACTCGGCGGGAGCCCTGCAACTTTGTGTAGCAAACTAGCAAGCCCTGCTTAGCCGCTACTATGGGTGGCGGTGGGCAAATTTACAGAGTCGGTTCTTCAGAACTCCCGTCAAGAGTTCGATGCCCTGGAACAAAGGAAGAAGCTGGCGAGGGCTTCCCTCCAGGCCTCGTTGGATGCAGCTGACTCCGCTGCCACGACTCTGGCCTCGGGTGTTGCCACGAGGCGCATTTCATGACTCCACTTATCGAGCCTTCCCTCGCAGCTGCTGCACACTATACAGGACTTGCCCTTCAATGGCAAAGGCCTGTTCTCTAAAAAAACTGGTCCTAGGCTGCAAAGCCTAAAGGGCAGCAGGGTCACTTTGCGCTCTCTCTCGGCATGCACACGCTGGTGCTTCAGCGCCGACCTTTCCGTCCCCAGCCTCACCGCTCTTACCCTGCGACTAGACAAAGACAGGACTTTGCCAGCAGGCATCACTTACGCGGTCGTAGGCGTCAATCAGGACCCCAAAGGAGCCAAAATTGCGGTCCTTCTAACCACAATGGGACAAAAGCCTACCCATCCTCGTCCCTCTTAGGGACCCCTCTCACGAGCGATTCCTCTTGCAAGAGGTGCGGACGCTCCTCTTCATCGGAGCTATACAGGAGGTATCTAAGGACGAAACCTAATCCCCTAGGCGAAGGGAGGTCTCAGACCTATCCTAGACCTGCGGGACCCCAACAAGTTCACGATGTCCCGAAGACTGGAATGCCGCCCTCGATATGAAGGGCGCGTATTTTCACGTCGCCATTTCTCTTCCGCACAGAAGGTACCCCCGGTTTGGGGCCTACCGTCGTTTCCAGTATACGGCCCTCCCGGTTGGCCTCTATACAGCCCAGGTGTTCAAAGTGCAGGGCTGTAGTCGCCGCCTCTCTTCGCCACCGTCGGATACACGTTCTCCGTATCTGGACGATTGGCTCATTCGAGGGACCACCGGGCCCAAGTTACCAGTCATGTGGGCATCGACACGGACCTATTCCTGTTTCTAGGCCTGATGATCAATAGAATAATCCACTCTGATTCCCACACAGGGAATAGAATTCATTGGGGCCATCCTGGACTCCAGTCTCGCCAGAGCCTGTTTACCTCAGCCTCGGTTTCAGGCGATGGTAACAATTGTACAAGGTCTACGGACCTTCCCGACAACTTTGGCTCGCACTTGCCTAGGTTTCCTGAGTCACAAAGCTGTCTGCACGTTTGTTTCCAAACATGCCAGGCTTCGCTTCCGTCCACTTCAATCGTGGCTCACCTTGGTGTACCACCTGGGCAGAGATAGCATACTCATGTTCGTCTCGTTCCCCCTGAGCATCCTAGGCTCCCTCGACCGGGAGTCAGCACCCTCCCTGGTGTATCCAGGGATGCTGTTCCATTCACCCCTAGGGGTCCCTCGTGACAGACACCCCATCTCTCGGCTGGGTGCTCACCTGGGTCAGTTTCACACTCACGGCCTTCGGTCGGCTCGAGAGCTGGCCTTGCACATTGATGTCCGAGAACTGAGAGCAGTCTGCCTTGTATACCAGGCGTTTCAGCTGGCGGATCGCCTCAGCAGATCCTTCCTGTCTCACAAGTGGTCGTTTCCTCCGGACATTATCCATTCCGTTTTCGGAAGTGGGACTTTCCCCGCATAGCCCTCTTCGCTCTCGCGAGAACGAAAAGAGAGAGAAGTTCTCTTCATTACAAGGCCTCTCCCCGGGCTTGATCTTGGAGGTGTTTTCTGATGCCATGGATGAGTCATTGGCTGTACGTTTTTCCACCGTTCCGGCTGGTTCACAGGGTCCTGCTGAAACTCCGCAGGGACAGAGCGCACCTGATCATGATCACTCCAGCGTGGCCCAGGCAGCACTGGTACACCAGGTTCCTACCCCTGTCAGTAGCCAACCCTATTTCCCTGCCTCTTTGCCCAGACCCCATAGTGCGGGATCACGGTAAGCTTCACCACCCAGACCTGTAATCCCTGCACCTCACAGCATGGCTGCTGCGTGGCTGAACCGATCCGAGTTACATTGTTCTGCCTCGGTTCTACAGGATTCTCCTGGGTGGTAGGAAATCTTCCACTCGGTTAACGTATCTGGCAAAGTGGAAGCGTTTCTCCTGCTGCTATGTAACACACAATGTTTCTCCCGCCGAGGTCCCGATCCATTCCGTCTTGGTCTACCTCTGGTCTCTCAAACAGCAGCACCGGGCGCGGTCCTCCTTAAGGGTACACTTGGCAGCCATCTCTCCCTTCCACCCAGCGGAGAGTGGCCACTCCGTATTCTTACACCTTGTGGTTTATAGGTTCCTCAAGGGTTTGGAGCGTTATATCCCCTCAGTTGGCCCCTGCCAAAACCTGGGTCTTCAACCTGGTTCTAACCAGTTTTATGATTGCCCCATTCGAGCCACTGACAACATGCTCGCTGACACCTGTCCTGGAAGACAGTTTTCCTTGTAGCCTTTCTATCGGCCAGACGAGTCTCCGAGCTTCAGGCTCTCACGATGGACCCACGGTATACTGTGTTCCTCAAGGACAAGGGCAGTTGTTACCACGTCCGACCTTCCCCCCTAAGGTGGTGTCGGCCTCTCATATCAACCAGGATATCTTCCTTCCGGTCTTCTTTCCGAAGCAACACTCATCGCAAGGAGAGCAACAATTGCTCTCCCTAGACGTCCATAGGGCGTCTGCAATCTATATCGAGCGGACAAAGCCCTTTCGTAACGCCCCCAAACCTTCGTCGTACCGGCATACCGGACGAAGGGCATACCTGTCTCCTCCTAGAGGATTTCATCTTCAATGTCGTTGTGCATCCACTCCTCCTGTGTTTTGGCCCATGTTCCATAGAACCACCTTACTGCACATTCTACCAGAGCTCAGGCTTCTCTGCTGCCTTCCTGGTTCACATACCCTTTCAGGGGTTGTGTCGTGCAACTACCTGGTCCTCGGTCCACACCTTTGCCTCATTGGTCCAAGAGTCCAGAGCTGATGCAGCCTTTGGCTCAGCAGTTTTGCATTCTGCAACATCTAACTCCGACCCCACCGCCTACGTAAGGCTTGGGAATCACCTAACTGGAATGCATAGGAGCAATCACTCGAAGAAGAAAAGATGGTTACTCACCATTGTAACTGTTGTTCTTTGAGATGTGTTGCTCCTATCCATTCCAGACCCGCCCTCCTTCCCCACTGTCGGAGTAGCCGGCAAGAAGGAACTGAGGGGCAGATGGGTCGGCAGGGGTATATATCCTGCGCCATAGCGGCGCCACTCCAGGGGGCGCCCAGCCGACCCACCGAGTGTTGCTAGGGTAAAAATCTTCCGACGAACGTGCACGCGGCGCGCACACACCTAACTGGAATGAATAGGAGCAACACATCTCGAAGAACAACAGTTACAATGGTGAGTAACCGTCTTTTATATACACATTGGCTTTAAATAATAAATTTATTATTATCAAAATAAATTCAGATTGGCTTAAATATAGAAACTAGCAGAAGGACCACAAAGAATATTCACACAGAGCAATATATCAACTTAGGTCTATGACTAGCAGGGAAAGGGATTGACACATAAGGAAAGGGGTGGAAAGAGCTTGTTATATACACGTTGGCTAAGCAATAAGTAAAATTGAGACATAGGGTACGTCTACACTACGGGATTATTCCGATTTTACATAAACCGGTTTAGTAAAACAGATTGTATAAAATCGAGTGCACGCGGCCACACTAAGCACATTAATTCGGTGGTGTGCGTCCACGGTCCGAGGCTAGCATCGATTTCTGGAGCGTTGCACTGTGGATAGCTATTCCGTAGCTATCCCATAGTTCCTGCAGTCTTCCCCGCCCCTTGGAATTCTGGGTTGAGAATGGTGGGTGGTTCTGGGTAAATGTCGTCAGTCACTCCTTCCTCTGGGAAAGCAATGGCAGACAATCATTTTGCGCCCTTTTCCCCTGGATTGCTCTGGCAGACGCCATAGCATGGCAACCATGGAGCCTGTTTTGCCTCTTGTCACTGTCACCATATGTGTACTAGATGCCGCTGACAGAGGCGATTCAGCAGCGCTACACAGCAGCATTCATTTGCTTTTGCATGATAGCAGAGACGGTTATCAGCCGTTCTGTACCATCTGCTTCCATTGTAAATTGACAATGAGATGATGGTTACCAGTCCTTCTGTACTGTACTCTCTGCTGCTATCATGGGTGCCCCTGGCTGAGGTTGGCCGGGGGCGCAAAAGACAAAAATGGGAATGACTCCCCAAGTCAATCCCTCCTTTATGGTATCTAAAAATAGAATCAGTCCTGCCTAGAGTATGGGGCAAGTGTACTAGAGAACCAGTGTATCAGAGAACCATAAAGCACAGCCGCTTCGTGTCAGATCCCGCAGAAATGATGAGCTGCATGCCATTCACAGGGGGTGCCCCTGCAACAACCCCACCTGTTGCTTCCCTCCTCCCCCAGCCTTCCTGGGCTACCATTGCAGTGTCCCCCAATTTGTGTGATGAAGTAATAAAGAATGCAAGAATAAGAAACAGTGACTTGTTAGTGAGATAAAATGAGGGGAAGGCAGCCTCCAGCTGCTATGATAGTCCAGACAGGACATTAAGAAGTGTGGGGGAGAGGAGCCCAGCATCCTGCTGCTATGATAGTCCAGGCAGAACAGAATCTTTTCTTTACACATGAAGGGCGGGGGCCGATGGAGCTCAGCCCCCTGTTGCTATGATGAAGACGGTTACCAGCCGTTCTGTACCATCTACTGGGAAGTAGTAGCACTCATGGGCTGATGATGAGGATGGATACCAGTCCTTCTGTACTGCACCATCTGCCACAAGGCTGATGATGACGATGGATATCAGTCATATTGTACCATCAGCCACCAAGGAAGGGGGGCGAGGATGCTACAGTTCACTGCCGCAGCATCGCATCTACCAGCAGCATTCAATACACATAGGGTGACATTTAAAAGAGTCAAGAGACGATTTTTTTCCCTTTTCCTTCTGGGGGTGGGGGTGGGGGGTAAATTGACGAGCTATGCCCTGAACCACCCCGGACAATGTGTTTGACCCTACAGGCATGGGGAGCTCAGCCAAGAATGCAAATGCTTTTCGGAGACTGCAGGAACTGTGGGATAGCTTGAGTCCTCAGTCCCCCCTCCCTCCCTCCATGAGCGTCCATTTGATTCTTTGGCTTTCCGTTACGCTTGTCACGCTGCAGTGTGCTGAGTCCCTGCTGTGGCCTCTGTCTGGAGATTTTTTAAAAATGCTTTGGAATTTCGTCTTCTGTAACGGAGCTCTGATAGAACAGATTTGTCTGCCCATACAGCGATCACATCCGTATGGTCCATGCTGGAGCTCTTTTTGGATTTGGGACTGCATCACCACCCGTGCTGATCGGAGCTCCACGCTGGGCAAACAGGAAATGATATTCAAAAGTTCGCGGGTCTTTTCCTGTCTACCTGGCCACTGCATCCGAGTTCAGATTGCTGTCCAGAGTGGTCACAGTGGTGCACTGTGGGATACCGCCCGGAGGCCAATACCGTCGATTTGCGGCCACACTAACCCTAATCCGATATGGTAATACCGATATTAGCGCTACTTCTCTCGTTGGGGAGGAGTACAGAAACCGGTTTAAAGAACCCTTTATATCGATATAATGGGCCTTTTAGTGTGGATGGGTGCGGCGTTAAATCGGTTTAACGCTCCTAAAATCGGTTTAAACGCATAGTGTAGACCAGGCCATAATCTATATAAAGTCTATATTGAGACATAATCTATATATACTCTTGGTATCTAAGTACCAATCACAATGATGACACAACAATAAGTTTACCGATGGGTGAAGGATATAAACAATGAAGAAAAGAAATTAGTTGCTAGGGTACAACTAAGGATGAAGGGATGAAATAAAAGAAAATTAAAGCTGAACATGAAGGAAAAAACTCCTGGCATCGAGACTTACTAGTCGATGAATAGTCTCCCAAGGGAAGTGTTAGAAACCTCCAAACTTGGGTCAATTAAAAAGAACAGTGTCAACTTAACATTAGTGAATTTAAAAACAACAACAACCCCACTATAGTTTTATACACGATCCTGGTTCCTGAGTTCAACCACCAGTTTTTTGTGCATTTACAATCATATTTCCCTACTTTCTTTAAAAAGGGTTTTTCTTCTACTCTTGCTGTGTGAAAAACTCAGACAACTAACAAAGGAAAATGACAGACTACACAAGGAAACGGTGCTGAGTGTGTACATATTATCTTGGTTTTTTACACTAGTTACAAAAATTTAATCTACTTTTAAAACAAAATCTTTAAACAGGATCTCCGGACTTCTCAAATTGAAATGAAATGAAAGGAAAAACGAGTAGAACATTGCCAATGATGGTACAGTTGTGAATTTGAGAATAATTTTGCTGCCCTCTCGCTTTACAAAGGAACAAAGCCAATAAGACGGTACATTACTGGAGCTCTGTTTCTGTGGACCTTAGGCTGTTCTCTTTGTATTGACAGTTTCATTTTTTATGTCATCTTAAATGTCACCTGTTTGAGGTAGTATCAAGAAACCTATTTTCAAACATTGGGGCCTACATATAGTTCCTAAATCCCACCCTAAAGGTCTCACTGACCTTGGAGATGATGCAGCACCTAGAGAACCCTGCAGCCCTGCTGAGTTTTCTTTGCATCCTCCTTTCAAAGAGGGAGATGTTCAGGGGACTACAAAGGAGACATGAGGCATGACCGACACACAGTGTCCAAGGATGCAGGGGAAAGTAAACATTAACCTGATTGAGGGGTTGCCCTGCTTTGGTAGTGACTGTCCTCCAAGACAACATGACTTCAAACAACCCCAGCTATTACAGCATTCAGATGACAATCTTTGAATACTACTAAACAATATTCCAGATCAATATTCCATGGACAGTCCCCAGAATTCTTAAAGTTTTCATAGATATCATCTATACACTTAATGCATATTAAAAACAAAAGCCAATTTCTTTTCTATGTTGTTTCTCTGAATGCTTTTAATGTGGCTGCTTTTGACTCCTAGGGAGGTACTCTGCAGTCAGACACTAATAAATAGCTTTTCCTTGGGGGCAGAAGCATTTTTCCATCTTAAAGAAATTTCTCTGGCCATGCAAAATTCAAATTTGTTAACTCGCCTTATAAACAGGAACTCATTTAAAAACAAATTACAAATATTAGATGGAGACAGTGAATTCAATAATGCACTATAGCCACATCAGCTATAGAATAATGCATCTTAATGAAGGCTTCCCATGTGAATAAACCATTATATTTACAAGCTTTCCATAGTTAATGACCCAGAACTGGATAACGAAACTCACATTTTTACTGAGGTCCTCTGTCAGCAAAAGTATACATATTAATAATTGATGTTGCTGTAAAAATAGGACATAATATGAAGCTTCCTGAGTTTGTGGGAAAATAGGACTACATGGCCCATTAACTTAAAATGCTTATCTAATGTTTGATGGGCTTTGTCTTTAAAATCCTTGTTTAAATTAATAAGGCAAAATGGACATTTGTCTAAAAGAATGTTTTTCCAACTCATCAGTCACAAGTACACTGAGCGAGCTGCTTGCTGTTGTGTTCTTTGTGTTTTCTAAAGAGAATTTAGGTTTTATGAAAAGACGAAGCCCAGCAGTGGAAGTTCCCTGAATTTTTGAAGGTAAGCCAACATGATGAAAGCTCACCCAATGGTGTGTTTTTTTCGCTTGAGGATTCGCTTGTACAGACCACCATCTCAAGGTGGAAAAGTATCACTCTTTATGCTTAGTCAGCTCAACAGCTCTTTCCAGCACAGACTGCTTTATTGTTCATTATAAAGCACTTAGAGGTGTGCAGGCGGGCTGAACGTGCTTGGGGCTATAGTTCTGCATCGGGGATGCCCCATGCTGTGGAACTAACTGCTCTTCAATTGTTCCATTAAGATTACATTTAAGAGGGAAAATAGTCTTAATTTCAGTAAATAAAGACATTTTATTTGATTTCATATTTTAGGACTATGGTGCCTGAAAGGTAACTTCACTTTATTTTTATCAGGTATTTTGCTCGGGACACAGTATCTTGGACTCTTTTTGAAGACCTCAAACCCAAACCACACATTTTTGTGGGATTTCTGCTGTATGGATTCTCTTTTGGATAATTTTCTCCAAAATTGTATTCTTTAAACAGAGTTGTGTACAACAAATATCCATTAAACTAGTAACCCTGCAGGACTGAGCCGTGCATCTCATGCAATCCATAGTGAAATCCACACACCAACCCTGGTTTCAAATAGTCCCTGGGAGCCTATACAGCTACTCCACACTTATATTGTTTTATAATACACTTTTGCAGCAGAATATATATTTCTCAGCAGAATATATATTTATTCAGAGCCAGATGCCTTTACTCATATGTGCAGTTCCACTGAAGTAAACGGGACTACACGTGTAACTGCTTATTAATCAGAGTAAAGGAGTTCATGATTCAGCCCTCTAGAAGTCTATTCTTTTCTCATGTCGTTATTCTATTGAATTTTAAACTTTGGTTGTCTGGAAATTCTTTTAACAAGCGTAATGTGTCATTGGTTATTTAGGGTTTTTCTATATTTCTCAATATATTTTGTTTGGAGGAATGGAGAATAGATTTTAAACAAGTGTCTTATCTTACTAAGCGTTTGTTCATAGATCTTCAATTTTAGCAAAATACAAATAGTGGTAGCCTTGAAGCACCATATAAATTTATATGACTGAAGTCCCAAATTAGGTACAAGATGGAATCACAAAGCGAAATGTATTACATTCATTACAGCTTCCCACTATATGATCCACTCCAATAGCTTTGCCAATTAAAGTCATTGTCACATGCATTCAAACAATGGTATTTATTTGTTGTAGGAGGCCTTGGTAGAAAAATATTGAAAATGGCTGAGTTTATATCATTATGAAACTCACAGTACTTATTAAAAAGATAAAAGAAACATTACATTTGGTGTGGAATTTAAAAAAAAAACCTTATTTTTATTCATAATGATGTTATTTTCTACAGTCCTGGTTGTATTTATTTCAGATATTAATCCTGGGCGTGCTGCCAAACTTCTTTTACTAAAGATGATAATGCATGTTTTTGATTGTAAAAGCCAATTGTTTAAATATTAGCACAATTTCATAAAAAGAAGGCGCAATAGCAGAAAATAACGGAGATGACTCTGTGTTGCTTTCCAATATCTTACAAGTTTGACACTAAACACATTAAAAAATCACATTAAATCTAGGATAACACTCTTCAGATTTTGCAAACACATACCTACGGGGAAATAATATAAACCTCCCTTTGTGCTGACTTCTCAAACATAACGTAGGCTATAAATCAAGCCAAAATAGCATTTTAGATTTAGGTTTAATAAAAACAGACTTTGGGGGCACCCTTCAGCTATCCTGTTTATCCACTTCAGGAGCTGGAGAATTATTTTATGCTCTACTTATTTATAGAGTTTGCAATATTCAATCTAATTATTTATTTAGCTAGAGCCTCCAATGTTTACTCAGAAGGCTATTCTGGGGAATACTGATTTTTTTTTTGGACTGGCTGAAATGTTATATATTTATTAGGAATTCAAAGGGTAAAACAATGTTTGGAGATTCCAGACTGTTTTCTCAGATAGAAATATAACCCTTTCCCAAGCCAACATGCCTAAATTAGGGTATGTTTAGAAGAGGTAAGGAGGGGAGAACATAGTTATTTACTGAAGAGCACGTAATGTCTTTCATTTGAAAATCCACATGAAAGGAGGAAAAAAATCCTCTAAAGCTATATGGGAAATCCTCTAAAGCTATATATTGTGCTGTAGACTCCCTTTGGATGGGAGCATAAATGATTGTATAAAAGGACACTGTCAAAGTGGCCTAGCAGAGCGCAACAGTACGTATAAATATGTCCATGTCCAACAAATAAGGCCTCAGTCCTGTAAATCACTTAAGCTTGTGAAGTGCTTAACTTCAATGGGACTGACTTCTTGTGCTTGAAGTTAAAAACATGTTGAAGAGTTCTGCCAGATGGGGGCCCGCGTACTCAGCACCCTGCAGGATTGAGACGTTCATTTCATGCAATCCATAGGGAAATCCACACATCAACCCTGGTTTCAAATACCGTAGTCCCTGGGTGCCTATTCAGCTCCTCCACACTTATATTCTCTACCGACAAGATGCATAGGCTATCGAGCACCAGTTGCCGCTACCAAAGACAGATCAAATTTGCAGCATGGAAGTTTGTTGAGTTTCCAGGGTGTGTACTTTGGCTTTCCATCCTGCCCTCTCCTTCTCTGACTCCTCCTCTCGTCCCATGGACCAGACTTGTGTAGAATAAGTCAATTTGCAAATAATCTTTAATAACTTTTTATGTTAACAGATTTTCCTGTAAGCTAGCCTGTGTCTTGAGACTACTGAGTACAGGGGGAGCCCAATATATCCTCACTTAAGGACCAGTCCTATTAGGAGATGAGAATCTTCACAGATGTGTTGGACATCCTCAACTCTCGCTGTCTTTTCAGAGGCATATAGCACCTCACAGAATCTGGCTCTATTCTGAGCACAGCTCCCATTGATTTCAACGGAAGGCGCACCTGTGTTAGCAAAAGAACGGAGTCCAGGTTCATCATTGTGCTTTGCACCACTTTAGTGAAACAAAGCAGCTATAATCATGGGTTAGCCAGCCAGCTAAGCTAGGTTTATGGCTGCTTTGGATCACTGGACCAACACAAACCAATCACAGCACACTGATGAATCTGCTCCCTGATGACTGAAGTCTTAACACTAAGCTGTTCTTGAGTTATAGGTAAGCAAGAGAAATTAGCTACTAGTTTTAAAAAAATCTGGCCTGTAACTTTAACATGGCTGGAGGAAGAAAATAAAGGTTTCTTCTGGATGAGGCATGTACATTTTCAGGACAATCTAATTATCATGCCAAAGTCAGAATGGGTTAAACATAGAATTTAGAATGGAATGTTGACTGCTGAATTAGCTGTGGAGCTGCTAATACACAGCTCCATGGCAGGAATATGAGGAAGACCAGGAAGCAAGTCAGGAGACAGTTATAAAGATATATGTGTTCCCGGTCAGGCCTGCGTCTTTTTACAAATGAAGCAGGTTTTTCAGATCATGATTTATCTGAGATTTAGAAAAACGTGCTGAGGCAATCATGCTGTTTCTGTAATTAAGCTCTAATAAATAATAATAATAACAACAAGACTTTGTACTAGAGCCAAGAAAAATCTCTGGAACATGGACTGCTACTCTGTCATCAAGTAAAATAAGAAATAGACTCAAACTCAAGAAAACGGACAAAGTATTTCTGTCAGCAAGGCGACATAAGCGCTGACAGCAAATTGCATGAGCACTGTTAATTCAGAGGCAGTTAGGATGGCTCTTGGACCATCTTCTTTGTGTATATTCTTGTTAGGTCCCTATAACTGAATGGCCCAAAAGTCATTATTAATAATTTTAAGTTTTTCAACTCCTTCTTCAAAGCCCCATGTAAATTACAGTGCTTTATAAATAATTTAAAGTGAATGTATATTTCTTCCAGTACGAGTCCTGACTCGTTTGTGATGGGCTTAAAATAATAGATGGCCAAATCTTCTAATTTATCTAAGTCTTAAAGTATTAGAAAAGCAAATTCAGCATGTTTACCCATGAAGACCTGTGATCATTTTTTAGAGGGCTGACATGATCATACATCAAAGGGGCTTGACCTTTGGAGCTCTCTGCCGATGCATCAATGTGAATTGATGCCTGTGTGCCACTTGTTTCCTTAGAGGCCGTAGATGGGAATGTGGCATCAAAAATGCAGGAAAAACACAAATCCGAACTATGAAAACATTGGAAGACAAAGCGGTTTTCATTTGCCCCATCTCCCTCGATTAGATATTTCACGTCAAATAATGGCTCTACTGAGCGCAGAATTGCAAACGTCAATTCCATTGCTCCTAAAAACCGGTCAGAAAGTGAAGAATCTGGATGTTGTGTTAGGTTTTAAGCCGCCTTCTCCCCATGAATGTATAGTTTTTCCCATAGGGTACAATACATTTGCTGTCTTCACACCCATTATCCGTGTGCAGGCCACAGTGAAAAGAGGATGCAGCTGTATACCCAATCACACCTGTGACCTCCATTCCTCCGTCATCTTCCATAGACTAGAGTCCTCTCAAGTTACACCTCACTTAGAAACTACTTGCTTACACAATCAGACATAAAAATACAAACGTGTCATAGCACACTAGTACTGAAAAAGTGCTGACTTTCTCATTTTACCATATAATTATAAAATAAATGAATTGGAATATAAATATTGTTCTTAAATTTCAGGGTATAGTATATAGAGCAGTATAAACAAGTCATTGTCTGTATGAAATTTTAGTTTGTACTGATTTCGCTAGTGCTTTTTATGTAGCCTGTTGTAAAATTAGGCAAATATCTAGATGAGTTGATGTACCCTCTGGAAGACTTCTGTGTACCCCCAGCCATACGTGTACCCCTCGTTGAGAACCACTGGCTTAGGGCACTGGTTTTCAACAGGGGTCTGCGGCCTCCTGGGGGGCTATGAGAAGGTTTCAGGGGGTCCACCAAGCATGGCCTGCATTAGACTCTCTATGGTCCAAGGCAGAAAGCTGAAGCTCCACTGCACAAGACTGCAGCCTGGGACCCCAAGCCCCACCACCCGGGGCTGAAGTCAAAGCCTGAGCAACTTAGCTTCGCAATGCCCCTTGCGGCGTGTGCCCCGGACAACTGCCCTGCTTGCTACCCCTTAATGCCAGCCCTGGCTTTTATATGCAGAAAAACAGTTGTGGCACAGCTGGGGCATGGAGTTTTTATAGCGTGTGTGTGTCGGCGGGGAGGCCCTCTGAAAGGAAAAGGTTGAGAACCACTGGCTTAGGGCAATTCAGATTTCTTTCTGTAGGTTAGGTTTTGTAGAACATTCTTAAGTAACACTCTTTTTCTGTATGTTGTTGGGGGTAGAATTAGTTTTCATAAAGCAATGACCTGGCTAAGTGTAATTTCACTGTTGGATAAGAAAATTGTCCAACCTATGTTTTGGGGGAAGCAGAAGGGATGTTTCAACGATGGATTGATTTTTTATTTTTTAAAATAATACTTTAATAGCTCTAGAATGCAAAAGTCATGCATACATCTAACAAAATACATGATGAGAATGAACATTACTGTAAGGGCAGTATTGTAGAAGGCTGCTATTTGAACACAGTACCAACAGCGCATTGTTGTAGTAGATAAGGGGACCTGGAGGGTATGGCACCTATACTGTGTCATATCAGATAAATACTACAGAGTGGAGAGGGCCAGGACAAATGTGTTTGAGGGAACAGATGACAGCTGGAAAGGTATGCGGAGAGGCCTCTCCCAGCTAGCTGCTGGCAGCACCATAATTTAGTCCACACTTATATTTGGCACCGACAAGATGCATAGGCTACTGGGCACCAGTTGCTGCTTCCAAGGACAGATCAAATTTGCAATATGGAATTTTGTTGAGTTTCCAGGGAATGAAGGGAATGGCTTTCCTTCCTGCCCTCTCCTTCTCCGACTCTGCCCACAGACCAGACTTGTGTAGAATAAGATGCTGCTTACAGCTGCTTGGAGAAGCTCAATAGCCAAGGCATGAAGAGGTTGGGGGAAACATATACCTTCCTATTCCTGCAGGGAGGAGATGGTTTACCTTCCCTGATTATGGGAGAGGGGGAAACTCCCCTAGGCTTTCCTTCTATTCTCCACCACTCCTGGTCTAAAAGACCACTGTGTATGTCTATTTTCCTCTTTTGACTCCCCATGCCAGGTGCTCTGAGGTGCTGTTTTGCCTCTTCTCCCCCACGTGGGCCTAGGGGATATATTTATTTGGCAGCTTTTTACTCCTCTCCCCAACCACACACACAATGGGAGTGGGCCTGCAAAATGGTGTGTGGAGAAGACTTGACAGGTTCAACTCTGTCTCAGGAATAAAGCATCCTGAGTCCTGAGGCATTATGAACAGAAGACCTTGCTCTGGCTCATAACGTGAATACCTTGCTCTGCCATGCCTGGCTCATATTCCCCCAATCCGGGAGCAAAGTCTGTCTGTTTCCACATCTGCAGTAGATATGGCACTACTGTATATCACAAGCGTTTATAGCAGAAGTGAGATTGTCCTACTGCCACATCATCAGTCATTTCATGAGGTCTTTGGTCTTAAAGACCTCTTTAAAATATGTGGAGAGTTTTAGAAAATGAATTTTTTGTTTTCCCCTACTGTTAAATTACAATAATCCAAAGGGAAAACAGAATACAATCTTGAATGCACTTTATTTTCTTTGGGAAGCAAAACTTACCATCCCCAGAAATATCATTTCCTCTTCTCTCATTTTCACTGTTTTCTTCCACTGGGTAAATCCACGCCAAACCTGAATTGTAAACATGACTCTAATGAGATAAATGGGCCTTGTTACTGCTTCCTTTACTGCAGCAGGCACAGGAAAAAACAAATAGAGGAAGGAAAACCAGAATATACAATTGAAGCAATTACTCCTGAACAGGTTGCCATCTGCGGTATTATTTTAAACAAATTCTGAAGTCTGCTCTTCCCCCTCCTCCCAGCACATGTTAAAAGCATAATTGTTGAAAGCTTGTTTAGATCTAGGATCCATTCCTGCTCTCACTGAGCTCTGTGATCCTGCCAACACACAGGAGTATTTGCCATGTGGATCCTAGCTAGCAATGGCCTGCCTCTCAACTCCACACTGACTACACTGTCTCAGTTTTTTCAGGGTTACTTCTTTCTATTTAGGGACAAACTTTCTTTTGCCCCAGAGAGAGCAGCAAGTTTTACTCCCCAAACACATGAATCACCAATGATCCACTTGGATCTTGGGGTGTGGATCAGAGAGGACAGGTTGGGCCACTGAAATCAGAGGACTGCCCCGGCAGGACGGTTCCCTTCAGTTTCGTTTCTAGTGCTTTGTCCAGTCTTGTTTGGAATGGCCCACATGATGGGGTTCCAACCAGCTACACAGTTAGGCTAAGGCCAGTTCAGACTGTTCTGTATCATTAGGTTCATTTCTGTTCAAGCTGCTTTTGTGAACAAAACACATTGTCAATTCTTCCAGCACTGTTCTGACAGAAACAAGACTCACCTTTTGAATACGAAGTGCAGCAGCATCCAAATCTGGACCTTTTACTCCCTGAAGTCTGGCTTGTCTTTCTCTCTTTTCTTCCAGGTAGATTTGCTTCATGAATGTAGCCCTTAGGCGACCCTGCCGAGCCCTCTCCGAAATCTGGATTACTCTAATGACTTCTTCGAGAGGCAAGGGCTTTACATATTTTTTCTGTGGTACAGCGAAAAACAAACAGATAAATGTTATCAGAACATGTAGATCCTAAGAGTTATTTTCCTGAATCATTTTGAAAATTCAGATGTGTCTTTTGTTAACTCTATGTTAGTTGGGAAATTGAATAACTAATGATATCTTAGTGGAATCCATCCAAGACAAAAGTAGCCCCAACGCAGAGAGGGTGAAACCCATACCTCAGGACCACCTAATTTTACTTTTGACAGTTTGGCATTTTGATCATTGTATCAGGATCTTAATTTTAACCTGAAAAGCATTTTAAGGAGAAAGTGAACCAGACATGCCACTTCTATAACCATCATACTCTTTGGTGAGGTTGGATTTTGAGGGGGCAAGGAGTTCCTGATGACATAGGGGTAAAAAGTAAGAATTGTTCTTACTATAGTTTATGTAATAAAGAACTTATAACTTTTATTTTGTTTGAGAAATAAGCCTAAATATCAGTATGGCTAAATTCTATTAAACTAATAGACCTTTCTAGCTTCCTCTTATTTTCCTCCTAAATTCTGGAGCTAGGAGCTTCTGGATATGCCCATGAGGTCTAGAGTTCACCTGCTGGAAAGGCAGAATCTTTTTTCCTCTCCTGTTATTGACACCCTCAACTGGCTACAGTTCTGTATACAAATATTGAGCTGAGCTCACTGTACTAAATTTTAAACTTGGTTTTCCCTACTAGGAAAAATACACAATCTATGAATATACAAGAATGATATCCATAAAAGTCCCCTGCTGTGCTATTTAATTTTTAATGCATGCTCTGTAACAGTTTTTTGTTACATGCATATGGGAATACAGAAGCCTGTTAACAGACAGCTAGAATTTCCTGAATGTATATGGTTCACTATGATGTATATTGAAGTGCAGAAGACTCAACAGCAACCTCAGTGGTAGTAGTTGAGCATAGGAAATCAGTAGACAGAATAAACTGGAAGTAGAGCACAGAGCACATATACAAACTGTGTTAATAAAAGAAATTATGCATTCAGCTTTACATGCCTCACATGGTGGTAGCATGTCAAGAACTGTCCTACAGTTACACTAGAGCACAAATGTGCAAAGTCTTCACTGCCATGTAATCTGGCTCCACACTGGGCAGATTCATCCTTAATAGGTCACTCCTGGTGAGGAAAGTGGGCAGAGCACAGGTGGGCAAACACACTTTAAGATGTGCAGGGATTGAGACTAAGGCTCTGCATATGAACATTTTTGTCAGCTCATTATGAAATGCACAGGAGCCCTCGCTCAACTCCTTATTTTCACTGTCCAAATTAGTTCAACCACAAATTATTGGTGTTGAAAGTCTCACGTACCTAGTAGGGAAGAATAATTTCCTCCACCACAGGGTGAAATTCTATGGCCTGGGTATTGTAAGAACTCAGATTACATTATCATAGTGATCTCTTATGGCCATAAAGTCTATGAATCTAAGATAGCCAGACATGCATGCACAGTTGTGCACTTTAGTAGTTTAGAGGGGAGAAAAGCTTCCAAAGAGTACTGCACATATACAGCAGAGTCAGAGTCTTAACTCCATCGGCTCAAAAACAGTTTTCAGCAGACTGTTCAAAGACACTTCTCCTCTCTAAGGATTATCTCGATGCCAAATTTCAGTTTTCTTCTCCTAGCTATTGCAGCTGCATAGATGTACAGAAAAGATCACAGGATTTTTTCAGAATATTATCAACAATTGAAAATGGGAGGTTAGAATGCTAATACTTTGAGCAGGGGGTTGGACTAGATGACCTCCTGAGGTCCCTTCCAACCCTGAGATTCTATGATTCTATGATACTTATGCAATCTTAACTGTGATTTCTGTTCTTGTTATGGACCCAGACTCAGCACAGTACTTAAGCATGTACCTAAGCTGAAATCAGTGGGACTACTTGTGCAATAAAAGTTAGCCACATGCTTAAGTACCCTGCTGAACTGGAGCCATAATGCTGCCCTTCTATTATTTTCACAGCATAAAATGAAGCCAGATTATTTTGCAGAGTTACCATTGTTAATATTGCTCAGATTGAAGACATTCATTCCTGGTGGAAATGTACATTACATCTCTTTCCAGTTGTGATTCGCCTGTCAATGCAGTTTGATTAAATATATACTACAAAAATATTTCTCACTTCAATGTTTCATTATAGATTGGTATGGGGAAAATGTATCTGCTTCACTCAAATGTGTGAAAACATGTTCAGTTACAAGATAAAAGGATAGGCAGATGACTGGATAATTACAGTGCCCCTTGTATACTAACCGGTTTGATGTCTTGCAATCCAGAATTAATTAAAATCTGAGCAAGGATTTTCTCCCTCTCTCTCAGCACCTTCAGCTTCTCCTTAATAAAATACCTTGGGATAGGGATTTCTATGTGTTCCTAGGGGAGAGAAACAGTCATGGTACACTGTTAGAGCTGTATTTAAAACCATGTTGCTTATTACCTTAACACCTTTCCTTTACAGACTAATTAAGTTGGCCTAAAGATTCTTGAATTTCCAGGAGTGTTGTGTGACTTGACCTATGTAACAGCTGCTGTGCTATTACTTTGCAATTACTCAAGGTCTAAATCAACAACAAAAAATCAATCCAGTTTCTGAATCATCCCCACCCGGTTTCATACAGGTTTCCACAGCATTTTTTTTAAATTGTGCAATATTTTGAACATTTCAGAGTTTGCTGGTATATAAAAATGTACAGACAGTGATTTCCTCTGAATTTAATAACCTCATTAGTATGATCCTCCCACATTATTTAATCAACATCTTGGAAAACAAATCATCTGTATTGCATTGTTATTATTACAAGGAATTAAGACAAGATTAATTATCTAGCCTCTTCAGTATTTCTAAGGTGCCTATCCCTGTCGTATCTAATCACCTCTCAGAATCAAGAATGATTGGAAATGTCTACCCAAGAGTTTGCCTTTACTCACTTATATCATAAGCAGGGGCGGCTCTAGGCACGCCTGCGGGAGGTCCGCCGAAGCCGCGGGACCAGCGGACCCTCCGCAGGCAAGCCGCCGAAGGCAGCCTGCCTGCTGCCCTCACAGCGCTGGCAGAGCTTCCCCCATGGCTTGCTGCCCCAAGCACGCGCTTGGCATGCTGGGGCCTGGAGCCGCCCTGATCATAAGATGAGTATGTGAGCATGGGATGATAAAGTTCAGGATCCTGACACAAGAAAGAAAGGAGAACAGCAGAATATGGACCCTGGACTTCAGAAAAGCAGACTTTGACTCCCTCAGGGAACTGATGGGCAGTATCCCCTGGGAGAATAATATGAGGGGGAAAGCAGTCCAGGAGAGCTGGCTGTATTTTAAAGAATCCTTATTGAGGTTGCAGGAACAAACCATCCTGATGAGTAGAAAGAATAGTAAATATGGCAGGCGACCAGCTTGGCTTAACAGTGAACTCCTTGCTGATCTTAAATACAAAAAAGAAGCTTACAAGAAGTGGAAGATTGGACAAATGACCGGGGAGGAGTCTAAAAATATTGCTCAGGAATGCAGGAGTGAAATCAGAAAGGCCAAATCACACTTGGGGTTGCAGCTAGCAAGAGATGTTAAGAGTAATAAGAAGGGTTTATTCAGGTATGTTAGCAACAAGAAGAAAGTCAAGGAAAGTGTGGGCCCCTTACTGAATGAGGGAGGCAAACTAGTGACAGAGGATGTGGAAAAAGCTAATGTACTCAATATCATTTTTTGCCTGTCTTCACAAACAAGGTCAGCTCCTAGACTGCTGCATTGGCCAGCACAGCATGGGGAGGAGGTGACCAGCCCTCTGTGGAGAAAGAAGTGGTTCAGGACTATTTAGAAAAGTTGGATGAGCACAAGTCCATGGGGCTGGATGTGCTGCATCCGAGGGTGCTAAAGAAGCTAGCGGATGTGATTGCGGAGCTATTGGCCATTATCTTTGAAAACTCATGGTGATAGGGGGAGGTCCTGGATGACTGGAAAAAGGCTAATGTAGTGCCCATCTTTAAAAAAGGGAAGAAGGAGGATCTGGGGAACTACAGGCCAGTCAGCCTCACCTCAGTCCGTGGAAAAATCATGGAGCAGGTCCTCAAGGAATCAGTTCTGAAGCACTTAGAGGAGAGGAAAGTGATGAGGAACAGTCAGTATGGATTCGCTAAGGGCAAGTCATGCCTGACTAACCTAATTGCCTTCTATGAGGAGATAACTGGGTCTGTGGATGACGAGAAAGCCGTGGACATGTTATTATTTAGCAAAACTTTTGATAAAGTCTCCCACAGTATTCTTGCCGGCAAGTTAAAGAAGTATGGGCTGGATGAATGGACTATAAGGTGGATAGAAAGCTGGCTAGATCATCGGGCTCAACAGGTAGTGATCAATGGCTTGATGTCTAGTTGGCAGCTGGTATCAAGCGAAGTGCCCCAGGGGTCAGTCCTGGGGCCGGTTTTGTTCAAAAGCTTCATTAATGAACTGGATGATGGGATGGATTGCACCCTCAGCAAGTTCATGGATGGCACTAAACTGGGAGGAGTGGTAGATACGCTGGAGGGTAGGGATAGGATACAGAGGGACCTAGACAAATTAGAGGACTGGGCCAAAAGAAATCTGATGAGATTCAACAAAGACAAGTGCAGAGTCCTGCACTTTGGACGGAAGAATCCCATGCACTGCTACAGACTAGGGACCGAGTGGCTAGGCAGCAGTTCTGAAGAATAGGACCTAGGGGTTACAGTGGAGGAGAAGCTGGATATGAGTCAACAGTGTGCCCTTGTTGCCAAGAAGGTTAACTGTAATTTGGGCTTTATAAGTAGGGGCATTGCCAGCAGATCGAGGGACGTGATCATTCCCCTCTATTTGACATTGATGAGGCCTCATCTGGAGTACTGTGTCCCGTTTTGGGCCTCATGCTACAAAAAGGATGTGGAAAAATTGGAAAGAGTCTGGCGGAGGGGAACAAAACATGACTTCTGAGGAGAGGCTGAGGGAACTGGGATTGTTTAGTCTGCAGAAGAGAAGAATTAGGGGAGATTTGATAACTGCTTTCAACTACCTGAAAGGGGGTTCCAAAGAGGATGGATCTAGACTGTTCTCAGTGGTACCAGATGACAGAACAAGGAGTAATGGTCTCAAGTTGCAGTGTGGGAAGTTTAGGTTGGATATTAGGAAAAACTTTTTCACTAGGAGGGTGGTGAAACACTGGAATGGGTTACCTAGGGAGGTGGTGGACTCTCCTTCCTTAGAGGTTTTTAAGGTCAGGCTTGACAAAGCCCTGGCTGGGATGATTTAGTTGTGGATTGGTCCTGCTTTGAGCAGGGGGTTGGACTAGATGACCTCCTGAGGTCCCTTCCAACCCTGATATTCTATGATTCGATGATAAAAATCACAACTGTCTCACATTTCCATTGCTTATTTTTTTACAGTATTACTCCCTGATGCAGAGAAGTGAAAGAAGAGGGCTTCTTTGAGAGACATGCAGAGAAAGAAGAACCCCAAAAAGATCTATGAATTAGTAGAAGTCAAGGCACTACTGAGTAGCACAATTGATTGTTAGAACCTTGCTTATGAATAGAGGCAATTCTTCCAAGAGTAAGCTATCACTAGCACTCCTTAATGGCAAGTACAACTTATTATCCAATATGTATTCTGATGGTCAAAATAGTTCTCTGCTATGAATAAAATAGCAGAAAGATGGTTGATTGAAATAAGTGGCAATCACTGTACTATACATATTTATATGTCAAAATCAGTTAAAAGCCGCAATACGTTTCATTTCTAAAAACTGAAGAACTAATTCTATAATATATTAAGATACCACTAGGCAATTTCTTTCACATTATAACCAGGATCCAGGAAATAGTAATCATTTAAACAACAACTTTGTTTACTTTTTCATTAGAGAAGCTGTTACCTACTGTACCCAACTTTGACAACAGGTAGAGTTGTCAGAAACAAAAGGAATTATCAGTCAAATCACCATTATTTCTCATCTGTTTTTTAATACCCTCAACCTTCAAGGAGCCATATTATGGCCATACAGTAGGACCTCAGAGATACAAGCACTAGAGTTATGGACTGACCGACACCATGTGAAACCAGAAATAACCAATCAGGCAGCAGCAGAGACACAAAACAAAACAGAAAAGCAAGTACTGTACTGTGCCTGTATTGCTTCTTAAAGGTAGGCACATCTGGGCTGCAGAACAGGAGCAGCGCTGGGGTCTGCACAGCTTTTGCCCCTCTCCTCCTCGCTGGGTGGGGGGTGCGTTGTTTTTACCCCCAGCCCCCCAGCTGGGAGTGGGGCATGCTGTTTTCACCCTCCCTCCCCCGCCTAGAGGAGAACACGCAAATTCATGCTGGGGCTGAGTAGGGAACTGAATCCTGGCTGGATCTCAAGCTGCGCTTTGTTCAGAGTTACGAACATTTCAGAGTTATGGACAACCTCCATTCCTAAGGTGTCCATAACTCTGAGGTGCTACTGTATTTACTAGGGTTGAGGTTTAGTTGGGATGTCCTTCAGACAGCTGCTCCTAAATTGGATAGAAGGGTTATTACAAGGCAATCCTTTTCCCTAGACACTGAATGTGGTCCCAGCCCCTTCCTGCCTTGCAATGAGAGGGCAGACTAAAGATTCTCAGGTGGCAGTGTGGAGAACTAACCACAGGGCCAGTCTATTCTCCACCTAGTTTTATTTGTAACCTCTGAGAGAGCCATGAGGTCAAACTGATTCACCTTGAAGCAAAAGGCAAATCAAACCGCAGTCTGATATTGGCTGTGGCTTGGTCCTGAGTGGACCATCCTATGTGATCCTAGAGTAAAATCAGGGTGGATTTGCAATGTTACCATTATTAACATCGAAGCTGACTTATTCTAGCATGAGGACCAAGTAGAACAAGTCAGACTTAAAGGAGAT
The DNA here is from genome assembly GCF_020497125.1 of Mauremys mutica. Taxonomy (NCBI): domain Eukaryota; kingdom Metazoa; phylum Chordata; order Testudines; family Geoemydidae; genus Mauremys; species Mauremys mutica. The sequence continues at coordinate 78,916,472 of NC_059081.1, read as the reverse complement.
CACCTTTATTAAAAACTATACATCTTTGGTAGTATTACAGACATACTGAGATATAACATATTGATCAAGCCGATTCATTTTGAAAAGCTTGCTCCCGTGTGAAAGGCTCACTGTAGAATGAATATATTCTGTATAGTTATTTTTAACATAAATAGTGACTATGCAGTAAACTAGTGAGCATATAGTAGGCCAAGTTCTCTGCTGATGTAAATTGGGGCAGTTTCATTGAAATAAATGGTGCTCTGCCAATTTACACCAACAGAGAATTTAGCCCAGTACAGTTAAATAGTATTGACTTTCTGGTAAATCCTAGGCTAGATCCTCAGACAGAGTAAATCAGCACAGATTCAGTGACATCAACAGATTTACATTAGACTATAGAATATATAAAATATATTCCTAACTTGCTTATGATAAAAGTATACCTACAGGGGACAGCTTAAGATCTTGCAGGATATCATCAAAGTAATGAAACTCTGAGTTCTCCAGCTCCACCATTTCATTCTTCAGCTCCAGGATACGGCCCATCACTCCCTCCAGCACTTGCCGAATCACTAACCGTTTTTGTGGGTGAACGATCTGGTCGTAGACAGTCTCCAAGTTACAGAAAATTTGCACATATTTGATGTAGAAGGTGGCTAAAGTCTGGAATACTGTTATGCGATCCTTCTGTGGCTTTAGGGACTTATCTTCTATTTCCCTCTGGAGCAGACCGTTGAGGGCTTCTTGGGCTTCTGCCCACATCTTATTATAAGTGCTAATTGAAAGGAGAAAAGAATATCTTAGCTGCAGATATAAGCATTGATTAGCACACAAGTGGATGCACAGTTACTGAGTGTCTCCAAGACTCCAGAAGTATGGATATCTTGCAAATGCAAGCACTGAAGTGCATTTTAATTCCAAAAAGATTTTAAAAACTTAGCTAAAATGTATTTTAAAGCAGAGTTTATGTATTTTATTAGGGTTGGTCCCTTCCAACCCTAATAATCTATGATTCTATGATTCCTTAATTAAACCATAGCTCTTTTTTATTGTCTCTGCTAGTAAAACAGGTGTGGAAATAGGAGTTTTAAAATTATGCTTTAATAACATAAAAAAGTTAGAAATTGTTGGAGTTCATCACAAAATATAGTTGTAACGACAGCCCCTGTCGAGCAACAAGCTCTGCATAGGCAGATCCCTGTGCCTATGTGAAACCCCACTGAAGGCAATGCGAGATCAGAACCTAAGGCATGTACGTTAGGCGTCACAACCCTTATTGCATGATTCAATGTCCAGTGGTTGCAATTTAAAAAAATAAAATGTTAGGATCCCCTTTTTATTCTCCTGCCAGGAACTGGCCTGCAGTAGCATCAAAAAGGAGTTTAAAGGTTACAATGATGGTGATGTTTTTTTCATTGGCAATATGATGCAAAATGTGGACATGGAAGTTATATCACCTGCATCTTGGAAATTGTCGGTTCTGCAAGGAATTGCTGGTATTTCCACAGGCTGTGACAATAACAGCAGGCTTCTCTTACAATCCAGCCTTTCCAGGCTAGCTGCAACAGCAATGATTGTGGGGGTGTAGCGGGGTGGTCACCCGCTCTAGCCTTAAAGGGCTTAAACCAGCCCTGGAGAGGGCAGTGGCTGGGAGCAAGCAGTCCCCAGGCTGAGTGGGGAAGCAGCCTCAGCTGGCCCTTATAAGAGGGCAGTGGGCTAGGAGCACACACACTCTCTCTCTAGCCTTTGGAGAGGGAGGGACCAGGCTGCTGGGGGAGCTGAGGTACCGAGGGTGGAGCAGGGCTGGGGAAGGGCCAGGGAGCTGGGGAGCTCCAGCCTAGCAGAGCCCGAGGCTGCAGGCTGAAGTAAGGGCCCACTAGAGGATACTAGGGCTGCAGAGGGGCAGCTCTGCTATAGGTAGAGGCAGCAGGTCTAAACCCAGCCTTGCCTGTGATGAGTGGCTTATACTGCAGTCTGCCTCAGGGAGCAGGGGCTAGTTGGTGACTGGCAGTAGCCTATGACTGAGGCGAGGCAGGGATCGTGGGTGGGGGGTTCTCCTGGAGGGAAGACCCTGAGACTGAGGGGTGTACTGCCAGGGGGCAGTACACCGGTGTGCAAGGGGCACTGGGTCCGGGAGCGACACGGGGCCCAGGAAAAGCAGGACACCAGCATGCAGAGGGCGCTCTGATGGCAGGAGAGCTAATTCCCAGAAGGTACCAGCAGGAGACGCAGCAGGGGTGAGTCTGTACAGTTACAGGGGGGATCAAGGAAGGTAGTGTGGCCTAGAAGATAAGTGTGTGAGTTCTAGTCCCAGCTCTGCCGCTGGCCTACTGGGTGACTTTGGGCAAATTACTTCACCTCACCATGCGTCAATTTCTCTAGCTGTAAAATGGGCATAATGATACTTACTTCCCTTTGAAAAGTGCTTTGGGCTGTACTGATGAAAGTGCTATATCAGAACTAGTTTTTTTTTCTTTTTACAGTGGCAACATAGAGTGTATTGGAATATGCTACTGTAAGATGGAAATTGGAACATAAGAATGGTTAAAGAGGTATTTTAAAAAGAGCACTCAGTCTCACAGCCATGCTGGAAATCCTGAACTAAGAAAGGAACTGCCATGTAAAAAGGATTGGAACTCTGCTTTCACTGTTCATCCTCAGTCTCTCAAATACTGATGCATGACAGCTAGTAAGGTAGGAAAATAATGTGAGAAAGGACCTCAGATGACAGAATGTATAGTTTTGTGCTTAAGACCATGGGCTGGGACTCAGGATATGCATCAGTTCCTGTCTCTGTCATAGACTTTCTGTGTGACATTGGTCAAGTTACTTAAGCTTCCTGTGCTTCAGTTCCCAATATGCAAAATGGGGTTAATAATACTGTTTTTATCTGTCTTGTTTACACTGTTTTCTCTTCAGGGCAAAGGCTGCCTCTCACTACGTGGATGGGGCCTCTGAGTTACTGTAATACAAATACCTTACAGATTTAAACCTTGTTATTTAAGGAGAAGCGGCAACTTAAAAAACCAGACCTGACTCCCTCAGAATACTGAGGAGATTTGTATCTAAAGCTGAAAGTACAGTTTTACTTCATCCAAAAACTAAAGCTAGCATCCTGGCTAGAAAACCTAGAAGGATGGAGTTCTCTGCTCCCTCTGTTGGGGAGAAGTGGAAAATCCAGCTCTGGCTAACTTCATTTACATGAATTGTAATATTGTTTACTCATAATTCCACCTATTGAGTTTTTGTTCTTTTGGTTGGAAATGTTTGTTTTCATGTGTAAAGGTGATAATAGGTTGTTGCCAGTGCTGCGCTCATGAAAGGACATAGAACTGTGAAAGATATGCCAGGGGTGAGGAATCACCCTGACTGAACAAGAAACAGACTTTGGTTGGATAACAAAGCTTGGCCTCAAAAAAGAAATAGCAAGTTTTGTCTTGAAGAACTCTGATCTAGAGAATAGGGATTTTATCCTAGGGTCCAGTTCTGCTCTGTGTTCCCTGTGTGGCGGTTCCTTAACCTCAGTGAAAAACTCCATAGAGAGGTCTGTCTGTATCAATAATGATGGAGAAGTAGAGCTGGCTCTATGCAAAGGCCTCACTGGCAGCAGCAGAGTAGAGTTGGTTCCACAGGAAGTCCTGACCAGACCAGTGGTGGCAATAATGAGCTGACTTCACAGTGTCCCAGCTCACTCAGCTGGTGGAGGCAGACCTGGAAGCACTGGACCGGACTAAGTTGCTGCTCATTGGCGTCAGATCTGGCAGAATAGCTCTCTGAGGTCTAGAGCTGACAAGCAGAGGAGAGCCGCCCTTGGATATCCTTTGGTTACCACTGAGACTAACTCAACCTGTGAATGGGGTTTTTGGTGGGTGGATTTTGTGGTGATACAGGGTTCTGGAGCTCCATAAGCTGGACTGGGAGATGACCAAACTCTTGGTGTATTAATTTGGGTTGTTCAGTTTCTCATATATAAATATATATCACTGTTTTGTTTCATGTTTCTTTTGGTTGTTTCACCTTTCTCTCCAAATTAAAGATTTGTTCCATATTTCTGAATGACTTTCGAGCACTTGTGAGTGGGGGAAAAAACTTCCTGTAAGCATGACAAGGGAAGCTTTATTTTTATTTCCCAGACCCAGAAACAAGAGTCCTGCTCTGGGTGGGATTCGAGTCATATATCAATGTACCTTAGATACATTGAACCTAGCCCTTGTTGCTGTCACTGGCACCTGGCAGGAGGATTATTAACACATTCAATTGAATTATGTCTGCTACATTTTATAGAGCTATTTTGTACCAGTTATCTTGCTGGTCTGATTCAGACTGAGAATGCAGTTGCATATTAATTTTCTGTTGTGATGAAGAGGCCAAGCAGCTGCAACCGATGTGATTGTCATCCATAAGTGTATGGGTTGGAATCTTCGTAAGCCAATCATATTGTTCCCTCATGCCTATGCATTTTATAATACTGAATGATATACTTGCAATTGTAATGATGCTATGGAGATGGCAGGATAATATTGCAGTAAGGTTTCTCATCTTGGACATAGTGGCTTGAGCTCGATGTATTTGTTTATTTCTTCGGGATATTGATGGGGATGTTCTGACTGACTAGAATGCTCAGCAAAAATATTAACAATCTGAGCCTGCTATTGAATTTACATGCTTTAATTTTTTTAAAGTGTATACTATACTTTTCAGCTTCAGCAGGATGCAGCTGGCCCTGCTCTTCTTAATGTATTAACAGCCCACCCAGATCTTTCCCCCTTTCTTCCTACTTCATTTATATCCCATTGCACCAACTGACTCAGTAGATTGCAGCAATTAACCCAGGTGCAAGAGATAAACAAAATAAAACCACTGGGGTATGAAAGATTGGCACAAGCAAGAATGCCATTAGCTGTGCCCTGACAGCTCAGCCAATTGATCAATGGGGTTTTGTACACTTTCTTAGAATTGGGGACTCAGATGAACGGAAACCAACGAGACTCATGGGGTACTCCAGCACAGAAGAACACAATACACTATTGTACTTTCCTAGCGGTGTGTATCTAGAAACAATTTTGCAGTGGGGAGGTTATAAATCTTTGAGGCTGTCTGGCCCTATAGGCTGTACCCCAACTACAGGCTTGATTTATGAACAGTGGGTATCCTCAGGCTAGAACATTTCAAATGCAAGTTGTTTCAGAGCTGACAATAGGCATCAGTGCAACCAGAACTGCCCATACAACTGTCCACTCCATTTTACAATAACCTCTTTCTCTCTCCCTAGTCTCGGGAGAACACCAAGTGTTCTCCCATTGCACCAGCTAATATTCAGTTTCTTTTTATATTTTTGAATCATTTTTTTTAAATTAAAGCATGTTAATGTAAGGCAAAATAGTATCAGATAAGTGTAAGATAATGACAAATTACTGCAGGCATGTTGTTATGGCTCGGTTTCAGGTCTGTGGAGATCATGACATTTGTCTGTTTTTCCAGCATTAACATTCAATCTAAATAAAGGATGGGAAAGGGGGGGAGGAAATAAAGTACAAAACATTAAGGAAAAGAAAAAGGAGGGAAAAGAATGACGTCAAAACAACCCCGGGCAGATGCTCACATGGTGTAAGTCAGCATACACCATGTGAGGATCTGGCCCCTAGTGCTTATGATAGGGAGCCAACTGACCCATCACCAGAATGGGCACTACTTGTTCGGGCAGTGATGGAGGAAGTGCATTTTAAGTGTCTCATGATAAAACGAACAAGTAAACACACGGCCAGATGTTGCTAGACCTGATTATAGAGGTGCAAATTCTCACGTAAACATTCAGTGATTAAGGCCATACTGGTCCATAGGTGCAGTAAGTGCAGTAGCCTTAGGGCTCAAAGGTGCCTGAATGTGTGGCCCTTGCTGCGCTGCTGCACCACAAGGGCAACTCCAGGAACAATTGTGTTTCTGAGAGGCACAGTCTCCTCCTGAGCGCCTAGGGGCACAAATGGGGCATGACCACTGCAGTCTCCATTAGTTTCTACAGTCTCTGCTCCTCTGTCAGAGTGGCTAATGCTCCCTGTGTGCTGAGGGGAGTGCCTGGCCCCAGCCCAGGGACCATAGGGGGGGAGTGAGGCCCTTCAGCCCTCCCCACCTTACTAACCAGGCAGCATAGGGCCCTTCACTCACTTTTCATTTTGCCCATTTGCTACGGTTTCCTTCCCACGAGCTTGAAAGGACACCACACCCCTGTCTTCTAGAGAAAGAGGGACCTGTGGGCAAAAATGGCTTCCAGCCACCAAGGAAAGAGTGAAACAAAATCCTGACTGCTGACTTTTCTTTTAATCTTAAAGGAAAGTCTCTGCTAGTTGTGATGTACACTAGGAACTGTCATCAAGACATCATGAAGACTGGCTCCCTTTCCTTTGTTATTAGGCAATGGTCATTAGGGTCATATGTACTAGTGTGTGAAGTTACATCAGAAGTGGATTTAACCCATTAGGGTGAAGATCATGATTATGACCCTGATCCTGCTAATACTCATGCCCACGCTTAATGTTACTATCACAGGTAGTCCCACTGAATTCAATAAGGCTACGCATGGTAGTAAAATTAAATATGTGTGTGATGTTCTCCTCTGGTGTTATCTGGACCAGTGACCTGCTATGTGACTCCAATCCTTGACTCTGGGAGCCAGCCTTACCCTGCTCTGCTGTGAGAACCCCCACTACTGGGCTGTTCACGTGCAGTCTCTGGCATGTAAGCTGCTCCCGGCTACTTGCAAACGAATGACACTAGCCAATCTCTCCGGACCCAGACACAACCCTAAGAACCTCCCTCTTGCAGTGTCCAGTTATACCTGCTGGACACTGCAAGCTTATATGAGTTCATCAATTTAACAAAGAAATTGATAGGTATCAGGCTTGTTATCCCAAGGGGAGCCCCTGACACACTTCAAACCAAACGCACTGCTTCAGGTAGAATAAACAAACAGATTTATTAACTATAAAGATAGATTTTAAGTGATTATAAGTCAAAACATAACGCATCAGATTTGGTCAAATGAAATAAAAGCAAAGCACATTCTAAGCCGATCTTAACACTTTCAGTGCCCTCGCAAACTTAGATGCTTCTCACCACAGGCTGGCTGGTTGCTTTTTAGTCAGGCTCTCCCCTTTGATCAGCGCTTCAGTCACTTGGTGTCGTGGTGTCTGTATATGTAGGTGGAAGAGAGAGGAAGAGCATGGCAAACGTCTCTTCCTTTTATTATGTCCTTTCCTCCCCCTGGGCTCTGCCCCCCCCCAGAGTCAGGTGAGCATTATGGAGTCTCTCCATGCAAGGTTGAGCAATTCCCCCGGTGTGGCTACATGCAGGTGAGTCATTGCATTGTAGCTCCCTTTCTGGACAATGGCTGTTGATGGGTTGTTTGACATCCCGCCTGGGCGTTGGTTACTTTCCTTGCTGTTGCTTCTGGGGAACTAATATCTGGCTGATTCCCTCAATTTACAGCATGTTTTAGTGACAACCATACTACACAATTCTCACAACTTGATATGCATTAATGATATACATATATGGATAGAGAAATGACTTTTAGCAGATCATAACTTTTCCCCTGTTACCTTACAAGGCATGTTTTATACGTAAGATCAGGATTATATGAAAATGAGGAATATGGAGGTTACAGCACGCTCCCCCAAGGTATAGAACGTCACAATGTGCATGAGTGTTTTCAGAACGAAGGTCTAAAATTGTTCCTGGGGCATCCAACATGCTTACTCAGTAGTTGTAGGAATCAGCGGCAGAAGTAGTAGCAATTGCAGTTAACTATAAAGAGTGTAAATGACTGCATTCAAATTTTGAAAGTGTGATTCAAGAGATGAGGGAGATGCAGGAAGGATGAGTATTTGGAGGTCTAACCTAGTCTATATTAAGTGTGTGTGTGTGAATTAATGCAACTGAGTATAATTTTCATACTTCCAACATTAGAAGATGAAATTCAGGGGAGGGCAAGGTTCTTAAAGTTAACCTCCTGTGCACTGTATACACACACACACACACACACACACACACACACACACACACACACACACACACACACACACACACACACACACAGAGTATAAGCAGTACTGCTGATTGCCATAGCAGCTGAAAGGCATGGAATGTTACAGGGGAAAATAAGCAACACTGAGTAATGGGATGAGAAAAACATATACACTCACTTAATTCCAAAGGCCCTATAGTGCATTCTGGCAGCTCTTATGGCTTTGGAGTAAAAGAGAGTCCTGCCTTTCTGATCAATGTGTCCCTTCAGCTCTCTATGCTCCCGGAGAGAGTGAACAAAGTACAGATACTAGTAGTCAATCAAGAATACTTTATTAATCATCCAGCCTTTGTGCCATACTATGGCACCTTCTATGTAGAACTTCTCTTTGATTACTCAGAATAAAATATGACCTACTCATTTAAAATACTCATTTACTCATTTAAGATACATTTTTGTGGTCAAGCTGACAGTAATTGTTTAAAACGCTGTCAATTTATTTTACACTTATTTAATATTCCTGTATCCTCAGAAGCCTGACAATACATTTCTGCCTGACATTTCTTTTTCAATTTGGAAAAACTAACTTAAGTGCTGTTTTCAACAAAGCTGAAATTAATCTGGTTATTTTTGTTGCACCAATTCTGCATTCATGCTGAAGTGTTTACAGAATTAACATTAAGCATGGGAGTTGTTCCATTGACTATTTGCAGGACTGGGGCCTTAGTGACTTATGTCAACTAATTTTTGTGAACCAGCAACAATTAGTTAACTTCTGTTGCAGAGCCAGCAGAGGGAGATCAAAATACTTTGGGCCACGCTGATTTACTTATGCCCAAATAAATCTGTTAGTCTTTAAGGTGCCCCCGGACTCCTTGTTGTTTTTGTGGCTACGGACTAACATGGCTACCCCCGATACTGATTTACTGGAAGCTGCAACCCACTCTGTGGGGATGATGAGGACAGAGGAGCTATGCTCCAGCAGAAGTCACAGAAGATATTTTGGCTGTCACAGAGGAGTGCAAACTGCAGCAGCCGGGCTGCTACTCAACTGCAGGTTGCAACTCACACGCTGTGCAGTGGCCTTCTGCTGATTGGTGTATAGAGGCAGAAGTGTGGGTCCCCATTGGCAGGCTTCTACATCAGGGTAAAGGAAGAAAAGCCCCCTCAAGCACACTCACCCGCTTTGCATGTCCACACAGCGCTGGACACACAAGTACTGAATGGGCTGGAGATATCTTAAGGACACCAATCTCTTTCTTGGGATATTTTGGCTTTTGATCCCAGAAAGAAGTAGTAGTTCCTGAGGCCCATGAGAATGAAAGGTGAGCTGACTTCCAAAAACGTTATCCAAACCTCTTCTGTTCAAAACCTTTCAATTCCAGCTTTGGACAAAGTTTTGGGTCAAACTTGCGCACTATCCCTAAATTTAGCCCAAGCTATTCCAGGATGAGGGAGCATACAGTGGAACGACATGAATTGCCTTAACTATTTCCCGGCCAGCTAATGATTTTCTATAGATTCAGTAGCAAAGGTGCAAAATAAAGGAGGATAAAGCTCGACAGACTCTAGTCACTGGGAGAAGTAAATACAGCACACTGGCATTGTTAACAGGAACAGCCTTGCACGTCTACCTTCTCCGATTTCATTCTTCAGTAGTAGAACAGAGTGAACACAGGATAAAAGGTTGTGTGGCACAAACGTAATGGGAAACCACAGCAAAGACAAGGAAGCCTGCTTCACTAAACACCAGCTGTAACACTGCACCTCAGTAGCTTTCAAGCACCTGCTCTTGCCCAAACTCACAAGGCTGATGAAAAGATACTTCTTTGGTCAAAGAAGGGTATTGTGCCGGTGAATTTTAATACAACAGCAGGAATAGAAATTTGAGTAATTTAGGTGGGGAAGAGATTACCATATGCTGAATTTTACTTTACCATGCTCTAAGGAGCAGCCTTTTATTTAACCATTGCAGTTTATCCAGCCTGAGGGCAATATGATGCCCTCTGCTTTGAGACAAGGAGGGAAGCAAATGCATGATTTCCCTGGCAAAATCAGAAGAATATTCCTATGTTGCCTGTGGCTGGAGAAGTGTGTAAAGACAGCTCTGCAGTATGACAGTAGTACTGCATCCCCATCACATCACCACCAGTAGCTACTCCACGTCAAAGATCCTGTATTGCATTATGTGTGCTGAGTGGGTGAACGGGATATGGCTAGCCAGAAAGGGTCCAGAGCTAGGGGGCAGCTGTTCTCCACTGTATTCTCCAGCTCCAAGATGCCTTAATTTACACAGCACTGTTCTGGGCACGGTAATGAGATTTATTACAGCATTAACTCCCTCCACACAGCTTCTTAACCCTTGGAGGGGGGAGTAGTGTCCAGCTATACTGCTGGCTGCACTGCCATTGCTGGGGAGGAAACACAGGACAGGCAGGCTGCTCTAGGGTGACCAGATGTCCCGATTTTATAGGGACAGTCCTGATTTTGGGGGCTTTTTCTTATATAGGCACCTATTTTCCCCCCCACCCATCCCATTTTTTTACACTTGCTATCTGGTCACCCTACTCTCCTCAGATGTCCCAAAGTCTGCAAGGGGCCAACATTCCCTATTAATGCGTAGGGTTCATGTATGTAGACTCCTATACAATGCTAACCCCTTTCACACTGATGAGAATAGGGCCTGTTTTCTAGCATAACTGTAGTTGTAAATTTCCCCCGCCAATGTTTATTTTTTTTCTTTCAAAGCAGAAGACTGTGGCCCTTAATCCAGTGACCCTCTCCTAAATGGATCCTACAAACTGTTCCAAATTCTATAGGTCTAATAATTATCCAGGACAGTCTTTGAATACATGAAGGATGGCAATAAAAATTGTTTCCATGATAACAGAATGAACTCCAACATGAAAATATTTGATCTGATAAGTATACTTGATCCCTCTTGAAAGAAATATGCTTGACTAAAAAAAAAGTCATTTGCTACAAGTGCTCAAGGAATATCTTCATGCGTGTTTATAAAACAATCTAATCCTTCAGTCAGCCAAAATGCTTCTTTAGCAGCTACAGTGTCATCACACTAATTCAAGAGATCTCAGTTCCTCATTTACTCTTGTCTTAACAAGCATATTCTCGTAGGTTACATGTGGCAACCACAAAAATTAAGCACAAAGAAATCTCATTTAATCTTTTTATTACTGACCTTAGCACAAAAAGTGGGAATGTGCTAATAAAGTTTGCAGATGACACAAAACTGGGAGGTATTGCTAACACAGAGAAGGACTGGGATATCATACAGGAAGATCTGGATGACCTTGTCTTAACAAGCATATTCTCGTAGGTTACATGTGGCAACCACAAAAATTAAGCACAAAGAAATCTCATTTAATCTTTTTATTACTGACCTTGGCACAAAAAGTGGGAATGTGCTAATAAAGTTTGCAGATGACACAAAACTGGGAGGTATTGCTAACACAGAGAAGGACTGGGATATCATACAGGAAGATCTGGATGACCTTGTAAACTGGAGTAACAGTAATAGGATGAAATGTAATAGTGAAAAGTGCAAGGTCATGCATTTAGGGATTAATAGCAAGAATTTTGGTTATAAATTGGGGACGCATCAGTTGGAAGTAACAGAGGAGGAGAAGGACCTCGGAGTATTGGTTGATCACAGGATGACTATGCGCCGCCAATGTGATATGGCTGATAAAAAAGCTAATGCAGTTTTAGGATGCATCAGGCAAGGTATTTCCAGCAGAGATAAGGAAGTGTTAGTACCATTATACAAGGCACTGGTGAGACCTCATCTGGAATATTGTGTGCAGTTCTGGCCTCCCATGTTTAAGAAGGATGAATTCAAACTGGAACAGGTACAGAGAAGGGCTATTAGGATGATCCGAGGAAAGGAAAACCTGTCTTATGAAAAGAGACTGAAAGAGCTTGGCTTGTTTAGCCTAACCAAAAGAAGGCTGAGGGGGGATATGATTGCTCTTTATAAATATATCAGAGGGGTAAATATCAGGGAAGGAGAGGAATTATTTAAGCTTAGTACCAATGTGGACCCAAGAACAAATGGATATAAACTGGACACTAGGAAGTTTAGACTTGGAATTAGAGGAAGGTTTCTAACCGTTAGAGGAATGAAGTTCTGGAAAAGCCTTCCAAGGGGAGTAGTGGGGGCAAAAGACATATCTGGCTTCAAGACTAAGCTTGATAAGTTTATGGAGGGGATGATATGATGGGATAGCCTAATTTTGGCAATTAATTTGGCAGCTGATCTTTGATTATTAGTAACAAGAATATGCCCAGTGGTCTGTGGTGGGATGTCAGATGGGGTGGGATCTGAGTTACTACAGATCATTCTTTCCTGGGTGCTGGCTGATGAGTCTTTCCTACATGCTCAGGGTTTAACTGATCACCATATTTGGGGTCGGGAAGGAATTTTCCTCCAGGGCAGATTGGCAGAGGCCCTGGAGGTTTTTCATCTTCCTCTGCAGTATGGGGCATGGGTTACTTGCTGGAGGATTCTCTGCACCTTGAGGTCTTTAAACCACGATTTAAGGACATCAATAACTCAGACATAAGTTAAGGGTTTGTTACAGGAGTGTGTGGGTGAGATTCTGTGGCCTGCATTGTACAGGAGGTCAGACTAGATGATCATAATGGTCCCTTCTGACCTTTAAAGTCTATGAGTCTATGAATCTTGAGACCCATATCAGCCATTCTGTTATTTTGCCTGAGACTGATATCAGGCTGAGGTTCTTATCATTACTGAAATCTCCCTGTTTATCCTTTTAAATATTGGCACAACACTAGCTTTCTTCCATTCTCTGGGACTTCCCCAGTGTTTCATGACTTATTGAAAATCAACATTAATGGTCCAGAGAGCTCCCCAGCCAACTTTTTAAAAACTCTTTGATGCGAGTTATGTAGACCTACTGATTTTTAAAATGGCTAGCTTTAGTTGCTGTTTAACACCCTTGTTAGCTGCTGTTGGAATGGAAAGCATTTCATCTTCAACATCTAATATGAATACATCTTCTAGCTTTTGCGCAAAAGAAATAGTAAAACCTCTGCCACCAAATCTTATTATAAATGTATGTTTATGTCTCAAATAAAATATCAGCTTTCATTCTGAAGAAAAAAAGGCATGCACTGTTATTCCCGTTCATAAAATTCAAACACCTTAAGAAATCCTCTTTAATACAGCCCACTGTCTGCATTAAACCAGACAATTTGAAGTTTACTGTGTTGCCAACGTAATGACTTTAGAACTAAATAGAAAATAAAGATACTTGGATAGTCTAAGGGTACGTCCATACTACCCGCCGGATCGGCGGGTAGCAATCGACTTCTTGGAGTTTGATATATCGCGTCTCATCTAGACGCGATATATCGAACTCCGAACGCGCTCCCGTCGACTCCGGAACTCCACCACCGTGAATGGCGTTGGCGGAGTCTACGGGGGAGCCGCGGACTTCGATCCCGCGCCATGAGGATGGGTAAGTAGTTCAAACTAAGGTAGTTCGACTTCAGCTACGCTATTCGTGTAGCTGAAGTTGCGTACCTTAGTTCGACCCCCCCCCCAGCGTAGACCAGGCCTTAGTAGTTTAAGTAATGTATCAATTAATCTGATTCACTTTCACAGTAACTTCCTACACCAAGAAAAATAATTTGCTACCCTAACAAAAATTGTATATGATCCTGTATTGAATACTGTATTATAATGCGTACACACAGGGGGCAAGGGGGAGGGGGCAAATCAAGGTTGCAAAGACATTCTTAAGTCTAGCATTTCCTCATTTTTGAGTCTTTGATTTTGCAAGCTTGCACAATGTTCTTTTAATGCAATTTTTTGGATGGAATGTAAAATAAACTGTTGGTTTCTTTTAGTTGCTTTGTGAGAATTGGAAGGGAGAGACTAAAAATGGTCTTAACTTCAGAGTTCAATTATCTATTTTATATCAATCCAGCAGTCTCAGTTATGACAATTGGATTGTGTTGAATCATGATGATATTTAAAAGATCTTCACTATGTTCTTTTTGTAGCAGATGCCATAAAAAAAAAGTTAGTGCTATTCATAGCACTGCCCAGGCTCTGCTGTCAGTAGACCTGACTTTGTGAGGCTTGGGAAGCTGAGAAGTTACTGCTCAAGCTCTTACAAGCCACATAAAAGGTTGAGGAACAAACACATCTGTGAAAATCTCCTGTTGTGTGTGGAACAAAAGTATATCTGTATGTAAATGTTAGCATACTTTCTAAACTACTCTAGTGGCTATGCTGAGCATTTCCTAAGCGCATACAACATCCTGCACCCTTTATAGAGTATCCCAACTGCAACCATCCTTGAAAATGTTGAACATATGACATGCAATCATCTAACTACACACACCTGTGGGTTACTTGGACTGAACGTGCATTGCAATCACTTAATTCAGATGTGTACAGGTGGCAGATTATTCAGATGTTTACTTGTGAGTAATTGTATTGAACACTGCAATCAATCATCCCCATGCTATGCACACCTATGTATATCTGAATGGAGTGATCACACAGACTGGGCCAGCTAACCATAGGTACATGTAGCTGGATTATCTCACCAACTTCACTTCTTGGTTTGGAATAGAACCTGTACAAGCTCTTACCTTGTGGTAGCTGGACTGTGTATCATTTTGGAAGAACCGATTAACACTGTTGTATAGGAAACCTTGTAACACCTTGCCCTGCCCTGATTTAAGCTAAACAATGTTCAATAACGAATTGTGTCTGAGGCTATTTCTTCATGGCAAAGTTAACTCAAAATATATACACTTGAGTTAACTTCTCCCGAGTTAGCCTAACTTGAGTGAGAGAAGCCACTCTACAAAATAAAACTCCAGTTGCAAAGAGTAATTAAATTAGCAGCATAGAAAGATTGTGTTGGTAGCTGATGAGTTGTACTAACTTGAGCTGTAGCCTAGACCCTCTAACAGGCAAGTGGACTTGAGTTTAAAGCATCTCTGCCCCTTAGTTTAATGGTTTCTGTGCGTTGATGGGACTTGTGCTGGGGCAACGTTTGTGTTATAACTCGAATTAACTGCAGTGAAGATGAGCTTTAATTTTACTTCCTAAAAGGGTTCAAACTAGTGCTTGCTTTGCCTGTTCATTATTTTAAAAGTTGAAGTTTGGATACTCTTAGTGAGAGCTAGAGTGCTAAAAATAGAATGTAGCCATGGCAACACGGGCAGGAGGGGCTAGCTGCCCTGAGGGTGTGCCTGTAACACATGTTGAATACATACTATGGTGGCTAGCCCCTCCTGCTGCTTGTGCTGTCATGGCTATGCTATTATTAGCATGCTAGTTCCAGTGGAGCTAGCGCAAATCTGTCTCCTTGAGCTGGCAATCAACCCCCCAGCTTGAAGTGTAGGCACACCCTGTAAATCAGGCCCCTTAAAGTTGGGCATCTAAAAACTGAGGCATCTGAAATCTCAAGTCGCTCTTGAAAATTCAGCCAGTAATATTTAATACATTGCCGGGAGTGCTTTTACAAAACAATACAAAATAATATTTTCGGCTTGAAAACTAATCCACTTCATTTTTTCTTTTTTTGTTTATAGTTTTTATTTGATTTTCTTTTCTCTCTTGCTGGTTGATAACCAACACAAACAGGAAGGGAAAGTGACTAATTATACACGATAAACAGTGAAACTGACTATACACAAAGTGAACAAAGTAAACAAACTGGAGGGGAAAGTTTTTCTCTCTCATTCCTCTCGGGTAAATTTTAGGTGTTACTTTTAACAATGATATGTTAAAAAAAAAAGACGTAAGTATGATTTGCAAGTCGACAGCATTCCGTTACAAAAATGTGGCAATGCCCCCCTTAGCTTCTTGTACCAGCAATACTGCAAAGTAACCATAGAGCAAGGATGGATCCTTGCACAGCAGGAGATGCAACTGGGTTAATTTACACACACACACACACACACACTCTCTCTCTCTCCATCCAGGTTTTTCAAATGGGTTAATTCACACAAACACACACAAACAAACAGTACATATAGGTTTTTTCCACTGGGTGAATTTACGCACACACACACATACACATACACATACACACACACACACACACCCCCAGGGTTCCCCACAGCACTAAACTTTCTGAGCCTGGTTCTTTCCAATCCTGCCTTTCAAACAAACCATCCCCTGAAAGCTCCCCAAACCACCAGGTGAGATGTTTACTTACGTGTGCGACATGCTTCTGGCTTTTCCTCTTGGCTTTTCCTCTTGTTTTCACCTCGCTGCTTTCCCATCCAAAATACTGCAGCTGTGTTTATTGCCGGAGGAGGGTGAGTGGGGGTGGAAGGGGTTGCCTGCACCTTAATAAAAAATAGAAAAGCTGGTGCTACAACCTCTCTCTGGTGGCCCTGGTCAGAAGTCACTTGGGAGGCCCCAAAGCACCACGATTTTGGGCCCCCTCTTGGGGCAGTCTGACCCCGCACTATGGGGCCGGCCTGAGGCTGCTGCTGCTGCCTATCATCACACCAGCAACGGTGGCTTTTGTTTCACTCCTCGCAGGTCAGACTGGCTTGGCCCAGGCCTGCTGGAGGCTGCTTGTTGTGCCCAGCACACCTAGTTACAGTGGTTGTCAGCCTCCCCTCCTTCCCTTAGCAACTGGACGCCAAGCCTCCCAGCGCCCCCCCCCCCGCCGTTGCTATGGAAGCCAATGGGCCTGCTGCTGCCGCCTGTGCCTGTGTTTGCCTTTGTGGTGCAGACGAGGATTGCCAACATTGTATTTTGAAAATGCAGCACTGTTTTCTTAGCACGCCTCTGGGGGGCAGAGTAACCTGGGCCCATGGGGACCAGGGGTGGGGTGCCCAGTACCACAGGGGATGGGGGGTGCTAACCATGCTGCAGTTGAGGAAATGTTCCCCTCCCTGAAGCAGTCAGGCAGTCTTGGCTGTCAGGACCCAAGTCTGGAAGTAAACAGGGCAGCACTGGATGGCCAGGGTTGGCAGGGGGGGGTGGAAAGTTACACTGGTGAGTACTGACCCCCTGCTGGACTTCAGCCCTTGAGCTCTGTCTGGCAGGACAAGTGGACGGGGTTATGTGCCCTGGAGCTGTGCTGAAGGGCCAGGGTCAGAAAGTGGCTCTGTCTGGCAGTGGGGTGAGTACTCAGGGCCGGCTCCAGAGCCCAGCGGGGCAAGCACCTGCCTGGGGCGGCCCTTTCCCGGGGGGGCGGCAGGCTGGGCTGGCGGACCTGCCGCAGTCATGCCTGCGGGAGGTCCACCGGAGCCCCGGGAGCAGCGGACCTGCCGCAGGCATGACTGCGGAGGGGACGCTCGCCCGCCGGCTCCAGTGGACCTCCCGCAGGCATGACTGCGGACGGGTCGCTGGTCCCGCGGCTCGGCGGGCCCGCCCGCGGGCATGACTGCGGCAGCTCAAGCGGAGCCGCCGGACCAGCGAACCGCCGGCAGCTGCGGGAGGTCCAGCCGAGCCGCGCGACCAGCGGACCCTCCGCAGTCATGCCCGCGGGAGGTCCGCTGCTCTCGCGGCTCGGGGGCGCCTCCCGGGCATGACTGCTTGGGGCGGCCAAATTTGTAGAGCCGCCCCTGTGAGTACTTCTGGGGTGTAGCCTCCCCGACATCCCCAGCCAAGGCGCATCTTTGCTGGTTGGTGGCTGCTGCGGCAGTGGGGGAGCGAGGCAGGCAGGGAGCTGGTCCAGGCAGCCGAGACCACCTGCATAGAGTCCTGTCCACTTCCCTTGCTGGACAGAGTCCCACCCTGACTCCAGCCTTTCGTGCCCCCCGATAACCTTATTGCGCTCGCTCCATAGTTTGGGAATCTCTGTGCTACAATTCCATTGGTTCAGTAAATTGTGGGACTGATTCTGCATTACTACATTGTCTAATGTTTACAAACTTTAGATCATTGGAAGATAAGGTAATAATGAAACTGGCTTTGTATAGTGATCATAGTTCTAATATGTTGAAATACAGGATAAAAGGTGTCTTGTACTGATTTAGTATGGGACAGGCAATTTCCTGTTTAAATAAGGGACATTCCCTGTAGTATGGGAGTATTGGCAATCCTACTGCAGACTCATGTGTCTGTTAGGGCTGGCAGAGCAGGAGGCTGCAGGGCCCTGTTTTGCTACCCCTCAGCCCAGCAATGTGGTTGTCCTTTGTTTTCCTCTGAACCATACCAGCCTCCACTCCATGGCAGGGGGAGGGAAGCAGTGTGTGCATAGCACGGAGGGAGGAGGAGGGTGCTGGGCTGCAGTTCATATACATTCAGGTGGTCTTTGCACCATAGTCATGCTCTTTGGCTAGCCTGGAGCTCTGCCGCTGGGGGTGCATGCGTGGGGATGTGTGTGGAGAGAGATGGGGATGAGGCGTGGAAGGGAAGGGAGTGTGGTCATGGGCAGTGAAATTTGTGTGTGAGAGAGCGAGCAAAGTGGGGTGCGTGAGGAAGGAAAGGCATGGGGGTGTTTGTGTGTGAGACATGGGAGCTATGTGTGAGGAGTGAGTGAGAGTTGGGGGTAGTTTTGGTAAGAAGTGTGTGGGGCCGGGGTGTGAGGGGGAATGAGATGCCCTGTGGGCATTGTGTGTGTATTGGGGGAGCATATGTGTGCGACATGGCTGGTAAGTGTGTATGGTATGTGCCCATGTATATATACTGGGTAGAGCAACTTTCTAAAACCATGGGATTAGTGCAATTTCTAAACTATAGCAGTCCAGGGAAGAAAGGTTATTTCAAGGTTATTTTGTTTGTGTTCAATTTTTTCTGCATCAGTGCCAGTACAAATATCAAGACTAATGTCTTTGGTGGTTTTCTGTTCACTTCTTACACGGAAGTAGAAACTTTTTTTCAATATAAAACACAAGGCATTTTCATATATATTTTTTCCAGTATCATTCCTACTTAACTATACTCATAATGGATTCATTTCAGAGTGGCTAGGAAGTCTGGTTAGAGTTTTGAGACATTTTCCTTCCTTTAATTCCAACAATGCTATACCTACCTGTCAAGTCTCCATCATTTATACTGAAACTCACTCATTTTGGCTTCATTTTTTAAGCATCTCAATCAGCAATTAAGGACATGACAGGGATGCAGAAAGGGAAAGTACATTAAAAGAACAGAAACATTGTTTCAAACACTAAAGCAGGGTTAGAACCACATCATTCTGGTAAAAATAGATTTCCAGACTTCTCTTAAAAGAGAAAAAAAGAATGGAAGGACAAATTTAAGGTTTGGGCACCCACCTAAATGTATTATTTTTTCAAATCAGACAATTCCAGTGTCAATCTTGTGATTCTGGGAGGCTTGACTAGTGATTTTGAACAGTTGGGGTTGGCGATAATGCATTGGAGGTTATTTACATCTTATTGCCAGATAAGGCTTGTAATTATACCAGTTAATTCCAGAGCCGCTCTGTTTAAACAGTGCATCAGAAGCTGGATCAGACCCTCAGATGTTCTCAGACTCATCCTCATCCTTCTGCAATAAAGAGAGTCTCAAAAGCAGCATCCAACTTCAGACCAAATCTAGTTCATAGTTTCCTTTGCCTCTAGTCATTCTTCAGAGCCCTAGTGGATCACTGTTAGAATTCTTGCAGTATATCTTCTGTCCATTAATGTAGCCTTTTTGACAGCAGTCTCTTTTTGCTAAAATAATTTCGAAGCTAGGAGCATTACTCATACAATCTCAGTTCTACATCTTCCATAAAAACATGTAGGTTTAAGGGCTGATTTGGCCTTAATTCCTAAGCAATATACATTTTTTTTTCATAGGGCACAGAAGATCTACCACCATCCCAAACATCCAAGAGAAAAGGAATGACATTTACTTGTTTAATAAGCAACTAAAACATATATCAAAAACTCCAAATCCTTCTAAAAAACCTACCTTAATATTTTTCTTTCTAAACCCTAACAGTCTTAAGGAAAATGTTATTTAAAATACTGACAGCTAACTGACTCAAGCGTGCATGTGAGAGGCTAGAAAGTGTGAGTCCTCTGAAATACATTAAAAGAAAGGTGACCAGATCACTAGATACAAGATGGATTGAAAAAGGCCGTGTTTCACGTGAGATCTGTATATGTTTCATTATTCAGAAAATGTTTCCTTCCAGGACATGCACTGCTCTTGCAATCCCACCTAATGAATGGCAGACATGTTTAAGATGGAGAAGGAGGGGAAAAAGTCTTAGTAGGTGATTAAGCTCTGTGGTCCTTTATTAATGATTTGTATTACATTGCCTAGAAGCCCCTACAGAGGTGTGAGTCTCATTGTACTAGGGGCTGTACATATTCAGGAGACAGCCCTTGCTTTGAGGAGTTTACCTCCTAAATAGACAGGACAAAGGGCAGGCAAAAGGAAGTATTGTTAGTCCCATTTTATAGATGTGAAACTGAGGCACATGAGGTATGTCTGACTACATTTGGGAGCCAGCCTCCCAGCCAGGGTAAACAGACTTGCATTGCCTAGGGAGGTTGTGGAATCTCCATCTCTGGAGACATTTAAGAGTACGTTAGATAAATATCTATCTGGGATGATCTAGACAGGATTTGGTCCTGCCATGAGGGCAGGGGACTGGACTCGATGACCTCTCGAAGTCCCTTCCAGTCCTAGAATTTATGAATCTATGAATTAGTGCACTAAAAAGAGCAGTGTGGGCTTTGTAGCACTGGTGGCAGCTTAGCTTCACCACCTGAGCTCAGACCCAGGGGAGGGGTGGGCTTCAATCTGGGTGGCTTACCCAAGCCTCTGTCAGTGCAGCAGTGCCCACGATGCTATTGTTAATGTATTAGAGTGAAACAGCTCTGTCTACCTGGGCTGGAAAGCTTGCTCCCAGCTGCAGTGTAGACATACCCAAAGAAATTAAGTGACATGTCCAAGGTCGCATAGGAAGTCTCTGTCAGAGGTAAGAGTTTGGTTTTCTTTTACATTTTGATGTGAAACTGCAAATGGAAACATTTGAGGGGAAAATTGTGCTTCAGTGTCATGGTGTTTGAAAAGAAAATCTGATTTTTCCCATGAAAATGAGTCTAGTTATAAACACAAACAGGCAAGTGTTTGAGTGACAAATGGCCCATTTTCCCAGCAAAGATGGCTATTGCACTAAAACCAGGGAAGTTTGGGTTTCTACATGTTTTCACTCTGAAAATTAGAGACTACAGCAAGATTTGAGAGAGAAGTGGAACCGCGCAGATTGTTATGCGTCGTTCTGGACATTGATGATCTCATCAAACTGCTCTCCACAGTTTTTACTCTCCATGTTCTTTTTCCACTGCCGATTGGCTGATGGCTCCAGCTCCCTTCTGCCCCTTTCTTCACAGTCTCTTCACTTCAGGCTCAATCCAATTTCCTTCCATGTCACACTCCATCTTTCTCTCCTCCTTCTTTCCTTCTCATCCGGCCCGATCTCTGTCCTCTCACCTACTATGTCTCTGAAATAAACTTAATATAAACAAAACAGACTCCAAAATTATTCTTAAAAAGAACCCAAATCCCTCAACCAAACTAAAGAAAAAACTCATGGAACTCACAAGACCCCTGAAAATCATCACATTGTTCACTCTGCTTGTATGTTCTATTCCCTTTCCCCTGCCCTTTGTCGGCTATTGTTGGCTATTTGGTGGAGGGGATAACTTGCATTTTGTGGTCTCGTTCCTTCAAAGACTTGTGCGGATGCCTAACTTTATTTGAAGTCAGGCTACTCATAACGTATAAAGTTAAGCGTGTGTGTAAGTCTCTTCGGGATCAGGGCCCACGTATGTAAAGTCTAACATAAGGAGGCCTGGAAGTGCTACATACTACCACAGAACAAATACACTAATAACTATAATAAGTTCTGCAAAACAAAAATTGTATATTTTGCACAACACCAGCAGTGACCTCCTCCTCCTCTTCACCATTCTGTCTTACAAAAGAAAATAGTCTATTCATGTACAAGACTTAAATGCAAGGGTAGTTTTTACAGAACGTATTGCTTATGGGTGTCTGTCACCTGTTAGCTTCTTGTAAAAGGAAGTTTAAAAATTTGGCTGGCTAGGAAACTACTTGCCACCATTTTCACATTGGTCTTTGTTGCAAGTTTAATAGGTTACTGGTGATCTTACGAGGAGATTGCCAAAAGTTTGAATTTGGAGGAGCAAGCGCCTCCATTTTCATAAGCAATCAGCTTAGTGCACTTGTCCTAAAAAGGGAGCCGGGGGGCGGCAGGGGAGGGTGTTTGGAGGGGCTGAAGGTAAAGCATGGAATATTTCAGAAATAATTATGCCACTGAAGTTCAGATTTCAATGCATTTTACGAAGGGCTGGATTGTGCCTTTAGGCCCAGTCCTGAGCAAGGGGTGATTTTTAAATTGTACCATCCCAGCAGCAGCCCCAGAAGGCATTGTGCCTCTGAGACCTTTTTCTCCCCTCCCCACCAACCCCTAGCAAGGAAGGCTGGTCCAGCAGTTAGGATGCTAGCTTGGCACTTATGAGACCTGGTGGGTTCAATTCCTTGCTCTGCCACAGACCTCCTGTGAGATCTTTGGCATAACAATGCTCCCTTAAAGGCAGCTAAGCAGGAGCATTGAAAACGGTGCCTTAATGGTGTCTGTAGGCACCTAAATCCCATAGGCGCCTAGGTTTACAGCCTTTGGTATTTGCAAAGCCACCTAAGTACTGATGCCACACCACCGCTAATGAGCTGCTCAGGGCCTAATGTCAAGTGACCCCAAACTGAGATTCTCTGACTGGGAAGAGGATTGCCTAGCTCGCCAGGGCAGCTTGATCCTCTAGGCGTGAACAGAACATGCCGAACACCTGTCACCTGCCAGCCACTGCAGCAGCAGGACCAGGGATAGGCCACCAGTTGATGGAGGGGCAGCAGAGAACCCAAACAAAAGGCAGCTGGGGCACCGGGACATGTAGTATCCTGGAAGAAGTATTGAATGTGAGCAGGAGACAGGGAGAGAGGGCTTGGCTGCTAGGGCTGGGGTTACCTAAGTGGCTGACCTGGCTTAGGTGACTCACTCCGGGAGAGAATTCATGGCTGAGGATCCTGAGCAGAGGGAAGTACCTGTCCCTGGCCTGTCAGCCAAGTGCACCAGGTCAGCTGGCTGGCTTCTGAAAATTCCTTCCTGAGGCGTCAAACTCTCTATTCATTGTATGGGAGCTTGGGTGCCTACGCTGGGGATGAAAGTTCCCCTGGTCAGCAGGCCGCCTAGGACTTAGGCATTGCAACGCTGAGCAGAGCAACAGCAAAGTACCTTTAAGGATATGGACCTGAGTCTCTGTGCCTTGGTTCCCTATCTGGGAAAATTAGTACTTCCTTACCTCACCCAAGGGAAGTAAGCAGCCTTTACCCGTGCGTGCCTGGACCTAAGATTGGGCAGCCCACATAGGGAGGTGAAGAAGAGTCTTTTCCCCCTAGCTTAGGCCCAGTCCAAGTCAGAATCTAGCCCAAAGTAATGATTTAGGCCTGATCCTTCTACCCTTACTCATGCTGTGTAATACCTTAGCAGGTATCCCCACTGAAATCAACAGGCCAACTCATGGAGTAAATTACTAGGCAGTATGAGCAAAGGTGGCAGAATCAGGCCCTTGTCTAGTGGCCAAACAGAACAGGCACGTTACACTCAGCATCGTAAAGAACAGCACTGGACAGGAGGGAGTGCTGCGCAGAACACAAGGGTTTTCAGAAAGTGCCAGGGATTCCTCATTCTGGGCAACCAACAGAGGGACTTCCATGTAACAGCCCATTAGAATGACAGCACCTATAGCAGTGCAGTTTATCCCTATGGCTTCCATTCAGCAGTAAGCTCCCTGCAGACAGACCCCCCCCACACACACACTTATGTGGGTCGCCTCCGAGGTCAGAGGATGAGTTCTGGGCAGGTGTTCATTGGAGGACTAGAGTCCAAGCAGCGTCAGCTGGATTTGAGTTCAGGTACGAGTGTGCCTATTTCCCTGAATCCAGATGCAATAGTGCTGCCAAATAAGCTGTAGTGACCAGTTTATTTAGTCCTCAAGCTAGTTGTCCATGAGAGGGAGTGGCTGCTGGCTAACATGAACTACCCTGATCTACAGGAGGATTGATGCTTAGTTCAAGGCTAAGTGAAGGGGATTTGACAGTAGCCAGGTCTATTTGACTTTGATACAGTACCAGCATGTTCATCAGACCCAGGCACAGTACATGGAAGAGGAGGATTGGATGAGAGTTAAAAGGTATAAAGTTCAAATTTAATTTGAAGAATTTTCCTCTGCACTTAAATGTGGAAAACTGTTCCTGTGGTTTCAAGTATAAAATGTCATACTTCATAAGGAGTGTGAGTTTTAAATCTCAGCCAGATATTAAATACCATGCCACACTCTACTACTTTTTTGTTAAAAATGAAACCCCCAAATGATGGCTTATGAAATAATTTGCTCAATAAAATTAAAGGGTCTAAAAAATGTAGTTCATAGTATATATACTCTCTGTTCCCTATCATTAGGAACAGCTGGTAATGAAACATCTATTGATTTGTATTCAGTGTTGACTATTGCTTATCAGCATTCATTTATTTAATCGTCTAGGACACTGCTCGAAAGATCTCTGCAGTCCTAAATCTTACAGTCAATAGATTGTAATTAACACATACCAGATGTTTTTTGTGAGAAAGACATAGAACTAGGGATTGATTCCAGGCTTCTGGCTATTATCCAAGTAATTTGTTAGCCGAGGTTTTAGAAAACTGTTTGGGTTTTAACATTTGGCTTGAGCCAGCATATTCATAATAAATCAACACAAGCATAGTGTCAGGGTTTAATCAATTAGGAGGATAAAGGTCACTTCTATATTATGGTGGAAAAGAAATATCAGAAAATTAGAAACTAAATCGTGTTAGCTCAATATGAGGAGTGCAAAAGATTTATTTCGTACAGTCCATGAAATAGCACTTTCAGAATCTGTCATGTTTCAATCCTTTTAATATGAATATAAACTATATCCATATCTTTGCTCTAAATAGAGTCACCAGACAGCAGTATTGTAGCATGCTAATTATGAATACAGAGGGCCAGATCCTGCCACTCTGCCTCTTATTTGAGTATTACCTTACTCCTCAAGTAACCATGTTAATTTCAGTGGGGTTCCTCATGGAGTGGAGGGCTACTCAATTTGAGTAAATGTGGCAAAATATGACCCAGAACCACAATCCTAGCAAGGTTTTTTTATTCTATTTTCACGCTTTTCTATAACAAATGCTGTAAATTTCCAATAAAGTACATTTTTACATTACATTTCTTGAGCAGAACAATATCAGATCTTGCAGGAACCATAAACAATGAGAGAAGAAAAGAGAGGTGTGTGTGCATATGCACAGTGCTTCAGTCCTAAAGAAAGAAGTCCCAGAGTGCACTTCCGGTAAGTGATAGAACTAGAACGCCATTTCAGCTCCCTAGATATTTATAGTTTAATTTATTATCAGCTAAAATATCATTTGAAATTTCAACACACATCACATCTCTTGTAACCTTAGAATCATAGAATATTAGAGTTGGAAGAGACCTCAGGAGGTCATCTAGTCTAGGGGTTCTCAAACTAGGGGTCAGGACCTCGCAGGGGGTCATGAGGTTATTACATGGGGGGTTGTGAGCTGTCAGCCTCCACCCCAAACCCTGCTTTGCCTCCAGGCATTTATAATGATGTTAAATATATTAAATGTTTTTAATTTGAGGGGAGGGTGTCACACTCAGAGGCTTGCTATGTGAAAGGGGTCACCAGTACAAAAGTTTGAGAACCACTGATCTAGTCCAATTCCCTGCTCAGATCAGGACAAACACCAACTAAATCTTGCTCCTTGGAATAGTTGTTTTGAAGTCCTGCTCTCTCTGAGTTACTAAATCACATTAATTATTTTCTGGAATCATGTTTGCAAATATCACTCTCACTTTTTGGTGGGGCTCGGAGTGGTTAAAGGTGGAGAAAGCAGGTGAGAAAGGACAATGACTCTCTTCTGTGAGCAGCTGTAGGAAGCAAAATTATTTACATTGGGTTGGGATTTGTGAAAGTTAATTGAAACAAGATTCAATGAGCTAAATTCTGCCTAGCGTAACTCCATTTCTTCAATATATTTCACAGTAGCATAGTATTACAAAAACATTGCTGCCAATAGGAAGTCAATTTTGTTAGTTGGAAGGGTACATGCTGTGAGCTGTATTAGGTGAGATCCAGATTTGGGAGCTCCGTGGGTAGCATGGGTCTGCCATTCTTTGGAGCTGTTCAAATGCCCTGAGAGGCTTTGGACACAAATAACCTAATTCTAGCCTCAGACACGTGGGTGCAGCTCCCATTGTACTCAACATGAATGCTTCACCGTGGGGAAGTTGAGAAGCGTCATGAATGGGATGAAAAGGGGTGTGAAAAATCCATAGTCCTTACTAGGCTGCTGGGAACTTTGGAGAGAGATATACCATCCTCAGTGTTTGGTGCAGGCAGAGTCCAGCTTGTTTCAGGGTAAGCCCACGCAGCCTACATTGCAATGCTGAATTAACTGTGGTGTAACTGGATTCAGCAAGAATTAATGTTTTACTTATTATTACTTGACTACAGTGACAATTACTGGGAGTCAGTGCTGCCTAATGGGTAGAACTGGGGGGTTCTGAAACAATGTGGGGGTTCTCTTTCTGACTACTGACACTGGGTGAGAGTCTGTGCTGCACCTTTTCCAGTGGGAAGGAGTCTAGGGCCAGTCTGCACTATAAACTTACACAGAGCTGCCCAAAGGATTCAGGAGGCCTGGGGCAAAGCAATTTCGGGGGCCCCTTCCATAAAAAAAAGTTGCAATACTCTAGAATACTATATTCTCGTGGGGGGCCACTGCAAGGCCTGGGGCAAATTACCCCACTTGCCCCCTCCCCTCCCCGGGCAGCCCTGAACTTACATTGGCATAACGACGTCGCTCAGTGTTGTGAAAAATCCACCCCCCTGAGCGCCGCAGTTATACCCATCTAACCCCCCGGGGTAGACAGGCTTCTCCCATCAACATTGCTACCGCCTCTTGCAGAAATGAACTAACTGTGCCAATGGGAGAAGCTGTCCTGTCGGCGTACTAGCATCTTCACTGAAATGCTTCAGTGGTGCAGCTGCCGCTTAAGTGTAGACCTGCTTAATGAAGATGCCAGACTGACAGGAGAGCTTCTCCCATTGGTGTAAGTACTCCACCTCCCCGAGAGGCGGAATGGGAGAAGCCCTCCCATCGACATAGCACTGTCTACACTGGGGGCTACGTTGGTATTACTGTGTTGCTCAGGCCTTGGCTACACTTGCAAGTTAGAGCGCATTAAATCAGCCCCAGGAGCCCTAATTCCTGAGTTGTCCACACTGGCAAGGCACTTAGAGTGCCCGGACTCTGCAGTTGGAGCGCTGCTGGTAATCCACCTCTACGAGAAGCATAGAGCTTGCTGCGCCCCGGCTGGAGCGCCAGGGTGTCAGTGTGGACACTGTGTTGCATTACTGCACTGTGATTGGCCTCCGGAAACGTCCCATAATCCCCTGAAGTCAAGTGGCCACTCTGGTCATTGTTTGAACTTGGCTGCAGGCATGCGGATATCCCCTTTCAAAGCTCTGTTTCTGACAGTCTGCATGCTTATCTGCTCCGGGACACAAAGCAAACCATTACTGTGGAATGCTGCTGCTGCAGAGGCAGGCGTGTGTGTGTGTGTGTGTGTGAGAGAGAGAGAGAGAGAGTGAGTGAGAGAGAGAGAGAGAGAGAGAGAGAGAGGCGGGAGGTGGGGGCTGATGTTGGGTTTTCCCCTTCCTCCTGCCGCTGTCTGAGCTTACAAGATAGCATGCTGACAGACTCTGCCCCCCATGCTTTGCAAACCCTTTCCAAAGAACACTGCAGTCACTTGCACACTGGGATAGCTACCACAATGCACGGCTCTCTTTGGCATTGCAAGAGCTGCTAATGTGGACATGCTCCTCAGTCACAAGGAGCACAGTGTGAACGCACAGCAGTGCTTTCTCTGCAGCTGTCTCCTGAGGGCTGGTTTAAAACTCCTGGTGCTCTACATCTGCAAGTGTAGCCATGCCCTCAGGAGTGTGGATTTTCCACCCCGGGAGCGACATAGTTATACCGACATAAGTTTGTAGTGCAGACCAAGCCTAAAACAGCTCTAAGCCCTCTTTCCACATCCCTACTATTGTGCTATTCCAAGAGAGGCTCTTGGCATAATAAATAGTCTTGGTGGGGGAGAGGGGGAGCTGTCTAACAGCAGCGCTGCTCAGAATTTCAGTAGTGATGTTGTCTGCTATGGTCTCACCCCAGCATGTCCCTTCCACCCCAGCTCTGCTGCCTGGTCTGGGACTTCCAAGGGTGTCCTCAGAGGGCATCTTCACACCTATCACTGCAGTGCTTGCAGCAGAGGAATCCGTCCCCAGCTGGGTATGGACTTTTAGGGACCCTTTATGCCATTCTGGTTCTTTTACCTGGTGTAAAGGAGCTGGAAGGAAGGGAAAGATCTCACCCATTGACTCTGCCAAAGCCTGTAAGATACTGAGTGCCTTCAGTGGCCAGTGAAGCAAATGAAATGTGAGGATGCACAGCACCTTGCTGGAGCTGGCTCTTGCTGTGTGCTCTTGAGAGAATCACAACCACTGTGTGCCATAGTTTCCCCATTTGTACAATGGCTCTTCCCAACCTAAATTATGGGATTTAGAACCAGATTTGTCACTTAAAGTATGTAACCCCCTAGTATGTACCCAAGCTATCTAGATTACAGCTAGTTCAGGTATGTCTGCCCGAGCTGCGATCACACTCTATGATTGCAATGTTGACATACCATTAGACTATATCTATACTACAGACTCAATAGTACCTTATTCCATGAATAGTCCCATGGATTTCAATGGGATAATCCACAGAGTAAGCAATTATTCAAGGTAAGGAAAAGTGGCAGAATCTATCCTTTAACAAATGTTTGTGAAGGACTCTGAGGGCCTCATGTGAAAGACACTACAACAAGCATTATTCGATTCTGTTTTCACTGTTTACATTTTTGTTTTTTCTCCTTTCTATTTTTTTTTAACTCTTCTCCACTTTTTTTTTTTTTTTAGTGTCCAAAAGAGAAAAAAACAAGAGATGTGGGTTGGGAACACCCAAACCCCAAAACAAACAAAAATATTTTCAGTTTGGTTTTTGGTTTAAAAAACGAGAACATTTTGGGACGAGTGTGTGTGGGGGGTCATTTTTTCATAGAAAAATTAGAAACATTCAAATGTTTCACAGACAATTTGAAAAATTCTCATGCTTTTTTTTTTTAAAGAAAAAAATCACGTTAAATATTTTTACTGTTTTTTTCAATCACCTCTAATTATTATTATTACTATTGGGAATGTTATTAAAGCTAAGAGTTGACTGTAATATGAATGGTGCATCACAAATGAATATCCACTATTGCTGGGGACTTGGCAATACACCTTTTTCCCATTTATTATTAGAATCAGAAATGGGCCTGAGTAAAGAAATCTGGATCAGGAATGGGGGAGCATTCAGAGCTTTCCCAAAACTTTGTTTGGGATCAGAGAGAGGATGGATCCACAGTTCCAATTTGGGGTGCATCTTAAATTAGAACATATTATTTCAAAATAGCAATTTCTAAACTCTATATTGATAAATATTTTCTTGACGCTATTACAACAGAATAAGACATGCGAAAAAGGTAGAAAATCAACCAGGTCATTGCATCACAGAATAATTCAGTTAAAAGCACTGGTTTATTATGGTGGGAGGGATAGCTCAGTGGTTTGAGTATTGGCCTGCTAAACCCAGGGTTGTGAGCTCAATCTTTGAGGGGCCCATTTAGGGATCTGGGGCAAAAATCTGTCTGGGGCTTGGTCCTGCTTTGAGCAAGGAGTTGGACTAGATGACCTCCTGAGGTCCCTTCCAACCCTGAGATTCTATGAATTTACTGCCCCAGTGATACTGAAACTTGAATGGTGTGTTTTTGTTTTGCTTGTCTATCAATATATTAATAGAGTGCCCAACCTCTAGGTTTCTAGGTACAAGCAATGATAGATGCAGCAACTCCTTCTTGGTCTTGTTGAGAGTATTGTAATCTGAGTTACAGGCAGTGAGATTCATTTGGATGGCGGTGATGGAAACCCCCCCTATGCCTGACTTGTTAAACATTTAAAGTAACAAGTGAAAGGGTTAACAACTTAACTAGAGTTGGAAGAACAATACAAACTAACCACACGCTGAAGTGCCCCTCTTTACGTTGCATGTGCATCACTTCCACGTGGAAGTGAGAATGAATTTCTTTCTTCCTCCTGGTTCAACTGTATGTTCTATAAATATAACTGTCCAGTGTGAGAAAAAAAGAATAATAACAAGGAACTGCAGTTTCTATGTGCCAGTGACAGGATGTTTTTTGATTATCCTGTTTCTTGTAAACACTGAGACAGCTTTTGTAGCACAGATGCAAAGGAGGCTGCTGTTCATTGTTTTAACACCTGCTATCCTTTTAAAATGGACCTGATTTCCATAAGCCATTGATAAAATTCAGACTCAAAAACCTGCAATGCAGACTGACCTATCGTGGATAATTTGATAAAACCCCTGAGAATCTAACATCCGCCCAATTTTCTTTATATTTGATTTAAGGTGCTGGGAGGGGAAGGGAAACCTATTTTTTTTTCTTCCCTTGTTCTCACAATAGTTATACAAACAATACTTTCAGGCTTCAAGGTGGTAAACTGTGAGAAATTAAAGCAATAGCTATATTTACTATGCGAGGCTTCAGCCAACTTTATGAATGAAGCCACTGGTTGCATTTTTTTCCAGGACTGCTGAGACAAAATGGAAAATTGTATTTCCAAATGGTGTGATAAATGAGCTTGGACACAATTTACAACATTCTCCCCTCTAGTGACACCCTTGCAACCCCCACTGGTGTAAATGAGCGTAAACAAGGGCAAATATTTCACTCCATTGCAACTGCACCAGGGATGTTCTTGGCTTTGTATTCATTCATCTTGTCCATCCCCTTGCCAGTACAGGATTGTTCCTTATAGTATAATTTACTTAGTCCAGACTAATTCTAAAAAACTCAAGCAATGGAACTTCCATCATATCCCTTATGGACCTATTTTGCAATATCATGAAATAAACAACAGCAATAATTTACATGTATATAGGTGGTTTTGTATGGAAACATCCCAAACCACTTTGAAAACTACATACTCTCAGAGATGCTGGATCAATTTTTATAGTTGGGGTGCTCAGAGCCATTGAACCAAACTGTAAGCCCTGCATATAATGGAATCCACTTCAAGCCCGTGGATGTGGGAACACCCCTAAGAACATAAGAACTGGGTCAGACCAAAGGTCCATCTAGCCCAGTATCCTGTCTTCTGACAGTGGCTAGTGCAAGATACTTCAGAGGAAATGAACAGCACAGGTAATTGTCAAGTGATCCATCCCCTGTTGCCCATTTCCAGCTTCTGGCAAACAGAGGCTAGGGGCACCATCCCTACCCATCCTGTCTAATAGCCATTGATGGACCTATCCTCCATTAATTTATCTATTTTCTTTTTGAACCCCGTTGGCCTTCACAATATCATCTGGCAGAGTTCCACAGGTTGACCCCTAATTCCAGCACCTATCCACACTATACATAGACGGCCATAAAAATCAGTTCACCTCTGGGATGTGCCATGATAACCCAATGGCACATAAATGTTGTGGGAAGGAGCCTCCTTCAAGGAGGTGAAAGTTACATCAAAGACACCGGTCAAATTTCCATTGTGATGTGGGATTTTCATAGGGTAGTTATACCTCTTAATCACACATTTGTGTTTAGTTAAGACCTTAAGAATAAAATCAGTGACACTGTAAGTATCTGTTTATTTTAGGATTGTGTTTCTTAGGGGTTGTCCACATGCAGAGGTTGCACTGGTTTCATTTAAGTTGGTTCAGTTAAGCTAGTGCTTTTTTTATGTGTAGACTCTCTCATATCAGCTGTAAACTGGTATATTGGTATAACTTGTGCCTATAAATTTATTGAGGCATGTTAAGCAGATATAAATCAGGTTTAAACTGCTCACCGCCCACCCACAAAGTTACACCAGTTTTACTAAATTGGTCTAAACTCACTCCTTTTAGTAAAACCAGGATAACTGTGTGTGCAAACCAGGTCTTAGTTCACACAACTCCTGCATTCAAGTCTGGTGGAAGGTGGGAACTGGGCTGTGGGATCTGATGGGTAATAACAGGAGAGGACTCCATGTTACTTCGTAAAGAGGCAGTTTATTTTTGGAGAACTATTTATAACGGTGCTGCAGTTCCCCCCACTGACTGGCATTTGGGAACCAAAACCCAGGGTGGTAAGACAGAGGTGAAATAGTAGAACAGGGCAGTGAGAGTCCTGTGATAGGGGACCCTTTCCACAGCTCCACTGAGAGCAGGAGAAGACTGAGGTTTTCCCAATCCGTGACAGCTTCCAGGAACAAGCTCCTTCGCTCTAATGCACACTGCTCCACCACCCACCCATGTCTCTGGCTGGAAGGAGATGGGCACACTAAGAAGCCTACACCTCTGCCAAAAGAAGAGGAAGTCAGATGGTGGCTGTGATTCCATCCCACAGTCACTTCAAACGTTTTCTTCCCTGGAAGTGAAGATCGGGGTTGTAATCAATGAAATCCAATCCTGAAATAATCACTTTGCTCTACATTTGTGACGAGGTGGAAACTTAGATCTCCACACAAGGAGGGTTAAATCCTCCGCTGTGCACAGCTCATGCAGAAGGCCGCCTGTCAGTAGAACCTGTGTGCAAAGCAGGTAGTAGGATCTGAAGGAATGCACAGGGTAGTTCAGCTATGCAGGAGCTACCTTCCTGACCTCAAAGCTCAAGCCATTTCCCACAGCTCACTGAAAGTGAGGGAAAGGCTCCCATTAACTTCACTGAGCTTTGGCTGCTAAGCTTACATTTTATTTTATTCCCATTCATCCCATTCCTTCTAGATATACCACCTTGGGTTGCGTTGAACAATCCCTTTTTCTCATTGGTGTTTGTACCCTTCAGATGTTTGTAGGCATTTGTCAGTGACAAAATCTTGATCTATGCATGGAGAGGGGCAGATAGGTACCAGATGATATGATCATGTGACAAACAAATATTTACACACTAAAATAAAAATAAAATTACAGCTAGGATTTTCAAATGACTCTCAGAGTTAAGCCTCTAAGTCCCATTGGGTTTGGGCAGGGTGACCTGATGTCCCGATTTTATAGGGACAGTCCTGATATTTGGGGCTTTGTCTTATATAGGCTCCTATTACTCCCCACCTCCTGTCCCGATTTTTTACACTTGCTATCTGGTCACCCTAGATTTGGGGACTCTGATGTCTTTAGACCCCTCTAAAACTATTGTCTTACATTGTCAGTGGGAAGTCTTAGACCTGCTTATATTTTTTTTTGAGTGTCTTGCAGTTTCTTTAAACTTTCTTTCCTTGGCCTCATTTACAAACAAGACAGAGAAATTGGATAGAATATCATCCTTAATTTTCCTTATTACATGTAGTTCAAGAAAAATGTCCTTTGCCCATATCCTCTTTTATGGTAAAATGTCAGTGGTTTGCTATGATATTTACCAAGAAACCTTCTAAGGAAAGCTAACCACATGAAATGGTTGGTGCATTAATTTGTCTTGCCTCGTTAGATGTCCCTGACCTTTCATGGTAATTACACTATGTCTCAGACGGGAAGCAAATGCCCTCTGCAGATCTTTTTAGCCAGGTGCAATTTGTACTGTTTTCTACATGGATCATTGGGTGAGCGCGCTGGCTATATGCTGTCTGTTTATTCCTTAAAATCTATAGATTATTTCTGGGAGGTGGATTAGGTGGCTGAGTATTTTCACAGAGAATCTATGATTTTGAGGAATCATCAGCATTGCC
Source organism: Mauremys mutica (assembly GCF_020497125.1). NCBI lineage: Eukaryota > Metazoa > Chordata > Testudines > Geoemydidae > Mauremys > Mauremys mutica. The sequence goes on along the minus strand of NC_059081.1, from coordinate 78,882,552 downwards.
TTTGATACTGCACATCCAGGCCCTGATTCCAGAAATTTTCTATTTTCCAGGAAAACAACTAAGTGCATGTTAAAGTCCCATTGAAGTTGGAGTGTTGTATTTCAAGAATCGTTTTAAAAAAAATAAACACCAAAAAAAGGAAAGTTTCCTTTCAGGGGATTCTTAGCAGAACTGACACCTTGTTCAAGCGGCTTGCTATAAATTACAACCTGTTTTACTTCCTGTTCCTGCTTTCTGCAGCTCACTTCTTGGGCAAACCTAATTTTCTGTGTGGTTACATGCAGGGAAATCAGCCTGCAAACAAGAAATGAAAAGTTTTTAAAATAGTCTTTATTTAGCACACTGCTAATTAAGTTAATTTCTGCTTAAATGTATGCAGTTGTAGTTCAAATACAAACTGATTTTTTTAATTAACTATAAGAAATTAAAATAGCCAAAAATAAACACAGAAAATGACTAAAAATAGAAAATGAAATTGACCATCCTCATTTAATTATAGTCCACTTTATGTGCAAGCATATAAGGTTTTGTCTGTTCTTGGGAGTCAGCAATTGGCAGCGAATAACTAGTGTAACTGTCCCAGCGCAAACCCCAAATATGCACATGGGAGTTGCTGTGATTTCTTCTGCAGGAGTTAGCTCAACCAGTGTAAATCACAGCTTTCCTTGTCTACGCTTGGAGTTTGCACCTGTGAATCTGCAATAGAGACGAGGCCTAAGTGAAGAAAGGGTCTAAGCAGCCTCTCTCCCTTGTGCTCTTGTGCAGGGGAGCCAGGCACAATTGCAAGGACTCCGTGACACTGTGCTAACGCTCCACACAAACTGGGAGGATATGTGTGCTGAAGTCAGCAGAGTTATGCCAGTTTACATTAGCTGAGGATCTGAACCTATTTCACTTAATTTATGGACAGTTAGGGCAATCTGAACCCTTTTTGTACAACTGTAATGTGATTTGTCCGGGGAGGATTCTGCATCTGAATACATCAAATGAAAGAACAACATTACATGGCCTTCTTTTTTTAAAATATGTGAAATTCAGTATTTTGCTCAAGAGCACTGGTCTTAAAATGTATTATTGGGCTGAAATTGTTCTGGCCTTAACATTTTTATTCCATTTTTGGCTGTCCGTGAAAGAGAGCAAAAGCAGAGGATGCTAGCTAGGAATTAAATTAATTTTCAAAACAGCCAGGAGACAAACAAGTTTGTTTACATTTGCAGAAGATAATGCTGACTGCTTCTTGTTTACAATGTTACCTGAAAGTGAGAACAGGTGTTCGCATGACACTGTTGTAGTCGGCGTCGCAAGATATTTACATGCCAGATGCGCTAAAGATTCATATGTCCCTTGATGCTTCAACCACCATTCCAGAGGACAGGCGTCCATGATGATGACGGGTTCTGCTCGATAACAATCTAAAGCAGTGCAGACCGACGCATGTTCATTTTCATCATCTGAGTCAGATGCTACCAAAAGAAGGTTGATTTTTCTTTTTTGGTGATTTGGGTTCTGTAGTTTCTGCATCAGAGTGTTGCTCTTTTAAGACTTCTGAAAGGATGCTTCACACCTCGTCCCGCTCAGATTTTGGAAGGCACTTCAGATTCTTAAATCTTGGGTCAAGTGCTGTAGCTATCTTTAGAAATTTCACATTGGTACCTTCTTTGCATTTTGTCAAATCTGCAGTGAAAGTGTTCTTAAAACGAACAACATGTGCTGGGTCACCATCAGAGACTGCTGTAACATGAAATATATGGCAGAATGCAGGTAAAACAGAGCAGAAGACATATAATTCTCCTCCCAAGGAGTTCAGTCACAAATTTAATTAACATATTTTTTTTAAACGCGCATCATCAGCATGGAAGCATGTCCTCTGGAACAATGGCTGAAGCATGAAGACGCATATGAATCTTTAGTGCATCTGGCACATAAATAACTTGCGACACCAGCTACAACAGTGCCATGCGAATGTCTGTTCTCACTTTCAAGTGACATTGTAATTAAGAAGTGGGCAGCATTATCTCCCGTAAATATAAACAAACTTGTTTCTCTTAGTGATTGGCTGAACAAGAAATAGGACTGAGTGGACTTGTAGGCTCTAAAGTTTTGCATTGTTTTGTTTTTGAATGCAGTTATGTAACAAAACTACATTTGCAAGTTGCACTTTCATGATCAAGAAATTGCACTACAGTACTTGTATGAGGTGAATTGAAAAATACTATTTCTTTTGTTTATCATTTTTACAGTGCAAATATTTGTCATCAAAATAATATAAAGTGAGCACTGTACACTTTGTATTCTATGTTGTAATTGAAATTGATATATTTGAAAATGTAGAAAACCTCCAAAAATATTTAATAAATTTCAAGTGGTATTCTATTGTTTAACAGTGCAATTAATTGCAAATAATTTTTTAAATTGCGATTAATTTTTTTGAGTTAATCATGTGAGTTAACTGCAATTAATCGACAGCCCTATAAAATACCTGTGGCATGGACTCTTCTGGCCCATGGCAGTTGAATTGGGGTTGCGGGGCTTAGGTTGTAGGGTAAAAATTACAGTGACATTCAGGTTTGGGCTCTGAAACTCTGCAAAGGCAGAAGGTCTGAGAGCCCAGGCTCCAGATGAACCCTGAATTGCTGCAATTTTTAGCCCCACAGTCCGAGCCCTGCAAGTCCAAGTCAGTTCACCTCGACTCTGAGACTTGGTGCCACAAGTTTTTTATTGCAGTGTAATAATACATATGTACAACTGCTCTGGTTGTTTCTGGTGGCTTCTAAAAAACTGGAACACAGTAAGTGCCACTAGAGGGCTCACAAACTATTTAAAGGGATAGTCTATATAGTATGCTGAGTTCTTATAAAAATCTAGTATCAGAGGGGTAGCCGTGTTAGTCTGGATCTGTAAAAGCAGCAGAGTCCTGTGGCACCTTATAGACTAACAGACGTAGTGGAGCATGAGCGTTCGTGGGTGAATACCCACTTTAATTTGACACCATCAGCTCAGGATTAAACAAAGACAATTTGACACCATCAGGTCAGGATTAAACAAAGACTGTGAATGGCTAGCCAACTACAAAAGCAGTTTCTCCTCCCTTGGTGTTCACACCTCAACTGCTAGAAGAGGGCCTCATCCTCCCTGATTGAACTAACCTCGTTACCTCTAGCCTGACTCTTGCCGGCATATTTATACCTGTCTCTGGAAATTTCCACTACTTGCATCCGATGAAGTGGATATTCACCCACAAAAGCTCATGCTCCAATACGTCTGTTAGTCTATAAGGTGCCACAGGACTCTTTGCTGCTTTTATAAAAATCTAGACATAGGTGTCACAGTGAGAGAGTCTGGGTGCTAAATTCGTTTCAAAATCTGACCGGGGTCTAAATAAGATTTGAGATCTTTTGAAAATCTGGTCCCAGATGCATAGAAATCTGACACTGCACCCTTTTGAAAATTTATCTCAATGGAAACTGGCTGCAACCTAAACTATACAGAGACACCCTTGCCTCTCTGCGATACAGTACAATGCATACAATAAAATGTATGTACTGGTAATTAGAGACACAAGCTGGTTGAGGTAATATTTTTTATTGGACCAACTTGTGTTGGTGAAAGAGACAAACTTGTGAGCTACGCAGAGGTCTTCTTCAGGTCAGGTACTGGTAACAGTGTTCATATATTGAGTGGTTCGCAGCACTTCAAGATAAAATAGAACAGAGTAGCTGTTTTGGGTTATAAATTAGAAGAGAGATTAATTTGGATCTCATACTTTTCTGATTGTAGCATTTTAAGATGTTACTGCCTTGCTGCAATACTTGTCTTGTGAACAAAGGGCTGTTTGCAATTAAAGCACGGCTCTTGGTGTGTCTGTCAACATGGCAAAAAGAAAATCCACAAATCTAATTCTGAGGGTTCAATATGGAAAGGAACCAACAAAAAACGGCTATTTTTTTTTTAAAAAACCCAACGTTTTAGTGTTTATTAACCTCAAAACATCCTCGTTTTTCAGAGCCAAATTTTGCAAGTAATTAACCTTTCCCCCAAAAGGGTGATGCTGCCGCAATGGATTCCTGTCTTTCACGAAGCTGCGAAGAGAGGAACTGAGAACAGGTCCCTTTATAACAATGGAGGATTCATTTTTCTATACAAATGATTCAGAAATAGGCCTGGGACTGCAGTGAAAACATTTGGAGCATGGTTCTTGGTTAGACATGACTCATCCCGGAGCTACGGTAGTACAGGGGGAGTAATTTATTTAATATACAACAGTGCTAAGAGGGAGACCTCTCACACCTGCTTCTATGCAAGCTGCTGTGTGGGGACTGGCTACATACTTTCAGAAGAAATAGTAAAGTGTTGCTGAGGGACTTCCTTGGAGCTGTACAGAGACAGCCCGATGCAGCACCAGTGTTTTTTGGAATGCGTATTTGGGTCTTCTAGATGTACGGTCTCCTGGCACCTTCACTAAAATAATTAGAGCTGGGATTTATTTAACATTCAGTTGTTTAAAATGAGCTGATTATTTTTTCACAATCTCCCCATCCCACTGCCCACTTTTTTGTTGAATTCAAAAAGTAAAAAGAGTTGAGTCGCTCTCTAGTAGGTTGAAAAATGGGAGGGTGAATTGCAAATATTTCGTCAATTCCTGGACTCTCCAGCCAATGTCTTTTCATGGTCATATTTTAAAATTTCAGCTTTCCTTTTTCATGAACCGTTTTAAGTGGGAAGAGTGTCACCAGCTCTACATAATGCTCTTTGTGGGCCAGAATGTAACCCCCCCCCAATTCCACTGATGAGCACTGACTCATGTGACTTCAGTGGGGCTACTCACATGAGTAAATGCTCACCTGCGTGTATAAGGACACCACAGTTTAATTGCATATAATTAAATTCCCAGCTGTCTCACTGTAATATATATTAAGGCCTGGTCTACACTTAAAACTTACACCTGTGTAGGTATGTTGGTCAGGAAGTGAAAAAAACATACCCACTAGTGTGCTGACAAAACTCTCAGTGTTGAGTGCTTCTGTCACCTTAGGTAATGTCATTTGGGGAGGTGGTGTTCCTACACTGGCAGAAAAACTCCTTTTACACTAGGGGGCTATGCCAGTATGAACTGTGTTGTTTAGACATAGCCTTAGACACTCTGGTGGGTGGGGAGAGGAATGCAACCTTAACTGCACTAGCAACATTTTCTTTATTAGGGTCTTGATTCAGGAATGCATGGGACTTAAGCACATGCTGAAGTGCTTTCCTGAATTGGGGCCAAACCAATTTTACGTTATTTCTCTTCTCCTTTCTCTCTGCTGCTGCCAGGCCCGCAGGTCTTGAAAACGGGTACATGGGGGGTCCTGCAAATCATCACACTCCAATCCTTCACCCAGCAGCTCACAGTCAGCAACTGGGACTGGAGTCCATGAGCCCAGCTTAGGCACAAGTCCTACCCCTACAGTCTGATTGGGAGAGCTCCAAGGCCCTTGATTGGGCTGCAGACTCTATTTAAGCCACAGTAGGAAACAGAATGTTGTCTGTACAACTGGGCTTCACCCTGCCATGGATAGCTGGTCTATTGGGTACCTGGTCCTGCCTTCTGATCTTGACTTGGTAGAATCCTGACTTGGGCTGGCTCTTGGTAATTCCATCCTGGTTCCTGCCCTCTGATCTCCTGGCGTTCCAGTGCAGCCCAGTTCCTGGTAATTGGCTCCTGAACACTGGACCATCAGCGCACCCCCAGTGCTATCCCCTAGACCACTCCTGCCCTGGTCCTGACAGCAGCATATTTATTCATTGGAGCTTCTCGACTATCTATTGCAAGAAAGAATCACTTTATTTAGTTATATGTTGCTGAGGAATTAAGAGCAGGATGCGCAGAACGATCCTATATCGGCAAGACGGGAGACATACGACCTTGTCTTTTCTGTCTCTTGCTTCTACAGTCCTAATTATATTTTAAATGGATTCTTTTTGTTTAGCATCCCTCCTCTCCCCCGCCCTTCATGAGCTCTTGTCTGTACTTTTAGATCTGTCAGTGTGGAATGTTACAAATGGTTGTTGATTGATATTATTGAACGTTAACGTGCTTGGCTGCATTGCACTAATGATGGGGCCTTGGGGATTTGTAAATTGATTAACTGAGTGCAGTAGCTGTTTGGAGGAGGCTATTATGGAGCACCTGCAAGGGCAGACAAAGAGGGAGAAATTTGGAAGCAGTGAAGGAAGGGGATATTGGAGAGCTGATGGAAATCATGGAGTAGAGTTGTTCATTTGTAAAGGATTTGTATTCTACTCTCATAGGAATGTTGGGCCTGATTAATTATACGAAGATATACCTATCTCATAGAGCTGGAAGGGACCTTGAAGGTCATCAAGTCAAGTCCAGTCCCCTGCCTTCATAGCAGGACCAAGTACCATCCCTGACAGATGTTTGCCCCAGATCCCTAAATGGCCCCCTCAAGGATTGAACTCTCAACCCTGGGTTTAGCAGGCTAATGCTCAAACCACTGAGCTGAGTATTGGCCTGCTAAACCCACCGTTGTGAGTTCAATCGTTGAGGGGGCCATTTAGGGAACTGGGGTAAAAATCTGCCTGGGGATTGGTCCTGCTTTGAGCAGGGGGTTGGACTAGATGACCTCCTGAGGTCCCTTCCAACCCTGGTATTCTATGATTTGTCACTTTGAGAATCAGTCCCATTGTGTCCAGTGGTTTTGTCCTTAAAAAAAAAAATCACAGGCCTGATTCTTATTTACATGATGGCCTCTTTATATTACTCTGGCAGTGTAGTGAAGCCTTAAAATGGGCAGAAATGTAATTTAAAGCTTCTCTACAGCTCATTGTATGAGAATCAGGCCCTACAAGGCAGATGCTACAGGTTGCATAGGAAGAAGCATTTTCTGATTCCTCTTTCTGTCTGTCTGCAGTATTATTTTATATTCTTTTTTTCCTCTGCTATGCACACATTGTCTGTAGAAGCCTGGGCATTATGGGGTGAATTTCCAATGTACTGCACAGATGGTGCTCAGAGAAATCCCGTTTAATGGAATTTGTGCAAAGAACCTTCTATGCATTACTTTAAAATGTCTGTGTAAAGGATGTCTAGACTACTCATTCATCACACTCACCCTATGAACTACTCTCGCCATTGCATCTGAGAGTCTAGCATTTCTTTCCTTGGGATTACTCTCAGACTAGTTCCGGTAGTAGGGTTGCCAGGTTTGGTTGGACGTATTCCTGGAGGTTTCATCAAATGACATAATCTTTAATTAAAGATTAATCTTTAATTCCTGGAGACTCCAAGACAATTCTGGAGGGTTGGCAACCCTCTCTGTTAGGGGGAACGGTTAGGCTGCACTAAGAGGTAGAGATCTCTCCCTGTGTGTGGCAGGGTGTGCTACCACTTTAAGGGACAGTTTCTGGCTTACAAAAGCCTGGGCATAATCAAGGAGTCCTGCCCCACACTGGGGCGGGCTGTATAAACAGGAAATGAATGTTGGGATGTGTAAGAGACTAGGAGCTATGCTGGTTGCTACAGGTTGCAGGCTCCAGGCCAGTAGCCTGACCTAGGCCCTACGGACTTTGTTTTCTGACTAAGTTTAGTAGCTCTGAAGTAGGAAGGGCCTTATAAACTGGGTGAAAGGGCCTTATAATCATCCCCCCCCCCCGCCGCCTACCTCCTAGAGCGTTAGAGCAAGCTAGGAACTTGGTTTGGAGGCCTTTTTAAAGGGACATGTTTGTTTAGTTTGGTGGTGTCCTCCTCCTCTGAGCTCCTGTGTGAAGAGGAATTGCAATTCTAACTACCAAATTACATATGCATGGACAGATGGTCTCCTCCATCTCATTACAATGATTCATCTGCGGAAGTGTCATGTCCCCATCATATATCACAGCCAGGCCCACTGGGACACAGCACTTCCTAGCAGAGAGGGACCATGGACCCTTCCATAGGTTTTATATCATTCTATAGCAGGGAGTGGCCTTTTCGCCTCCCACTGGTGATAAACTAAGCAAGGCCCGAGAAGAGCCAATCTTCTGCTAGGCTGGGCGGTTATGTGCCGCTCCCACGCACCCCATCTTTTACGAACTGCTTGGCATTGCTGATGCATTGGCTGCTAATTTAGTATATGTTAAATTTCACTTGAGAAAAGATTAAGGCTTCAGCAGCTGCCGTGACTAACCGACCGTTATGAAACAGTAGAGACGTGTTTTAGGAAATTCAGTATCCCTGTGTTTACTAACTAACTCAACACTCGTCCTACAGATGCTGTTCCCTGAACTCCTTTTCAAGCATGTACGCAATGGGAAGGTGAGTCATACAGCGCAGGCAGGCCACTGCATCATCCTCTCTTACTGGGAAGAGGTGGCAAGTGGCTTCCTCTGTGCGGCTAACTCACCACTAACATCAGAGGCTCCTCACCCCCGCCCCCAGTTTGGAACGTATGCCTAGCTATACATCAGGAACAGAGCATAGAATGTAGAGTTTTCTCTGAGAGAATGAAACATGACCTGAAACTGACTAATCTTAGATCTAACAAAAAGCTGCTCAATAGCCACATGAAGCTAGGAAAAGAACATATGTATCTGTGCCCACTCAGCCCCAGCTAATGGTCATCTTCCTCTTCTGATCAGTCTTGGAAGGTTAGTAACAGAGTTCCTCTCCAGATTGGACAAGGTTTCCATTGACTGTACACGGCTGCCACCAATTCTCCCATCCGAAGCACACCGATGAAGGCTTCCATTAACTGGCACAGAAACAGCAGTTGCTCAAAGCTGAAGATGCACGTGCTCCCCAGTGGTCAGAGCAGGGACTGAAGCAGCAGCTTGATTGTTACCAGGCTTTTACTGCCACCCGTGCATCTCTGAACCGCCTTCTCACCATGCATAGTGTTACAAAGCTCTGGCAATGGTCACCACGCCCTTTCACCTTCCTCTGTAACAAAATAAGAATCTGCTTTCTGAGCAGGTGAGATATGCTAATAAACAAAGTGGAACCTTTGCTGGCCATAGCCATCACCATCTTCTGGATTTGACCTTCCGAGACTGGCTTGAGGCCCATGTTTTCCTTGGGAGGCTATGATCCTGGTGGGGAGTTCTTGGGTAGCCAGCTAAGGTGGCTTTGTGGCTGCTTTGCACGTCCAGACCAGCCTAGAGCAGAGTGGAAGACACAATCTGGCTTTTTGTGTTTTACCCAATTTTCATATGGGCAATGATGACATACAGAAAAGCCTGTGGAAGAAGGAAAATAATCTGTATAAATACTGATCCATGATAACATCTTCATGTTTTCTACAGGCTGGAATCCATCTAGAAAAGCAGCTCTTCTGAAGCAGCAGCCCTCCCTTCCTATTGCCAAATATCCATTTGTGCAGTTTCATAGCCAGCTCAGTTCTGCAGAGTCTATCACACTTCTAATAAGGCCGATTAGCTCTGATTTGTTTAAGTTATAGTCTGGCTGCTTTCAGCTCACGCAGACACAACACTATCGCTCTGCACAAGAAAAAGTGCTGTGGTCACATCAGCCTGCTCAGCAGAGAGGGAGCCACGTTTTATTGCTATTGATGTGTAGCAGATGGGATGGAATTACCAGGCCCAAGTCTGAAAAAGCAAGCCGATCCAAGGGGAAAAGGGCTGTGCTCATGTGAAACTGCCAGTGCAATGGAGCTTGGGACTGGAGCTCCAGCCCCAACGTGGGGGTCAGAGCTAGGACAGAGCTGCCTAGTTGCTTATTACTTATAAGTAAGACAGTAGTGGATGTAGTCCAGTGCTGGCATCCTGTCCTGATCTGGGGCCATGCGGATTTGCGCCATCCCCCATCTCATGTCTGCATTCCCAATGTTTGTGATTAACACCTCCACATTTCCATCAAATTCTCCCGTGGATTACTCTCTTGCAACTCACATCCACATTCCACATGGAGGTGCAGAGACCTACTGCTTTGCTCATTGGAGCAGTGGAAAAGCATCAGTACTTCGTTCTAACACCTGTTTAAACCACCTCAGGATTTGGGCTTTTCAAATCAGCAAGCCGTTCACAGCCCAAATTTATACCCTTCAGTTCCTCACTGTAACCTTCTGCAGTAAAGAGTTGTCTTTCTGTAGCATGAAAGATGTAATTTTACCATCGCAGAGTTGTCCCCATAAAACTGCAAGGCCCCCCTCCCTCACTGAACCCAGACACGGTGTTGGTGTCTGTAGTTTATTCCTCTAAAACTTTCAATACTCTTGTTTTTCAGTCTGAAGTCTTTTCTCTATTCCAAAGAGAGGCCAAGGCAGATAAGCCAAAGTACACACACCATCCATTGGTCTGATTCTCCTCATTCTGGAAGCATAATAGGTGAGTACGGTGGGGTGGAACTAGGCCTAGATTTCATTGAAAGCCCGTGGAATTCTTTTTCTTTTTAATTTTTTTTAAAGAGATGGTTATTAAAAAAAGTGTAGGAAATCAAACCTCAAAAAACTACATTAAAGTAATATTAAAGGTCTCCCAAAAGCCCACCAAGCCAGGAAATTTCAAGTTAAGTTTGAAACCCTATTCTCTACTCCACCTTAGTGAGGTTAATTGTTGCGGGGTTCAAACAACGGGTGCTCTTACATGCAATATGGACTGCAATACCTAGCCATAAATGAGTCAAATTGATCCCTGGAACAAGCTACTGTTTACAATGGGCTCATACCAGGGTTGAATTTGATCCAGTATGTTGAGTTAGGATGGAGTTTCAACCTTAATTCTGAATTTCCTGACTCTTGTGGATTTAAGTCAGGACCTTCGATGCTAGATGAATGTCATTTTTTCTTGTGGTTGAATATAATAATTTAGCTCTGTGGAACAATTTGGGACACAGTTTTGATGCAAGATACTTGGCACAATAAGGCAAAATATGTCAGTGGGCTCAGAACAGCAGCAGGATCAGGCCTGAAAAACAAATCCTAAGATACATGTTAAGAACTCGGCACCAATTTATAGAAATTTCCTTAGCTTCAAAGAGGCCTCTTCTGCTCTATTTGGGGAGGACAAAAAATGTTGTATTGGGAAGAGAAATTCCCTCCCTTGTTGCTTAATTATCTGTTCATATTGGTACTTCAGCAGCACCAGGGAAATGGGCTTTCAAGTACTGGATTAGCCGTTGTCATGCATGAAACTGCACTGCTGCTGCTCAGGATCCCTTTTTTTACTGGTCTTTGTGTTTCAGTCATGTAGTTCAGTGTATTCTATGGTAATTGCACACAAGTGCCAGGGCAACTCAGATGAACTGCTCAGTGGGCTCAGTTTACTGAGCTGTAAAATGGGCATATCAGCATTCCATCCATCTTTGGAAAGCACTCTGAGACCACTGGGTAAAAGAGGCCATTTTTAAAGAGAAAATAAAAATGACTTGTTTTCTCACTTGCTGCTGTTTTTCTGAGACTGGTAAAACTGTCCCACATAATAGTACAGCACTCATTATTATTATTTATTTGTATCTGTGCAGGCAATGAAATACAGCCTTGGTTTAGGAAAAAAACATTTTTCACAAAAATCTTAGTTTCAAAATGTTTTCCTTTTTTATGAGGAATCAAACCTAACAGTTTTCAGTTCTTTTTATTGAAAAAAAGAGAAGAAAATGCCCATGAAAAATTAAAACAAAAATCAATTTTTTAAAAATTTGCTGTTGAAATCTTTGTGACAATATTTACCATTTTCTGACCATTTTCTGACAAACCCAAATATCACTCTTCTTGAAGTGGGGAGAGAGACACTGGACCAAATTCAACCTGCATTGAAATTGCACCAGTTTGCACCAGGACTAACTCTCACCCATTTTCTTCAATTTATCCTAAGAACCCACCTTCAAAATGGGCATGAACAATCCTGTACTGGACAGATTTTGTCATGCAGGTCTGTTCTGATCATACGTATGTTCCTAACACCAGGGTCACTATCATCCTTGGACTTCTCTGAAAAATCGTTATACAAGGCCCAGTTCAGCTCCCGTTGAGTCGGACTTGGCCCTGAGGGGTCGATAGAAAGTTTGCGGAACCTTTTACTATCAAAGCTCATCATTTTTCTAGGGGTCACTGACTGACATCAACTAGAATTTTAGTCCTGCTAACACTTATGCACGAGTGACTTTATATATGTGAGGTCAATGAGAATACTTACATGCATAAAGTTACTTGCATGCTGAAGTGTTTGCAGAATCAGGACATACAAGATGCTTTCATTAGATATAGAGACCCTATTTCGAGTTAAACAAAACACCAAGCACCGGACCTGCGTCTGTTAAAATTACCTTATATTTGTAACCAGCTGTTGCTGGCTGTTGACTGGAATCATGAATCTCTGTTCCCTCTGGCCCCTTCTCTTGTTATAGGAAGTGTTCATTTCCTTCCTAACTCAAGCATACCTAATGTGCCTAGTTGGTATGAGAAAGCTTCATCGGGTGCAATTGGAATTTAGCTGAGTGAAATCTGACCAAGATTGATTTTTTTCACAAATTGGATCACTAAATTCTGGCAAGGAAATGATCGGTTTTCAGCAAGGAAAGGAGCAAATGAAAAGGTAGTGACATAAGGCCTGCACTAAGCCATGTCAGTGAACGGGCCAGTAGATGTGGCCTCGTTCAAAGTGATGAGAACAACTTCTGTTGTAGTAGGTTCTAAAATTAGTAGTAGGCTAAAATTATTTGAAATGTACGCAATTAATTTTCACAGTGGATGGTTTTTGAAAGCCAGTTTGGTTTGTAATGATTCCCATTGTTGGATTTGTTACTATGTATTCTTAAGAAACATTCCTTGCTGCATTCTGTCTTGGCACCAAACCTTTTGTGTAAGTATCAGACCTTTGCAGCTACTCGCTGACATTGTGCAATGTGCTCCTCAGATTCTTATCTTCAATATTTCAGAACTTGATGGTGCTAAGCACGTCTCCTGAACCTTAATCTTATATGTAAGATAGCCATCTTAAGTTAGAACGACTTCTTTAGAGATGTTCTCATACATTAACTATGCTTAAAGTATTCGGCTTGTTTGCAGCCCAGGTGTGAAGTGTACAAGACAAGCATTTTTTTCAGATCAGGTTAAAACTACCTCGGTTGAAAGCAGCCATAATATAGGGCCAGACCCTCAGCTGTTCTAAACTGGCGTAGCTCTTTTGACTTCAGTGTTGTTACACCGGTTTACATCAGCTGAGGATCTGGGCAAAGCCACCCTCTGCTATTTGATCACTCGGAGGCCTGGTCTACTTGGCATTGCAGTGGCTGAATTAAAGTTCTGATTTTTATACTGGTTTTGTTAAACTAGTGCAACTGTGCGTTTGAATGCTCTAAAATCACTTTAAGCCTGGCTTATAGCAGTTTAGCTTGTGCTGGTAAAACTTAATTGTACCAAATATTCATTGATTCATAGATGTTAATGCCAGAAGGCACCATTCTGATTAGCTAGTCGGACCTTTTGCATAACCCAGGTCACAGAACCTAACCCAGTGATTTTTTCCATCAAGCCCATAACTTCTGTTTAGCATATCTTTTTGAAAGACAGCCCATCTCGATTTAAAGGATTCACACGATGGAGAATCCACCTCATCTCTAGGTAAATTGTTCCAATGGTTAATTACTCTCACTGTTAAAAATTGTGTGCCTTATTTCTTGTCTGAATTTGTGTAGCTTTAGCTTTCAGCGTCTGGATCTTGTTATGCTTTTATCTGCTAGATTAAAGAGCCATGTTCTATCAGACAACTCTTCCTTACGTAGATACTTATAGACCATGATCTAGTCTGCAGTCGAGAATATAACCAGTTTTAAATCAATAGCTGAGTGTCCACACAGGGGTTTACTGTACCAGTTTAACTAAATCACTTTTTAAACCAGATTAAACTACTATGTGCAACTTCTTCATAGAGATAAGCCATAAATGTAGGAAGGTTGGTAGAATATCTTAACTGTTTATGATACACTAAAGAGGACTTCATGGCAAAACTAGTGTGGCAAACCTTGGAACTACTTATTAAGATACTGAACAAACGCTGCTTTCTGAAGGAGGCCATTAGCGTGTCAACAGTACATTTAAATCTGGCATTCACATGGGTAAGGGGAATTCAGTGACCTGTCTTGCTTCAGTGCTTCATGAAGACTGAGTACAGCATGATTTTAATGTATCTGAAGGAAGTTATGAATAACATGGGAGTAGTTTTTGCAATCTGGTGCCTTTTCATGTATTAAAATTAAGAGAGGCATGTCATTTATTAGACTTATAAAGCTAAGAGCCACAGCTCTTAGTTGTTTGTTTTGCTTTAAACATTCCCATGTCCTTCTCATTAATTTACATTCCTGATGCCTTTGGCTACTTCAAAAATGTCATATGTTAAAGTTAAAATGAAGCAAATCTCCATCAATGGCAGAAACTGTGGTTTTGTGCTTCCAGATCTCTTTTTCAACACTTAATTCTTGAGTACAGTTTTTTAAAAACTAGCTGTGGGCCTAGGCTATAAAATTAGGATCCAAATCCAGCTTTGAGACCCACAACGTTAGAGAGTGTGAGATTCAGCAGTGAAATCATCACTCCCACTGGCCCTTTATGCAAATTCAAAGGGCCAGGGAGGTGTAAAGGGGTCCTAAAAGCTTTGAATATGGCCGGGGCGGATTCCCCAGGGTCAGGCAGTGTGGAAACAGCCGCTAGGCTGCCTTCTGAGGACCCCCTTAAAGGCGCTGATTTAGGAGACGTTCCAGGAGTGGGGCTAGGAGCAGGAGGGGCGTGCTTGGCCAGGGGTGCAGCACTGACTCTCATTTGCAGGGATTTGGTTCAAGCCCACATTTGGATCTGGTGGAGATCACAATCTGCCCATTTCCCACAAATATTAGCAGTCTCCTGCACTGCAGTTTCTAGCCTTGCACTTATTATCAGCTGATGTAACCACTGCTAGGATTTATCTATCCATCTATATACAAGAGAGTTATACATTTTCTAACTTCTTTCTTTCTTTCTTTCTTTCTTTCTCAGCCATGCTGGGAATGGGGTACACATATCACTTACATCTCAATCAATTATTACCAAGACATTTTTCTGGAGTCCTGAGTATTATCTTCAGTCAGTTCCGTTATAGATTTTGGTATGTTCTTCTTCAGTTTCAGTGTTTCAGGGACGAATAGTCGCTGAGAGCTTGATCCAGCCACATGCTGGCCCTGAGCCAGCAAAGCATTTAAACCCATGTTTAACTTTAACGGGACTAGGCCGGGGCTTAAAGCTAAGCACTTGTTTATGAGCTTTGCTGGATCAGGGCCAGAGTGCTCAGCACCTTGCAGAATGAAGCCCAGACTGGGATCTGGTGGATACCACAGACTTCCCGTTGTCCAGGAATATAGCAGCTTCCACCACTACAGTTTTTAGCTCAGTGATTCTTATCAGCTGATGTAACCAGTGCTCCAGTGCTAGAGTTGATTTCCAGTACAATGCAGTTGTACATCTTGCAGCATGGATCATTGGGAGAATATGGATCTGGTGAGATCAATGAAATCTAGTCTGATCTCCTTCACCTGCAAATAACTGAGACCACTTCCTTCCAAAAACCTCAAAATGCTCTCCCTCCTCACCAGGTGTGAACATCTGCCCGTCCTGCTCTCCAGCACTTGTCAAGCAGCGGGGAATAGAACATCCTGGAGAAAAGGGGAAAACATAAGATTTGATGGAGCAAATTTAATACAGTCCCATTATTTTCCTGTAAGCAGATTTTTATGGGCATTTAGTAACATTATTTCCCAATCTTTTAGCTCTAGTTGCACCCCTAATTGATATTGATCAGCCCAGGTGGGGGGGGGGAAGGGAAAAAATTAGGAAAATTTTGATTTTTTTTTGTCTACCAGTGTTCAAAATTTCAATGAGAAATTTCATCAGACATGTGAACTTTGAATTTTTTTCACTAGCCATATTGGCAGCCAAGTACCAGTAGAATTTTGAGATTATTTTAGGATTTAGCCACTGATCCTGCACCATTAAAGTCAATTGGGAGTTTTGTCATTGACTTCATTGAGCGCAAAATCCCTTAATGATCTTTTGACCAAAGTGATGGCACTTTATCAAAGTGGCCTGAAGAATCAGCTTTTTATTTTATTTTCACAGATGTATAGACTTTAAGGCCAGAAGGCACCGGTATCTCACAGGCCATGGATTTATTAAACATTCCCAATTAGCAAAACTCAAGGCACACGCAGTAAATTAAAAAACAAATCCCAAATCTACACTTTTAAATCACATTTGGGCCAGATTTGGCTACCTTTGCTTATGCTGAGTAGTCCTTTACTTCCCTACATAATCCTGTTTGTCACTGAACTTCTCAAGGAATAAGGGACCAATCCGTCTGAGTAAGTGTAGCAGAATCTGGCACAGTATAGATGGATACATCTTCTCTCCAAGCAAAGTAAACCCCAACCTTTCGTCCCATCTCTCCTCTGCCAGGCAAAAACCTCATACAAGTGATGAGCATAAAAGCCAAATAAATCCATTAACGTATCTTCTGTGCACCATGTAATTTATTGCATCCAATGAATCCATGTAATAAAATCCATGAAGACAGTTGATTTAAGTCTAGCCCTTTCTCTAACGGTTGCTAGACAAAACAACTAACTTCATACATGAACCAGTTTCTCATTTTCCTTCTTGTATTCTGATTATTCTTGCTTTAGAATGACACCAAAACGGTAGAGACCGGAGCTGGCCAAACAATTTATAAACTTGAAAATTTGTCAATCAAAATTTGAAATATTAGAAAAAATGAATCTGAAATGACTACATAACTAAAACTAGTAAAGAGCAGGCAATGAGGTCTCTAGGATTTTATGCAGGTTGAGTTAAATAAACATTCTCCAACCATCCAGCACCTTTGCCCCCAAGTAAAACCAAACTTGCTTGGCAGTTTATAAAAGTTGTTGACTTGATAAAAAAAAATCTCTCTTTGCACTTTTTGCACTGAAGCCCCAGGAGAGGCATTTTCCATGGTATTTCTGAGATATCCAGAAACAAAAGAACCAGAAGGGTTTTAAGAAAATCTATTGGAAAATTTTCAGGCCAGTTTTGCCAAGTGAAGATGTTTGGATATTTCAGCTAAGCTTTGGATAAAACATCTGAAGTGAAATCCTGGCATCACTGAAGTCAATGGGAATTTTGCCATTGATTTCAGTGGATCTGTGAATTCAGTGATGGAATCTGATTCTTTTAATTTACAACAGTGTAAATCTGGAGTGACTCCACTGGTCAACTGGTTTGCACTGGTGTAAAAATGACATGAGGAATCAGCCCCTGGACTCTTAACCTAACGAAGGGTCTAGACTTGCAGTCCTTGCTCAGGCACAATTCCCATTCCCCTTGACTTCGGTGGTAGTTTTCCTGAACAAGGAATATAGGATCAATCTTTACACTTCTTGAACTTTGGCCTCTACAGGAAACATTTTGAGTCTTAGTAAGTGTTGATGCTTTTTAGATGAATGTCCAAACCAAATCCAGCAGTCCTTATTCAGGCAAAACTCCCATTGGATCCAGTGTAGTACTGGCTTGCATGGTGCAGTTCCAGTATGTTGCTTAGTGGTGCTGTGCACCTGCGTGGATAGAGAAGTTCATGTGTGATCCCTAAAGCTCCTATTATAGAAAAAACTCAGTGCCCTTTACTCCTGTTGACTTCAATGGGAGTTGAGGGTGCTCAGCACCACTAAGGTTTGAATCCTGTGTTAGCAACTGCAGTTGATCTCATAAAATGAACTAGAACCACGTGGTTTAAGTGGGAGTTCCACATGCAGAAGGCGTGCAGGTCAGATGCAGTATTTCTCTCCAACAGCAAAGTGATTTACTAAGGCTTTATACTTGCACTGTCATGTACCTGTTCATTTATTCCACCACTGCATTCTCCACTGTGGGACATATGAATTATATGCAGCAACAGGAAAATAATAGAAAGAGTTACCACAAAAAGAAATAAAATGTATGCAGCTGTCCCATCTGATTATTAATTATTATTTATTACTAGTATTTTACTATAATTTATTTGTTTGTGGTAGCACCCATAATGTGTAAGCCATTTTCTGGGCATACAAGAAGCAATGGCCCCTGAACAGCCTAGATGCGTAGATAGTTGTCAGGGAAAGGAACTAACAAAAGGGATTTTCCATACAAATCAACAGGAGTAACTTACAAGCAACAGGGAAGAGGTGGATTTTTAAGAAATACTTAGTGGAGAAGGTAGGAGGCTTATGGATGAGCTCGGGGACATCTGGTCATGTATAGGTGGCTGCACGTGTTTGCCTTTGTCTTGAACACGCAGGCAATGGGGGTAGTGGCGGAGTGCACGGGATGGAGGCAATGCAAAACTTAACAAAGAAAGAGAAGTAGAGGGGAGAACAGATTTATACAGAGCCTTGAGGGAGGTGAATATGGATGAAATCCCACCCCGTTGAAGTCTTGCGGAGTTTTGCCATTGACTTGAAAAACGCCAGGGTTTCACTCCAGTGGGTTAACAAGGATGAGGAGCCAGTGGAGGGAGTCAAAGAGGAGGGAGACATCTTCAAATCTACGAACAAGGAATCTACTCACTTGTCTACATGACTGCGATTTATAAACCACACAGAGAAATGTAATAACCCCTTCCCCCCAAAGCCAACGCTGGCTCATCACAATTTCCCCCAGACTAAAATATGAAATGTTTCCTTTCCGGTTGCAGATCAGATCTATACATCAAACTGTACGAGACCGTGAAGTCCCTTTGTGTTGCTTTGGCAATGTGGCAAGCCTCAGACCCCGTGGGAGAAGATGGGGGTAAGTGTTTTCATTTGCAGCAGTGTGATCTGCTGTCTCTTTCCGCTAATTTAACATTACTGTGATTTAAATGCTAGCTAAGGAAGAGACACCAACCATTCAATGAAAGCATCTGGATTCAGACAGCAGATCTTGCCAGGGCACTAACTTACGTCTATGTAGAGTGGCTGCACCAGCTGGAGCACAGCTCTTTCTTTTTATGATTGCCTTCTTGGGTCTGCCAGAGATAGTTCTGAGAGGAGTTCAGCTGGGTACCACCTGGGTCACAGCATTCAGACATGGAAAAAGAGACGCACCCACAGCCTTATTAAAATGCATTCTTCTGACATCCCACCTCACTTCTCAAGCTGACATCCAGCCCACATGCAGCAGAGTTGTGCTTCCCTGAAGTTCCTTCTCCTCCTCCAGTTGCTTACACAGCTGGTCTAAGTGCACTCAGGAAAAACATACATTTCATACAAATATTATCCTGATCCATTTTGCCCATGTTATGTAAGATCAGCAGTTACAAACTGTACCTTAAATACTGGAAGAGCACAAGAGTTACCCATAGGGTGCAGTTAATGTTAAAAAATCTCTTTCACTGTTCCAGGTATCATAGAAAGCTCTAGTTCAATTCAGGAATTAATTCAGGGAAGTCCTATGGACTGTGTTAGGCCCTGTCTACACTACGGGGGGTAAATCAATCTCAGCTATGCAATTTGAGTTATGTTAGTAGTGTAACTCAAGTTGATGTAGCTTAGGGTACGTCTACACTACGGGACTATTCCGAATTTGCATAAACCGGTTTTGTAAAACAGATTTTATAAAATCGAGTGCGCGCGGCCACACTAAACACATTAAATCGGTGGTGTGCGTCCATGGTCCGAGGCTAGCGTCGATTTCTGGAGCGTTGCACTGTGGGTAGCTATTCCCTAGCTATCCCATAGTTCCCGCAGCCTCCCCCGCCCCTTGGAACTTCCGGGTTGAGATCCCAGTGCCTGATGGGGCAAAAATCATTTTCGCGGGTGGTTCTGGGTACAGCCTCACCCCTCCCTCCCTCCCTGACAGCGGCAGACAACCGTTTCGCGCCTTTTTTGCTTGGTGAACCGTGCAGACGCCATAGCACAGCAAGCATGGACCCTGCTCAGCTCCATACCGCAATCGTGGATGTTTTAAACACCTCGCGCACTCTCGTGCAGTATATGCTGAACCAGGACCTTCGAACCGAGGCGAGTAAGAGGCAGATACGGCAGCGCGGCGATGACAGTGATGAGGACGTGGACACAGAATTATCTCAAACCGCGGGCCCCGGCGCTTTGGAGATCCTGATGGTAATGGGGCAGATTCTATCCATTGAACGCCGATTTTGGGCCCGGGAAACAAGCACTGACTGGTGGGACCGCATTGTGTTGCAGGTGTGGGACGATTCCCAGTGGCTGCGAAACTTTCGCATGCGTAAGGGCACTTTCATGGAACTTTGTGACTTGCTTGCCCCTGCCCTGAAACGCCATAATACCAAGATGAGAGCAGCCCTCACAGTAGAGAAGCGAGTGGCGATAGCCCTGTGGAAGCTTGCAACGCCAGACAGCTACCGGTCAGTCGGGAATCAATTTGGAGTTGGAAAATCTACTGTGGGGGCTGCTGTGATGCAAGTAGCCAAAGCAATCACTAAGCTGCTGCTACGAAAGGTTGTGACTCTGGGAAACGTGCAGGCCATAGTGGATGGCTTTGCTGCAATGGGATTCCCTAACTGTGGGGGGGCGATAGATGGAACCCATATCCCTATCTTGGCACCGCAGCACCAGGGCACCCAGTACGTAAACCGGAAGGGGTACTTTTCAATGGTGCTGCAAGCACTGGTGGATCACAAGGGACGTTTCACAAACATCCACGCGGGATGGCCAGGGAGGGTTCATGACGCTCGCGTATTCAGAAGCACTACTCTGTTTAAACGGCTGCAGCAAGGGACTTACTTCCCAGACCAGAAAATAACAGTTGGGGATGTTGAAATGCCTGTCGTTATCCTGGGGGACCCAGCCTACCCCTTGATGCCATGGCTCATGAAGCCATACACAGGCAGCCTGGACAGTGGTCAGGATCTGTTCAATTACAGGCTGAGCAAGTGCAGAATGGTGGTGGAATGTGCATTTGGCCGTTTAAAGGCGCGCTGGCGCACATTACTGACTCGCTCAGACCTCAGCCAAACCAATGTCCCCTATGTTATTGCTGCTTGCTGTATTCTCCACAATCTCTGTGAGAGTAAGGGGGAGACCTTTATGGCGGGGTGGGAGGCTGAGGCAAATCACCTGGCCGCTGATTACGCGAAGAGCACACCAGGAAGCGGTGCGCATCAGAGAAGCTTTGAAAACGAGCTTCATCAATGGCCAGGGTACAGTGTGACTGCTGTGTTTGTTGATGAACACCCAACCCCCTTGATTGACTCAGTCCCTGTAAGCAACTCCCCCTCCCCCTTCGAGTACAGCTTACTTATGCAAATAAAGTCACTCTCATTTAAAAAGCATGAATTCTTTATTGATTCATTATAAAAAGAGGGAGAGAAGTAAGGGTGTGCTTTGGGAGGAGGAAAGGAGGGATGGAGAAGGCCATTAAAAATAATTCAGAGTAACGGCATCCTTCTGGTTGGGCTGTCCACGGGGGTGGAGTGGGCGGGTGCACGGAGCCTCCCCCCGCGCGTTCTTACACGTCTGGGTGAGGAGGCTAAGGAACATGGTGAGGGGGGAGGGTGGTTATACAGGGGCTGCAGCGGCACTCTGTGATCCTGCTGCCGTTCCTGAAGCTCCACAAGACGCCGGAGCATGTCAGTTTGATCACGCAGCAGCCCCAGAGTTGCATCCCGCCACCGCTGATCTTCCTGCCGCCACCGCTGATTTTCCTGCCGGTCTTCCTGCCGCCACCTCTCATCTCGGTTGTCCCTCCTGTCCTCACGTTCATCCCTCCTGTCCTCACGTTCACTGGCCTCTTTCCTGTAATTTGAAACCACGTCCTTCCACTCATTCAGATGAGCTCTTTCATTGCGTGTAACTTCCATAATATCCGAGAACATCTCATCTCGCGTCTTCTTTTTCCTCCGCCTTATCTGTGCTAGCCTTTGGGATGGAGGAGGGACGCTTGAAAAATTTGCAGCTGCATGAGGGAGATAAATATTTAGAAAGATACATTTTACAGAACAATGGTTATACTCTTTCACAGTGAAAAGCACTATTCACCTTACATAGCACATGTGATTTCCCTACAAGGTCGCATTTTTCATCTTAATAGTGACTGCTTGCATCTCTGGGGTTACAGATCTCAGACACAGGTCCAGGCATCAGGATTCAGCTTGCATGCGGCCATGGTAAGCCACTGTCTCAGTGATTTACCCCTCCCCCCCCAACGCATGGCTAATACCACGCTAGCTCCCTGCTAATCAACAACCTTCCCCTCCCCCCCACCCACTGCTTGTCCGGTTTTTTTAAGCTGCTGCATTCCACGAAAAAAATGGCCACCCCTTACTTAAATTCCTGATTTTTAACCAGGTTATCCTGAATGATATCACTTTGCTGAGGATAACAGAACAAGATAAAGAGCGGATGCTTCTTGAATGATACTTTTTCATTTCGTCTTTTGGAACGCAGTATAGCGATCAGATCCATTACCTTACTGCATTGTTAACTGTGCTGATGAGCTGTGCGTGGTCACCTGTGCTGATGAGATGAGATCTCCACGCTGGGGAAGCAGGAAATGAATTTCAAAAGTTCGCGGGGCTTTTCCTGTCTACCTGGCCAGTGCATCCGAGTTGAGAATGCTGTCCAGAGCGGTCAGTGGTGCACTGTGGGATAGCTCCCGGAGGCCAATACCGTCGATTGCGGCCACACTAACCCTATTCCGATATGTTAATACCGATATTAGCGCTACTCCTCAAGAGCCATTAAAATGGATATAAGGTGCCTCCTAGTGTGGACGGTTGTGGCGTTAAATCGGTTTTAGGCTCCTAAAACCGATTTAAACGCCTAGTGTAGACCAGGCCTTAGATCTACTTACTGCGGGGCCCACACTATGCTATGTCGATGGG
Organism: Mauremys mutica; assembly: GCF_020497125.1. Classification (NCBI taxonomy): domain Eukaryota; kingdom Metazoa; phylum Chordata; order Testudines; family Geoemydidae; genus Mauremys; species Mauremys mutica. The sequence continues at coordinate 78,859,740 of NC_059081.1, read as the reverse complement.
AGATGCTCTCCTATCGACTCCCCTTACTCTTCTCGTTCCGGTGGGGTACAGAAGTCGATGGGAGAGTGATCTGCGGTTGATTTAGTGGGTCCTTCACTAGACCCGCTAAATCAATCATCGATGCATTGATCGCCGCACATCGATTCCCCGGTAAGTGTAGAGAAGCCCTTATATAGAAAATCAGACTGCATGATCACAGTGATGCCTTCTAGTGCAAACAAAGATTATTTTATATATATAAAATGTTCCAATGCAGAGGGGAGGGAATTGTACAGAGTTAGTGTGCTGGGTTTGAGAAGGCTGTTACGTTTCCCCGTGTTGATTATAAATGGCAGCACTATAGCTAAGTGATATTGGCTTCATCTTCCCTGTGAAAGGAGGTGTGTTTTTACACTGAATCATTAATGTGAGAGAGCTGACTTGCTGTAAAATTCTAAGGCAGACAAGGCACAGGTAGTTCTTGACTAGCTACATCAACGTTAATCCCTATGTCACCCACCAGGGTTTACCTTGACTAGTGCCACTGAGGTTAAAAACAAACAAACAACGCCCTCCTCCCCCCTAAAAAAGGATATTGCCTTGTTCTCACTAGGGTTTTACATTGAAATAGCTATCTTGAGTTAGCTGTCTCAATGTAAAACCACACTATTTCTCAGTGAAGACAAAAGCTTAGATATCCTTGCTGAAGCAGACTACGTTTTCATGGAAAATTATGCCTGCCATTTTTGAGAGACATGACCCTATTGACAGGTCTCTTGGTATAGCAATATAGGCTGCAAGAAAAAGAGCACTTGAAACAGGTCCAGGTCATCCAGTCTCCCATACCCAGTGGTGCAGCTCAGTAGATCACTGTATTGTCTTGCCTGGAATCATCATAGAGCAATAAAAAGAGACTTGTTTCCAGAGGTCATTAATAGTGGAGGAATGTTGCCGTGTGTAGTTAAAGTTCTGAATGGCTTTGCATCCCTGACCAGGGCAGATTAATCAGTATTAAAACAGTTTACTTAGGGGCTCATTTCTCTAGTAGCTTCACTGTCACTTACTTGGCTTTGTTTTTTTAAACACCAGCACTACAAGGTACATTTCTCAATTGCTATATTTTTAAAGTGAGTTTAGGGCTTGCAAAAGGCTGACCAGACATGTAACTGATGCCAACTGTTTATGCACAGAACTGGCACAAAAATCCATCAGAGGGATAGCTCTCTAAACTGCTCTACCAATCTGCCCCACTGCTACATTCGGGGGGGGGAAGGGGAAACCGGGACCATAATTCAGTCTCCATGAGCATTCTGGGCCTCTCAGACGGGGACCAAGTTTGAACTGTAAAAAGCTCAGTATTGCATTACCAGTTCCCTTCAGCCCCCGCCTTTATCTTCTTGTGGTTAGGAATGAGCCTATCACCATGTTTCCTACTAGGGTGGGAAGGATAGTTCAGTGGTTTGAGCATTGGCCTTCTAAACGCAGGGTTGTGAGCTCAATCCTTGAGGAGGCCATTTAGGGATCTGGGGCAAAAATCTGTCTGGGGGTTGGACTAGATGACCTCCTGAGGTCCCTTCTAACCCTGAGATTCTATGATTCTACCTATACCTCTTCCCACACATAAAGGATGGACACAACACCCATGCTTGCTAACATTTCCCTACATTCTTTACTTATTTAGTGACAATAATGCAGTGAGTCCCCTGGCTGGACTTTAAGTGTGGTGAGTATTGAGTTCCACTTCGGAAACATTTAGCTTTGAAAGGATGATGTGGGGTAAGTACTTCGGCTGCTGCCGAGAACTCACTGTCATCAGAAGTTGGAAGGGTATATTTTCAAAGCTTCCTTTTCCTTCTATAGCAGTTGAGGAGTGTGTGTGGGAGCTTGTACAAATTCTCAGGCTCTGGTTTATGTGTACATCTCTCTCTATCCCTTTGTAGGCTATATTCTGTATTTGATATGACAACATAAAGCCAGCAGAACTGAAGAATGCATTCAAGTTGATAGGTGTGCACCCCACAGATTTAACTGAAGATCATAACCCACTCATAAACCCAGAGTGCCAGCAGCTCTGAACCAGCTCTCTTGCATTGATTTACATGTGCTTTTATTTCTCTACAGAGGTAGTAATTCTTTAAAGGTACAAGAGATTTGTTAATACAATCGTAAATTATTCTCGTAAATACCTTAAGTGCATCGTGGGAATGCGCCATCACTTAGGACAGGTCATAATTTAGTACTTCTCATGTTTTAACTGTGCAATAAAACATTTGTAAATGTCCAGGTGTGTGGCTCCCTAAAGATGTCATCAACACCCGCACAGCTCATCTGAAACTCCTGCAGGAAAGTGTAGAACAGGCTAGCAATGATGAGGCTGATACTCCTGGCCACCTATTCTGGCAATGTGGTGTTAACACAGGTGAAGATGGAGTGAGGAGCAATGATTTTGCTGCATGGGACAGTAGTAGCCTCTCCATCCCTACTCTGTGGACCTGCGGCTCTGATGCTGTGTGGTAAGATCCCCTTGTGACTCAATGGCTAGCCAAGCAGATAGCCATGTGGGAGTTAATATTCCTGAGACAGATTAGTATCCTCTGTGTGTCTTCATCCCCTCCAATGAGGGGGAGGCTGCACAGGTACGGGTAGAGAAGCCAATGATTACACAGCTCCTTCAGGAAGAAAAGAGAGGCCAGATTGCATTGAGGAAAGGACCCCTCCACAAGGCTAGTGCGTCCTTTTATCTTGGATTCTCATGATTGGCCAAATAAGAAGACCTTCCCCTCTGTGGGTACATTAGTGGTTAACTCTTTTCATTACTGAGGGAGGTAGCTAATCGCTTAAAGTAGTTATGATGCTTTGGCCCCAGCACCATGTGAATGTGGTGTTTAGTTGCCTGCTTATAACCCATGGGCAGCTGTTACACCAAAGGGTAGTTCTGAGACAGAAAGACAGACCAGGGCAGAATAGGTTCAGCCAGGAGACCATACTTCACTGAGGTGATGCACTCAGCGTCATGATTTGCCTTATGATTGGCAATAAGCATTTTGCCAACATCTAACTCCTATGCATTCAGATAAACAGACCTTGCGTCACTCTCTGTAACAGCACCAGCTGGTGACTCCCAACGATGTTACACTCACTACTTACTAACAACCATTTGGTGGCATGTTTGACGTGAGCGCGTGGTCTCTGTTTAGTTCCTAGTGAACAGGTTTATACACCACAAAAACGATTACCTCAACTAATACATTTTTCAGGCAGGCTCAACAAAGAGGCCAAGGACCAAATGTACATGGCGACTGCATTGCCTTTGTGTCCCCATAGCTACTCCCTCCGCAACATGGCTGAAGCACATTGGTGAGTGTGGGAAGCTCGCACCAGTGCTGCCCATACAGTACCAGTTCTATGACTAAATAAAAGACTTCATTCTCCACAGTTGTTAAGGTGGGATCTATCATCAGCATTCAGGTCATGCTAGGAGCTTTACTGCTTCTTGGTACCATTTCCTCTCTTAGAATGCCTTGCTGAGCTCTCCAGCATGTACCAACCGGGTGCCCTGACTAATTTACCAGTGATGTGAAAATTGTTGTAAAGAAATGGTACCTTATGTGACCCTACTGTGCAACCTTCATGAAAGTCCCGGTTCCTGTGTAGAGACTCCATACATTATTGATGACTGGGACATTAAGTTGGCCTGTACCACCCTGCTTCATTTTCCCATCCATTCTTGTAAGACTCCACTCTTCCTTCCCGGTTCTGTTCAAGATCCCTATTCTACAGTTTGAACCAGGGTGGTCTGTAAAGTCCTTGTAACTGCTTCATCTGGCTGCATTCCCTAGTTGAAATTCCGGAACAGTTTATGCTGATTTCATACAAACACCCATCGAAGCACGCCTTTTTCCGGAATGAGAAGGCTCCGGAATTGTTGCACAGTAAGTAAACACACAGAAGAGGTATTTTTCTCTTACTTAGTATTGGGGTTTCTAGTTAATTCCCCTTTCAGATGCACATGCTTAATGCCAACAATTTTTTTTGTAGCAACGCATGGCATGGCGGTCTTTTGACAAAACAGATCTTGAGGGGTTGAGATATCATCAGCATACCCCAGTCTGCTTATATTAGCTCACGCAGAACTGGCAGAGGTTATATTGCTCATGGCATAAAGTAAATACCAGGCACAGAGGAACATTAATCTTCTTCATATAGGAATTGTTCATGGCACATTGACCTGTCCTGAACTTGCAGTAAATCAAAATGCATTATTGATAGTTTAGCTGATTTTCGAGATACAGCATAAACACAGTAAGTGTTACCTTGACTCTGTGTAAACACATGGCTCACACTTTCAATAACAATTAGAAGCCATGTCCCTTTTACTGCCTTAAATTCCCTCTGGTTTAGTTTTTGACATCCCAGCATGGGCTTTACTGGTGTAACAAGCTGTAATGAAACTGACTGGTCATTGGCTCCAGATGCTTATCCAACCGTGATTAGTTCTTGTCTGTGGAAGACTGTCACTGTAAACCAAACACAGATCAGTGCCAGCAAATAGTTTTGTTCACAGACCTTGAAGAATAAAAAAGATGCCTCCCTAGAAAATGTAAAAAAACTCATTAAAAAAAAAAGCATTTCCCATGTTTGTTTAACAAGAACAATGATAGTTGAGGGGCAGGCAGGCCTCTTCAATGGTCACTTAACTACTCGATGGATCTCTTTCAGTCCACTTGGATTTGACTTTTGACCTTGAACTCATCCATCTGGCCCTTAATTGTTTGATAAAGGAGCCAAATGGGGAGCAACGGTGGTTTAGGATAAACAGCGTAAGTGACAGTCGGCCTTGTTGTATATTCCACTGCTAGTGCTCGCTGCTTTGATGTCCCTTGATTGTATGGAGAAATTAATAAATAACCCCAGATGGTTTGGGGAACTCTCTGTGGGGGCACACCAGTTACACCATGTAGCAGGGTGGACCCCTGCTCCTGCCCTGAAGGGGTTAAAAACAGCCCTGGGAAGGGGCTGTGGCTGGAGAAAACAGCCTTTAGGCTGGGCTGATTGGGGAAGTGGCTGCAGCTGGGGCCACGCCCCAAACTGAGCCCCAGGGCCTTATAAGAAGGCCAGGGAAGCCAGAAGCCCAGACAGTCTCTCTCTGGCTGTAGAGGGAGATGGGCCTGGCTGCAGGGAACTGGACGTAAGGTACCTGAGTGCAGCAGGGCTGGGGACAGGCAGAGGAGCTGGGGAGCTCTAGCCTGGAAAGCCCCAGGCTGCGGCCTAGCATTGGGCTAACAGGTACTGGGGGTTGCAGAGGGCAGCCAGGGGTAGGCCAAGGCAGCAGGCCCAAACCCAACCTTGCCAGTGATGAGTGGCTGATACTGCAGTCTGCCCCAGGGTGTGGGGCTAGACAATGACTGGCAGTAGCCATACACTGAGACAAGGTGGGGATAGAGGGTGGGGGTTCCCTGGGGAGGGGAGACCCAGAGAGAAAGGGGTTACTGCCAGGGGGCAGCACCCCATGTAAAAGGGCACCGGGTCCAGGGAGGGACACGGGGGCCAGAGGACAGGTAGATCACCGGCCTGCAGAGGGCGCTCCAGAGCTGGAGCGGAGCTAATTCCCCGGAGTCACCAGCAGGAGGCGCTGCAGGGGTCAGTCCGACTGGTTACACACCACTACAAATAATGTCAGCATTTTAATGTTATACACCCGTATCGTTAGGGATTTCTAGCCTACTCAGAAAAACTCTGCTTGAGCATTTGGCCGGAGAACTCAGTGCTCCCTCTGCTTCTATGAGCCAAGAGCATTGGATCCAGGCAGAACCATGGGAAGAAGATACCAGCCATGCAAAGCATTTGGAGCAAGGACCATGTCCACCAAGGCATGAGTGGGCAGGACCATGAGAAGAGCCAGCCACTCTCTGCAACACCATTCCCACCCTTCAGTCCCACAGGGAATACCTAAGTAATTTCATGCTATGCTGGGCCAGCCTGGTTCTCTTGCTGAAGCAGGAAATCACACCCCAGATGGTGGGTTTGGAGAGCTGGTGGCTGGTGGAGATACCCAGGGATTATGGCTTTACAGGTGCAATGAAGCTGTGGAGGGGGAAAGTAGATTTGTAACCAGTATGGTGGTACAGGGGCTCTACACTGATGGCTCTGGAGTCTGAAGCTTCCTTGAGAGCTGCACTGAACTTGAGAGAGCAGTAGATGCCCGTGCCAACCTTCTCCTAAGTAGGGTTGTTTTTATATAGCACCTGTCCCTCTGGTAACTAAACAAGGGAACACTAAAGTGTGTGTTTTTCTCCTCATTCCACCTGGGCAGAGGAGTGACACTGTGTGTTAGGGATGGGGTCCATTCTGGGACCAGTCCTATTCAACATATTCATAAGTGATCTGGAAAAAGGGGTAAGCAGTGATATGGCAAAATTTGCAGATGATACAAAATTACTAAAGATAGTTAAGACCCAGGCAGATTGCGAAGAGCTACAAAAAGATCTCTCAAAAGTGGGTGACTGGGCAACAAAATGACAGATGAAATTTAATGTTGATAAATACAAAGTAATGCACATTGGAAAGCAGAATCCCAACTCTACATATAAAATGATAGGGTCTAAATTAGCTGTTACCACTCAAGAAAGAGATCTTGGAGTCATTGTGGATAGTTCCCTGAAAACATCCATTCAATGTGCAACAATAGTCAAAAAAAGCAAACAGAATGCTGAGAATAAATAAGGGCTAGGTAATAGGACATAAAATATTATGTTGCCTCTATATAAATCCATGTTACACCCACTTCTTGAATACTGTGTGCAGATATATTGGAATTGGAAAAGGTTTAGAAAAGGGCAACAAAAATGATTAGGGGTATGGAACAGCATGAGGAGAAATTAATAAGACTGGGACTTTTTAGCTTGGAAAAGAGACGGCCAAGGGGAGATATGATTGAGGTCTATAAAATCATGACTGGTGTAGAGAAGGTAGATAAGGAAGTGTTGTTTATTACTTCTCACAACACAAGAACTAGGGGTCACCAAATGAAATTAATAGGCAGCAGGTTTAAAACAAATAAAAGGAAGTATTTCTTCACACAATGCACAGTCAGTGATGGAACTCCTTGCCAGAGGATGTTGTGAAGACCGAGACCATAACAGGGATTCAAAAAAGAACTAGATAAATTCATGGAGGATAGGTTCATCAATGGCTATTAGCCAGGATGGGCAGGAATGGTGTCCCTAGCCTCTGTTTGCCAGAAGCTGGGAATGAGTGACAGGGTTATGGATCACTTGATGATTACCTGTTCTGTTCATTCCCTCTGGGGCACCCTCTTCAACACTGGCCACTGTCTTAAGACAGAATACTGGGCTAGATGGATCTTTGCTCTGACTCAGTAGGGCTGTTCGTATGTTCTTATGGCTTTATTCAGAGATTATAAAGCCAAAACAAACAAACAAAAACTCCTCCTCTGAGCCTCTAGCCTGACCTCCTGAATAACACAGGCCAGAGAAATTCCCTGAATTAATTTCCCATTTGAATGAGAGCAGATATTTTAGAAAAACCTGCAGTCCTGATTTAAAAATTAGCTGTGATGGAGATCCACCACAAACCATGGTAAATTGTTCCAACGGTTAATTACCTTCACTGCTAAAAATATGCTCTTTATGTTTAGTGTGTGTTTGTCTAGCTTCAGCTTCCAGCCACTGGATGTTACAGCTTTGTATGCTAGACTGAAGAGCCCTCTATTATCATATTTCTGTTCCCCATGCAGTTACTTACAGACTGTGATCAAGTCACATCTTAACCTTCTCTTTGTTAAGCTAAATGGATAGACTCAGGGAGCTCAGTCACTATAAGGCATGTTTTCCAATCCTTTAATCCTGAACCCTCTCCAGTTAATCAACGTCCTCCTTGAACTGTGGACACCAGAACAGGACACAATACTCCAGTAGTGGTCACATCAGTGCCAGATACAAAGATAATACAACCTTTCTACTCTCCTATTCAATATTCCCAGGTTTCTGCATCCCATTAGCCCTTTTGGCCACAATATTGCACTGGGAGCTCATGTTCAGCTGATTATCCTCCATAATCCACAAGTCCTTCCCAGAGTCATAGCTTCCCAGGGTAGAGTCCCCCATCCTATAAATATGGCCTACATCCTTTGTTCCTAGATGTATGACTTTACAGTAGACTGTATTAAAATTCATATTGATTGCTTGAGCCCAGTTTACCAAGCAATCCAGATCACTGGGCATCAGTTGAAGGAGTGTGTTTCATTCAATGACCTGAACTCTCTCAGGCTTGGGCTCAGTCTGATCTTTTGTGGCAAGGAGTTCCATAGCCATGTAGCATCACTAAGAATGTTCTGTTCCTAGTTTGTTTGATCTGTGTTTTGAAGTGAATGTCTTGCTTAACTTGAAGCATGTGCTTAGGTCCCACTGAGCTCCAACTTCTGCAAAATTTCAATTTGGAAATGTTGAAATATTTCATTTTGAGTCGGTTTGGCATCTACCTGAGCTGCTGTCGTGCCTTGTGGGAGTTGTAGTCCTGGTGCCTGCTGCCACCATTCTCCTCAAACAGATAGGTTCCCCAGCTGTACTACATTGCCCATAATACACTATGGCAGCTCAGCCAGAGGGCAGACTGTGATTTTCCTGAAGCAAAATAAAAACATTTTGGCAAATTCAATATTTTCTCATGTTTCAGAAACAACATTTTCTGCTGAAGAAATGTTTTGTTGGAAAATTCCTGCGCAGTTCTACTCTTTTGGGCCAGGGAGTTTCCCAAGATTAGGCCTGTAGTTTGCATTTAGCTATGTAAGGTTATTTTGTTAGCCAACCAAGCAAAAAACTGTTGGCTAGAACTTTAGAGACTGATTCTTGCCTGTAAAATTCTCTGCAAAATGAGGCAGCATTTCCAGAGCTATTAGTAGCTAGCTTGTACAAATATGTTTGCTTGACTCACCAGAATAGGAGTTGGTAAACTGCTTTGTGGTTTCATTTTGGACACCTAATCAGAGATGAATTTATTTCGGAAATGCCTTCTTAAATTCATCCTGCAACTCTGTAAATCTAACCTTTCCTTCCATTCCTTAAAATGCTGTGGTCTCCTTTCTAACTGTAGCCAAAGTACAAGTATCTGGCTTTAACTTTTAAGCAAATATCTTAAATGGGCCTGATTCTGACTCTCACAATTGTAACTTCACTGACGTGGCTAGAATTACTGCAAATTTTCATTTTGAAAGATTATCCCTGCAACTAAACACAGATCGATGCCCCCCTGCCCCCCAAGTTTTGTTTCCCTCCCAAAAAAGATGCCTCTGGTGTAGCTGAGATCAGGATTCTGGTCTTTTATTTTAATACCTTCTAATGGTGGAAAATGATCTGGCTCCTACAAGATGGAAATGGAGCCCCTTGGTTGAACCTCTCCTGTTTGATATGCATTAGTAATATTGCACTTTGCAAACAATTACATTTATTTTTATTTTTTTCTTCCCAAGTGAAGTTAGTGCTGTTGAGAAGTGCTGGATTGGCAGCCCTGGAAGCAGAAGTGTTCTATTTGTTTACAGAGTCCCGGTGGGAGCAGCTATTTCCTAGCAGGACAAGGTGGAGCCCATTTGCTGACATAAAAGGGGGTGGGTGTTTCATGATCTTTAGTCCTCTTGTGCATCCTGGCACATTGTAGAGATAAGAGACACAACCCCACCTCCTGTAGATTACATACCCATCCTTCTCCTTGCCACAGCAACCTGTGATGGCATGTGTATTCCCACACAGGCTTTGAAGGGGTTAATGTGGGCCTCAGAGGCCAATTAACATACTTGGCTGCACCTGAGTGACAGAGAAAGCCAGGCCTAATTGATAATGTAGCCTAGCTTGGGAGGGACTGGGTGGTGATTATAAAGCCAGGGAATTTGAAGCAGAAAGGGAGCTGCAGGGAGAGAGTCTATAGTCACGTTTTGGGGGCGAGAAAAGGTAGGAAGTGGTCCAGAGAAGCAGTGAGAAGTCGGAGGGAGTAGACCTTCGTTGCGAGATACAGGGTCCCTGGGAAGGAATCAGAGTAGAGGAAGGGCCTGGGTTCCCTGACCAGCCACCAAGGAAGGTGGTGTGAAACCCCCTTGAGGAAGGGGTATAAGGACACTGCTTTTGTAAATGGAAATCATGCCTCACCAATCTATTAGAATTCTTTGGGGGGCCAACAAAGGTGGGCAAGGATGATGTAGTGGATAGAGTGTATTTGGACTCTCAAAAAGCCTTTGACAAGTTCCCACAATAAAGGCTCTTAAGCAAAGTAAACAGTCATGGAATCGGAGGGAAGGTCCTCTCATGGATTAGTAGCTTGTTAAAAGACAGGAAACAAAGGGTAGGAATAAATGGTCAGTTTTCACAATGGAGAGAGGTAAATAGCAGGGTCTCCCAGGGATCTGTACTGGGACCAGCACTGTTTAACCTTTTTCCAGATCATTTATGAATATGTTGAACAGTGATGTGGCAAAGTTTGCAGATGATACAAAACTACTCAAGATAGTTAAGTACAAAGCAGACTGTGAAGGGTTAGTGGGATCTCACAAACATGGGTGACTGGGCAGCAAAATGGCAAATGAAATTTAATGTTGATAAATTCAGAGTAATGCACATTGGAAAACATAATCCCAACTAAACCTACAGAATGATGAGGTCTAAATTAGCTGTTGCCACTCAAGAAAGATCTTGGAGTTATGATGGCTAGTTCTCTGAAAACGTCTGCTCAGTGTACAGTGGCAGTCAAAAATGCTAACTGGATGTTAGGAACCATGAGGAAAGGGATAGTTAATAAGAAAATATCATAATGCCAGTACATAAAGCCATGAATACTGCATGCAGTTGCGATCATGCCATCTCCAAAAAAGATATATTACAAATGGAAAAATGACAGAGAAAGGAAATAAAGATGATTACGGATATGGAACAACTTCCATATCAGGAGAGATTAAAAAGACTGGGACTGTTAAGCTTAGAAAAGAGACAACTAACTGGTGATGTGATAGAGATATATAAAATCATGAATGGTGTGGAGACCGTAAATAGGAAGTGTTATTTACCCCTTCACATAACACAAGAATCCAGTGAAATTAATAGGCAGTAGCTTAAAACAAACACAAGGAAGTACTTCACACAATACACACTCAACGTCTGGGATTCATTGGCAGGGGATGTTGTGAAGGCCAGAAGTATAACTGGGCTCAAAAAAAAAAATTAGATAAGTTGATGGCAGATAGGTCCATCAGTGGCTATTAGCCAAGATGGTCAGGGACGCAACCCCATGCTCCAGGTGTCCCTACAACTGATAAGAGGAAATGTTTTTTAACACAGGGCCTAATTAGCCAGTGGAACTCTTTGCTACAGGAGATCAATGATGCCAAGATCTCAGCAGGATTAAAAAATAGTCTTATTCCCTGTGCAAATACCATCAGGTTATGATGATGAATCAAAGACTTTTTCAAGGAATGTAAACCCTCATACTTCAAGGGATAAGTCACCCTTATGGGAGTTGGGAATAAACATTCCCTGGGGACAGGTTGTCCCACAATTGCCTGCTGCAGGGTTTCTCGCACCTTCCTATGAAGCAGCTGGAACTGGATACCGCTGGAGACCAGATACTAATCAGACAGGTCTGATCTGGACTGGCAATTCCTGTGATCTAAGTATGACAGAGCTCAGAGATAACTAACCAGTGTTCTATGAATAATGGGTTCTAAAGTAACTCTTTGCACCAAACGTTGATGTGGCACTGCTTCCCTCAGAGTAAATAATGCCCCGTTGAGCTGCTGGTGAGGTTGTAGGGAGGATGCTAGTAGTCTCCATTCCCTCCATCCCTGGAGGAGAGGTTTGTTCTGTGAATTTCTTTACTGAAAAGCTTTTGTTAAATTGCACTGATTGGCTGTGAATATTCACAGCCAATGTACATAATGTACATCTGGAGGGAAGCATGAACCACGTAGTGCTGTTAATTGCAATTTAATGTGTTAATTCTCACACTGTTTTCTCATTGGTAGTAAAAGAATCCCAATTAGTTATGATTTCACTTGATTCAGGAGTGAAGTTATCAACAATTTAAATATGCAGACCTGTGAAATGCTGAGTTTGAATATTGCATCCCTTATAAATATTTTATCTCATCTGCAAGATTCCAAGAATCTCTGAGGTGTTACTTTGGCAATTCCACCTTTTTTTGTTTAACAAGTAAAATCCTGACTTAATGTTCAACTCTACTGTTTACCTTAATTTATACATTTCAGGATCAAGCATTGTACTATATAACTAGAAATCATGCAGTGGAACACAGTGGGAAAAACAGTGGGAAAATTCACTCTTTAAACAAAGGACTCATCTGCACTGGTGTGCAATGGGGTTACCAGAAATATCTTTTAATAGAAAATGCTGATACAGATTCCCTGTTCAGAATTTAAAAAGTCTGTGCGTTATAAACTAGAGCTGTGCAAATAGCCATTTTTTGGCTTCAGTGGCCAAACTGACAAATCATGTTAAATTGATTTGGGGAGATTCAAAACAATTTTTTTTTAATTTTTCAGTGACCCAAAAGAGTTTTTATTATTTTTTTAAATAGATTTAGGTCAAATGTTTGAGTTGAAAAGAAACTTTTTGTTTTTTACTTTTTAAAAAAAAATGTGTAATAAAATCAATATAAAATTGGAAACAATGTCATTTTGCACCAGTCTTTTTGACTTTCCAAATATACACACATAAAATTAACTGAAACAATTCCATGAAATCAACACAAATTTGCAAAATATTTTGGTCAACCTGAATCTGCATTTTTTTTTAAGCAAAAAAAAAGTTTTGTCTGAGAAGTTTCACCCAGCCCTGTAACAACCAGTTTTACAGACCAGGTTACTAGGTACCAGCACAGTTTGTAAAATGGCCACATGCTCAGGGCTTGTTTATGCTATCATTTTTAGGGTAATCGTCTCACCATTGCATCATGCAGCTCCACAGATCATAGGTAGGTGGGGCATGACCATGTTATTTAGATCTACCCTGTGGAGAGTTAGATGAGATGTTGGTGAAAATGTTTGTGCCCCATTTGCACTAGGACTGATGGAGCTGCACCAGTAGTAGTGCAATGGTGGCAGATTCCCCAGGAAAGGCTACTGTAGACAGTCTTTTTTGCTACCAGGGTCTAGAAGTATAAAGGGCACCATTCACCATTGCCCTGACCCTAGTGTAGACATTGTCACTGTTGCAAAATGGATGTAAAACACCACTATTCTGATTTGATAGTGTTTTACAACCATTTTGCACTGGTGAGAATGACTACACAAGGGGCAGGGCAATAGTGAATTGGGCCCATGTGATCTTCACTGCAGAGTTAACTCAGGTGATCAGCATTTGGGTGTGAACTATCACACTGCAAAGTCCGACTTGAGTTACTGAGTCTTCACTGGTGCTGCACTCGCCTGTGTGTGTTGCTAGGAATTCTGGGACCATATCCAATGGTTCTTTGCGTTACAGTAACCTGAGATGCTCTATGATTCCCAGTGAATTATGGGAGAACTTTTCTGTCCTTCTTGGCCAACGGAGGGTGGGGGGAATTGTGGGAATGAATTGGAGGACGATCAGCACTTGAGTGATTTAGCCTGCCCCCCTCACTTCAAAGTAGCTGAGTTAATAGCCCAAGTGAAAGTCTCAATCAGGCCTTAGCCTACAGGCCTGGATGAGCCAGCTAACCCGGGTTAAAAGTGCCACTAAATTCCAATGACAAGGTTTTGTGTGTGGACAAAATGGGAGGGGGTTAGAGGCCACACCCTGGTAAGAGCCCAAGTTAACGCTGTAGTGAAGACATATCCATAGTAGTCTCTGCAATTCTTTCCTTGTATTTCTGGGGCTTGAGTCTTCTCCAATGACAGTTTTACACCAGTGTAACTTTACTGACCTCAGCAGTATGACTCCTGACTTACACCTGTGTAAGCAAAAGATTTTATATTACGCTGCTTTTGATCATGAGCTAAATGATCCCTTAGAATTCTGTCAAATTTATAGAAGGTGAAACATTGAGATGAATATCAACATCATTCTGAGCAAACAGAAGGCAAAAATGGTGGTTTGAGACACCAGTTTTTCCTGAGATCTTGCAAATGGAGGGGGAAAAAATCCTCTCTCTTAATTTTATGTTATGTTTCCCACATACATCCTCTTCCTCATTTGCAGTATGGGACCAGTCAGTGCGGGATGATTTACAAATAGCTTTATCCAACAAAAGGAAAAAGTACAATGAAGGAGGGGAAATCCTGGCCCCGTTGATGATGGTACAACTCCCATTGACTTCAGCAGGGGCAGGATTTCACCCTAGAATTGCAAATAGTGCAGTCTGCACTTCCCTCAACCATAAACCACAAATAATGCTGGGAGAGTTATTACTTTCATGTGCAGAGTTGTGCTTAGAGCATGTCCTCTGAGATCTTTCCATGGGGATCCATATAAAATACCTCTCCTGAAAGCTACCTGGTATGCAAACAAAGGAACTCCATCCAGTGCCTGTAACAAAAAGCCTTCACATACGCATACAAGCCCAGACCTCTTATTGCCAGCCTGTATATGACATCAGTGCGATTAAACAGGATTGAGATGCTTTTACCACATGGGACACGGAGAATGCTACTTGGTAAGTATCTTTCTCAGAATTCTGCGCCAACAAAAAATGTCCTCTTTGTCATGGAGTGAATGAAAATTGCTGTTGTTCCCTTCTCCTCGGATTTATGTTAACGCTGGGTTTAACTAGGCTGTATCCCTTACTTTAGTGTAGCAAACAGTAGTCAGTGGCTTGTCGGTTGAGATCGCCTGGATTTGTTTTAAGGTTGAGTCAACTCTCCCTGACCCAAGGCTGAACTAAATCACGTTCCCCGAAGATTCCGCCACAGGATATCAGATTCGAAGACAGAATGACATATATAATGAGCTCCTGGGTTCAGTTCAGTTACAACGGAGTCCCTGTTGAATTGAGCAAGGCAGGAGAGCTGTTCCTTTGTTTTTGTAGCAGGGCCCTCACTTGGGGAAACTCAAGGACAGGTTCCTATACCTCCCAGTGACTTCTCCCCATACAATGGAATTATCAGTTGGATTCCTTGTATTTGCTGTCCAGATGCCTTCTTGCATGGATATTTATGTAGAAAATATTAGGCTGAGGGCTAGCGTGACAGCTTTGTGGGACTCTATGTAAGAGCATAAAGAAACTAACAGAATTTTTATTCGTGTGCTCTTTAAAAAGCGAATGAAAAGCAGAGAACCCCTGTGAAGCTGCCCATCTCACACAATGTCATTATGGAATGATGTTGCATTGAAAGGTATCAATACTGCATCGGAGAGTCAGGACACAGATACGACAAAATTTTGGCTTTGTGAATTTATCCTGGAGGACAAAGCTTCTAAAAAGCTTCTCCTTGGTGTAAAAAGACTGGGTGTGTTTTTTATTAAGTCCAAAAAAAAAAAAAAGTTACAAAACTATTAAAAGCTGCCCAGGTAACATGGCAAAGGCAGGAAAGGCTTCTGCAAAGGCTTCTGCAGCAACAATTGACTTGGTCTGGTTGCACATAACCCAGATTCTCAGCTGGTGTAAACTGTCATTGTTTTGGAGTTCTGAGAATTTACATCAGCTGAGAATCTGGCCCATGTAAGGTTTTTTTCTATTGCTATTTTTCTTGTTAAATGTGCAGCTAAATATATTTAAGTTAAGCATATGCCATCAACACGCAACGGGAATGACTTAATATTTCTCTGTTAACCTTAGTGTTTGCATCTGTTGCTTTTGTTATGTTGGCTATACATGATGAACAGATTTTTTACAGTTAATCTCTTGTTTAACAAAATATACCTGCACTTACTAAATGGTCCTGATTAGATGTTGAATTTCACCCCTGACTGGGCTAAAGGGGCGAGTGTTTACTGTGAGGACTGAATTGGCAAACGAGAAGATAAAAACGAAAGGTCCCAGTCTGACAATCGCTTCTGCATGTGTGCGACTTTATTCGTGCAACTAATTTCATTAAAATTAATTGAACTATTAGTGCGCATACATTTGTGCATGCGCATCCTGATTGTGGGATTGGGGCCTTCATTTAAAAAAACCATATTCTTATGGTTTAGAAAGTATTGCAGTATCCACAGCTCTTTCATGCCGTCCATTCTCTCTAGTTCATTATATTAGCCTAGGCCTTTTGAGTAAGTTAAACTCCTAATTGACTGATTGGATTAACAGGACACCATCAACTTGAAATCTAGTCAGGATATATCTTTCCTGCAGAGTTTAATTTGAGTGAGTTAGCCTAGCTCGAGTCAGAGCAGCCACACCGCAGAATGATACTGGAAGAGTTGTCTTAGCCGTTGAGGAGTTGTGCTGACTGGAGCTGTAGCCTACACCCCCTGAGGGGCCAGCCAACTCGAGTGAAAAGCCAACTCGAGTTAAGGGTTTTTGTGTGTGGATGGGATTCAAGTTAGGGGCAACACCCATGTTATAACTTGGGCTGTGAAGACAAGCCCTCAGTTTCAAAGATAAAAGCACCTCTCTTTGAGGCCTCGCCACCAATGTTAATGGTTTTACAATTCAACGTACCTATCTTTGTAAATGTTTTTCTGTCCCCTTTTGCTTACATGAAAGACTCACGCAAACAGAATAAGGCCCCAGTCCTGCAAGAGTCCCCATGGGAGGGGATGATATGGGTCTATATATATTTTCTCCCCTCAAATGTGGTTGTGCTGAAGCACTGAAGTCAGTGGGAGCTGCAGGTGCTTAGCACCTTGAGGAAACAGATCACAACAATGCTGGGTTTGAGGACTATGTAGAAAAATCATGATTATTTTTTTACATTATGGGACATATTGTTAAGGTAGGAGGCACCGAGTGGTGCTGTTCCCTAGTCATACAATTTCCATATTTTGTGCAGGGACTGTTCAGTTTCTGAAGAAATGCTGCATCGTCAGTTTGCTTTGTAATTCAGATTCCTTGTGTGTGTGTATGTGTGTGCGTTGGGGGAGCTGTGGCAAACAGCAAGAAAGCTGTTCTCTGCTTTAATCTCTCTAACTGGAGTCAATGCTTAGTGCAGAGTTGCTCCTTGAGAATTGGGCATTGGTTTTTGAGCTGAGATTTGAGAAAGGGTTTGCCTGTGAGACATTTGTGACCACCTCTGTTCCAGGACCGGTATGTATGGTATAAATAAACCAGATACACTAAAAAAAAAAAAAAGACAAACCCCACCCCTCGACTTTATGTCACTGATTTCTCCTCCACCAGGAAGCTGACCTCCAGGGCTGCTACCACTTTGCAGCAGGGTGACAATATTTCCCCTCCCAAACCTCATCCCTGGCTCTTTCAAAGAGCTTGATTCTGCAAGATGCTGAGCACTCTCATGGACCCAGCCACGGATGTAGGCGTGTGCCAAGTGTCTTGCTGGATTGGGAAGAGAGTGCCCAGCATCTTGCAGGTCTGAGCCCAGAAACAAGAACATAGATTTTCCTCGTTGTGCAAAATAACTCACATTGCAGCTGAAACAAAGCATGGCAGAGTAGAATTCTTCAGAGTATTATGATTAAGGCTATTTTGTCACAGATATTTTTAGTAAAAGTCACAGAGAGGTCACTGGCAAAAAAGCAAAATTCACAGAAGCCGTGACCTGTCTGTGATTTTTACTAAAAATATCCCTGACAAAATGGGGATCTGCGGGTCTGCCTGAAGTGGGGCAGCTGCGCAGGGGCTAGGAGTTGCCTGCAGCAGCTGGGGGCTGCAGGGTACCCCTGCTGCCTGCAGTTCCAGGCCTCCTCCTGCTGCTCGTGGGGTCCGGCAGCTGTGGGGCACCCTGCCACCCACGGTAGCTTGGAGCTCCGGGTACCCCGCAGCTCCCCGCCCCTGTAGTGCTGGGGGACCCTGCAGCTCCCGACCACCACAGGCTGAAGTCACAGAAGTTGCTGAAAGTCACGGATTCCATGACTTCTGCGACTAAATCGTAGCCTTAATTATGATCAAATAAAACTGGTGAGGAAATAACCGAAACAGTTTTGTAACCTTACGCATGTGCAGCATTTTTAATCAAACTAGAGCAAATAGCATCATGATTAGCAATGAAAAATTACTTTGTATTAGAATTTACTTAATGTTGTCGGTAAGTCATATATAGAACATTATCAACCTGATTCTCTGCTTCTATAAATGGGCTAGCTCCATTGACGTCAGCGGAGCTGTGTCGATTTACAGTGGCTGAGAATCAGGCCATATTTCTAGAAGCACTTAATTAGAATGTTGTCATTTTTCCCTGCCCAGGGTATATTTGCTTTCCTTCCTAGAGGACTGCTTAAATATCCTACTTTAAAACAATGGCTTTTCTCCACGGAGAACAATATGATATGCCACTGTTGAATTAATACCTCCATGAAAGAGGAGTATGTTCTCTCATGATGTACCCCCTTTCTGCATGATTTATGGTTTCATGCATTTTCATTTCACGCAGGCTTCTCTTTTTTAGTTATTTAGCACCTTACATCACTTTCCCCCCACTTTCTACCTCAATTTAAACTTCCTTTTTGAAGTGCCTTTTTTAACACTTGTTGCTAATGGAAAGTTACAACCCAGCTTTCTACAGGCAGGGTTCTGTCAGTATCTCCTATACTGTTGATGCAAATGTACCAGATTGCTAATTCCATTGTTCCCATAGAGACAATTCTGCATGGAGGGGGAAAGCATTTAAAATAGTGTTTATATCAAAATCAATATATCTGAAGATTTCATTGCTACTTGCAGTAACTGCTGAAGGCAGAATTTCTTGCTCAGAATCCAGTTTTATCTTCCACGTGGTCACACACTTGTACCTTTTCAAACAAATTACAATAACTTCTATGACAGTAGGGTATGAAGCCACAAATAACATATACAGGTGCCACCTTTATTTAGTGGAGGAAGGGTAAAATGGAAATGGACTGTGAAGGAGAGAGCCATCTTCAATAATTATTAGTTACATGGGAAATATTCTTATTTACAGGCATATAGATTTTTCTTTAAAGCTCTCTTTGCACTGAAAGCAGCATGTCAATTTCTCTGCCTTTCACCCCCTCTTTCTTGGCCTATTGCAGCAAGTTGGAATGCCTGCTACACCTGGTTTGGGGCTCTCTGGAAACTTGCTAAAAATGACATCGTTGCAATTCTTTATGTGATTGATAGAAGGTGTCCTGTGAGGTAGCTGGATCCAGATATTCACCTCTCTAATGTGTTTAAGCTGAAGCTGCTAATGTAATAATACCTAACTCTTATACATCTCTTTTTTCATCTGTAGATCTCAGAGCTTTACAAAGGAGGTCGGTATCAATGTCCCCATATTGCAGATGAGGAAACAGAGGCACAGAGCGGTGAAGTGACTTGCACAAGGACACCCGTTAGGCCAGTAGCAGAGCTGGGGATCCAAGTCGTGGGGAAGAAGCATTGCCAAGTTATCAGGAAAGAACTGAAAAGTGCAGCCAAAAACTGGACTGCACCATTGACTTTGACAGACACATGTAATATACTCCATGGTATAATTAAATTCACATTGTTCCCTTTTCCCCATTAGCCCTAAAAGGACAAATGCTGAATACCAGGGGGAGGAGTTAATGCCGGTACAGGAGGTTCAAACCTCACTGGTGACACACATATTTTCACAAGTGTCACAGTATTTTTTTCCTGAAAGGTCTAGCTCTTGTAGTCCTGGGATCATTCCCCTCTATTTGGCATTGGTGAGGCCTCATTTGGAGTACTGTGTCCAGTTTTGGGCCCCATATTACCAGAAGGAAGTGGAAAAATTGGAAAGAGTCCAGCGGAGGGCAACAAAAATGATTAGGGGGCTGGAGTACATGACTTATGAGGAGAGGCTGAGGGAACTGGGATTGTTTAGTCTGCAGAAGAGAAGAATGAGGGGGGATTTGATAGCTGCTTTCAGCTACCTGAAAGGGGGTTCCAAAGAGGATGGATCTAGACTGTTCTCAGTGGTAGCAGATGACAGAACAAGGAGTAATGGTCTCAAGTTGCAGTGGGGGAGGTTTAGGTTGGATATTAGGAAAAACTTTTTCACTCAGAGAGTGGTGAAGCACTGGAATGGGTTCCCTAGGAAGGTGGTGGAATCTCCATCGTTAGAGGTTTTTAAGGTCAGGCTTGACAAAGCCCTGGCTGGGATGATTTAGTTGGGGATTGGTCCTGCTTTGAGCAGGGGGTTGGACTAGATACCTCCTGAGGTCCCTTCCAACCCTGATAGTCTTTGATTCTTTGTTTCTGTGATTACATGAGCATTTAGGCTTTCATTAAAAAAAATGTTTCTGTGTTTATTGCTGAGAACAGCTTGAAATGTGACCCCAAGGGCTCCAGATCTAGAATTCAAATAAAAACCCCTCTCCAGTTGAGCGTTTTATGGAACCTGACTAATGTCATATAATGCTTGGGTTTGGCCATGCTACTGTCCAGCGGTTCGAGCGCAGGTCTGGCCATTAGGGGGTGTGGCTGCTGTTCCCAACTCAGCTACAGAGAGGGAGTCAGTGCCTGCATTTCCCACTTACATAACACTCACTTTCCCTGTTCCAAAGTAATCAGGCCCTTTTTTGGTGACCTTTGGCATTTTACTTTATCTGCTCTGTGCCTCAGTTTCTCCATGTATAAAACAGGAAGAATACCTTCTGCACAGAGAGATGTGTGGCTTAAATGTTAATTTTCTGTCAAAAATCCTTTAGCACCTTTCTTGGGAGGGTTGCATGGAAGCACACAGTATTACTACAAATAGCTACTTAGCTCTAGCACATTATAACAAACAGGTGGTGTTCTTTAAAGCTGCTCATGGGTAAAAGGAACCCACCAAAACCTTAGAGAAACATTTTACTTAGGGTGCGAGCTCTCTGTGGCCAGGGCCGAGTGTTTGTTCCACGTTAGGTCCTGCTGGGGCCTCCTAGCTGCTACTGACACTCAAATGATAATATTTAGAAATCATTTTGCTCATCTATGAGGTAAATGTCAAGCACTGAGTTATGCCAGCAGGCGAGGTCCATGTGTTGGGAGCAGGTGAACCCGTGGGGCCCATATATTTGCATGCTCAGCGCTCTCAGTTGGGGCCAGACTCTCAAAAAGAGCTCAGCTCCCACTGAAGAACCTAATTAAGAGGTAAGTTTGGAAAAAGACCTCAGCACTCAGTAGCTCCAGTTGTGACGCCTATGGGCAGATTTTCACTCGTGCATCCAGAGTGCTCAGCTCTTTTAAAAATTTGGCTCCGACTGCAGGGGGAAGAGTTCTGGTCCAAAACCCACTGGAGTGTTCTAAGGCCTGGTCCCACTGACTTCAGGGGGCTTCGTTCCCTAAAGGTCTGCTCCAAAGATCCCGTTTTCACACAAGGTGTCATGAGTATCTATATTAAGGGCAATACAGACTACACCTACCCTATGATAAACGTGATCGGACCCAGGCCTGCTCCGGTGGTGGTTTTGCGGTTGACAAATGCAGCAGGAGCAGGGAGAACTATGGCCTTATCGCCATTAGATTTGCTCCCCCCTTTTGTTACTCCATTGGTGACAGCAGTTCCTCCAGTGTAGGCAAGGGGCAGGTGGCCACTAGCCTTTTAACAGTCTAATGAAGCAGCTTGGTCTGGTGCACAGGGCACTGGGGCTGGCCTCAGGAGAGCCGGGGACAAGGCCTCGGCTGGTGTCAAACGTCATAGGTCCACAGTCAATGGAGCAATGACACTTTACACCCCCCCCCGGGGTGTCATCCTAGCTCTGCTATTGGCCTGTTGCACAACCTCTGGCAAATCTCCGTGCCTCTCTTTCCCACCTCCATTGCAGGGACTACATACAGTGCCTAGCACAATGGGGCCTCAGTCTCTGGGTGCTGCAGGCGTACAACCATGATAACGATAATAGATGTGGTCTAACCCTGCTCTGAGCATAAAGCAGGGGTGGGCAAACTTTTTGGCCTGAGGGCCACATTGGGGTTGCAAAATGGTATGGAGGGCTGGGTAGGGAACCAAACAGCCTGCCCTGCCCCCATCCGTCCCCTCCCACTTCCTGTCCCCTGACTGCCCCCCTCAGAATCCCCGACCCATCCAACCCCCCCTGCTCCTTGTCTCCTGACCACCCCCTCCTGGGACCTCTGCCCCAACTGCCCCCCGGGCCCCTACCCCCTATCCAACCCCCCCTTCTCCCTGTCCCCTGACTGCCCTGACCCCTATCCACCCCCCCGCCCCGACAGGCCTCCTGGGACTCCCACACCTATCCAACCACCTCCTGCTCCCTGTCCCCTGACTGCCCCCGGGGCCTCCCACTCCCCGCCCCCTTACCATGCCGGAGCCAGCCACGCCGCTGTGCATCCCGGCAGGAGCGGCGGGCCGGAGCGCTGGTGGTGCAGTGAGCTGAGGCTGTGGGGGAGGGGAGACAGCAGGGGAGGGGCGGGGGGCTAGCCTCCCTGGCCGAGAGCTCAGGGGCCGGGCAGGATGGTCCCGCAGGCCGGATGTGGCCCACGGGCCGTAGTTTGCCCACCTCTGCCATAAAGGCTGCTTGATGGCCTTTGCTAGAATTGCCACCATCTGAGAAGCTGCACTGGTGATTGTAGCAGTAGGGAATTTGGGGGACAAAGCCTGGAATGGAACAGGAATGTGCCTAAAGTTTCCAGGAGGCATCAAGCAACTCCACAAAGTCTCTATAGAAATGAACAAAAGCCAGGAAATGAACATTGACTGCGGACGCCCTGCCTTTGCTTCATGCTTTTGTGCCTCTGTTTATCCAGCATGGTCCGAGTGAGAGAGAATAACCGCACTAACTTTGGAGTTCCTGACTTTTATTGGCTGCTGCTTAACCTGATTTAGCTATAGGCTTAGCATGAGTTGTAGAGAGTCAGGTGAAACTGAAAAGCACTACAGCCATTCTTAGCCCAGATAACGTTTACTCCTTTTTAATTTCTGTCTTCAAAGAACTTCACAGAAATGGCTCTGTAAGTAGTGATTTTCTTTTTTAATTAGTCTGGTCATTCGTATAGTTCTTCCATCCATCATCACAATTACGTTATAATGCCCATGTCAGGGAGAGAACAGAAATCTGGCTGGCTTGTAAGAGGGAGGAAATTAATATTGATTTTTTTGGTACTGACTCTCATTATGAAGATCATAGTAGGTTATATTAATTCTGCGTACCTGCCCCAATCTGAGCTTGACTCGAGTACACAGAGTTTACAGTTTGACGTTGTGTCTTCATGCTCGCAAAGGCTGTTGTTTTGTTTTGTTGTCTGAGAGAGGCCTGGATGTGTTGCTGGCTGTTGATGACACTAACAGGGCTGGCTAATTTATTGTGTTATGACACAGGATATATGACGATGTCTCTCTCCGAGACCCGCTCTCACAAATGTGTGATGCTGCTCAGTCTTGCTACTGCTTCATGCCAAGTCTCGCGCTGTGCAAATTACAAATATTTCCGTGTCTCTTTTAAATGTTTTTGTGCTCTTGAGACAACCCCTCCCCTCCAGTTATTTACTTTTTATCACACCAAAAATCTTTCCAGCACTTGTGGCTGCCAAGTTACATTTTTGGAGTTGATTAAGCAGGGCTGGGATTGAGCACCCATATACTGGCCCATTAAAAAGAGAAGCTTAAAGAGAAAACAGTCCTTGTTTCTAATACAATCAGAAGGTGGGTGGGAAGGGGGCAGAGCTTTCTGATTTGCTCCTTAGTGTAAACATTAGTGGCTTGTACCGACAAGAGGCCGTGTAGTGTAGGCATTGGACTAGCACTCAAAATACCTGAGTTCAATTCGCACCTCTGCTGTGGTCTCTGTGTGTGACCTTGGTTGAGTGGCCCTAAAATAGGGGTAATGCTCCCTTTGCCCAATTTCTTTATATTGTTAGATCTTTGGGCCGGGAACTGTCCCTTAGAATGTTTTATGTACAGCGCCTAGCACAATGGAGCCCTGATCTCAGATCGGAGCTTCCATAATGGTGATGATGAGGGTTTGAGAATGGCGGGGTACAAAAGCCCCTGTAAAAGGCCCATCAAGAGTCAGCGCCTGAGCTGTGTGAAACCAAATGGGATTATCGGCTATTGCCATTCACTAGCGGTTAGTGGTCACGCTCACAATGGGCTAGGCACTTTCCACATTAAAATAATGGCCTGGAGATTAGTGTTTTGTTAACTGAGGTCATATGGATCTCACAAGCTGGGAGGAAGGAGCAGGGGAGGTGGGGGCGGGATGGGGGCTGCCGTCACCCTGTGGGCCCCACATGTAATCTAGAAGGCAACCTTCAGCTGCCTGCATCTTCCATGTGTAGCTGGAGCCTGTGGATGTCCAACCACCGGCCCGTATCAAGAGGCAGCAAGGCATACAAGAACCGCTAGTCTCTAAATGGTGGCAGATGGAATTTTTATGCAAATTAGATGTGGCCTCCAGTCTCGTGGCATGTTGCCAGCATGGTGCCTCTCCCTCTTCCCCCTCCCTCCCCCAAGCTGAGCAAAGTTTGGGCCCTGACATCTCGGTGACTCTGCCTGCCGTGACGGAGAGTGATTTAATGTTGTATCGTTTTAAAGTTTTCCGCCAAGCATTTCATCTGTGAGTGCCAAGCACAATCTGGCTTTCATAAGGGATATGTTCGCCCACCCTGCATGAGGAACATGGTCCCTGAAAATGATAGCTCGAGGGAGGAGAGTGGAAAATTAGGCATAGCTAGGGCTGGCCAGAGTGTCTGGAGAAGGCTGCCAATGATTCGTGAGCGGCAGCCAGTCCAGAGCTGGGTATTGCTGGGCAATATATTCAGATTTTTTTTTTAAAGGCTAGAACAATTCCAACAGCGTCTCTGTCTGGTTCCTGGCAATCCAGGGAAGGAGGGTCTGTGCTCCTTGCTGAGTGGCGATGGATTCCTCCCCTGCCAGGACATTTTTTGGTCAGGCTTTTGGGCCCCCATTGGGCAAGGCACTTAAGCATGTGCTTAGTTTTACACATGGGGCTCACCCCATCCCTGTTCACCAAGGCACTTAATCACATGCTGAAGTCAACAGACATAAATAGGCGCTCAGAGTTAAGCAGGTGCTGAAATGCTTTGCTGCATAGTAGCCTTGGAGATTAGCGGGCCCCACCGTGCCCTCTCCAGCAACAACCCGAGGAGGGAAAGGGAAACTGAAACGCCCCATCTGTGGAGCAGAGGTAGGGCTGCCCCCTCAGCCAGTGGGTGTATTGCGTGTGCTGAGGAGCTCTGCAGGAATAATGGGACACCTGCAGGTCAAGGATATCGCCATAGAGAACTGGTGCCTCCACACTACACTCCGGCTCCTCACAGCCTCATACAGCCTGGCTCCCTCACACTCTGTGCTGCCACACAGTGCTCGACAGTCGCTGTCCCCGCAACCTGCCACAGAGGGGTCCAATGCCCCTGGGCTCTGCCATTTCCCCAGCATCGCCCCTCCCGATCTGCAGGGCCCTGCAGAGTGGCTTCCTCAGGACTGGAAAATGGGGACGATGACTAGGGTTGCCAGGTGTCCGGTTTTTGACCGGAACATCTGGTCGAAAAGGGACCCTGGTGGCTGTTAAAAGTCCAGCTGGCAGCGCAGTGGGGGCAGGCAGGCTCCCTGCCCGGCTCCGTGCGGCTCCTGGGAAGTGGCAACATGTCCCTCCAGCTCCGGGAACCACGGCCAATGGGAGCTGCGGGAGTGGCACCTGTGGGTGGGGGCAGCGTGCCGAGCCAACTGGCCGCCCTTCCAATTAGGAGCTGGAGGGACATGTCACCGCTTCCCGGGAGCTGCCTGAGGTCAGTGCTTCCTGGAGCCCACACCCCGAAACCCGTCCTGTGCCCCAACCCCCTGCCCCAGCTCAGAACCCCCTCCCACACCCAAACTCTCTCGCAGAGCCCCACACCCCAACCCCTGTCCCAGCCTTGAGCACCCTCCCTCACCCTGAACCCCTCATTTCTGGTCCCACCATGTCACCTGAACCCCCAGCCCAGAGCCCATACCCCCTCCTGCACTCCTACCCCAGCCCTGAGCCCCCTCCCACACTCCGAGCCCCTCAGCCTAGGCCCCCTCCTGCACCTCAAGTCCCTCATCCCCAGCCCCACCCCAGAGCCTGGGCCCAGAGCCCTCATCCCCTCCCACACCCCAACACCCTGCCTCAGCCCAACCGCTCATTCCTGGCCTCAGCCAGAGCCCTCACCCCCTCCGGCACCCCAACTCCATGCCCCAGCCCAGTGAAAATGAGTGAGTGAGCGAGGGTGGGGGAGAGCGAATGACGGAGGGGGGGGGGCGGAGTGGGCAGGGGCGGGGCCGCAGGGCAGGGGGTGGGGCAAGGTTGTTCGGTTTTCTGCAATTAGGAAATTGACAACCCTAATGATGATACTATGTGGCCAGTGTTTCTTCCCACTGCCCCACCCCAGCTCCACCCACACTGGCCACCCTAAACATGCAGAGTGGAGGGGATAATCGAATCAGAATTGGGGGCGTGGGGAACAGGGCAAATTTTGCTCTCCTGCGGGTATAAATTTGGAGTAACTCCACTTCTTCCTGAGAGTAGAATGTGGCCCTATGGAGTCCTGATTGCTGCCAGAGGAAGAGGCAATAAAAAGCCCAGTTAAAGCAGAAATGCTTTTTAAGGAGAACGAGGGTGTCCTGGTGGTTAATAGGGATGTTTTTAGCCGGAGGCCCTGTATATACAACAGTAAATAAGCTTTCCTTTCCCATGGACTTTTGTTTAGGGTATTCTTCTTAAAAGCTCCTTCTGGCATGACATAAAGTAACAGCGTCCCTTTCTCACTCTGTGTGTTCTGAAGAAGTAACTGCTGCCCCCAGAGAATCTCTTAAAAGGCAGAGGGTTTCATTCAGGCTCTTTCTTGAGCAGCAAAATGGATTCTGGTTTAAGAACACGTTGGCCAACAGATTTTAGCTAATGTTCTTAATCACTAATGTAGACAGGGTGAAACACCATAAAATATATTTGCTGGTGGTGGTCATCCCCAGGGTTTAAAGGTGCTAAAACCTGTCTCCGCTGGTGTTTTTAAAAACGCACGGGTGTAAAGGTGCTAGCTAACCTTTTTAGCTACCCTAGACGAGGGCTCAGGTACAGAGCCACTGGAGTAACAGAGGAGAACTTGGCCCTGAGGTTTGGAACGTCACTTTCCTTTCCCCAGCTGTGTGTGGCGCATTAGGAAAAAAAAGATGTGCAAATACATAATTTTGCTATGCCTATTTTAGGAATACATAGGACTGCGTGAATACCTGAGTCAGATCACTTTTAGCTCTCAGCACTATTTTCAAGCTGCAGCAGTTGTGTACTCACATCGCACAATTTATAGTTTCACTCCAGGGAATTACTGCTTTGTTGGCAGGTAGATTACTGTCTAGTCCTAGCATCTACCCCCAGGAAGGGAAAACAACAAACTGTGTTGCAGTGTTTTCATCTGAGTTGTAGAACTGAATCCATACAAATGGCTTTTTAGCCTTTGCTTGGGCATTGCAAAATGCAGCCTTTGGTGCCTAATGGGACATTTTCATGATGTGCTTTCATTTTAGTGACAGGGAGAGTGATGAGATGAGTTAGCAAGTCTTACACTTTGTCATCTTACTTTGGTCAGGTGTTATTTTTTCTTGCCCTGGGAGCAAGAGAACGGGTGTGAGTCTACTGCCTCCTATTGTATAATCAGTTCACAATTTTCTGGTGTCAGGAGAACACTTGGAACTTTTTTTTCCTGGTAAAAACTTTTTTTTCCTCTCCATTGCTGCTTTCTTATGTTGGAAGCATAGGTGCAGAAACTAGGGGTGTTGGGGGTTCTGCTGCACCCCCTGGCTTGAAGTGGTTTCTATTATATACAGGATTTGCAGCTTGGTTCAATGGCTCTCAGCACCCCCACTATACAAATTGTTCCAGCACCTCTGGGTGGAGGCTTTCTAATCAGATAATGTCTGAACCTTGCAATCTCTGCTGTCAATTTTAGTGGATGTATAAAAATAACTTTTTTTTGGAGGGGGTGTGCTTTTTTTTAGGAGCCAAAATAGAATTGGATGGCAGTTTATTTCAGAACAACCCTACAAAGGGTTATCTCAGTAAAGACTGCTTTGAATTTTATTTTTATCTTCATGTTAAAAGAAAATCTCAATCATCTTGTCTGAAGAGCTTCCATGGCTTGATTTTTTAAGAAGCTAAATTATAGATTCTCTGGTCTAAATTTTTAAGTGACTAATGATTTTGGTTGCCCAGTTTGGGATACTGTAAAGGGACATGAATTTCAGAGGAAGGGCACTAAATACTCTCTGAAAATGAGGTGTCTCTAATTGGGCATCAAAAATTAAAGCACAAAAATATCACTTGTTGGAATATTTTGCACTTGAAATTACGGTTCCAGTCCCCAAATTTGTTGCTTCCTATGGATGGAAAGGTGATTTTTTTTTAAGCTGAAGTATCGTGGAATAAAATGTCACAAAAAAAAACAACAAACCCCAAACATTTTCTGAACAGGAAAAACAAATATCCAACAATAACACAAATATTTATCTTAGATCATCCAGGGAAAGAACATTAGCACTTGAAATTAGAATCAGACTTTAGAATTTGGGCTTCTTCACAGATGAAAATACAAATGTCTTTCAGATTTTTAAGGCCCTTTCCTGAAGTGTGTTTCGGGCTGTACTGAAACTGTAAATGTGATTTGTACTCTACAAAAGTGGTGATCAGTCAAACAAATAAATATATATATATAGAAAAGCCACACAACACAGTGGGCTTTGAAGATTTCAAGAAATTGGCCTTAAGATCAAAGTCTTCAGCAGAGTTAGGAAATCCACCTTTTCGTGTGTGCATGTTTGTTAAAGGGATCAAAGCTCTATAGACACCCAAGACAAGACAAACATTTGATAATTGAAGGAGACAGGCTCATGTTGGCTTTGGGGCTTTTAGCAGGATGTAGGTGACAGATCCCACTCAGAGGGACCCTGCCTCGGCTGGACTCGGCTTTCCCAGGGAGGTGATTGTGCAGCACTGCCCAGGCAGGAAACAACAATCCAGCCTCAACTTTCCACCTCCCCGCCCCAAGGATTTTGGGCAGGAACCTACTTACAAAGCTGCCATCTAGAGGCGCTTTCCTGCGGTGTATATAACAGCGAGGCAGCTGGAAAGAGCACTCAGTCTCTTGAACACTGCTCTGCAGCCGGGGTCTGAAGGCAGGAGGAGGGGGAGAGCCCAGCCGGTAGGTAAGGCAATGATCTCTGCTCTGCACTGCTCTGCTCCTGGGGCAGGGCGCGTGTCTGCTCTAGGGGGAAATTCACCCCGGCTGGGAAAGGGGCGGGGGGGCATTGGAGAGCTGCCTTGTATAAAGGGCTACTGTATTCCAGCTCTCCCGAGACTTGTTAGGAAAACCTGCCACGCGTGGGAGCCGCGGGTCCTTCCCCGGGGCTGGCTCGGGGCAGCCTGGAGGTTGCCACGTGCAGGTTTGTGCCGGGGCAGTTAGGGGTGTCGGTGATAACCTCGGACCCTCCCTCCAATCCCAGGCTGCTCCGCTCAGGCAGCTGCAAAGCCCCGCGGTGCACAGAGCCCTGGTTCTGGGTGAGCCCCGGGCTCATCGAATTGGATCTTTTTGTCTTTCCCTCTTGCCCGACCTTCGCGCAGAGGCGAGCAAAGGCAGGAACCGGAGCGCAGCTGCCTGGCCACGAACGCCCCCTTTGAGAGGGGCTGGGGCGGTGTGTGGGGCAGGCGGCTGCAGGGCGGGGAGCTGGAAAGTGAGCCCAGCCCGTTGTGAGCAGCGAAGCAAGGAGGGTTCAGCACGGGAGAGCGCCTCCTTCAAGGGTTTCTGGAGGCGTTTGGGGACGGGCGTTGAAGGGCCGCAGCGGTCGCTTTCTGTCCTTCCTCGGGCGCAGATGTTGTCTTTGTGCCGGTGCCTTGCTGGGAGCACAAGGTGGGGGGTGAAGGAAGGGTGCGCCGCGTTGCTTTTTATTGCATGCCTGGCAAAGAGAGCAGCGCCTTGCTGGAGCCTCTTCGCGACTTTTCACCAGCTGGGGGCCCGATTCGCCTCCCATGGGGCAAAACTGCCACTGGGACCAGGATCGGGCCCGTAAGAGGGAGCGTATCTTTGTTGTTGTTGTTGCAATTCATCCTTCCCCTTAGGAATGTTTCCAGGGAAAATCATTCCCCAGGCTTCTAAAGCAGGGCGCGCGCGTCTCTTCCCATTGTTGGGGTGAAATGTTGGAGCAAGAAATACGGCAGGTATTGGATGCAAAAATGTAAAATGAGCTTGCAAACCCCAACTATTCCCCCCAGCCTGGGTGTGTGGGGGAGTCATCCCCCCACGCCCCTAAGAGAATCCTGTGGAATGAAAAGCAACCCCCTCCCCCGCCAGACCGATCGGACCTAAAGATATATGGTGTTGTTCTATGAAGTAATTCACACGATACAGAGAGAACGGCCCCATTAGCAGCAATCCTCAGAGGATCTATAAATATCTCCTAATGGGGGCCCATCCACTTTCTGGATTTGAGATGCCTTTACACTCTGAACAGTAGCTTTTTGTGCGACTGTTTCAGGCATAAAGTCAAACTGTTTCCATCCATGGGGAGAATGCGGGAGCTGCTTGGGTTTAACACAAACGGAAGGGAACACAGGCTAGCAAAGTGAGCAGCATAACTGGATCTAAGCTGCTTATATGTGCTCCAGCATCTCTCTCGAAAGTATTCTGCATAGCCACTGTCCACGCTTGTCTGAGAGGGACTTTAAAGGCCAGGCCTATTGATGGTGCAATGCAAACATTTGGCAGACGGAGAAATTCCCTCTCCCTGGGTTTGAAGAGGTGGTGATTGGAACAGTATCTTCCTGGAGGCTAGTTCTGCTGTCAGTTGTACCCTGGTGTAAATCCAGAGTAGCTCCGTGGAAGTTAATGGATCTCCTGTGGCGTGGCTGGGAACAGCGTGGCTGGTTGGTAAGTGCTGACAGCATGCTTGGCACTTCCCAAGAGACACAATGGAGAGGGTGCCTGCGCTGACACTTCACAGGTGAAGGGCTTGATCCTGCAAACACCTACCACTGAGTATAGTGCTGGCGTCAGACTCTGTAAGTGTTCCCAGGATCAGGCCCTAAACACCAAACCAGAAAAGACCCTGGGAAGACCCAGGAAGGATTAACACAATGATATTACACCCATACAGTAATGGCTGAGGGTTTTCAATACCAGGGTAACTCACTCTCAGGATAGCTTGCCCTATCAAGCGGGACAGCGAAAAGTACCTTGCCTAAATACTTTTTCATAGCAGATAGTTCTTATCAGCCCAAAGCAAGCCAGCGAGAGGGAAGAAGGGGAGGAGAGTGTAAAGCTGTCGGGAATTGGCTGGCTGAGACACAGATAGTGGGAATGATGGCAGAATTGCAGACCAGAATTAGCTTGAAGAAATCTCAGAACAACTCTTTGTTAGGGGTCCAGTGTATATTGGTGGGTCGGGTAGCTACTCTCTTCTCCTGTACTGAGCTCTCTAATTTAAAACGGATCGTTCCTTTAAATGGAAGGTGACATCAGTTCGCAGCCTTCCATGCTAACCCACCATGGTGTGTAAAAAGCAAGCTGAGCCCAGAAAGGGCCAATGGCTTTAGTCAGCCTCACTGAGGGCTTTTTTTCCCACCCCCGAAACTAATCTGGATGGGAATCTGAGCTCTGGGTACACAGCCAATCCCAGACGACAGACAGACTGGCCCTTTGCATGCTGTAATCTCTGAATATAGCTGTCAGGATTTCAATTCCAGCAGCTCCTGCCCAGATGGGGATTTGAGCACAATGGACCATATCAGCTTTCTGGATGGAGCTCTTTTATCACTGAGTGGGGCTGTGGGTTTATATAGATGCACACATGGAGGTACTCACACACACAGGGCAAAGGGCTAGTGGCCTGCTAAGATTCACCCCATGTACAGGACGGCCCTAATTTGTATACAGTAAGATCACGAGGGTCATTATTTAATAAGTGGGCAAGATTGCATTGTTTTTGGCTTAGCTGGCTCACCAGACCAGCCAGCCTTGCGAGTCTCGGCTCAGTGGTGGCAGGTGGCCAGAGAGTCCTCACATCAGTTTAAGCTCTCTGCTTTCAAGGGATATTACGCTCCCGTTTTTGCTTACATTTCAACAGGGAATAGTTACGCTGTATGTTTTCTGTGACCCCCGATGACCTAACACCATGCATTGCCTTGGGTTGTCTTAGATTACATTTGCTTACAAGTAACCTTAGAGGCTTCCTAATGGTATGAGGATGATGTCTTCACCTTGACAGTTAACTTGGATCAGTGTCTTTGTTTGTGAAGTCAACCGTTCATTCAACTGTTAATAGATCTCCCTAGATCAGGGGATGCCCTTCCAGTCTGCTTTTTAGGCATCCAAAGCAGTGTGTGTGTGAGGGGAGGGGGGCTAGTTTTACAAAAGGGGTAAATGTGACCCAAAGGTAAATCCTTTTGAATTGGGGGGCAGTATTGCCAATCCCCACTCTTCAAAAATCATGAGTCAGACCCCCCCCTTCAGATCACATGATTGGCTTAACAATCATGAGATTTTTTTTTTAAAGTCAGGGTGCTGTTTGCTTTCTGGGTTTTGAGGGACTAGGGCATAGAGGGGTCACATTTTCAAACTTTTCTCCACAACCGTGAGGCCTTGAAATGTTTTTAAAAAAACTGAAAGCAGAGATTCTCCCATAATCCTGCCGGCAACTGCAACTTTCACATTTTGACTTGGAACGCCAGGTCGCTGAAAACAGACTCCTTTTTTTATTTATAGCCCTCTCCCCGAGATGTCCCCTGGCTAAGATCTTGTTGGGGACTTTATTTCCTGTGCAAACTTAACGCCATTCACAGCCCTCGTGCTGAGGACGAGAGAGCCTCTCGATAGGAAGTTTTATATGCTGATTTTTCCACCTGGGACTCACTGGGGCATGTGGCTTTAAGCCAGTGTTGTCTTAACTGAGTCTTCTAGTCTCCTCGGACCAAACGCATTGCTGATCTCGCTAGCGTAACACCAGAGAGGGCTTTGGCCCACCTTTGGCAGCTGGCTCATAAACACACAGCGCGCAGGTGGATAGTTTTGGCAGATGTGGCTGAGAAATCCTCAGCAAAATCTCCAAGGCAGATGGGCTCAGAATGTTTGATTTATTCCAGCAGAGGCCGGCCTCTCCTGAGATGCCGCAACAGCAAAGTGCAGGGAAACCTCT
Source organism: Mauremys mutica (assembly GCF_020497125.1). Lineage (NCBI taxonomy): Eukaryota > Metazoa > Chordata > Testudines > Geoemydidae > Mauremys > Mauremys mutica. Next base: position 78,826,595 of record NC_059081.1, on the reverse strand, counting down.
GTCTTGTGCCCTCTGACTTTCATGTCAGAATAAATCAAGAGGTTAGCATGAGCTTTCTCTCTCCCTGTCCTTTGCGCCAATAACAGCGGTTATTACAAAACTCTGGTGGCCTGTTCTGAGAATTGCTGAGCAGCTGGAAGTCCAGCTGAAGTCAGCAGAAGCTACGGTTGCTCAGCACTTGGGAAAACTCGAACCCAGTGGCTCCTGTCTATGGTACTTATCTTCCCCCCATCACAGCACCTCACAGTCTTTAATGCATTTATCCTCAGAACACCCCTAAGAGGCAGGGCAGGCCTATTCTCCCCATTGTACAGATTGGGAAACTGAGGCCCAGAGAGACTTGCCCAAGACACACTGGAAGTCTGGGGCATGGGAGGGGATTGAACCCAGGCTAGTGCCTAACCACTGGACTGTCCTTCCCCGTGATGGAGAAGGAAGAATCATTGAATGAATCGTCTTCAATCCATTCTTGCTCTGTGATGAGTTTGATTCTCTTTGTGTGAAATGAGACGTGTTCTGCCTTTAGAGTGAGTGGGACTTGTTGGGCCAGATCCTCAGAGGGTGTAAATCAATGTAGCTCTATTGGATCTGATTTACTGTGTTTTGCAGGCTTCTCTGTTTGTTGCGGCTGTTACACTACAGGAGTCAAGTAACACCTGTGGGAGCTAATGCCTTTTGCAGTGGGAAGTGCACATGGACCATCATCCTTCTAGCCCATGGACATTCTGAAGGCAGAGCTTTGGGAGCGAAACGGGCGTTGTTAAATAAAAAAGTAACCCGTTGTTTTAATAAGGACAGCCTCGCTTCAGCAAAACGAAGCTGCTTCAGCTCATGCCCAGTACTGGAGGAACTGCTCTTCGTGGCTAATCGTAGAGGACAGGATCTTATTCGAAGAGCTGTGTTCCTTGCTGGTTTCCATTCAGTTCTGGGCATGTGCCAAGCTGTAGTGTTTAAATAACAAGCTCAGAGAGAAATCTCCTCTGACCTATGCAGCGATGAGGATTTCATCTGCCAGACTCATAGCGAAAGGAATAACCCGACCGCTGTGGAAATCAGCGTGTTCGGGTCTCCTGGTAGCACTGCTACAGGCACTGTATAGAATGCAAAGGCAAGAGTTAGTGCACCTCAGAGAGGCGGTTAGATCTGCATGGGGAGGAGGGGGCCCTCAGGTGTACTTCCCATTGCAAAAGGGAACATGTCACTTGAACCGCGCTTTGTACGCAAGCAACTACCTCCCCGCAGGGCCGGGCTCTCCTCATGCACTCCTTGCCATTTCAGTCCCCAACAGAGTAGTGCTTCGAGCAGCCTAACGTTATCTCACGTGGGGCCGATTTTCCTTGTTAGTTCTTGCAACGTAGCAGGCCCCACAAACCCTGCTGAAGTGTCCCCTGTATCCGAAAGCTTCTTTAACGAGGAGAGAGGGAGAGCGGGGCTGGTCACAAATGCGGACTGCCGTGTAAATGCTCTCTTTGGCGTGGCACCGTAAACAGTTTCTTAAATCAAATTAATATTGCCCCAAAGGCAGCAGCAAAAAGCAGAAGGAGTGGGTCATAGCTACACCCTTTCCCTTTAACGGGAGAGGCTGTGTATGTGTACATAAAACCCCAACCCTTGGGCCTGGCAACAATCCAAGATGTCTAAATGTCAGAAAACAGTTCTGTCCTAAAGGGGAGAAGAGGAAAGGAAACATAAAATAAAGCCACGAAGTGAGGCAAAGATGGAGGAATTTCTTGTCCAGCTGACCCCTGGTGTAGCGCCCCTCCGGGCCCAGTGGGCCGAGGAAGTAAAGGGAAGCGCTACATGCTAAGGTGAAGGGACCAGCAGAACAACCCTCCTTTCCACACAGTCTGGGCCGGATTGTGGCAGTTCATTACTGCCCTGCCCTGCCTTGGAGGGGCAGCACTGCATGCTCTCCCTCAGTAACCCCACCCAGGTAGTCCTGCCCACCACTTACTCCAGTGCACTGGGAGGGAGTTGGTATGACATCCAGGGGGTTGTACCCTTTTCCTCTTGTCAGGCTGGTATGTAGCATCCCTATGGCTTGCGGAAGGGTCTGTTCTCTTGTGACAGCAGAGCTCTGTGACTTCAGAGCACGCTCAGCTGAATGACGATGGCGGCCTTTGTCCTGTTCTCAGTGACACTGGTTTATAAAGCGCGGGTAGCTCCACTGGAACCAGCAGGCCTGATTCTCCACTGCCCTGCTCCTGGTGTTGTCATTTACCCCAGTGCTAAGTGCATATAGGATGCTCCCAAACTGGGCCTCAGCGCTCCCTCTCCCCAGTGCTCAGGTTTCAGGCTCATTGTGTACTACCAGAAACAACTGCAGGCCATGGGGAGTTAGGCCCACTGGGGCGAACCCACAATGAGTGAGAGGAGAATTGGGTCCCAATTGCCCTTAACCCCTCACTCCTTCTGGCTGATCCGAGGCATAGCTGCTGCTCCTGGTCTTGGCTTCACACTCATGGCAACTAACTGGAATGGTTTCATTTTAAGTCTCAAATAATCACTTTGGAGAGCTCTGACCCTTTGCTTCCAAGGAGCTTGTCCTCAAGCTTTCTGTTGCTGCTACTGCATATGCGCAAAGATCGATGGCTAGCATATCCAGTAGGGCTATTAAAGATGTGGGGCATCTCATTAAATCCCTATTCACTTCTCCTTGTGGAGACCCTTCCCTGCTCATTTCCTCGCTGCACATTGATGTAATTCCTGGATGGTGATCTATGGCTTGTCTATACTTCGAATTAGCCCTGGTTTCTGCCATTGATATTGCTGTGCCCGGGCAAACCCCTAGTGGAGAACAGGGAAACTACAGGTGGATTTACTCCTTGAAACAGAAGTAGGTGTACTGGTTCAAATCATGGCTTTGCCTGTCTACACTAAGGGTTTGGTGCAACAAAACTGGCTGAAACGGGCTAAATCTAAGTGTAGTGTAGATATAACACACTGATCAGTGCATTTTAAATGTCTCTGCCTGATCCACAACAGATGTGAGTCTGTTACAGTTCCTCCTACTGTGCCTGGTCTTTTAGCGCATGTGATAGATACTCATACTTTTATCTCCTGAGATCCCTGGTTCAGTCAGCCATGTTGGCAGCCATCACATAGACAAGGTCTTAGAAAGGCTGACTTGCTGCTGTGGGTGGGTATTGTACTGTCCACAGGGCTGTTTGCCACTCCCGATGCGTGGCAGTAACTGCCACAATGTGCCCAGGATTTTGTGGAAAGCCGTAACATTCTGTTGGTCCCATCCTTCTGTTGGCAATACTCGTAACAAGTAGCTCACTTCTTTATCCACTCTGCAGACGGAGGAACTGTTGAAGCAAAAATAATAATAAAGCACATAAATAGAAAGTGTGTGGTGCTGAGAAAAAGGCTGAGCTTTAGCAGCTGGGGTGAGGGCATATTCTTAATTCCAAGATCTCGTCTAAAAAAGAAAAATGAGTCCTGCCACTCTAAGTTACACAGCAGTAAGGCTCCAGTTCTCTCAATGCTACATCATAATTGTTAAACACAGAGGGATGCTTCATTATGTGTAATTGAGGGGGGCCTGGATTGAAATTTGAAATTGGGAGGAGAGTACAAAGGTCTGAGGTCTACACTTCTGTTTAATGCATCTGGAGCTGTACTTGATGTGATGCTTAACAGAACCTGTGGTAACTGTTTTACAGTACTCTCTCAGCCAGAGCAATTCTACATTGCTTGCGGGAGTGCAGATAAAATGGCTTAAAGATTTCCCTGCTAAAAGCGATAGCATCATCTTTTATGTTGCAGAAGACCGAGTCAGCCGCGTGACATTTATTTGGCCACGGTGTACTTGGTGGATTTCACACCCAGGGACTACAGCCAACCTGCTGATGTCATACACAGACTAATAAAAAAGCACACAAAAAGCCAATGTTGTTTCTCTTTTGCAGACCAGCTGAGTTTTGTTGTGTGTTCCTCAGTCCCAGTTTGCTCTCCTTTTCTCTTTAACTGAAAGTAGTTTATGAGGATACGACACAATTTAAATAAAGCATCCAATGGACAAAATGTTTGCAGAGTGATAGCACAAGTGTTTTGATACAAGGACAGTAGTGGAGAACTCTAACCCTTGCTAACCAAGATATTTTCTTCTTATTCTTATATTGGTTTTAGGTTATTTGGATTCCGAATTGACTGACCATGAGTGCAATTGACTTGACTTCCATCCTTGATCTTCTGGACGTGGGAAATTTCTCTGATAGCAACTGGACGTGCAACAATGGAGACTGCATCATTGTGGACACACTCTCATGCCCTAGCACACTTAATAAAAGTGTCTTACTGTACACCCTCTCTATCTTCTACATCTTTATCTTTGTGATAGGGCTGGTGGCCAACTCGGTGGTTGTCTGGGTCAATCTCCAGGCCAAAGCGACCGGTTATGAAACCCACCTCTACATCTTCAATCTAGCCATCGCCGACCTGTGTGTTGTCATCACCCTTCCAGTCTGGGTGGTCTCCCTTGTCCAGCATAACCAATGGCACATGGGAGAAGTCACATGCAAGATCACTCACCTCATATTTTCCATCAACTTGTATGGGAGCATCTTCTTCCTGGCATGTATGAGTGTGGACCGCTACCTCTCAGTTGCCTACTTCACCAACTCCAGTAACTGCAAGAAGAAGATCATCCGACGCTTCATCTGCATCTTTGTGTGGCTTCTCGCCTTCTGTGTCTCTCTCCCAGACACTTATTACCTGAAGACCGTCTCTTCAAACAATGAAACTTACTGCCGCCCTCTCTATCCAGAGGAGAGCTTCAAAGAGTGGCTGGTTGGCATGGAGCTCATCTCTGTTGTGTTGGGCTTTGCCATTCCTTTTCCCATCATTGCTCTTTTTTATTTTCTCCTTGCAAGGACCATCTCTGCCTCCAGTGACCAAGAAAGGAAGAGCAATGGGAAGATAATTTTCTCTTACGTTGTTGTGTTTCTTGTCTGCTGGCTGCCCTACCACGTGGTCGTCCTGCTCGACATCTTCTCAGTCCTTCATTTTATACCCTTCAGTTGTCAAATGGAGAACTTTCTGTATGCGGCTCTTCACGTCACCCAGTGTTTCTCTCTCATCCATTGCTGCATCAACCCCATACTCTACAGCTTCATCAACCGAAATTACAGATACGAGCTCATGAAAGCCTTTATTTTCAAGTACTCAGCCAAAACAGGCCTCACCAAACTTATTGATGCTTCCAGAGTATCAGAAGCTGAGTACTCTGCTCTGGAGCAAAATGCCAAATGATCACCACTCCATAAGGACTCCTCTTGGACCTTTTCATACTTGTCTCTGACGGGGCGTGAATTCACAGCTTGGAAGAGAACTATAAAGAACTATAATTTAAATTTAGAGTTTGGAGAAAACCAAAATCATGCATTTATTTTAATGTGTTTTGTTTTATCTACTGCTAGCTAATCCAGACTTTCTGGACTGAGACCAGGGTGCAAATTCTATGCAAGTGCGGGGGAATTTGTAGTAAACAAAGCCATTGTGTACCACGGATATCACATGTCTTCAGGATAGGCTTTTTTTCCCATGTGTAAAGGAGACCCTCTCTTGGTTTCATTGTATATGTGTTATATAGATATAGATATATATAGTGTGTTGTATTTAAAAACCCAAGACTTTATTTTCTGGCTGTTGGCGTACCTTATATAAATCTCTTTGAAAGTTTAAATATATTTTTATCATGTATTTGAAGTATATTGCTGATAATTGTATCCAGAGTGCTGTAGTCTGAATGTTAGATAGTCCAATTATAGTCAAAATGAATGACAAAGAATGACATTAATAGCTGTATGGAGATTACGTATTATATGTGTGTGTGTCTACTTTGGCTGGCACATTTTATTTACAACAGCTTTATGTTGTGGTTTGTACCTATATGTATGGAAATAAGCTGTATGTACAGTGCTATGATATAATTTCACATCATATTAAAATTAACAGTAATGTAAGAGTCAGGTTAACGCCTGTTTCTGTGTTTCACCAAGCAGTATCCTTATGCACAAAATGAATGACCTTATTTCCAAGAGTCCTCTCTATTTGTAAGTTATTTTAAAAAAAATAAAGATCTGGAAAAATACACAACAGTGGTTTAACTTCTTTTCTTTTTTTTTCAACTAACCCTTTTACTTTCTTTGATGCAGACCTGTCACTGGCATCTATCTATCTATCTATCTATCTATCTATCTATCTATCTATCTATCTATCTATCTATCTATCAATCAATCATTTCATATGCTAATGGCAGACAGAAACAATTTAAAGAGGAATGCCAAATGGGATTTGCTAAGGGGGAAAAGCAATGGTGTGGATGGGAGTGGGCTTTTGAACAATCTATTTGGAAGATGTCAGCTTTTGAGGTAAAGGCTCTTAAGGTAAAGGCTGCTGGGAAAGACAGGATCCTGAGACTGACTACACATACAAAACAAAACCTGGAGAGTGTAATAAAGCAATAAGATTTGACATAAACTAGGCTTAGTCCCTTGCTATTTCATTGCTCTAGAATTCAGAGGTTTGCAAGCTTCCTTCTGACAGACCAACTATTTTTAACTCACTTTATGGCTTCCTTTATTATTATTATTTGTATCACCATAGTACCTAAGAGGCCTAGTCATGCACCCCATTGTGCTAGGGGCTGTACAAACAGAACAGAAAGGCACTCCTTGCCCCAAGCAGCTTCCAATGTAAGTACTTGCAACATCAAATTTGCAAACCATTGGGCCAAAGTCAGCCAACCAAGGAGAGCCACTGAAGCTCACGGCATCACAAAGGTTCTTTACTCCTTTGCCAGGTAATATACGATCATATGGGTAACCTCTTTCTGTGCTGACTGGCTTACTTTCATTGTTTTGCATGCCTCTTTAAAGATGGCACTCTGGCAGTTATTGCCCTGTCAAGGTTGCTGTTGAGCTTCCATTACAAACCTCATTTTGGCTCCTCTTCAAAAATAAATAAAAAATCATTTTTGAAATTGGTAGGTTGGGGTTTTCCTACAAAATTTGGATATGGCATTCCTGAATCAGATGCCCTAAAAACTGTCTGTCAGGGTTCAAAAGTCTTCTATCCCTTCGCCCACACTTTCCTTAGGCCTGTTCTGTGCTGCAAAATTTTACAGGTTAAAAGTTTCCTTATTTCAGCACAGCCTTACATGCAGCCACACTCAAAAGCGAGACCTCACAACCCTGATTTTTCTGTCAGTCAAACTAAACCACCTCCGCAAAGGACAGAAGTCCTCTACTGCCACTCATTCGCCGGTACAGTGCCAGAGTGGACGCTACATTACCATTACTGATTCCAACAGTCCTCCTGGAGCAATCCCACAATGCCCCTGTCCCTGCAGTGACAATTGCTCTGGTCACAATTTTGAATCTGGTCAAACTTTGTAGTGGAAATATGGCCTTAGTTTCCCTTTGCAAGAAAAAACAAAACAGAAACCAGGAGATAATTAAGTCTTAGTTTACTAGATGCTCTTAGTAAGGACTTGTCTACTTGGGAAAGTTTGACTAGTTATATCAATATGGTGAAACCAATATAGTAACCAATGTATAAATTTCCATGGGGACACTCTCTTATTCAGCATAAGAATGTCTTTTAACAGTTTAGATTAGACCGTTTCCAATAATACATAAACTAAACTGGAAAAAGGCACCCACTTATACTGGAATAAGAGTGTCCACCTGGGTCGTTATGCCTGTATCAGTTTAAATTTACACCTTAGCTTAAACTTTCCTCTCTAGACAAGAATACAGTACCTGGGACCAAAATTGAATCAAATTAAAGTCTAATTTGAAACGCTGTCAGTTTTTGCAATTTGTAACATTTCTCTGGATCGTGAGTTCTGGGGAGAATTGTGTCAAAAGTTCAGAATTGCTGGAGCTGAATTTTTAGCATAAACAGATAAGCAAATCTCAGGTCCTCTTCCTTTGCAGAGATGAATCTCAGAAAATGATTAGGCAGGGTGAGGCATGCAATGGGCAGGCAGAGCATAGATCAAGGTTCATTCCTTCCCTTCAGCATTCCCGTGTCAGAAAGCATCTGTGTGAAGCGGGGAGGCGAGTAAATTCCCAGGCTCATGAGCAGTGCCAGTGAAATCAAACAGAGTAGTTCAGAACTTGAGGTTTTAACTATACTTGGATGACTTCATACAGGAAGAATGTGACCTGCATTAAAAGTGCCATCTATGGGGTAGCAATACCTGTATAGATGAATGAAATCTAATTGTAGTCCCATTTACCTTCCAAGCTTCACACACCATCTCCCCTAAGTGCCGCAGTCTGTATTAGGGTCTGAATTAACAGGAAGATATTGACCATCGCCTGCTGTGACCGAGCTCCGGACCTCCGCCCAAGATGGCTCCCAGTCCTTGTGCGGTCCCAGCATATGGATGGAAGAAGTGACGAATGGCCAGGTAGGCTTGAATGAAAGGGAGGCTAAGCCCTTCCACTTTTTGTCGGCTCTGTTGGGGGAGATTCCAGCACAGAGGTGGAACACGCGTGTTGCTCCCCTCACGCACCATTTTAAGACTGTCTGTGACAGGGCTCCATGAGCAGCACCCTGACCGCTGACATGGCCGCCGCCTGGAGAAAGCTGCAGGCCCAGTCCCGGGTGGGGGATTGTGAGAAGCTGGGTGACATTGGGGGAGAATATAAGGAGAGGAAAGAAGCAGGGGCAGCTAAAGAGGGTGCTCAAGAGGAGTGTAGAGGATGGGCCTGCACTGGGGAGTAAGAGCTACAGGGAAGCCAGTCCTTGTTATAAGTTTGTGTTGCATGTTAGTGTGAGGTAAGAGGGCGGACAGATGGCCTGGTGTGTTTGTGACTGAGACCCTCTGAACTGGCCCAGCCAGGGAGGTTCCCCCGGTAGTGATGGGGCCACCCTGGGACACTGCTGTAATTCGGTGTCACTGCACTATAGCCTGTAGGTTTCTTTGCATGTCCTCCAGAGGCACATGTGCGTCTACTGTTTGGTGATAGGCGTCTCAGCTCAGGGACAGGCGGTGGCCGGTAGTAACAGAAGTGCTGACAGTGCTGTACAGACAGCTCCCTGCCCTAAGGGGCCTACAGTGTATAAGGGCTATATGTTGCCTGCTGCAGCCAGAAGCATGACGGAAGGATGGTGACGGGGCTGCCCTTAAGTAGAGGGTCCCCCCTCAATCAAGAGAAATTCAGCTGTGATTCCTTGTGGCGGCTTCCCTGGGATGGACTCCAGAATGGCAGCTCCACCTTTCTTGGAGGAGGTGCCCTGTATAGTCCCCTGCACGCCTGGCCAGCTTTGGTGCCCAGTGTCGGGGGGCAGGTGGGTCACATCCCTAACCCTTTTACGCACCATGGAGGCACTAGCAGGGAGCAAAGCTTGTGCTTTCCAGCCACATGTTGACTAGTTCCCATGCAGACGTGCAAGGGAGAGGGGCGGGTGCCTCGCACAGCGGATGACGCCAAGCTGGGCTTCATTTGGACATCCCCACAGAATGGGGTGACAGCAAACGACAAGGCCGGAGGGGTGGTCATGGGGCCGGGGGGCGTGGAATGTCACAAAGGGGAAAGACCGTAAGATACAACTGTTCTTACATAGGCTGCATTCGGAACTTTTAAAATGGAGAAATCAAACAATTCCAGGGAAATGTTTTGATATTGATGAAAAAAGAAAACTGGGCCAAAAATGCCAACCCGCTGTACTCACCGGGGTCCACGTGGAGTAATTCCACCACCTGGACTGACTTTGCTATCACAAAGCAGGACTGGGCTGCTCTGAATGCTGGGAAAAGGTGAGTTTATCAGGGCCACACAAGTAACTGAAAGTAGGGGTATAGAAGGGAACAGGAATGTCTCCTAGGGAGACCGAGCCCTTTAAAGGAAAAAGGGGCCAGGCCGGCCAGTGTCATAATTAGCTGCCTCCCAGCCTGGACTAATGGAGCTGGGTGTTAGTCCGATGAACAGAAGGACCTGTCAGAAAGGGCTGAGAGCAGGTTAGGCGCCTGTGGGAGGCTCTGAGATAGGCTCTACAAGAAGCAGCCAGTTTCTGGGAGGGGAAGCCATGGGAACCTGCTAGGAAAAGGGGCCTTCAGGGAGAAAGCCCAAGGAGGCAGAGCTCTGCTAGGCGAGCCAGGCAGGAGGGATGACGAGCCGGGGACTTCCAGGAGTGCTAAACCGTGAGAGTGACTCCAGGGGCAGCAGCGTGGAAGTCAGTGCTCTGTAACAGGGCAGGGAAAGCCCTTGAGGTAGCCCGGAAGCGGCTGAGAACTGAGCCCAGAAAGCAGGCTGAAGAGGGGCAGAAGAACCGTTTGTTTGGACTCTTGTTATCCTGGAAGGGGTTAGGTTTGTTTAGTGGCCTGGCCAGAGAGCCAAGCCACATCATCAACACTGCCCCGCATGGGGAAGTCTGAGGGGACCCACCTCGGATGAGGAAACTGAGGCAGAGATGCTGCAGGGCCCCACCGTGCAGTGCTCTAGAGGCAGCAACCCTGTTACAGAATGGATTAGTGACTATAAGTTGTAACATTAACAGTAGCGCTGGGTACTACAAACTGTCTAATAACGAAGGCTCCAGTCCTGCTTTGTGCAAGGGGAGCCCGGTGTGTGCACAGGGTTAGTTATGGGCATACAGCCTAAGAGAATGACTCAGTGACCCGCTTCCCAGATGTGCCGAGCACCCAGAAATCCTGTTGACGTTGTCGGTCACTGCACATGCTCAGTTACCAAGACGCTGGCTTATGCACAAAAGCTCTGAATGGCAAAACGTATAAACATCAAACAGAACCTGTCATCATACCTTTGGAACCTGTCGTTCTGCTTCGCTGGCCGAAAGAATTCCAGAGCAGTAAGAGTCCATGCCACATGCCTTAAAGGCAAGGACTAACCAAATAAAAAATCCATCTGCTGGATGAGAAAAGACTTTTCTGCAGTGTGCAGGCCTGTTTTATTATTATTCAAACACAGATTTCTTTTTATGAGCCGTAGATAACATTCAAGGGTAGCCCAGTGATTTTAAATCAGAACCTCTGGCAACGTTGTATTGTAGGAAGTGCCTGAGTAACTGGCCTGTTTCTCCTTTGGCTTAACGCTGCTGACTTTAGACCCCAGCCTGTGATGAGGTCACTGGGCATATAACCCATTTAAAGTTCCTCAGAGGTAAGAAATAACTCAACTGTGAAGGAAGTTTTATGCCCGCGTCCATGGCGGATCTGCCAAAGATAATGCTTAATCCTTTTAAAAGAGCTACTTGGTGGGTTGAATGGTGGAGTTTTAAGACTTGAACCATGTGGACGGACCCTACACCTGCATGGAGCCGCTGTGACATTAGTGGGTTCTCCATGGGCAGAGGTGGGTGGCCTGGGTGGGTGGTACATACAAAGCAGCATTCTCATTTGTATGGTGACACTGAGAATCCCAGCTCTAATATGGATGTTTTGGGCCAGGATCTGCTCTCAATTACACCCCCAGAGGAAATCAGGAGTTACTCCACTGATTTTACTGGAGATTATCTAGGATCTCCACTGGTGTTCCTGAGCAGCATGTTATCCTCTGGAATCCCAGCAATGAGCCCAAAAGGCTTGCATGCATTTGTTTGGGAGTTCAGTTTTTGCAAAAGGTTGTATGTGCACATTCCATGATTGCAGAATGATTTTAAAAGATGTTGTCATGCAATATCTCAGCTATAATAGTAAGGAACATACATAATACACCTCTACCCCGATATAACGCTGTCCTCAGGAGCCAAAAAATCTTACTGCGTTATAGGTGAAACCGCGTTATATCGAACTTGCTTTGATCCGCCGGAGTGCCCCCCCTCGCCCTCCCAGAGCACTGCTTTACTGCGTTATATCCTAATTTGTGTTATACCGGGTCGCGTTATACCAGGGTAGGGGTGTATTTATAGTACATATTGCTGTCAGTGCTATATGTTATAGTACAGAGTTATCACTATAGCTATACCGAGTCTCTCTCTTTCCTTTCAGCACTTGCTGTTCCGCGAGGACTTCTGCTTTTGTTCTTCTGCTAACCAGTAGCTTATGTTCAAAAAGGGTATTACATTTCCTAAAACATATTTACATTGGTCAACAGCATAAGGGACAGACCATGAAGTCCTTATTTAAGGGCCTGATCTGGCAAACATTACTCACATTAGTAATTCTTACACATATGGTCCCGCTGATGGTGAAATTAGTCCAGTGAGTCAATTCCACGAGTTAGGGCTGGGGGTTCAGCTCTCTAGTTCTCACTTGATTAACACGCTGCGTTTAGTGGATAGTTTGTCTAAGGGCAGAACGGAATAAGGAGACGTCACGATTTGGCTTTAGAATACAAAATAACCACAAAAATACACATACAAGGAGAGGAAAAAAACAACACCCTCATCTTTTGCAGTGGATATTCTATCCTACCTTATTTGTATAGACTCCTCTTTTAATGATTCATGTTAATTCCTTTCACTAGGAATTCTAATTATGAGGGTCATCCGGACTGATCACCCACACATTCCATTCTTACTGTGGGGTCCATTGATCCATTACTGAATGATAGCTTGGGAGCTCCCTCACCACAAGGCCAGGTCCTGATGTTCTTATTCATGTGGTCCTGTTGAAAGCTGCTATTCACTCTGCATAATGGCCTCCTGGGATTGTCACCTTATATAATCTATACACAGAAATATTAAAACAAACCAAGGGGTTAGATCCTTTGGCGGTGTAGATCAGCTTAGTGCCATTGCAAAGTGGGAGATCCACCAAGCTAAACTCATTTTACACCAGCTGAGAATCTGGTCCATGATGTTCTATATCACGTTGGATCCTGTTATCCAGTAGTTCAAAGCCGGCTGATGATTTTTACCTTTACTTTTCAAGTTAGGAAAAGAGAAATACTAACATCCTGTACTGTACTATTTTCAGAATAAAGCAAAAGAATTAAATTACATTTTAACAGCACAATCCTGACAACAGCAAAGGTCAGGGAACTTTTAAGTAAGGTCACCCTATCGATTGCAGCAGCAAAAGGCTTAACATCAAATACTTTACCATGACACACTGAAAAGAAGCAAATTCAGCATGATATATTGAAACCCAAGTCTCTTTCATACATAGCAGAGCCACTGACATATTATGGTTCAAGCTGCGATATGTTGCCTTGCCAACATATATTCTGAGTTATCCAAGCAGAGTTAATGCTTTTGCAGCAATGACTTTTTCTTTTTTAGGGAGGGGTTTTTCTTTTTCTTTTAAAAAATTGCTACAGAAGATTTTGAACCTACCTAGGAAATGACCTTAATCAATTTAGTTCCACCACCAAGTATGAAAACTCAGCTCTTTCCATTTCGTTTGCTCTGAACATTGTCTTGATGGCACTGAACAGGGTGTTGAAGTCACGGCTTGATCGAAGCTGTAGGGTTTTTTGTTGGTTTTTTTTTTAACACATCCAACTGGCAGCTACATTTTGTGGGGAAGGATTGATGTGACTGACAAGTGTTTTGAATTTCAAACTGAAAGGTCTCAAAATAAATGAAAAGCAAGTGACACTTACAAAGAGAAAAAGTAAATCCTAGGAAACAAACACAAAAAAATCTGCAAGTTCTGCAAAAGGGTCACAGATGCTGCATTCAGATCTTTTTCAAGTCAGCATTTTTGGACCACCTACAGGCACGCTGTTGGATTCTGCAGCAGGAAATCTGGATAGATAATGAGCCAGATCTTCACCTGGTGTGAATCAAAGTAGATCCATGGAGATACTCCAATATACACCAACTATAAGGATCTGGTCCGTGTTCCACGTTGCTTATACAGCACTGCTTGTTTCCGTGTATCGGTGCAGAAGCAAGTGGGTCATGTTGGTAACTTTGATTAAGGGTGTGTTAGTGATTCCGCTCCATAATCCTGTTCTCAGGGATAACAGCTTTGTTTTTTCCCCAAAGGGATTATCCAGGCTGCTGGTCTAAATGGGTGCAGCTCCATTGACTTAATGGCATTTCACCCAGCAGAGAATTTGGCCTTCCATCAGGGAGGATCCCCCACCCCACCCAAATATTATTACTTACTATTTGTATTGCAGTAACACCAAGATAATTACCAAGATCAAGGCATCACTGTGCAAGGTGCTGCACAGCCACATAGTGAGAAACAGTTCCTGATGGAAAGAGTTTATAAAATAAGTATTTATCCTTTGATGCCTGGTTGGTAGGGCTGGGAGGTGGAATGAATGGGTCCCATATTGCACTATATTGTGTTGGAATTGGGTTTATATGTGGCCTATTTCCTCCTTGTTTCCCCCCCATGGATCTGTGTCATAATCTCCTTCTTATTCGGAAGGGAGGCAGTGTTGTTTACAGTGGCTGGCGAGCTGGAGTGGAAGCAGGAAGCCTATTCTAGATAGCTTCCCATGCGTCACTCATCCCCACAGCATGGGAGCACTTTCCAGCAGTGCATTAAGCAAGGTGACTACACATCAGTCACGTGTTGTTTGTTGGTTCATCCTCTCCCCCGGGGGGGAGAAGCACGTGTGGGGGAGTGTCTTGTTTTGGCAGGGTTTTGTGGGTGTGGGTGTGGGGGGGGTAGGTTGGTTGGTGGTTTTTCGGTGTTGCTGTTGCTTTATTTTTTAACTCTAGATGTTGCTTTGTGTTTGTTAGCGGAGACAAGGTCAAAGAAAGGTGCCCGGCCCTTGACGTGGAAAGTGGTGAGCTTGCCTGAGAGAGCTGATTATTATTTGTACCGCAGCAGCCCCCAGAGTAGGGTGACCAGATGTCCTGATTTTATAGGGACAGTCCCGATTTTTGGGGCTTTTTCTTATATAGGCTCCTATTAGCTCCCACTCCTGTTGAGTATTTAATTTGCCTTCACTGCGGTACATGAAAGGCAGCTATTAAAACAGACCAAAAATTAGCCCACAATACTGTTGTGTTTGATAGGATCATGATAACTAATGGTCCTCCATGTGTTGGGGCCAGGACCATCTCTTTGCTCTGTTTTTTTAACAATGTTGATCTGTAAAAAACAAAACAAAACCCTGCAGGATACAAAACCCCAAAAGAGCTAAAAAGAAAAATGTTTGACACTCTGGCTCCAGTTGTGGGTGCTGAGCTCCTGAAAACCTGGCCCTCTTGGCATGTGTCGAAAAATGCCTTGAAGTTCAAGGTTGCTCCCAGTTTGGGAAGTTTGTAAAAAGAGTCGGACGGGAAGAAATTTCCTCTCCTCCATCCCCTCCTTTGTAGCCTGGTGGATGTGACATTTAGGGTTGAAAAGTTCTGCAGAGCTGGGAAGGCAGTCACTTGGAAATGTTGATTCTGCAAGCTTTCAGGATCACTGTCTGCTGCCTCCTTTCAGCTCGACTGGTTTATCATGAGCCTGAAGTTTTTGCTTTAATGAGCAAGTAGGTTGGAATAGTAGAATGCATACCTCTCGCTCTGCCTTTGCCGTGAATCATTAAAAGGGAAATGTTTCAGATTCCTTGTTCCAGAAGAGAATGCTCCTCTTTGTATGGCTGTATAGTAAAATACCAGCTAGATGCTGCCTTTAACTTTAACTGTCTATGTCTGGGTCTCAACGGCCTTTGACTCTGTCACACAAGTCTGAGAAAGTAACAAATAGTGTCCAATCCTTTCCCATTGTGAATGCAAATACAATGTTACTATTTGTACAATGAAGTTACAGAATTAGGGTTGCTGCCTGGATCCGTAGCAGATTTCTGGGAAAGGAATGTTCCAAGCTTGGAAAGAGCATATTAGAAGAGAACATTTTGTGAGAAAACGTTACAGAAGGAGAAGCCTTTTTTTAAAAAGTTGGTCGCAAGGCCATGTGTCAGAGTCTGCTCTCATTTACCCCAGTTTAACTGAGCAGAGTCTAGCCTTCTGTCTACACTTGCGGGGCAACCGTGGGCCTAATTTTCTGCCAGTATACATGGGTGAAACTCCATTGTTTTCATTCAGTTACACCACTAGATGTTTCAGACACCCACATTTCTGGCTGCAAACTGTTAGTGGCCGGTGACCTTCCTAAGGGCTGAGAATTAGGAGTCTGGCTCGGCATCAGAAAGTTTGGAGGTGACTCCAAATGACATAAAACTCTTGGATCTTTGAAATCAGGCTGGAAGTCTTATGAGGTTTCGGTCCTTGCTGCTTGCGGCCAGATTGAAATTCAGAAGTGCATTAACCTCAAGAAAGGTTCCATTCCAACATCAAATTGGAATGTCAGACCAACTCTCTTGTGTACTGGGAGAAGGCTCCTATTTCATCTGAGTAGATCTGCCCACCTGGGGATGAAATACACATGCCAGATCCCGCTAGCTTTCATACTCCAAGGCCGAGATTCTCTACTGGTGTAAACTATTGCAGCTCTATTGACTTCTGTGGAACTCTGCTGATTTATACCAACGGAGGATCTGGATTAAGCAGTTCAATTTAAGTTAATTGTGTGATTGACTTGTGTGAGCAGCTGAGCATGCTTGGGTCTGTGATGATATTTTTGGATGTGATTCAATGCAATCCATATATTCATGAGCTCCTCTCTCTTGCTCTCTTAGCGAGTGAGTTTCAGGCCCTGAAACCAGGGGTTTGTATAGCTAGCCGGCTGCTCTTTGCCTGAAGTACATTTAGGACCTCTGGGGTCTTTTAATTTTTGTTTCCTGGTCAAGTCGAGCTGTTGGTTTAGAGCAGCGTATACAGTGTGTCAAGAAAAAAAAATCCTCCAACGTTAACAGTTAGGAAAGAAATTCGACCAAAGGAAAAGACATTGCAATAAGTTGTAGGAACCGGATCCTGCACTATGCTACTGCTCCTTTGGGTGCTCCAGCGGCACAAAAGGGCCCAAATACTGCCCGAAACAGACAGATGGGGAAACTCCTGAAGTAGCAGAATTCCCTGCAAGCGGATGTAGCCAACTCCATGTCACCCCCTCCACCATAGGGGGTGTGCTGTCCTCTGGCGATCATTGCTGGCGTAATGGGCGGCATAAATTAGAGCAGCCTCACGTCTCCTCTAATTCACCCCAAGGGCCAGAGCTTTGCAAATGTGGCCTGAGTGATTGACTTAAAGCTAAGAAAAGCCAGAAACCTTCATTGCTAGACCTCTTGCTTCTAATCCTGCTGCCACAATTGTCATTTGTGGCATATAAGCGACTTGATAGAGCTTCCTCCAGGGGAGTTTTGCTGCTGATTTAGTGGGAGCAGGACCAGCTGCATGATGACTCACGATGATATTACTCATCTTGAGCCAGTTACTCGTGCTGAAGAACACCTCATTCCACAAACAGCCACGTGGCCTGCAGTGGGACTCGCCAGTGAGGACCTGTCTCTCCGTGGATGGAGACGCTTGGACCAAGAAGTCAGTTAAAGGGGGAGTTTCAGTATTATCTTCCAGGTTCTAGGGTGGGATTTTCAGGACAAAATCCTGGCCCCATTTAAATCACTGGGACTTTTGACATTGACTTCAAAAGGGTCAGGATTTCACCCTTGGCATTTGCCAACCTCTGCTTCCACTGAAATCAGAGGGAGGTTTACCGCTGGGAGCAGGATTAGGCAAAGATGAGCAAGTTTGAATCTTCCATCATTCACATCTTAGCTTTTTACAGCTTGACTCTCCAACTATTAAAGAGGTCCATGAGCCCCTCGATGCATGTGTGTAACCTCTAGTGAGACTTGTGAGGGCCATTCAGCTGGGAATATGCGTGTTACAGCCTGAGCTTGAATGCCTTACGTGACCAGCCTCGCTTTTGTGAGTGGTCCCATTGGGGAAAATTCTACAGTCCTCAAAGGACCCCAAATCCCATGGTTTCCCACAAGCTTTTAACACGCATGTGAAGCCGGGACGCATGGAGGAGTAAGATTTTCAAGGTGGGGGCTGTCTTTTTGTCCTGTGTTTGTACAGCACCTAGCACAGTGGGGTTCTGGTCCATGACTCGGGCTCTTAGATGATATTGCAATACAACAACAATAAGAAGGAGACATAGATCAAAAAGGAAAAGGACTCAGTGCATTGGCTAAAATTGGCACCTTTTCTTGTTAAAAGAATAGCAAGGCAATCCTACAGTGGTGGAAGGAGACATAACTGTGACGGGTTGGGTCACAGAAACCCCCTTGGGAACTGCCACCTGATGTGCTGGGACTAAGCCCATTTTCCCTTCCCACCTTGGGACATCAGTGCACTGTGATGGGAGTGGGTATTCACCCACGAGAGCTCATGCTCCAAACCGTCTGCTAGTCTATAAGGTGCCACAGGACTCTTTGCTGCTTTTGTGATGGGATGGATTCCATTGGGAGCTGGGTATCTGGGTGCTGGAGACAGGAGAACTTCTTAAGCAGTTTTCAGTTAAGCCTGCAGCTTTTGGGGGATGTGGTTCAGACCTGGGTCTATGTTTGTAGCAGGCTGGCGTGTCTGGCACAACCAGGCCAGGTACTGAAGTCCCAAGCTGCCAGGGAAAATGGGCTCAGAGTCCCAGCACATCAGGTGGCAGGTCCCAAGGGGGTTACTGTGACCCAACCCGTCACAATAACCATCTCAAACATAAAGCACAGGAATTGCTACTTGGTCGATAACACAGAACTTCTAATCTCCTCAGGTGAATACCTAAGCCCTGACATTTTATGAGGAATTAGATTACATGCAAATCGTCTTCAATATAAAGGGAATTCGCAATGAACTGCACATCATGAAACTCCTGTTACAAGAGTGCATGCCAATGGTTGATTTTGCCAAGCTGATATAAAAATCCTCCTTCAAGAGGTACTGCAGAGTAACTCCATTGACTTCAGTGGAGTTACTTCTGATTTACACCAGTAAGTCAGGGGAGAAATAGGCTGCCATTTTCAACTGCCCAGTTACTACCCACCTGGCTAATCAGCATATCAGTCTGGAGGATCATGTTGCCCTCTGCTGTGTGATGTAACAGTCACACGGCTGAAAACAAGGGAGTGACAAGCACACAGATGTTCATTATTATTGCTTATTATTTGTACCACACTAGCACCTAGAGACCTGGTCAGGCTTAGGGCTCCACACTGCCAGGCCGTCCTTTGTACTAGTCAGGAGCACTCCCTTAGTCATGAAATGTTAAACCATTTTTCAGATGCTGTTGAAGTGCATGGCTCAAAGAGGGTTTAGGGTTAATTGAGTTAAGCCCAGATTCCCAGCCTGAGATAGGATTGTAGGAGGGTGAATGATGCTGAATTATGGGTCACTGTGTGAGATTGGCTGGCTTTTGACTTAGGGCAAGCAGAATTAATATTCTTGGTTACTCTGTCCTGCGTAACTTCAGTCATCACTCTAACATTCTGCCATTAATGGCGTTCTCGGTCTGGAAACAGAGAATTTCATTTCCTGGTCAACAGTGGAAACCCTTAACTATGG
Organism: Mauremys mutica; assembly: GCF_020497125.1. Lineage (NCBI taxonomy): Eukaryota > Metazoa > Chordata > Testudines > Geoemydidae > Mauremys > Mauremys mutica. The sequence goes on along the minus strand of NC_059081.1, from coordinate 78,807,260 downwards.
GAGAGAAACAGCCTGGAAGAAGTATAGCCTTATTTTGAAGAAGCTTGATAGAGACAGATAGACACTGCAACCTAAAAGGATGGGCTCCTTTATCAGGGAATCGTACTCACTGACACAGCTGTTGGGTCACACCATTAGCTGTTTGTAGAGAGTCAGTTCTGTGCTTCTCTTGGCAAACACACAAGTGATACCGATGATTATCCTTTGGAACAAGCGGTTCGTTATCTTGAAAAAGAAGCAACAAGAGCTACATGTGTTTCATGCTAACATACTCTGCAACTCAGTGCATTGCATGTAGCCAAATGATGAGGATAAAAATAGTAACTAATAACGTATTGTAATACAGACTCTCTTACACTGTGGGATATTGCTTGTAATGTAAACCCCATTAAAGTCTATGGGAAAAACTCCCATTGATTTCAACGGGTTTTTGCATCAGGTTCTAAGATCCAGCTCCTCAAAGGTATCTAGGGGCCTCACTCAATCAATTTCAATGGAAGTTAGGTGCCTAAATATCTTTGAGACTCTGGGCCTAAGTGAATGAATTCCTTATGTTAGCTAATACATAAGCGTTTCCAAAGAGCCTACATTGTAAAGGCTGATCTCTACAGCGAATATAATCACTGATTTCTGTTGTACTGGTGGCTTATGCAGGTGACATTTAATAACACTGGACAACTCAGATCAACTTTTCTCACTGATGTGATAGACTTGTCACGTGTAACAACCTGCTGCTAGGTATAATTACACTCACCGGGTGACCTGACGATAACCCGTGATCAAACAGAGCCTAACCCTTGCACACACAAGCTCAAGCCAGCTTCAGTGGCAGTTGACTGAGCAAAGAAGGTATATCTTGGCTACTGGAGTGCATATTTAGGGGATCATTGCTCAGCTGGTTACAGAAAGACATGAATGGCTTCCTCTGTTGGCTACAAAGGATCTTTTACAATACATCTTCACAATAACATGTCCAAGAACCATAGCTGCATAGGACCTCCCACTCACAATACATATGTTCTTGTGTCTAATAACACAAAGCCTTCCTCCTTAGTCAGCTCCCTAGAGATGTACCATAGATGGTCCACGTCTCTGCTGTTTTAATATATGACTCACATGTCTTTATGTTTTTTATTCTGTCTACTGCAGCTGTGGTTGAATCTATGCAAGTCCAAAGTGAGTTAGTAATATATCATTAAGATAAAATGGTAGGTTTTTCTTTGGTGTCAGACTTTTGGAAACATCTGGACTGATAGTGGAATACCCAGTACATATAAATCATGCTTAAAAAGCTTTTCTCTTAAAAATTGTTTTGCTTAGATTTTCTGCTTATATATCATGGGCCATGTCCCCCGTTGGTGTAAATGGATATAGCACCAATTAAGTCAGTGGAGCTATGCGCTATCTGAGGGACTGGCTCCATAAGTCTATGTGAAGTAATTAGTTGCAGAATCCTCTGAATTCAATTTGTCAATGAGCATAACATGGCTGCCTTTGAAGGCTGAATCTCCACCTAATATGTGTATTCCTTTAAAGCACAACATTTATTTGCACAAAGTCCCTTTCAGAGTATCTGAGCCATTAATTTAGATACTGGCTGTGTGAGACTGTACCCTTATGTTCACCATTTTTACAAGACTATGATAAATTTTGTACAAAGTATGTCTTGTGAATATTGGAAAACTCATAATCTGCTGAACATTACTGTTCTGGTAAAATGTGTGTGGCAACATTGTATGTGATGTTATAAAATTCTACTGTATAAGACATATTCCACGTCTAGGGAAACAACTTCAAACCAGTTCTCCAGAAAAAAAGGGCTAGCCAGCACCTCTGCCAGGTGTCAGCATAATCAAATGGACTATCACCATTCTTTGGCAGGAAAAAGGGTATGAGTGAGAAATTTACTACTTAGCAAAGAAACAGCTGGAAGTTCCCATCTCCTAGACTCCCATCTCCTGAATCCCAGCTGGAAATGATTCTCAAAGAGAAGGAAAAGATATAAAAATGAGGAACAGAGGTCCTATATCATCTTTCCTTCCTTTCTCTCTGTCCACAACATCCACAATGCCTGAAGGCCAAGGAAGGGAGCATTGGACTGGGGAGTGATCTTGGCTGAAAGAGTCAGACAGTAAGACTGTTAGCACATGTAATGAGAGAGATCCTTTGCTTTGAATTCACTTTAGCTTGTTAAGTATAAGTTTCTGTTTTACCTTTTATTTCTTTGTAACCAATTCTGACTTTTCTGCCTCTTGTAATCACTTAAAAATCTAGCTTTCCGTGGTTAATAAACTTGTTTTATCATTTTAACTAAGCCAGTGGATTGAAGTGTTGGGGAACTCCATCTGAGATAACAAGATTTGTGCATATCATTTTCTATTCATGAAAGGACGGACTTTTTATAAGCTTGTATTGTCCAGGAGGGTGCAGGCAGCAGAAGATACGTGTTTTTGGGGACAAGTCTTGGACAAATAAGGATGCATGGGCGATGTTAATTCTGGCATTTCTTAACTTGACATTGCTTGACTTTGCAACCTCAACCTTCGTTTAAAATTGGATGTAATTTCCTAAGTTTTTTTTTAAAAAGGAAACTGAAACAAATAGAAAACCCAACACATGGAACCTTATTGACCTCCCGTTAAAAGCAGGGTTAGGACCTTAAATCCACAAGACAAACGTCTACCAGTTGAGGTAGCAGTAGTAGGCTGTTAAGCTGTAGGTGGAGCAGCCACTAGAAAGCTAAATTGCCCACTTTGCCAGTGGGTGTCACACCTGCGTGCTGACAGCTGAGGAATGCTGGAACGCAGGAATCCTGGTTTGATTCCAGCCTCTGGAGAGGAGTGTTTTTTAATGGTAATAGAGCCTTTCCACTCTGTCTGTCTTCCTTTACCTCTAGCCTCTGTCCTTGCTCCTCTCTGCTCCCATTCTTAGCTCCTGCTCCTATCCTAAGCCCTGCTGCTGCCTAGAAAAAGAAAAAAGGAAGCAAACAAAACCCGTGGTTTGGGACATGAGTCAATGAGCAGTCTCTCTAAGGAAAAGACACTCTTGTAGAAGACAAAGGTATTTTTCAGTCTAAATGAATCCTGAAAGCAAAGACTTGAAAAGCTAAAAAAAAATGACTACTCCCCATGACCTGCAGATCTGGTCCGTTGTTTGTAACTGGGTGCAACATTATTACCCTAATTCTGGCTGGGCATAAGAAAGGTGGGATGGTTATTGATAACTTCAGAACACAGCTGAAAGCAAGGGAATTTATGCAAAGCGTGGTAGCATAGTACATATTTATTTTCAGTGTATAATTCATTTGCTTTAAATAAATGAATAAGCTGCACGAGAAAGGCTTGTAACTAAACAAGTGTCTTGCCAATTTTAGCTCTGAGTTATGATACGATAATATGTGTGTGCCTATGATAATAGCATGGAGTCCAGGGGAGTCTTTCTGGCTACACTCCAGCATGCAGGTAAAGCATGAATGGCAACTGAATACAGTAGCAGATTTGGGAGTGAACGTAAAAATCCTACAATTACTGGGCTCAATCCTGCAATCCTTAATAGAGAGGCAGAACTCCCATGCTGAGCCAATTCCACGGGCTCAAGGATATTGTTTGGTAGCAGGCCATAGGCCCAATCTTGCAATGGACCCAGGCCAGCTGGAGATGAGGGAGTTCAGCACTTGCAGGAGCAGGTCTGGCATGCTGTGTGTTTGTGGTTGTTAATCACAGGAAGCAAAGCAGAAGCTGCCACAGCATTGTCTATCCAGGGGCTTGAGGAGGGGATTGACTTTGAGGGATGCAGAGCTCTTGTCAGTGAAAACTAAATGTTGCATGACGATCAAACTGAAGTGCACACGCAGAATGGCAAAAATCCCCTATGAGTGACAATATAATTTGAAATGATATTTCAGCTGTGAACGAAGGACTAAAATAAATGTAAAGAATCATGGAGCTAGCGTATTTTAACTGGATTGACATGACATAGAGCATCTTTCATTCAGAAAGCTCCTTGGAAACTTGGCCCGCAAAGTACAGATGTATGTGCCTCAGTTTAAGCATTTAACTCAGTGACTCCACTTACATGCTTAAAATCTGATGGGTGCTTCATACTGAGAAGGCCAATAATCCCCAGCTCTTTTTCAGCAGCAGCTCTCAAAAGCACTTTACAGAGTCATGATTCCTATTTTGTAAATGAAAATATTTAGGCACAGAGCTAGTCAGTGACTTGTCTAAGGTCACTCAGCAGGCCAGGGGCAGAGCCAAGAATAACACTCCGTGTCCTCAGTCCTAGCCCACTGCTCTATCCACTTGGTAATTTCACCTCCCTACCTTAAAGTATCTTTCTGAACTGGAGTCTTGACTAGTTAAAACAGTCACATCTCCAACTTGTGAAATGTAGCCACCGCTAGGGGGGAATCCTTTTAAAAATCCTGCCAAGCACTTGGTCTCAGTGTCATCATGTGGCAATGAGTTCCACGCGTTAATTATGCATTGTGTCAAAATATTTTCCTTCATGAGTTTTCACATAGTTGCCTTTAAATTTCAGTAAATAATCCCCATAATCTTGTGTGTGAGACAGTAAATAGGAGCACCCTGCTCTTCTGCATGCATTATTTTGTATCCCTTTGAAATGACCTCTCTTAATAATCATCTTCCCTTATACTAAACAGTCTCAAACTTTTCAATCTCCCCTTTTTTGAAAATGGTTCCATGCCTCTAACTGCAGGGTGTAAATCAGCACAGCATTTGGCCCAGGGAGTTTAGAAAAGACGGGGAAGAATATCTCACCAAACTGTAACTATAATGTAGCCCAGTAAGGTGCTAAGACAGTATTTCCAAGCCATGCTAGAAGAATGCTGTGGAAACCCTGTTTTTATTAATTGTATTTAATTTTATAACCAGAACCATATGGCTGGCCATCTGGACCCTCTTCCAATCAAAGCTTTCACAATTAACAGTAATTTACTTGCCCCTAGACTTCCATGATCCTTACATGTGTTTTTCCTCTCAGCCTTAATATGTGTGGTCCACTCATACAGCATTTACGACTGAAACCCTATCCTGGGACTTGGCCATAGCTGATTGTAGTGGAGAGTCAGCAACTGTTTTGTTGAGTGGTTCTCAAAAGTCACTTGGATTCTTGCTAGTGGATTCATTTTTTTGTTTTGTTTTGTTCCATCAATCCCTCGTGACAAGCACTGTTCTTAGCTATTTACAGAAGATGGAGCTAGGCTGCCTATCGGCTCCTTTTCAGAACTGAATACCTTTGAGTTACCAGAGTGTGTGTGTGTGTGTATAGTAATGTGGGAAACCTGATAGACCTTAATTGGAACATGGAAATGAAGTCCCTTCTTTTCCACCAGACTCCCGGCTATCTCTAGAGAGATCTCAGAAAGATCTTAGTATTACTGGCGTTCTACTGTGGTTTAGATGATTGAGTTTAATTAAGCAAACTACAGCTGGTTCCCCCATGGAAGTTCTTTGAGAGCATTAGCAGCTGGAAATGATAATGGTACATTTCTATGCAGTATTCCCACCAGAAAGTTGGGGAAACCTTCATGGCTTTCAGCAAACTTGAGCTCTTTACTACTAGCATGAAGACAGTTACCAGGAGACCCAAGTAACTAGAAAACCAAACATCTTAAGAGAAATGTATCCCTGGGGCTAACGCCATTGACTTCAGTGGCAATACCCCAGGGATGAATTTGGCCCATTGCAATTTGTGGTAAAACAGAGGTGTTTTCAGTGATAGCGCCAAGCAGTCTGCAGCTGACAAACAAACATTTCCAGGGAGTTTGGGAGCTGCCTCGGTATTTGCGATAGCAGTTTGTAAAGCAGTATTTCTAGTAGATGACACTCTTGTGCAAATGGCATTTCCTCACCAACAATGCTGCTCTGCTGGTGCAGTCATATTACTTTCACGAATGACATTGTCCTGATGGTGGATGCAGGTAGCATGTATTTTAATGCCCTTATGTCTCCAGTGACTATATCCTTTCCTAACCTCCTACAGCTTAATATAATTAATATCTAATGAATACCAGATGAAAGATCTGAATAGCAGGATTTAAGATCTGCCCTGTGCATTATGTGATTGTTAACTTTGCATGTTATCTTGATATGGTTTTTCAAACGGAATAGGAAAAAAAAGAGAAGCTTTTCCATTCATTCTTCAGAAAATCATTTGATTCTTGCTGATTTGGTGTAGTGCTGATATTTTGACCCCTTGGTTTAGCAGGTCAAAGAACAAAACTATGTTTTCAGATACCCAGGGTGCATTAGAATATGGCCAGGCTTCAGCTTCCAAGTTATTTATTTGCAATGGTGTTTGTGAGGATAGCCTCATGAAATGCAGTAGCTTGTTTCACAGGGCTCCCTGGAACAGCTGACAGGCATTAGGTCTGCCATGAAAACCAGCATATCATTTCATACAGTACACTCATCAGGTCTCAAACACACAGCAGAGAAGTGGATCTGACATTGCTCCAGACCTGTTCCTCGTTGCAGTTTAAAGAACAGCAATGATTAAAGCAAAGTGATGGCTGAAGAGTATGCCTGCCTAAGCAATGAGAGGGTTATTACTGGAGCTGGTTGAAAAATGGTATTTTGTGCCGCAAGTTTTGAAAAGTTTTGGATAAAATTTTTCTGAAATTTTTTTAAAATGAAAACCAAAAATTGTATATTGGGGGGTTTTCTCTCCCCCACCCCTTCTTCCTGTTTTCCCCTTCCTCTGAAAAACCTTCTGCTTTTCCCAACCAGGACTCAATTCTGTCTCTATGGTACAAGAAACACTAGAGAGAATTATACCATAGGGAGGAAGGATGGTCCAGTGGATAGAACACTACCCAGAGTCCTGCATTCAATGCCCGGCTTCACCGCAGACTTTTTGTATGACCTTGGGCAAATGACAGACTTCTATGCCTCAGCTCTCCATCTGTAAAATGGGAATAATAATGGGTTGTTATGAGAATACATATATTGAGGATTGTGAGGTGCTCTGATGCTATGGTAATGGGACTATATCAGTACCTAAGGTACCTAGAGAAAAATCAGAAGGCACCAATCTCACAGGGATAGAATCAAGAGTTGGTTCTCCCAGGTTGTGATCCTTGTTTTTAGAAGCATTAAGCTATAACCTCTAATTAGCTTCTATGTCATATTTACATGCAGTCTGAGATGATGAAAACCAGAATGCCAATTTAGTCTGATTTGGGATGCAGGCACTGGATATTTCTACATTCCTGTCCTGAAAAGTGGGATTTGAACTTGTTTTTGCCAATTGTGTCAGTTACATAGAAGGTCAGGGCTGGAAGGGACCTCAAGGGGTCATCTAGTCCGACCCCCTGCTCAAAGCAGGACCAATCCCCAGACCCCTAAATGGACCCCTTATGGATTAAACTTACAGCCCTGTGTTTAGCAGGCCAATGCTCAAACCACTGAGCTATCCCTCCCCCTGATTTCTTAGTTCATCAGAGAAATCAGTCTGACTTGCCAGCTGGCTTCCAAGGCTCAGCCTGAGAAGAAATAACATGTTACTCCCAAAGGCATTGTGACCTTGATGTACCTTTGTTACCAGATAACATTAGAAGGCTGAACAAGGAAAGAGGTGTTGTAACTGGGCAGAAAGAAGCACCGGATCAAGTGAGAACAGAGGATGGGGCAGCAGGCATGTAGAATGGGTGCTAGGAAAGGGAGAGGGTGAAAAATGACATCTGCTGGAAGTAGACCCTTATTTTAACCCATTTATTGTTGCAATCAGAGCCCCATTGTCTGGCTGCTATACAAATACCAAAGCACAAGCTGTCCCTGCCCCGAAGCGCTTACAATTTAAATAGCCAGGACAGACAAAGGATGGCAAGAGAGACGGATTGCTATGCCAGTGGTAACACTAGGGAATAACCCTGGGTCTTCTGAGTCCCAATCCCAAACCACTACTCCAGCTTTCCTGTCTGCTTGAATTTGGCCAAATCCCAGGGTCAGTCATGGTGCTGCAGAGATGGGGCCTCGGGAACATGCAGACTGGATGCCGAGGGAGCGGGAACTATTAGATGCGAAGTGTCTTTCTACTACTCAAGTTGCAGTGGGGGAGGTTTAGGTTAATATTAGGAAACACTATTTCACTAGGAGGGTGGTGAAGCACTGGAATGGGTTCCCTAGGGAGGTGGTGGAATCTCCTTCCTTAGAGGTTTTTAAGGTCAGGCTTGACAAAGCCCTGTCTGGGATAATTTAGTTGGTGTTGGTCCTGCTCTGAGCAGGGGGTGGGACTAGATACATCCTGAGGTCCCTTCCAACCCTGATATTCTATGATTCTATGATACAGAAAAATAGACTGATAATGAAAAAATCGAAGTGTGGGACATGTTTGGCTGGAGCTGTATGGCCTGATTTTCAGAGGTGCTGAACACCAACGAATCCTTTTGTCTGTGCTGAGTACCATTCGTGCAGAGCTCAGTACTGGCGCAAGGGCTTTCAGCAGCATGCCGGATTCTTTTCAGGAAGCCCATGAAATAAGTGACAGTTCAGTAAACGAATGCGTTATTATTCATGAACCTTTCTTTCTTTTCCCTGCTCCCTTGAAAGACGGCAGCGTAATGTCATCACTCCCCAAGCAGAACCCAGCTCTTGCGCCTGATTAAAGGGAACTGAAATAGAAAATATTGCAATGAGTGATTTCCATGAATACCTCCTGTGTGCGCTGACTCCAGTCAGACAGCCTGTCCTCCTGGTTTACTCACCAGAACTGCCGGATCCTGTCACATTTAATTATCCAGCTTGGAAAACTAAACATGGTGTAAAATGTAGAGTGTGCCCAGCCGCTGTGTGGCAGACGGGGATGAATTACCGCACTGTTTGTGGTTGTTCGGTGGTAGTGTATGAAACCATTTTGGGTGCATTGTTGCATTTTGCCTGCCTGTTGCTCAGACCACATTGTCCTGGTGACCTTTGTTTATTCAACAGCATGCAGATCTGGACCGGATACAGTCAAGTCAATGTAAAAGGGCTAGTTTTAGCTGTACTACTTGCAGACTTTAATACTGAAAGGGAAATATCAGCGTATTTCCCAAGCTACTGGTTTGCTACTCATAAGGCCATGCACTTTGCTTCTGGTGGCAGGGGCGGCTCTAGGAATTGCGCCGCCCCAAGCAGGGCGGCACACCGCGGGGGGCACTCTGGCGGTTGCCGGTCCCGCGGCTCCGGTGGACCTCCCGCAGACGTGCCTGCGGATGCTCCACTGGAGCCGCGGGACCAGCGGACCCTCCGCAGGCATGTCTGCGGGAGGTCCACCGGAGCCGCCTGCCGCCCTCCGCGGGATGCCGCCCCAAGCGCGCGCTTGGCGCGCTGGGGTCTGGAGCCGGCCCTGTCTGGTGGTCACCTTCAGCCAAATGCTTTCTGATGGTTCTGCAGTCAGAGGTGGATCTGAAGGATGGATCTCTCCATGTGCTTCATGAGGCTCCAAGGGTGGGGGCTGGAGGTGACAGCACCATCCTTATCCCCAGCCAAGCAGTCAGATACCACTCTGATGGGCCTAGGCAAAAAATACATAGAGAATCTGTCAGCACCAACTCAGTCTGGTTCCCCTGTCGTGATGTGAAGTGTGTCTGAGGGCAACTGGTAATGAAGACACTGAGGTAGATCAGGCCATTCAGAAGGCAAGCTACAATGGGAGCCTATGATGGTGGAGACAATTGACAAGAATTAGGAGAAAGCCCTGTTTGTTCATATCAGGCCCTGAAGTATGGAGCCCTCAGAGAAGCATGGGTCAGGGCACCATTAAACCCCAGACTGGGACTGTTTGGTTTCAGGATAAAGGCCAGGAAGCAGGCCCTGGGAAGTGTATCTGTCTCTGGAGAGTGGAATCAGGGTGTTGCTACAGCACAGGGAAAGAGTCAAGGAAGGGGCGCTAGCTGTCAATCTCCTTTAGCAAAGCATGTTGGGAATGGGCGGAGTCTGGGGCTCTTTATAAGGCAGGCACTTGTCTTCTGTCACTGATAGGCAAGATGCTGCTGAGGAAGGAGATGGTGGTTGCTGTGCTGGGAAGAATGCTAGGCGGTAAGCCCTGAAAGGGGGCATACAGGTAGGAAGAAGCCTCCTACATGGCAGACTCTAGGTGTATATGGACTGGCTATAGGGTGTGATTACTGGGTAGTTTGTGGAAGATAGTTATGTGCACTCTTATGTCTATAGAAGTAATAACCACCCTGTTTTTTTTTAACTAGAGCTGCTTCATCTCAGTTCTTCTGTATTCTGCCTCTTTGCTATGGTTGGTGATAGTGTTCTGCAAGGCACAGCTCAGCTACCACACCGCTCTGTACATTGGGTCCCTAGGGGCTGGTGGCTGTCAAACTCCATGGCTTGAAATCTTTTCTTGCCCTACTAGGGGCAAACCCTAATGGAAACAATCAGTAGTAAGTCCCACAAGCCCCTTCTCATGGAGTCTGCTGCTCCGTCTGTGGAAAGCCTACACAGGGAACATTTTTTGGCCCTAATTGTTAGGAGTAAACCCAAACTGGAACGTGTGATCTTAACGCTACGGTGCTGGAAATCTGGATCCAGATCTTGTGGCGTGGCCCACTCTGACTCTTGTCTGCCCTTAGAGCTTGAAACAAACAGCAGTCGTGACCCACTGATGACTTCCCCCTTCCTTTCTCTAAAAGCCTTTCTGTGGCAGCTCTGTTTGAGCTCTGGCAGAGTTATAGAAGCCCTGAACCCGACGGCGGGGGCCTGCTGTATTGTTATATTGCAGGGAAGTCACTGAGCTGCTGCTGTGTTTATGGCACATGTGTAGCTGATGATCCATCTGTGAGCCCTAGGAGGAGGTTTCGAGGGTTGGAAGTAGGAGCCATGCCTGGGGCGATTCATAGTCTCTGCTACCATTCACTTTAATGACAGCAAGCCAGCTTCTCTTTGGGGTTTATTTTATTACACTCTTAGTCACAGGCTCTGTCAAGTGAAACTGTAACTTTACTGCATCACACTGGGGCCAATTTCCTACCAAATATGATTAAAAGGATGTGGGGTCACTGGCCCTGACAACCTCTGTGACAGTTTCCAGATCCTTATCTCTTACAAATGAGGGCAGAATTCAATTTAACGGTGAGCTTGGGGCTGATTTGAAGCAGGGGGGATAAAATGTGTCCAGCTCCCCATGGCGGGTGAGTAGAGAGAGAGAGGGAGAAATATATATGGGGGATAGTGACCAAAAGCCAAGGACCCCAGTGGTCTCCTGCATGCTGCAGAGGATCAGCAGCTGATCTGTGGCACTACAGCTAATTGGAACACTTCTGCTGAAGGTGGAGGAGGAGACACGACTCTCACACTCTGGAGACTGGTAGTTAGAGCCCTAGGCTGGGATGCAGGAGACCCAGGTTGAAGTCTGTGATCTGTGAGGAAAAACTCTGCTCTGAATCAGGCAGAGCAGGGGCTTGAATCTGGGTCTCTCATTTCCCAGGGCAGTGCAGTAATCATCAGTACATGCACACACCTGCCTTCCTGCATTGAGACGCTCAGGTTCTGCTCCAGAAATGGACCCATGCTGACCCAACTCTGTTTTCACGAATGTTCTTGAAAGCTGGTGGTTTCATTCCAATGCGGAACAAAAACAATGTTCAAAGATTCCAAAATTGCAGTGAAATGGGGTTGTCACCCTCAGGTCAGCTATACTTCCCACCCCCCTGGGAGCCCATAGAACCCCTGCTCCAGGCCCACCGGGTGGCTTGAGCTTTGTAGGGTGGGAGTTATTGGATGTGGGAGGGTCTCTTTGTGGCATGGGGCCCTCAGGACATGGCCAATGTCCGGTCTGAAGTCTATGCTCTTGAATGCAGGCAACAATATCTCCCCAGTGAGGCATTTACATCCCTTAGAGAGAGGATCCTGTCAGTGCTCCTAGTGGAACCTTCCTGTCATGGTGGGGCCCAGGTAGCAGGGTAGAAGGGAAAGACGTCCATGGGGGTAGTGGGCTGTCCGTGTTGGTTTTCCTTGAGAGACCTTTGACTTGGCTCCTCTTGCTGTCTGTACCCAATTCACCAGGCCCCAAAGCCCTTCCCCTGGAGGCCAGAATGCAAGTTCATTCCCACTGGTGAAGCCAGTGCAACTTCTAGTGTATCCCTGAGGGGGATTTCTGCACTGGGACCCAGGGACTGACCGGGACAGAATGAGAAGGAAAAGATGGGAACGTTTGGAAGGAATGACTGGGAAAGTGAAGGGGAGGAGCTGACTGAACAAACACAGAAACCTCCTCCAAACAAGCTGAGGACTTGGATCTGTGCCGCGTGCTGGCAGATCAGAGCTGGCACCGACTCACGCTGACCTTGCTCTGGCGTCAATGGTTACACAAGGTGCGAGGCGAGGGTCTGACCCATTTTGCCTCTGTGTTGTGTTCATGTCACTAATGTCGTGCTGCCTGGAACCAGATGTGTGCACCACTAAATTCCAGGAGGGCGCTGGAACTCTTTAAAATTGATGGCGATGTGCATGGGGGGAGGGAATTGGGCACTTGTTTCCCTCCACTTATGGGTGAAAGATTCCACCCATAAGCCTGGCAGCTGCAAACAAAGGTCTCCATTCCCATGGTGGCTTCCATCTCAGCATCTGCAAGCAACCCCTCCCGCTCCCGCCCCTGACAAAAGATTGATAGTTTCAGGTACCTGAAACTATTTTGTTGGCTGATGAGTGGCCCCCAGGTTTGAAGCGAATGAGGAGCCTGGCAGAGTTAGATGCCAATCAGCTTTCCTCCCCCGCTGCTAGTTGATTCTATGAGCGTCACCAGCACTTATCTGCCTGCTCAAGCTATCTAGCATGCACATACGTCCTGTACTCCGCCCCTCCCAGTCCCTCAGGTTGTGCTAGGATACACTGCGGGAAGCTCTAAGGTCTCTCCTCCCTATGCCTGTGAGGCTTCCGCTGGGACGGAGTCTAAGGCAGGTACAGCCTTACTCAATTCTCAGCAATAAAAGCTATCACCTCGTCCACTTGCACGGTCAGACTCTGTTCCCTTTCAAATTCAGAAGTTCATGGGGTGCTTCCTGGCCAGGGCTGAAGAGCCCTGACATGGGACAGATCATTCTTGCCGTTAACATTAAAACACCCAGATTATCTGTCACGAGCTACAAATTCCAGGACCCGCCTCGTCCTTTAGGAAAGGGTTTTAAAAAAACCCAAACCAAACAGTCTTCATTTCTCTGATAAAACTGTAGTGGTTCAGGATGGTTTTTGTGCTTGCAGTGATGAACGTTTCAGCTGCTTTACCCAGGGTACAATTTATCACCCTCACACATTCTTAGCAAATTTATCTCCTCACTCCCAGAGCCCGGTTGTGCTGGTTCTGAGATTGCACTTTCCCTTTTTGAAATAGTCTGCCAATAACAAAACAGTACAGAACAGACCCTTTGTAGCACAGGCTGGTCTGTGTTCGCCTCAGAGGCTGTGACGTTGTACATTTGTGTTACTTCAGGAATCTGCCTCTCTCTGTTATGCAGCCCAAACAACAGCGGTCATGCATGTTAAATTGTTGCAGTTTAGACTTGCCACATTCTAAGTGGGTGTAGCTTTTCCTGTCTGCAGAATGAAGTCAGAGCTGATGTTAGGCTAATGGTTAACAGCATAAAAAAGAAGGGCGTTGGCTGGAACATGGTACTTCTTGGGAAGTTCGTGTGTGGCAATGCTAAGGTTGAAACGCCTCTAAAAACAGAGCAAAAACACCCGTCTTCCTCCCACCCGGCAAAGAGCATGCTGAAATGGGCAACCTCAGTATGCAGTCGGTCCCAAAATAGCAGTGTCAGTCCCAGAATATTGGAGAGACGAGATGGGTGAGTGTGACATACTAGGACACAATCCAGACTAATGAGTAGCTGTATCACCCCCGCCCTCTAACCTGGGGTGCCCTTTCCACTGCTTTGCTGCTCACAAACAGCCTCCAGCATGTAAGTCACTCCCAGCTGTGTCTGTGTGTGTGTAGCCAGCCAGACACACCTTGGCTCTTATCAGCCTTTAAGCTTAGCCCAGGGTGACCCCACCACACTCCCAGTCTCAGCATTCCCCTTGGAAACGTATATCCTGTACTGCCCAGCCCTCTCCTGCACAATACAAATACACTGAGTCTGTTATTCCTTGTTACCCCAAATGGAGTTACCCAGACACTTCAGCTTGAACACACTGGATCAGCTAAAATCTAACTCGTTTTATTGTTTTAAGTGAATACCAGTAATGAGACACAAGTCAGAAATGGTTACAAGAAAAACAAACATAAAATGCTCACTCATGCCTAACTTAACAAACTCTATATTAGATTCAAGCAAAGTTTTTCACCGCGTGATCCAGCAGATTACTGACCAAACTCTCATGTTAGGACCCTCCCTCAGTCAAACGAAAGCTTCCTTTGTCTCTTCAGGTGCAGTAAATGCAATAGGCAGCGAGAGAGAAAGGGGTTCCTTAGAGGGTTTGTTCCTCTTTTTTATAGTTTCAATTCCCCTCATGAAAAACTTTTCTAGCTGAGAACAAGGGGACAGAGTCTATGTGGAAGGATGTTCCCTGCTGGTTGCTGGGTTCTGTTTTTCATTTGTTTGAACTTCTTCTTTTGTCTTCCCTTCCTGCTTGAGCACACATTCCTTTGTTTAGGACACATCAGTTAGCCAACCTCTGTTAGGCCAGGGCTGTGGGGTTTAGAACATGTGTTAATAACACCACACAGGGGAATCTTATAACTTCACATACAACGTTGCCACATATACTTTACCAGGACAATACTGACCAGCAAATTATGAATTTTCTGATCATACCTTTCAAGGTATACTTTGTACAAAGATTATTA